>NC_090444.1:1204511969-1205150303 GCF_031143425.1 Pleurodeles waltl
ACTAGAGACCTAGGGGAATCCAAGATGGGGTGACTTGTGGGGCTCTGACCAGGTCCTGTTACCCAGAATCCTTTGCAAACCTCACAATTTGCCTAAAAAAACACATTTTCCTCACATTTCGGTGACAAAAAGTTCTGGAATCTGAGAGGAGCCACAAATTTCCTTCCACCCAGCGTTCCCCCAAGTCCCCCGATAAAAATGATACCTCACTTGTGTGGGTAGGCCTAGCGACCGCGACAGGATAAGCCCCAAAACACAACATGGACACATCACAGAAAACAGAGCTGTTTTTTGCAAAGTGCGTACCTGTAGATTTTGGCCTCTAGCTCAGCCGGCACCTAGGGAAATCTACCAAACCTGTGCATTTTTTAAATCTAGAGACCTAGGGGAATCCAAGATGGGGTGACTTGTGGGGCTCTGACCAGGTTCTGTTACCCAGAATCCTTTGCAGACCTCAAAATATGGCTAAAAAAACAAATTTTCCTCACATTTCGGTGATAGAAAGTTCTGGAATCTGAGAGGAGCCACAAATTTCCTTCCACCCAGCGTTCCCCCAAGTCTCCCGATAAAACTGATACCTCACTTGTGTGGGTAGGCCTAGCGCCCGTGACAGGAAACGCCCCAAAACACAACGTGGACACATCACATTTTTTGAAAGAAAACAGAGTTTTTTTTTGCAAACTGCCTACCTGTAGATTTTGGCCTCCGGCTCATCCGGCACCTAAGGAAACCTACCAAACCTGTGCATTTTTGAAAACTAGAGACCTAGGGGAATCCAAGATGGGGTGACTTGTGGGGCTCTGACCAGGTTCTGTTACCCAGAATCCTTTGCAAACCTCAAAATTTGGCTAAAAAAAAACATTTTCCTCACATTTCGGTGACAGAAAGTTCTGGAATCTGAGAGGAGCCACAAATTTCCTTCCACCCAGCGTTCCCCCAAGTCTCCCGATAAAAATTATACCTCACTTGTGTGGGTAGGCCTAGCGGCCGCAACAGGAGACACCCCAAAACACAGCGTGGACACATCCCATTTTTTGAAAGAAAACAGAGCTGTTTTTTGCAAAGTGCCTACCTGTAGATTTTGGCCTCTAGCTCAGCCGGCACACAGGGAAACCTACCAAACCTGTGTATTTTTGAAAACTAGAGACCTAGGGGAATCCAAGATGGGGTGACTTGTGGGGCTCTGACCAGGTTCTGTTACCCAGAATCCTTTGCAAACCTCACAATTTGGCTAAAAAAACACATTTTCCTCACATTTCGGTGACAGAAAGTTCTGGAATCTAAGAGGAGCCACATATTTCCTTCCACCCAGCGTTCCCCCAAGTCTCCCAATAAAAATGATACCTCACTTGTGTGGGTAGGCCAAGCGCCCGCGACAGGATAAGCCCCAAAACACAACGTGCACACATCACAGAAAACAGAACTGTTTTTGCAAAGTGCCTACCTGTAGATTTTGGCCTCTAGCTCAGCCGGCACCTAGGGAAACCTACCAAACCTGTGCATTTTTGAAAACTAGAGACCTAGGGGAATCCAAGATGGGGTGATTTGTGGGGCTCTGATCAGGTTCTGTTACCCAGAATCCTTTGCAAACCTCAAATTTTGGCTAAAAAAACACATTTTCCTCACATTTCGGTGACAGAAAGTTTTGGAATCTGAGAGGAGCCACAAATTTCATTCCACCAAGCGTTCCCCCAAGTCTCCCGATAAAAATGATACCTCACTTGTGTGGATAGGCCTAGCGCCCGCGACAGGAAATGGCCCAAAACACAACGTGGACACATCACATTTTTTCATAGAAAACCGTGCTTACCTGTTGATTTTGGCCTCTAACTCAGCCGGCACCGGGGGAAACCTAGCAAACCAGCGCATTTCTGAAAACTAGAAACCCAGGGGAATCCAGGATGGGGTGAATTGTGGGGCTCTGACCAGGTTCTGTTACCCAGAATCCTTTGCAAACCTCACAATTTGGCTAAAAAAACACATTTCCCTCACATTTCGGTGACAGAAAGTCCTGGAATCTGAGAGGAGCCACAAACTTCCTTCCACCCAGCGTTCCCCCAAGTCTCCCGATAAAAATGATACCTCACTTGTGCGGGTAGGCCTAGCACCCGCGACAGGATAAGCCCCAAAACACAACGTGGACACATCACAGAAAACAGAACTGTTTTGGCAAAGTGCCTACCTGTAGATTTTGGCCTCTAGCTCAGCCGGCACCGAGGGAAACCTACCAAACCTGTGCATTTTTGAAAACTAGAGACCTAGGGGAATCCAAGATGGGTTGATTTGTGGGGCTCTGATCAGGTTCTGTTACCCAGAATCCTTTGCAAACCTCAAATTTTGGCTAAAAAAACACATTTTCCTCACATTTCGGGGACAGAAAGTTTTGGAATCTGAGAGGAGCCACAAATTTCCTTCCACCAAGCGTTCCCCCAAGTCTCCCGATAAAAATGATACCTCACTTCTGTGGATAGGCCAAGCGCCCGTGACAGGATATGCCCCAAAACACAACGTGGACACATCAAAGAAAACAGAGCTGTTTTTTGCAAAGTGCCTACCTGTAGATTTTGGCCTCTAGCTCAGCCGGCACCTAGGGAAATCTACCAAACCTGTGCATTTTTTAAATCTAGAGACCTAGGGGAATCCAAGATGGGGTGACTTGTGGGGCTCTGACCAGGTTCTGTTACCCAGAATCCTTTGCAGACCTCAAAATATGGCTAAAAAAACAAATTTTCCTCACATTTCGGTGATAGAAAGTTCTGGAATCTGAGAGGAGCCACAAATTTCCTTCCACCCAGCGTTCCCCCAAGTCTCCCGATAAAACTGATACCTCACTTGTGTGGGTAGGCCTAGCGCCCGTGACAGGAAACGCCCCAAAACACAACGTGGACACATCACATTTTTTGAAAGAAAACAGAGGTTTTTTTTGCAAACTGCCTACCTGTAGATTTTGGCCTCCGGCTCATCCGGCACCTAAGGAAACCTACCAAACCTGTGCATTTTTGAAAACTAGAGACCTAGGGGAATCCAAGATGGGGTGACTTGTGGGGCTCTGACCAGGTTCTGTTACCCAGAATCCTTTGCAAACCTCAAAATTTGGCTAAAAAAAAACATTTTCCTCACATTTCGGTGACAGAAAGTTCTGGAATCTGAGAGGAGCCACAAATTTCCTTCCACCCAGCGTTCCCCCAAGTCTCCCGATAAAAATTATACCTCACTTGTGTGGGTAGGCCTAGCGGCCGCAACAGGAGACACCCCAAAACACAGCGTGGACACATCCCATTTTTTGAAAGAAAACAGAGCTGTTTTTTGCAAAGTGCCTACCTGTAGATTTTGGCCTCTAGCTCAGCCGGCACACAGGGAAACCTACCAAACCTGTGTATTTTTGAAAACTAGAGACCTAGGGGAATCCAAGATGGGGTGACTTGTGGGGCTCTGACCAGGTTCTGTTACCCAGAATCCTTTGCAAACCTCACAATTTGGCTAAAAAAACACATTTTCCTCACATTTCGGTGACAGAAAGTTCTGGAATCTAAGAGGAGCCACATATTTCCTTCCACCCAGCGTTCCCCCAAGTCTCCCAATAAAAATGATACCTCACTTGTGTGGGTAGGCCAAGCGCCCGCGACAGGATAAGCCCCAAAACACAACGTGCACACATCACAGAAAACAGAACTGTTTTTGCAAAGTGCCTACCTGTAGATTTTGGCCTCTAGCTCAGCCGGCACCTAGGGAAACCTACCAAACCTGTGCATTTTTGAAAACTAGAGACCTAGGGGAATCCAAGATGGGGTGATTTGTGGGGCTCTGATCAGGTTCTGTTACCCAGAATCCTTTGCAAACCTCAAATTTTGGCTAAAAAAACACATTTTCCTCACATTTCGGTGACAGAAAGTTTTGGAATCTGAGAGGAGCCACAAATTTCATTCCACCAAGCGTTCCCCCAAGTCTCCCGATAAAAATGATACCTCACTTGTGTGGATAGGCCTAGCGCCCGCGACAGGAAATGGCCCAAAACACAACGTGGACACATCACATTTTTTCATAGAAAACCGTGCTTACCTGTGGATTTTGGCCTCTAACTCAGCCGGCACCGGGGGAAACCTAGCAAACCAGCGCATTTTTGAAAACTAGAAACCCAGGGGAATCCAGGATGGGGTGAATTGTGGGGCTCTGACCAGGTTCTGTTACCCAGAATCCTTTGCAAACCTCACAATTTGGCTAAAAAAACACATTTCCCTCACATTTCGGTGACAGAAAGTCCTGGAATCTGAGAGGAGCCACAAACTTCCTTCCACCCAGCGTTCCCCCAAGTCTCCCGATAAAAATGATACCTCACTTGTGCGGGTAGGCCTAGCACCCGCGACAGGATAAGCCCCAAAACACAACGTGGACACATCACAGAAAACAGAACTGTTTTTGCAAAGTGCCTACCTGTAGATTTTGGCCTCTAGCTCAGCCGGCACCTAGGGAAACCTACCAAACCTGTGCATTTTTGAAAACTAGAGACCTAGGGGAATCCAAGATGGGGTGATTTGTGGGGCTCTGATCAGGTTCTGTTACCCAGAATCCTTTGCAAACCTCAAATTTTGGCTAAAAAAACACATTTTCCTCACATTTCGGGGACAGAAAGTTTTGGAATCTGAGAGGAGCCACAAATTTCCTTCCACCAAGCGTTCCCCCAAGTCTCCCGATAAAAATGATACCTCACTTCTGTGGATAGGCCAAGCGCCCGTGACAGGATATGCCCCAAAACACAACGTGGACACATCAAAGAAAACAGAGCTGTTTTTTGCAAAGTGCCTACCTGTAGATTTTGGCCTCTAGCTCAGCCAGCACCTAGGGAAATCTACCAAACCTGTGCATTTTTGAAAACTAGAGACCTAGGGGAATCCAAGATGGGGTGACTTATGGGGCTCTGACAAGGTTCTGTTACCCAGAATCCTTTGCAAACCTCAAAATTTGGCTAAAAAAACACATTTTCCTCACATTTCGGTGACAGAAAGTTCTGGAATCTAAGAGGATCCACAAATTACCTTACACCCAGCGTTCCCCCAAGTCCCCCGATAAAAATGATACCTCACTTGTGTGGGTAGGCCTAGCGCCCGCGACAGGATAAGCCCCAAAACACAACGTGGACACATCACAGAAAACAGAGCTGTTTTTTGCAAAGTGCCTACCTGTAGATTTTGGCCTCTAGCTCAGCCGGAACCTAGGGAAACCTACCAAACCTGTGCATTTTTTAAATCTAGAGACCTAGGGGAATCCAAGATGGGGTGACTTGTGGGGCTCCGACCAGGTTCTGTTACCCAGAATCCTTTGCAAACCTCAAAATTTGGCTAAAAAATCAAATTTTCCTCACATTTCAGTGACAGAAAGTTCTGGAATCTGAGAGGATCCACAAATTTCCTTCCACCCAGCGTTCCCCCAAGTCCCCCGATAAAAATGATACCTCACTTGTGTGGGTAGGCCTAGCGCCCGCGACAGGATAAGCCCCAAAACACAACGTGGACACATCACAGAAAACAGAGCTGTTTTTTGCAAAGTGCCTACCTGTAGATTTTGGCCTCTAGCTCAGCCGGCACCTAGGGAAACCTACCAAACCTGTGCATTTTTGAAAACTAGAGACCTAGGGGAATCCAAGATGGGGTGACTTGTGGGGCTCTGACCAGGTTCTGTTACCCAGAATCCTTTGCAAACCTCACAATTTGGCAAAAAAACACATTTTCCTCACATTTCGGTGACAAAAAGTTCTGGAATCTGAGAGGAGCCACAAATTTCATTCCACCCAGCGTTCCCCCAAGTCCCCCGATAAAAATGATACCTCACTTGTGTGGGTAGGCCTAGCGCCCGCGACAGGATAAGCCCCAAAACACAACGTGGACACATCACAGAAAACAGAGCTGTTTTTTGCAAAGTGCGTACCTGTAGATTTTGGCCTCTAGCTCAGCTGGCACCTAGGGAAATCTACCAAACCTGTGCATTTTTTAAATCTAGAGACCTAGGGGAATCCAAGATGGGGTGACTTGTGGGGCTCTGACCAGGTTCTGTTACCCAGAATCCTTTGCAGACCTCAAAATATGGCTAAAAAAACCCATTTTCCTCACATTTCTGTGACAGAAAGTTCTGGAATCTGAGAGGAGCCACAAATTTCCTTCCACCCAGCGTTCCCCCAAGTCTCCCGATAAAAATTATACCTCACTTGTGTGGGTAGGCCTAGCGGCCGCAACAGGAGACGCCCCAAAACACAACGTGGACACATCCCATTTTTTGAAAGAAAACAGAGCTGTTTTTTGCAAAGTGCCTACCTGTAGATTTTGGCCTCTAGCTCAGCCGGCACCTAGGGAAACCTACCAAACCTGTGTATTTTTGATAAGTAGAGACCTAGGGGAATCCAAGATGGGGTGATTTGTGGGGCTCTGATCAGGTTCTGTTACCCAGAATCCTTTGCAAACCTCAAATTTTGGCTAAAAAAACACATTTTCCTCACATTTCGGTGACAGAAAGTTTTGAAATCTGAGAGGAGCCACAACTTTCCTTCCACCAAGCGTTCCCCCAAGTATCCCGATAAAAATGATACCTCACTTGTGTGGATAGGCCTAGCGCCCGCGACAGGATATGCCCCAAAACACAACATGGACACATCAAAGAAAACAGAGCTGTTTTTTACAAAGTGCCTACCTGTAGATTTTGGCCTCTAGCTCAGCCGGCACCTAGGGAAATCTACCAAACCTGTGCATTTTTAAAAACTAGAGACCTAGGGGAATCCAAGATGGGGTGACTTGTGGGGCTCTGATCAGGTTCTGTTACCCAGAATCCTTTGCAAACCTCAAAATTTGGCTAAAAAAACACATTTTCCTCATATTTCGGTGACAGAAAGTTCTGGAATCTGAGAGGAGCCACAAATTTCCTTCCACCCAGCGTTCCCCCCAAGTCTCCCGATAAAAATTATACCTCACTTGTGTGGGTAGGCCTAGCGGCCGCAACAGCAGACGCCCCAAAACACAACGTGGACACATCCCATTTTTTGAAAGAAAACAGAGCTGTTTTTTGCAAAGTGCCTACCTGTAGATTTTGGCCTCTAGCTCAGCCGGCACCTAGGGAAACCTACCAAACCTGTGTATTTTTGAAAACTAGAGACCTAGGGGAATCCAAGATGGGGTGACTTGTGGGGCTCTGACCAGGTTCTGTTATCCAGAATCCTTTGCAAACCTCACAATTTGGCTAAAAAAACACATTTTCCTCACATTTCGGTGACAGAAAGTTCTGGAATCTAAGAGGAGCCACATATTTCCTTCCACCCAGCGTTCCCCCAAGTCTCCCAATAAAAATGATACCTCACTTGTGTGGGTAGGCCTAGCGCCCGCGACAGGATAAGCCCCAAAACACAACGTGGACACATCACTGAAAACAGAACTGTTTTTGCAAAGTGCCTACCTGTAGATTTTGGCCTCTAGCTCAGCCGGCACCTAGGGAAACCTACCAAACCTGTGCATTTTTGAAAACTAGAGACCTAGGGGAATCCAAGATGGGGTGATTTGTGGGGCTCTGATCAGGTTCTGTTACCCAGAATCCTTTGCAAACCTCAAATTTTGGCTAAAAAAACACATTTTCCTCACATTTCGGTGACAGAAAGTTTTGGAATCTGAGAGGAGCCACAAATTTCATTCCACCAAGCGTTCCCCCAAGTCTCCCGATAAAAATGATGCCTCACTTGTGTGGATAGGCCTAGCGCCCGCGACAGGAAATGGCCCAAAACACAACGTGGACACATCACATTTTTTCATAGAAAACAGTGCTTACCTGTGGATTTTGGCCTCTAACTCAGCCGGCACCGGGGGAAACCTAGCAAACCAGCGCATTTTTGAAAACTAGAAACCCAGGGGAATCCAGGATGGGGTGAATTGTGGGGCTCTGACCAGGTTCTGTTACCCAGAATCCTTTGCAAACCTCACAATTTGGCTAAAAAAACACATTTCCCTCACATTTCGGTGACAGAAAGTCCTGGAATCTGAGAGGAGCCACAAACTTCCTTCCACCCAGCGTTCCCCCAAGTCTCCCGATAAAAATGATACCTCACTTGTGCGGGTAGGCCTAGCACCCGCGACAGGATAAGCCCCAAAACACAACGTGGACACATCACAGAAAACAGAACTGTTTTTGCAAAGTGCCTACCTGTAGATTTTGGCCTCTAGCTCAGCCGGCACCTAGGGAAACCTACCAAACCTGTGCATTTTTTAAAACTAGAGACCTAGGGGAATCCAAGATGGGGTGATTTGTGGGGCTCTGATCAGGTTCTGTTACCCAGAATCCTTTGCAAACCTCAAATTTTGGCTAAAAAAACACATTTTCCTCACATTTCGGGGACAGAAAGTTTTGGAATCTGAGAGGAGCCACAAATTTCCTTCCACCAAGCGTTCCCCCAAGTCTCCCGATAAAAATGATACCTCACTTCTGTGGATAGGCCAAGCGCCCGTGACAGGATATGCCCCAAAACACAACGTGGACACATCAAAGAAAACAGAGCTGTTTTTTGCAAAGTGCCTACCTGTAGATTTTGGCCTCTAGCTCAGCCGGCACCTAGGGAAATCTACCAAACCTGTGCATTTTTTAAATCTAGAGACCTAGGGGAATCCAAGATGGGGTGACTTGTGGGGCTCTGACCAGGTTCTGTTACCCAGAATCCTTTGCAGACCTCAAAATATGGCTAAAAAAACAAATTTTCCTCACATTTCGGTGATAGAAAGTTCTGGAATCTGAGAGGAGCCACAAATTTCCTTCCACCCAGCGTTCCCCCAAGTCTCCCGATAAAACTGATACCTCACTTGTGTGGGTAGGCCTAGCGCCCGTGACAGGAAACGCCCCAAAACACAACGTGGACACATCACATTTTTTGAAAGAAAACAGAGGTTTTTTTTGCAAACTGCCTACCTGTAGATTTTGGCCTCCGGCTCATCCGGCACCTAAGGAAACCTACCAAACCTGTGCATTTTTGAAAACTAGAGACCTAGGGGAATCCAAGATGGGGTGACTTGTGGGGCTCTGACCAGGTTCTGTTACCCAGAATCCTTTGCAAACCTCAAAATTTGGCTAAAAAAAAACATTTTCCTCACATTTCGGTGACAGAAAGTTCTGGAATCTGAGAGGAGCCACAAATTTCCTTCCACCCAGCGTTCCCCCAAGTCTCCCGATAAAAATTATACCTCACTTGTGTGGGTAGGCCTAGCGGCCGCAACAGGAGACACCCCAAAACACAGCGTGGACACATCCCATTTTTTGAAAGAAAACAGAGCTGTTTTTTGCAAAGTGCCTACCTGTAGATTTTGGCCTCTAGCTCAGCCGGCACACAGGGAAACCTACCAAACCTGTGTATTTTTGAAAACTAGAGACCTAGGGGAATCCAAGATGGGGTGACTTGTGGGGCTCTGACCAGGTTCTGTTACCCAGAATCCTTTGCAAACCTCACAATTTGGCTAAAAAAACACATTTTCCTCACATTTCGGTGACAGAAAGTTCTGGAATCTAAGAGGAGCCACATATTTCCTTCCACCCAGCGTTCCCCCAAGTCTCCCAATAAAAATGATACCTCACTTGTGTGGGTAGGCCAAGCGCCCGCGACAGGATAAGCCCCAAAACACAACGTGCACACATCACAGAAAACAGAACTGTTTTTGCAAAGTGCCTACCTGTAGATTTTGGCCTCTAGCTCAGCCGGCACCTAGGGAAACCTACCAAACCTGTGCATTTTTGAAAACTAGAGACCTAGGGGAATCCAAGATGGGGTGATTTGTGGGGCTCTGATCAGGTTCTGTTACCCAGAATCCTTTGCAAACCTCAAATTTTGGCTAAAAAAACACATTTTCCTCACATTTCGGTGACAGAAAGTTTTGGAATCTGAGAGGAGCCACAAATTTCATTCCACCAAGCGTTCCCCCAAGTCTCCCGATAAAAATGATACCTCACTTGTGTGGATAGGCCTAGCGCCCGCGACAGGAAATGGCCCAAAACACAACGTGGACACATCACATTTTTTCATAGAAAACCGTGCTTACCTGTGGATTTTGGCCTCTAACTCAGCCGGCACCGGGGGAAACCTAGCAAACCAGCGCATTTTTGAAAACTAGAAACCCAGGGGAATCCAGGATGGGGTGAATTGTGGGGCTCTGACCAGGTTCTGTTACCCAGAATCCTTTGCAAACCTCACAATTTGGCTAAAAAAACACATTTCCCTCACATTTCGGTGACAGAAAGTCCTGGAATCTGAGAGGAGCCACAAACTTCCTTCCACCCAGCGTTCCCCCAAGTCTCCCGATAAAAATGATACCTCACTTGTGCGGGTAGGCCTAGCACCCGCGACAGGATAAGCCCCAAAACACAACGTGGACACATCACAGAAAACAGAACTGTTTTTGCAAAGTGCCTACCTGTAGATTTTGGCCTCTAGCTCAGCCGGCACCTAGGGAAACCTACCAAACCTGTGCATTTTTGAAAACTAGAGACCTAGGGGAATCCAAGATGGGGTGATTTGTGGGGCTCTGATCAGGTTCTGTTACCCAGAATCCTTTGCAAACCTCAAATTTTGGCTAAAAAAACACATTTTCCTCACATTTCGGGGACAGAAAGTTTTGGAATCTGAGAGGAGCCACAAATTTCCTTCCACCAAGCGTTCCCCCAAGTCTCCCGATAAAAATGATACCTCACTTCTGTGGATAGGCCAAGCGCCCGTGACAGGATATGCCCCAAAACACAACGTGGACACATCAAAGAAAACAGAGCTGTTTTTTGCAAAGTGCCTACCTGTAGATTTTGGCCTCTAGCTCAGCCAGCACCTAGGGAAATCTACCAAACCTGTGCATTTTTGAAAACTAGAGACCTAGGGGAATCCAAGATGGGGTGACTTGTGGGGCTCTGACAAGGTTCTGTTACCCAGAATCCTTTGCAAACCTCAAAATTTGGCTAAAAAAACACATTTTCCTCACATTTCGGTGACAGAAAGTTCTGGAATCTAAGAGGATCCACAAATTTCCTTACACCCAGCGTTCCCCCAAGTCCCCCGATAAAAATGATACCTCACTTGTGTGGGTAGGCCTAGCGCCCGCGACAGGATAAGCCCCAAAACACAACGTGGACACATCACAGAAAACAGAGCTGTTTTTTGCAAAGTGCCTACCTGTAGATTTTGGCCTCTAGCTCAGCCGGAACCTAGGGAAACCTACCAAACCTGTGCAGTTTTTAAATCTAGAGACCTAGGGGAATCCAAGATGGGGTGACTTGTGGGGCTCCGACCAGGTTCTGTTACCCAGAATCCTTTGCAAACCTCAAAATTTGGCTAAAAAATCAAATTTTCCTCACATTTCAGTGACAGAAAGTTCTGGAATCTGAGAGGATCCACAAATTTCCTTCCACCCAGCGTTCCCCCAAGTCCCCCGATAAAAATGATACCTCACTTGTGTGGGTAGGCCTAGCGCCCGCGACAGGATAAGCCCCAAAACACAACGTGGACACATCACAGAAAACAGAGCTGTTTTTTGCAAAGTGCGTACCTGTAGATTTTGGCCTCTAGCTCAGCTGGCACCTAGGGAAATCTACCAAACCTGTTCATTTTTTAAATCTAGAGACCTAGGGGAATCCAAGATGGGGTGACTTGTGGGGCTCTGACCAGGTTCTGTTACCCAGAATCCTTTGCAGACCTCAAAATATGGCTAAAAAAAACCATTTTCCTCACATTTCTGTGACAGAAAGTTCTGGAATCTGAGAGGAGCCACAAATTTCCTTCCACCCAGCGTTCCCCCAAGTCTCCCGATAAAAATTATACCTCACTTGTGTGGGTAGGCCTAGCGGCCGCAACAGGAGACGCCCCAAAACACAACGTGGACACATCCCATTTTTTGAAAGAAAACAGAGCTGTTTTTTGCAAAGTGCCTACCTGTAGATTTTGGCCTCTAGCTCAGCCGGCACCTAGGGAAACCTACCAAACCTGTGTATTTTTGATAAGTAGAGACCTAGGGGAATCCAAGATGGGGTGATTTGTGGGGCTCTGATCAGGTTCTGTTACCCAGAATCCTTTGCAAACCTCAAATTTTGGCTAAAAAAACACATTTTCCTCACATTTCGGTGACAGAAAGTTTTGAAATCTGAGAGGAGCCACAACTTTCCTTCCACCAAGCGTTCCCCCAAGTATCCCGATAAAAATGATACCTCACTTGTGTGGATAGGCCTAGCGCCCGCGACAGGATATGCCCCAAAACACAACATGGACACATCAAAGAAAACAGAGCTGTTTTTTACAAAGTGCCTACCTGTAGATTTTGGCCTCTAGCTCAGCCGGCACCTAGGGAAATCTACCAAACCTGTGCATTTTTAAAAACTAGAGACCTAGGGGAATCCAAGATGGGGTGACTTGTGGGGCTCTGATCAGGGTCTGTTACCCAGAATCCTTTGCAAACCTCAAAATTTGGCTAAAAAAACACATTTTCCTCATATTTCGGTGACAGAAAGTTCTGGAATCTGAGAGGAGCCACAAATTTCCTTCCACCCAGCGTTCCCCCAAGTCTCCCGATAAAAATTATACCTCACTTGTGTGGGTAGGCCTAGCGGCCGCAACAGCAGACGCCCCAAAACACAACGTGGACACATCCCATTTTTTGAAAGAAAACAGAGCTGTTTTTTGCAAAGTGCCTACCTGTAGATTTTGGCCTCTAGCTCAGCCGGCACCTAGGGAAACCTACCAAACCTGTGTATTTTTGAAAACTAGAGACCTAGGGGAATCCAAGATGGGGTGACTTGTGGGGCTCTGACCAGGTTCTGTTATCCAGAATCCTTTGCAAACCTCACAATTTGGCTAAAAAAACACATTTTCCTCACATTTCGGTGACAGAAAGTTCTGGAATCTAAGAGGAGCCACATATTTCCTTCCACCCAGCGTTCCCCCAAGTCTCCCAATAAAAATGATACCTCACTTGTGTGGGTAGGCCTAGCGCCCGCGACAGGATAAGCCCCAAAACACAACGTGGACACATCACAGAAAACAGAACTGTTTTTGCAAAGTGCCTACCTGTAGATTTTGGCCTCTAGCTCAGCCGGCACCTAGGGAAACCTACCAAACCTGTGCATTTTTGAAAACTAGAGACCTAGGGGAATCCAAGATGGGGTGATTTGTGGGGCTCTGATCAGGTTCTGTTACCCAGAATCCTTTGCAAACCTCAAATTTTGGCTAAAAAAACACATTTTCCTCACATTTCGGTGACAGAAAGTTTTGGAATCTGAGAGGAGCCACAAATTTCATTCCACCAAGCGTTCCCCCAAGTCTCCCGATAAAAATGATGCCTCACTTGTGTGGATAGGCCTAGCGCCCGCGACAGGAAATGGCCCAAAACACAACGTGGACACATCAAATTTTTTCATAGAAAACAGTGCTTACCTGTGGATTTTGGCCTCTAACTCAGCCGGCACCGGGGGAAACCTAGCAAACCAGCTCATTTTTGAAAACTAGAAACCCAGGGGAATCCAGGATGGGGTGAATTGTGGGGCTCTGACCAGATTCTGTTACCCAGAATCCTTTGCAAACCTCACAATTTGGCTAAAAAAACACATTTCCCTCACATTTCGGTGACAGAAAGTTCTGGAATCTGAGAGGAGCCACAAACTTCCTTCCACCCAGCGTTCCCCCAAGTCTCCCGATAAAAATGATACCTCACTTGTGCGGGTAGGCCTAGCACCCGCGACAGGATAAGCCCCAAAACACAACGTGGACACATCACAGAAAACAGAACTGTTTTTGCAAAGTGCCTACCTGTAGATTTTGGCCTCTAGCTCAGCCGGCACCTAGGGAAACCTACCAAACCTGTGCATTTTTGAAAACTAGAGACCTAGGGGAATCCAAGATGGGGTGATTTGTGGGGCTCTGATCAGGTTCTGTTACCCAGAATCCTTTGCAAACCTCAAATTTTGGCTAAAAAAACACATTTTCCTCACATTTCGGTGACAGAAAGTTTTGAAATCTGAGAGGAGCCACAAATTTCATTCCACCCAGCGTTCCCCCAAGTCCCCCGATAAAAATGATACCTCACTTGTGTGGGTAGGCCTAGCGCCCGCGACAGGATAAGCCCCAAAACACAACGTGGACACATCACAGAAAACAGAACTGTTTTTGCAAAGTGCCTACCTGTAGATTTTGGCCTCTAGCTCAGCCGGCACCTAGGGAAACCTACCAAACCTGTGCATTTTTGAAAACTAGAGACCTAGGGGAATCCAAGATGGGGTGATTTGTGGGGCTCTGATCAGGTTCTGTTACCCAGAATCCTTTGCAAACCTCAAATTTTGGCTAAAAAAACACATTTTCCTCACATTTCGGTGACAGAAAGTTTTGGAATCTGAGAGGAGCCACAAATTTCATTCCACCAAGCGTTCCCCCAAGTCTCCCGATAAAAATGATGCCTCACTTGTGTGGATAGGCCTAGCGCCCGCGACAGGAAATGGCCCAAAACACAACGTGTACACATCACATTTTTTCATAGAAAACAGTGCTTACCTGTGGATTTTGGCCTCTAACTCAGCCGGCACCGGGGGAAACCTACCAAACCAGCTCATTTTTGAAAACTAGAAACCCAGGGGAATCCAGGATGGGGTGAATTGTGGGGCTCTGACCAGATTCTGTTACCCAGAATCCTTTGCAAACCTCACAATTTGGCTAAAAAAACACATTTCCCTCACATTTCGGTGACAGAAAGTTCTGGAATCTGAGAGGAGCCACAAACTTCCTTCCACCCAGCGTTCCCCCAAGTCTCCCGATAAAAATGATACCTCACTTGTGCGGGTAGGCCTAGCACCCGCGACAGGATAAGCCCCAAAACACAACGTGGACACATCACAGAAAACAGAACTGTTTTTGCAAAGTGCCTACCTGTAGATTTTGGCCTCTAGCTCAGCCGGCACCTAGGGAAACCTACCAAACCTGTGCATTTTTGAAAACTAGAGACCTAGGGGAATCCAAGATGGGGTGATTTGTGGGGCTCTGATCAGGTTCTGTTACCCAGAATCCTTTGCAAACCTCAAATTTTGGCTAAAAAAACACATTTTCCTCACATTTCGGGGACAGAAAGTTTTGGAATCTGAGAGGAGCCACAAATTTCCTTCCACCAAGCGTTCCCCCAAGTCTCCCGATAAAAATGATACCTCACTTCTGTGGATAGGCCAAGCGCCCGCGACAGGATATGCCCCAAAACACAACGTGGACACATCAAAGAAAACAGAGCTGTTTTTTGCAAAGTGCCTACCTGTAGATTTTGGCCTCTAGCTCAGCCAGCGCCTAGGGAAATCTACCAAACCTGTGCATTTTTGAAAACTAGAGACCTAGGGGAATCTAAGATGGGGTGACTTGTGGGGCTCTGACAAGGTTCTGTTACCCAGAATCCTTTGCAAACCTCAAAATTTGGCTAAAAAAACACATTTTCCTCACATTTCAGTGACAGAAAGTTCTGGAATCTGAGAGGATCCACAAATTTCCTTCCACCCAGCGTTCCCCCAAGTCCCCCGATAAAAATGATACCTCACTTGTGTGGGTAGGCCTAGCGCCCGCGACAGGATAAGCCCCAAAACACAACGTGGACACATCACAGAAAACAGAGCTGTTTTTTGCAAAGTGCCTACCTGTAGATTTTGGCCTCTAGCTCAGCCGGAACCTAGGGAAACCTACCAAACCTGTGCATTTTTTAAATCTAGAGACCTAGGGGAATCCAAGATGGGGTGACTTGTGGGGCTCCGACCAGGTTCTGTTACCCAGAATCCTTTGCAGACCTCAAAATATGGCTAAAAAAAAACATTTTCCTCACATTTCTGTGACAGAAAGTTCTGGAATCTGAGAGGAGCCACAAATTTCCTTCCACCCAGCGTTCCGCCAAGTCTCCCGATAAAAATTATACCTCACTTGTGTGGGTAGGCCTAGCGGCCGCAACAGGAGACGCCCCAAAACACAACGTGGACACATCCCATTTTTTGAAAGAAAACAGAGCTGTTTTTTGCAAAGTGCCTACCTGTAGATTTTGGCCTCTAGCTCAGCCGGCACCTAGGGAAACCTACCAAACCTGTGTATTTTTGATAACTAGAGACCTAGGGGAATCCAAGATGGGGTGATTTGTGGGGCTCTGATCAGGTTCTGTTACCCAGAATCCTTTGCAAACCTCAAATTTTGGCTAAAAAAACACATTTTCCTCACATTTCGGTGACAGAAAGTTTTGGAATCTGAGAGGAGCCACAAATTTCCTTCCACCAAGCGTTCCCCCAAGTATCCCGATAAAAATGATACCTCACTTGTGTGGATAGGCCTAGCGCCCGCGACAGGATATGCCCCAAAACACAACGTGGACACATCACAGAAAACAGAAATGTTTTTGCAAAGTGCCTACCTGTAGATTTTGGCCTCTAGCTCAGCCGGCACCTAGGGAAACCTACCAAACCTGTGCATTTTTGAAAACTAGAGACATAGGGGAATCCAAGATGGGGTGATTTGTGGGGCTCTGATCAGGTTCTGTTACCCAGAATCCTTTGCAAACCTCAAATTATGGCTAAAAAAACACATTTTCCTCACATTTCGGGGACAGAAAGTTTTGGAATCTGAGAGGAGCCACAAATTTCCTTCCACCAAGCGTTCCCCCAAGTCTCCCGATAAAAATATTACCTCACTTCTGTGGATAGGCCAAGCACCCGCGACAGGATATGCCCCAAAACACAACGTGGACACATCAAAGAAAACAGAGCTGTTTTTTGCAAAGTGCCTACCTGTAGATTTCGGCCTCTAGCTCAGCCAGCACCTAGGGAAATCTACCAAACCTGTGCATTTTTGAAAACTAGAGACATAGGGGAATCCAAGATGGGGTGACTTGTGGGGCTCTGACAAGGTTCTGTTACCCAGAATCCTTTGCAAACCTCAAAATTTGGCTAAAAAAACACATTTTCCTCACATTTCGGTGACAGAAAGTTTTGGAATCTGAGAGGAGCCACAAATTTCCTTCCACCAAGCGTTCCCCCAAGTATCCCGATAAAAATGATACCTCACTTGTGTGGATAGGCCTAGCGCCCGCAACAGGATAGGCCCCAAAACACAACGTGGACACATCAAAGAAAACAGAGCTGTTTTTTACAAAGTGCCTACCTGTAGATTTTGGCCTCTAGCTTAGCCGGCACCTAGGGAAATCTACCAAACCTGTGCATTTTTGAAAACTAGAGACCTAGGGGAATCCAAGATGGGGTGACTTGTGGGGCTCTGACCAGGTTCTGTTACCCAGAATCCTTTGCAAACCTCACAATTTGGCTAAAAAAACACATTTTCCTCACATTTCGGTGACAGAAAGTTCTGGAATCTAAGAGGAGCCACATATTTCCTTCCACCCAGCGTTCCCCCAAGTCTCCCAATAAAAATGATACCTCACTTGTGTGGGTAGGCCTAGCGCCCGCGACAGGATAAGCCCCAAAACACAACGTGGACACATCACAGAAAACAGAACTGTTTTTGCAAAGTGCCTACCTGTAGATTTTGGCCTCTAGCTCATCCGGCACCTAGGGAAACCTACCAAACCTGTGCATTTTTGAAAACTAGAGACCTAGGGGAATCCAAGATGGGGTGATTTGTGGGGCTCTGATCAGGTTCTGTTACTCAGAATCCTTTGCAAACCTCAAATTTTGGCTAAAAAAACACATTTTCCTCAAATTTCGGTGACAGAAAGTTTTGGAATCTGAGAGGAGCCACAAATTTCATTCCACCAAGCGTTCCCCCAAGTCTCCCGATAAAAATGATACCTCACTTGTGTGGATAGGCCTAGCGCCCGCGACAGGAAATGGCCCAAAACACAACGTGGACACATCACATTTTTTCATAGAAAACACTGCTTACCTGTGGATTTTGGCCTCTAACTCAGCCGGCACCGGGGGAAACCTAGCAAACCAGCGCATTTTTGAAAACTAGAAACCCAGGGGAATCCAGGATGGGGTGAATTGTGGGGCTCTGACCAGGTTCTGTTACCCAGAATCCTTTGCAAACCTCACAATTTGGCTAAAAAAACACATTTCCCTCACATTTCGGTGACAGAAAGTTCTGGAATCTGAGAGGAGCCACAAACTTCCTTCCACCCAGCGTTCCCCCAAGTCTCCCGATAAAAATGATACCTCACTTGTGCGGGTAGGCCTAGCACCCGCGACAGGATAAGCCCCAAAACACAACGTGGACACATCACAGAAAACAGAACTGTTTTTGCAAAGTGCCTACCTGTAGATTTTGGCCTCTAGCTCAGCCGGCACCTAGGGAAACCTACCAAACCTGTGCATTTTTGAAAACTAGAGACCTAGGGGAATCCAAGATGGGGTGATTTGTGGGGCTCTGATCAGGTTCTGTTACCCAGAATCCTTTGCAAACCTCAAATTTTGGCTAAAAAAACACATTTTCCTCACATTTCGGGGACAGAAAGTTTTGGAATCTGAGAGGAGCCCCAAATTTCCTTCCACCAAGCGTTCCCCCAAGTCTCCCGATAAAAATGATACCTCACTTCTGTGGATAGGCCAAGCGCCCGCAACAGGATATGCCCCAAAACACAACGTGGACACATCAAAGAAAACAGAGCTGTTTTTTGCAAAGTGCCTACCTGTAGATTTTGGCCTCTAGCTCAGCCAGCACCTAGGGAAATCTACCAAACCTGTGCATTTTTGAAAACTAGAGACCTAGGGGAATCCAAGATGGGGTGACTTGTGGGGCTCTGACAAGGTTCTGTTACCCAGAATCCTTTGCAAACCTCAAAATTTGGCTAAAAAAACACATTTTCCTCACATTTCGGTGACAGAAAGTTCTGGAATCTAAGAGGATCCACAAATTTCCTTACACCCAGCATTCCCCCAAGTCCCCCGATAAAAATGATACCTCACTTGTGTGGGTAGGCCTAGCGCCCGCGACAGGATAGGCCCCAAAACACAACGTGGACACATCACAGAAAACAGAGCTGTTTTTTGCAAAGTGCCTACCTGTAGATTTTGGCCTCTAGCTCAGCCGGAACCTAGGGAAACCTACCAAACCTGTGCATTTTTTAAATCTAGAGACCTAGGGGAATCCAAGATGGGGTGACTTGTGGGGCTCCGACCAGGTTCTGTTACCCAGAATCCTTTGCAAACCTCAAATTTTGGCTAAAAAAACACATTTTCCTCACATTTCGGTGACAGAAAGTTTTGGAATCTGAGAGGAGCCACAAATTTCCTTCCACCAAGCGTTCCCCCAAGTCTCCCTATAAAAATGATACCTCACTTGTGTGGATAGGCCTAGCGCCCGCGACAGGATGTGCCCCAAAACACAACGTGGACACATCAAAGAAAACAGAGCTGTTTTTTGCAAAGTGCCTACATGTAGATTTTGGCCTCTAGCTCAACCGGCACCTAGGGAAATCTACCAAACCTGTGCATTTTTGGAAACTAGAGACCTAGGGGAATCCAAGATGGGGTGACTTGTGGGGCTCTGACCAGGTTCTGTTACCCAGAATCCTTTGCAAACCTAAAAATTTGGCTAAAAAAACACATTTTCCTCACATTTCGGTGACAAAAAGTTCTGGAATCTGAGAGGAGCCACAAATTTCCTTCCACCCAGCGTTCCCTCAAGTCTCCCGATAAAAATGATACCTCACTTGTGTGGGTAGGCCTAGCGCCCGCGACAGGATGTGCCCCAAAACACAACGTGGACACATCAAAGAAAACAGAGCTGTTTTTTGCAAAGTGCCTACCTGTAGATTTTGGCCTCTAGCTAAACCGGCACCTAGGGAAATCTACCAAACCTGTGCATTTGTGGAAACTAGAGACCTAGGGGAATCCAAGATGGGGTGACTTGTGGGGCTCTGACCAGGTTCTGTTACCCAGAATCCTTTGCAAACCTAAAAATTTGGCTAAAAAAACACATTTTCCTCACATTTCGGTGACAAAAAGTTCTGGAATCTGAGAGGAGCCACAAATTTCCTTCCACCCAGCGTTCCCTCAAGTCTCCCGATAAAAATGATACCTCACTTGTGTGGGTAGGCCTAGCGCCTGCGACAGGATAAGCCCTAAAACACAACGTTGACACATCACAGAAAACAGAAATGTTTTTGCAAAGTGCCTACCTGTAGATTTTTGCCTCTAGCTCAGCCGGCACCTAGGGAAACCTACCAAACCTGTGCATTTTTGAAAACTAGAGACCTAGGGGAATCCAAGATGGGGTGACTTGTGGGGCTCTGACCAGGTTCTGTTACCCAGAATCCTTTGCAAACCTCAAAATTTGTCTAAAAAAACACATTTTCCTCACATTTCGGTGACAGAAAGTTCTGGAATCTGAGAGGATCCACAAATTTCCTTCCACCCAGCGTTCCCCCAAGCCCCCGATAAAAATGATACCTCACTTGTGTGGGTAGGCCTAGCGCCCGCAACAGGATAAGCCCCAAAACACAACGTGGACACATCACAGAAAACAGAGCTGTTTTTTGCAAAGTGCCTACCTGTAGATTTTGGCCTCTAGCTCAGCCGGCACCTAGGGAAACCTACCAAACCTGTGCCTTTTTCAAAACTAGAGACCTAGGGGAATCCAAGATGGGGTGACTTGTGGGGCTCCGACCAGGTTCTGTTACCCAGAATCCTTTGCAAACCTCAAAATTTGGCTAAAAAAACACATTTTCCTCACATTTCGGTGACAAAAAGTTCTGGAATCTGAGAGGAGCCACAAATTTCCTTCCACCCAGCGTTCCCCCAAGTCCCCCGATAAAAATTATACCTCACTTGTGTGGGTAGGCCTAGCGCCCGCGACAGGATAAGCCCCAAAACACAACGTGGACACATCACAGAAAACAGAGCTGTTTTTTGCAAAGTGCCTACCTGTAGATTTTGGCCTCCAGCTCAGCCGGCACCTAGGGAAACCTACCAAACCTGTGCATTTTTTAAAACTAGAGACCTAGGGGAATCCAAGATGGGGTGACTTGTGGGGCTCTGACCACGTTCTGTTACCCAGAATCCTTTGCAGACCTCAAAATATGGCTAAAAAAAAACATTTTCCTCACATTTCTGTGACAGAAAGTTCTGGAATCTGAGAGGAGTCACAAATTTCCTTCCACCCAGCGTTCCACCAAGTCTCCCGATAAAAATGATACCTCACTTGTGTGGGTAGGCCTAGCGGCTGCAACAGGAGACGCCCCAAAACACAACGTGGACACATCCCATTTTTTGAAAGAAAACAGAGCTGTTTTTTGCAAAGTGCCTACCTGTAGATTTTGGCCTCTAGCTCAGCCGGCTCCTAGGGAAACCTACCAAACCTGTGCATTTTTGAAAACTAGAGACCTAGGGGAATCCAAGATGGGGTGACTTGTGGGGCTCTGACCAGGTTCTGTTACCCAGAATCCTTTGCAAACCTCACAATTTGGCTAAAAAAACACATTTTCCTCACATTTCGGTGACAAAAAGTTCTGGAATCTGAGAGGAGCCACAAATTTCATTCCACCCAGCGTTCCCCCAAGTCCCCCGATAAAAATGATACCTCACTTGTGTGGGTAGGCCTAGCGCCCGCGACAGGATAAGCCCCAAAACACAACGTGGACACATCACAGAAAACAGAGCTGTTTTTTGCAAAGTGCGTACCTGTAGATTTTGGCCTCTAGCTCAGCTGGCACCTAGGGAAATCTACCAAACCTGTGCATTTTTTAAATCTAGAGACCTAGGGGAATCCAAGATGGGGTGACTTGTGGGGCTCTGACCAGGTTCTGTTACCCAGAATCCTTTGCAGACCTCAAAATATGGCTAAAAAAAACCATTTTCCTCACATTTCTGTGACAGAAAGTTCTGGAATCTGAGAGGAGCCACAAATTTCCTTCCACCCAGCGTTCCCCCAAGTCTCCCGATAAAAATTATACCTCACTTGTGTGGGTAGGCCTAGCGGCCGCAACAGGAGACGCCCCAAAACAAAACGTGGACACATCCCATTTTTTGAAAGAAAACAGAGCTGTTTTTTGCAAAGTGCCTACCTGTAGATTTTGGCCTCTAGCTCAGCCGGCACCTAGGGAAACCTACCAAACCTGTGTATTTTTGATAACTAGAGACCTAGGGGAATCCAAGATGGGGTGATTTGTGGGGCTCTGATCAGGTTCTGTTACCCAGAATCCTTTGCAAACCTCAAATTTTGGCTAAAAAAACACATTTTCCTCACATTTCGGTGACAGAAAGTTTTGAAATCTGAGAGGAGCCACAACTTTCCTTCCACCAAGCGTTCCCCCAAGTATCCCGATAAAAATGATACCTCACTTGTGTGGATAGGCCTAGCGCCCGCGACAGGATATGCCCCAAAACACAACATGGACACATCAAAGAAAACAGAGCTGTTTTTTACAAAGTGCCTACCTGTAGATTTCGGCCTCTAGCTCAGCCGGCACCTAGGGAAACCTACCAAACCTGTGCATTTTTGAAAACTAGAGACCTAGGGGAATCCAAGATGGGGTGATTTGTGGGGCTCTGATCAGGTTCTGTTACCCAGAATCCTTTGCAAACCTCAAATTTTGGCTAAAAAAACACATTTTCCTCACATTTCGGTGACAGAAAGTTTTGGAATCTGAGAGGAGCCACAAATTTCATTCCACCAAGCGTTCCCCCAAGTCTCCTGATAAAAATGATGCCTCACTTGTGTGGATAGGCCTAGCGCCCGCGACAGGAAATGGCCCAAAACACAACGTGGACACATCACATTTTTTCATAGAAAACAGTGCTTACCTGTGGATTTTGGCCTCTAACTCAGCCGGCACCGGGGGAAACCTAGCAAACCAGCTCATTTTTGAAAACTAGAAACCCAGGGGAATCCAGGATGGGGTGAATTGTGGGGCTCTGACCAGATTCTGTTACCCAGAATCCTTTGCAAACCTCACAATTTGGCTAAAAAAACACATTTCCCTCACATTTCGGTGACAGAAAGTTCTGGAATCTGAGAGGAGCCACAAACTTCCTTCCACCCAGCGTTCCCCCAAGTCTCCCGATAAAAATGATACCTCACTTGTGCGGGTAGGCCTAGCACCCGCGACAGGATAAGCCCCAAAACACAACGTGGACACATCACAGAAAACAGAACTGTTTTTGCAAAGTGCCTACCTGTAGATTTTGGCCTCTAGCTCAGCCGGCACCTAGGGAAACCTACCAAACCTGTGCATTTTTGAAAACTAGAGACCTAGGGGAATCCAAGATGGGGTGATTTGTGGGGCTCTGATCAGGTTCTGTTACCCAGAATCCTTTGCAAACCTCAAATTTTGGCTAAAAAAACACATTTTCCTCACATTTCGGTGACAGAAAGTTTTGAAATCTGAGAGGAGCCACAAATTTCATTCCACCCAGCGTTCCCCCAAGTCCCCCGATAAAAATGATACCTCACTTGTGTGGGTAGGCCTAGCGCCCGCGACAGGATAAGCCCCAAAACACAACGTGGACACATCACAGAAAACAGAACTGTTTTTGCAAAGTGCCTACCTGTAGATTTTGGCCTCTAGCTCAGCCGGCACCTAGGGAAACCTACCAAACCTGTGCATTTTTGAAAACTAGAGACCTAGGGGAATCCAAGATGGGGTGATTTGTGGGGCTCTGATCAGGTTCTGTTACCCAGAATCCTTTGCAAACCTCAAATTTTGGCTAAAAAAACACATTTTCCTCACATTTCGGTGACAGAAAGTTTTGGAATCTGAGAGGAGCCACAAATTTCATTCCACCAAGCGTTCCCCCAAGTCTCCCGATAAAAATGATGCCTCACTTGTGTGGATAGGCCTAGCGCCCGCGACAGGAAATGGCCCAAAACACAACGTGGACACATCACATTTTTTCATAGAAAACAGTGCTTACCTGTGGATTTTGGCCTCTAACTCAGCCGGCACCGGGGGAAACCTAGCAAACCAGCTCATTTTTGAAAACTAGAAACCCAGGGGAATCCAGGATGGGGTGAATTGTGGGGCTCTGACCAGATTCTGTTACCCAGAATCCTTTGCAAACCTCACAATTTGGCTAAAAAAACACATTTCCCTCACATTTCGGTGACAGAAAGTTCTGGAATCTGAGAGGAGCCACAAACTTCCTTCCACCCAGCGTTCCCCCAAGTCTCCCGATAAAAATGATACCTCACTTGTGCGGGTAGGCCTAGCACCCGCGACAGGATAAGCCCCAAAACACAACGTGGACACATCACAGAAAACAGAACTGTTTTTGCAAAGTGCCTACCTGTAGATTTTGGCCTCTAGCTCAGCCGGCACCTAGGGAAACCTACCAAACCTGTGCATTTTTGAAAACTAGAGACCTAGGGGAATCCAAGATGGGGTGATTTGTGGGGCTCTGATCAGGTTCTGTTACCCAGAATCCTTTGCAAACCTCAAATTTTGGCTAAAAAAACACATTTTCCTCACATTTCGGGGACAGAAAGTTTTGGAATCTGAGAGGAGCCACAAATTTCCTTCCACCAAGCGTTTCCCCAAGTCTCCCGATAAAAATGATACCTCACTTCTGTGGATAGGCCAAGCGCCCGCGACAGGATATGCCCCAAAACACAACGTGGACACATCAAAGAAAACAGAGCTGTTTTTTGCAAAGTGCCTACCTGTAGATTTTGGCCTCTAGCTCAGCCAGCACCTAGGGAAATCTACCAAACCTGTGCATTTTTGAAAACTAGAGACCTAGGGGAATCCAAGATGGGGTGACTTGTGGGGCTCTGACAAGGTTCTGTTACCCAGAATCCTTTGCAAACCTCAAAATTTGGCTAAAAAAACACATTTTCCTCACATTTCAGTGACAGAAAGTTCTGGAATCTGAGAGGATCCACAAATTTCCTTCCACCCAGCGTTCCCC
Source organism: Pleurodeles waltl (assembly GCF_031143425.1). Classification (NCBI taxonomy): domain Eukaryota; kingdom Metazoa; phylum Chordata; class Amphibia; order Caudata; family Salamandridae; genus Pleurodeles; species Pleurodeles waltl. The sequence continues at coordinate 1,204,536,816 of NC_090444.1, forward strand.
CAAGTCCCCCGATAAAAATGATACCTCACTTGTGTGGGTAGGCCTAGCGCCCGCGACAGGATAAGCCCCAAAACACAACGTGGACACATCACAGAAAACAGAGCTGTTTTTTGCAAAGTGCCTACCTGTAGATTTTGGCCTCTAGCTCAGCCGGAACCTAGGGAAACCTACCAAACCTGTGCATTTTTTAAATCTAGAGACCTAGGGGAATCCAAGATGGGGTGACTTGTGGGGCTCCGACCAGGTTCTGTTACCCAGAATCCTTTGCAGACCTCAAAATATGGCTAAAAAAAAACATTTTCCTCACATTTCTGTGACAGAAAGTTCTGGAATCTGAGAGGAGCCACAAATTTCCTTCCACCCAGCGTTCCGCCAAGTCTCCCGATAAAAATTATACCTCACTTGTGTGGGTAGGCCTAGCGGCCGCAACAGGAGACACCCCAAAACACAACGTGGACACATCCCATTTTTTGAAAGAAAACAGAGCTGTTTTTTGCAAAGTGCCTACCTGTAGATTTTGGCCTCTAGCTCAGCCGGCACCTAGGGAAACCTAGCAAACCTGTGTATTTTTGATAACTAGAGACCTAGGGGAATCCAAGATGGGGTGATTTGTGGGGCTCTGATCAGGTTCTGCTACCCAGAATCCTTTGCAAACCTCAAATTTTGGCTAAAAAAACACATTTTCCTCACATTTCGGTGACAGAAAGTTTTGGAATCTGAGAGGAGCCACAAATTTCCTTCCACCAAGCGTTCCCCCAAGTATCCCGATAAAAATGATACCTCACTTGTGTGGATAGGCCTAGCGCCCGCGACAGGATATGCCCCAAAACACAACGTGGACACATCACAGAAAACAGAAATGTTTTTGCAAAGTGCCTACCTGTAGATTTTGGCCTCTAGCTCAGCCGGCACCTAGGGAAACCAACCAAACCTGTGCATTTTTGAAAACTAGAGACATAGGGGAATCCAAGATGGGGTGATTTGTGGGGCTCTGATCAGGTTCTGTTACCCAGAATCCTTTGCAAACCTCAAATTTTGGCTAAAAAAACACATTTTCCTCACATTTCGGGGACAGAAAGTTTTGGAATCTGAGAGGAGCCACAAATTTCCTTCCACCAAGCGTTCCCCCAAGTCTCCCGATAAAAATATTACCTCACTTCTGTGGATAGGCCAAGCACCCGCGACAGGATATGCCCCAAAACACAACGTGGACACATCAAAGAAAACAGAGCTGTTTTTTGCAAAGTGCCTACCTGTAGATTTCGGCCTCTAGCTCAGCCAGCACCTAGGGAAATCTACCAAACCTGTGCATTTTTGAAAACTAGAGACATAGGGGAATCCAAGATGGGGTGACTTGTGGGGCTCTGACAAGGTTCTGTTACCCAGAATCCTTTGCAAACCTCAAAATTTGGCTAAAAAAACACATTTTCCTCACATTTCGGTGACAGAAAGTTTTGGAATCTGAGAGGAGCCACAAATTTCCTTCCACCAAGCGTTCCCCCAAGTATCCCGATAAAAATGATACCTCACTTGTGTGGATAGGCCTAGCGCCCGCGACAGGATAGGCCCCAAAACACAACGTGGACACATCAAAGAAAACAGAGCTGTTTTTTACAAAGTGCCTACCTGTAGATTTTGGCCTCTAGCTCAGCCGGCACCTAGGGAAATCTACCAAACCTGTGCATTTTTGAAAACTAGAGACCTAGGGGAATCCAAGATGGGGTGACTTGTGGGGCTCTGACCAGGTTCTGTTACCCAGAATCCTTTGCAAACCTCACAATTTGGCTAAAAAAACACATTTTCCTCACATTTCGGTGACAGAAAGTTCTGGAATCTAAGAGGAGCCACATATTTCCTTCCACCCAGCGTTCCCCCAAGTCTCCCAATAAAAATGATACCTCACTTGTGTGGGTAGGCCTAGCGCCCGCGACAGGATAAGCCCCAAAACACAACGTGGACACATCACAGAAAACAGAACTGTTTTTGCAAAGTGCCTACCTGTAGATTTTGGCCTCTAGCTCATCCGGCACCTAGGGAAACCTACCAAACCTGTGCATTTTTGAAAACTAGAGACCTAGGGGAATCCAAGATGAGGTGATTTGTGGGGCTCTGATCAGGTTCTGTTACTCAGAATCCTTTGCAAACCTCAAATTTTGGCTAAAAAAACACATTTTCCTCACATTTCGGTGACAGAAAGTTTTGGAATCTGAGAGGAGCCACAAATTTCATTCCACCAAGCGTTCCCCCAAGTCTCCCGATAAAAATGATACCTCACTTGTGTGGATAGGCCTAGCGCCCGCGACAGGAAATGGCCCAAAACACAACGTGGACACATCACATTTTTTCATAGAAAACACTGCTTACCTGTGGATTTTGGCCTCTAACTCAGCCGGCACCGGGGGAAACCTAGCAAACCAGCGCATTTTTGAAAACTAGAAACCCAGGGGAATCCAGGATGGGGTGAATTGTGGGGCTCTGACCAGGTTCTGTTACCCAGAATCCTTTGCAAACCTCACAATTTGGCTAAAAAAACACTTTTCCCTCACATTTCGGTGACAGAAAGTTCTGGAATCTGAGAGGAGCCACAAACTTCCTTCCACCCAGCGTTCCCCCAAGTCTCCCGATAAAAATGATACCTCACTTGTGCGGGTAGGCCTAGCACCCGCGACAGGATAAGCCCCAAAGCACAACGTGGACACATCACAGAAAACAGAACTGTTTTTGCAAAGTGCCTACCTGTAGATTTTGGCCTCTAGCTCAGCCGGCACCTAGGGAAACCTACCAAACCTGTGCATTTTTTAAAACTAGAGACCTAGGGGAATCCAAGATGGGGTGATTTGTGGGGCTCTGATCAGGTTCTGTTACCCAGAATCCTTTGCAAACCTCAAATTTTGGCTAAAAAAACACATTTTCCTCACATTTCGGGGACAGAAAGTTTTGGAATCTGAGAGGAGCCCCAAATTTCCTTCCACCAAGCGTTCCCCCAAGTCTCCCGATAAAAATGATACCTCACTTCTGTGGATAGGCCAAGCGCCCGCGACAGGATATGCCCCAAAACACAACGTGGACACATCAAAGAAAACAGAGCTGTTTTTTGCAAAGTGCCTACCTGTAGATTTTGGCCTCTAGCTCAGCCAGCACCTAGGGAAATCTACCAAACCTGTGCATTTTTGAAAACTAGAGACCTAGGGGAATCCAAGATGGGGTGACTTGTGGGGCTCTGACAAGGTTCTGTTACCCAGAATCCTTTGCAAACCTCAAAATTTGGCTAAAAAAACACATTTTCCTCACATTTCGGTGACAGAAAGTTCTGGAATCTAAGAGGATCCACAAATTTCCTTACACCCAGCATTCCCCCAAGTCCCCCGATAAAAATGATACCTCACTTGTGTGGGTAGGCCTAGCGCCCGCGACAGGATAGGCCCCAAAACACAACGTGGACACATCACAGAAAACAGAGCTGTTTTTTGCAAAGTGCCTACCTGTAGATTTTGGCCTCTAGCTCAGCCGGAACCTAGGGAAACCTACCAAACCTGTGCATTTTTTAAATCTAGAGACCTAGGGGAATCCAAGATGGGGTGACTTGTGGGGCTCCGACCAGGTTCTGTTACCCAGAATCCTTTGCAAACCTCAAATTTTGGCTAAAAAAACACATTTTCCTCACATTTCGGTGACAGAAAGTTTTGGAATCTGAGAGGAGCCACAAATTTCCTTCCACCAAGCGTTCCCCCAAGTCTCCCTATAAAAATGATACCTCACTTGTGTGGATAGGCCTAGCGCCCGCGACAGGATGTGCCCCAAAACACAACGTGGACACATCAAAGAAAACAGAGCTGTTTTTTGCAAAGTGCCTACATGTAGATTTTGGCCTCTAGCTCAACCGGCACCTAGGGAAATCTACCAAACCTGTGCATTTTTGGAAACTAGAGACCTAGGGGAATCCAAGATGGGGTGACTTGTGGGGCTCTGACCAGGTTCTGTTACCCAGAATCCTTTGCAAACCTAAAAATTTGGCTAAAAAAACACATTTTCCTCACATTTCGGTGACAAAAAGTTCTGGAATCTGAGAGGAGCCACAAATTTCCTTCCACCCAGCGTTCCCTCAAGTCTCCCGATAAAAATGATACCTCACTTGTGTGGGTAGGCCTAGCGCCCGCGACAGGATGTGCCCCAAAACACAACGTGGACACATCAAAGAAAACAGAGCTGTTTTTTGCAAAGTGCCTACCTGTAGATTTTGGCCTCTAGCTAAACCGGCACCTAGGGAAATCTACCAAACCTGTGCATTTGTGGAAACTAGAGACCTAGGGGAATCCAAGATGGGGTGACTTGTGGGGCTCTGACCAGGTTCTGTTACCCAGAATCCTTTGCAAACCTAAAAATTTGGCTAAAAAAACACATTTTCCTCACATTTCGGTGACAAAAAGTTCTGGAATCTGAGAGGAGCCACAAATTTCCTTCCACCCAGCGTTCCCTCAAGTCTCCCGATAAAAATGATACCTCACTTGTGTGGGTAGGCCTAGCGCCTGCGACAGGATAAGCCCTAAAACACAACGTTGACACATCACAGAAAACAGAAATGTTTTTGCAAAGTGCCTACCTGTAGATTTTTGCCTCTAGCTCAGCCGGCACCTAGGGAAACCTACCAAACCTGTGCATTTTTGAAAACTAGAGACCTAGGGGAATCCAAGATGGGGTGATTTGTGGGGCTCTGATCAGGTTCTGTTACCCAGAATCCTTTGCAAACCTCAAATTTTGGCTAAAAAAACACATTTTCTTCACATTTCGGTGACAGAAAGTTTTGGAATCTGAGAGGAGCCACAAATTTCCTTCCACCAAGCGTTCCCCCAAGTCTCCCGATAAAAATGATACCTCACTTGTGTGGATAGGCCTAGCGCCCGCGACAGGATATCCCCCAAAACACAACGTGTACACATCAAAGAAAACAGAGCTGTTTTTTGCAAAGTGCCTACCTGTAGATTTTGCCCTCTAGCTCAACCGGCACCTAGGGAAATCTACCAAACCTGTGCATTTTTGGAAACAAGAGACCTAGGGGAATCAAAGATGGGGTGACTTGTGGGGCTCTGACCAGGTTCTGTTACCCAGAATCCTTTGCAAACCTCAAAATTTGGCTAAAAAAACACATTTTCCTCACATTTCGGTGACAGAAAGTTCTGGAATCTGAGAGGATCCACAAATTTCCTTCCACCCAGCGTTCCCCCAAGCCCCCGATAAAAATGATACCTCACTTGTGTGGGTAGGCCTAGCGCCCGCAACAGGATAAGCCCCAAAACACAACGTGGACACATCACAGAAAACAGAGCTGTTTTTTGCAAAGTGCCTACCTGTAGATTTTGGCCTCTAGCTCAGCCGGCACCTAGGGAAACCTACCAAACCTGTGCCTTTTTCAAAACTAGAGACCTAGGGGAATCCAAGATGGGGTGACTTGTGGGGCTCCGACCAGGTTCTGTTACCCAGAATCCTTTGCAAACCTCAAAATTTGGCTAAAAAAACACATTTTCCTCACATTTCGGTGACAAAAAGTTCTGGAATCTGAGAGGAGCCACAAATTTCCTTCCACCCAGCGTTCCCCCAAGTCCCCCGATAAAAATTATACCTCACTTGTGTGGGTAGGCCTAGCGCCCGCGACAGGATAAGCCCCAAAACACAACGTGGACACATCACAGAAAACAGAGCTGTTTTTTGCAAAGTGCCTACCTGTAGATTTTGGCCTCCAGCTCAGCCGGCACCTAGGGAAACCTACCAAACCTGTGCATTTTTTAAAACTAGAGACCTAGGGGAATCCAAGATGGGGTGACTTGTGGGGCTCTGACCAGGTTCTGTTACCCAGAATCCTTTGCAGACCTCAAAATATGGCTAAAAAAAAACATTTTCCTCACATTTCTGTGACAGAAAGTTCTGGAATCTGAGAGGAGTCACAAATTTCCTTCCACCCAGCGTTCCACCAAGTCTCCCGATAAAAATGATACCTCACTTGTGTGGGTAGGCCTAGCGGCTGCAACAGGAGACGCCCCAAAACACAACGTGGACACATCCCATTTTTTGAAAGAAAACAGAGCTGTTTTTTGCAAAGTGCCTACCTGTAGATTTTGGCCTCTAGCTCAGCAGGCACCTAGGGAAACCTACCAAACCTGTGCATTTTTGGAAACTAGAAACCTAGGGGAATCCAAGATGGGGTGATTTGTGGGGTTCTGATCAGGTTCTGTTACCCAGAATCCTTTGCAAACCTCAAATTTTGGCTAAAAAAACACATTTTCCTCACATTTCGGTGACAGAAAGTTTTGGAATCTGAGAGGAGCCACAAATTTCCTTCCACCAAGCGTTCCCCCAAGTCTCCCGATAAAAATTATACCTCACTTGTGTGGATAGGCCTAGCGCCCGCGACAGGATATGCCCCAAAACACAACGTGGACACATCAAAGAAAACAGAGCTGTTTTTTGCAAAGTGCCTACCTGTAGATTTTGGCCTCTAGCTCAACCGGCACCTAGGGAAATCTACCAAACCTGTGCATTTTTGGAAACAAGAGACCTAGGGGAATCCAAGATGGGGTGACCTGTGGGGCTCTGACCAGGTTCTGTTACCCAGAATCCTTTGCAAACCTCAAAATTTGGCTAAAAAAACACATTTTCCTCACATTTCGGTGACAGAAAGTTCTGGAATCTGGGAGGATCCACAAATTTCCTTCCACCCAGCGTTCCCTCAAGTCCCCCGATAAAAATGATACCTCACTTGTGTGGGTAGGCCTAGCGCCCGCAACAGGATAAGCCCCAAAACACAACGTGGACACATCACAGAAAACAGAGCTGTTTTTTGCAAAGTGCCTACCTGTAGATTTTGGCCTCTAGCTCAGCCGGCACCTAGGGAAACTTACCAAACCTGTGCATTTTTTAAAACTAGAGACCTAGGGGAATCCAAGATGGGGTGACTTGTGGGGCTCCGACCAGGTTCTGTTACCCAGAATCCTTTGCAAACCTCAAAATTTGGCTAAAAAAACACATTTTCCTCACATTTCGGTGACAAAAAGTTCTGGAATCTGAGAGGAGCCACAAATTTCCTTCCACCCAGCGTTCCCCCAAGTCCCCCGATAAAAATGATACCTCACTTGTGTGGGTAGGCCTAGCGGCCGCAACAGGATACACCCCAAAACACAACGTGGACACATCCCATTTTTTTAAAGAAAACAGAGCTGTTTTTTGCAAAGTGCCTACCTGTAGATTTTGGCCTCTAGCTCAGCCGGCACCTAGGGAAACCTACCAAACCTGTGTATTTTTGAAAACTAGAGACCTAGGGGAATCCAAGATTGGGTGACTTGTGGGGCTCTGACCAGGTTCTGTTACCCAGAGTCCTTTGCAAACCTCACAATTTGGCTAAAAAAACACATTTTCCTCACATTTTGGTGACAAAAAGTTCTGGAATCTGAGAGGAGCCACAAATTTCCTTCCACCCAGCGTTCCCCCAAGTCCCCCGATAAAAATTATACCTCACTTGTGTGGGTAGGCCTAGCGCCCGCGACAGGATAAGCCCCAAAACACAACGTGGACACATCACAGAAAACAGAGCTGTTTTTTGCAAAGTGCCTACCTGTAGATTTTGGCCTCCAGCTCAGCCGGCACCTAGGGAAACCTACCAAACCTGTGCATTTTTTAAAACTAGAGACCTAGGGGAATCCAAGATGGGGTGACTTGTGGGGCTCTGACCAGGTTCTGTTACCCAGAATCCTTTGCAGACCTCAAAATATGGCTAAAAAAAAACATTTTCCTCACATTTCTGTGACAGAAAGTTCTGGAATCTGAGAGGAGCCACAAATTTCCTTCCACCCAGCGTTCCACCAAGTCTCCCGATAAAAATGATACCTCACTTGTGTGGGTAGGCCTAGCGGCTGCATCAGGAGACGCCCCAAAACACAACGTGGACACATCCCATTTTTTGAAAGAAAACAGAGCTGTTTTTTGCAAAGTGCCTACCTGTAGATTTTGGCCTCTAGCTCAGCAGGCACCTAGGGAAACCTACCAAACCTGTGCATTTTTGGAAACTAGAAACCTAGGGGAATCCAAGATGGGGTGATTTGTGGGGTTCTGATCAGGTTCTGTTACCCAGAATCCTTTGCAAACCTCAAATTTTGGCTAAAAAAACACATTTTCCTCACATTTCGGTGACAGAAAGTTTTGGAATCTGAGAGGAGCCACAAATTTCCTTCCACCAAGCGTTCCCCCAAGTCTCCCGATAAAAATTATACCTCACTTGTGTGGATAGGCCTAGCGCCCGCGACAGGATATGCCCCAAAACACAACGTGGACACATCAAAGAAAACAGAGCTGTTTTTTGCAAAGTGCCTACCTGTAGATTTTGGCCTCTAGCTCAACCGGCACCTAGGGAAATCTACCAAACCTGTGCATTTTTGGAAACAAGAGACCTAGGGGAATCCAAGATGGGGTGACCTGTGGGGCTCTGACCAGGTTCTGTTACCCAGAATCCTTTGCAAACCTCAAAATTTGGCTAAAAAAACACATTTTCCTCACATTTCGGTGACAGAAAGTTCTGGAATCTGGGAGGATCCACAAATTTCCTTCCACCCAGCGTTCCCTCAAGTCCCCCGATAAAAATGATACCTCACTTGTGTGGGTAGGCCTAGCGCCCGCAACAGGATAAGCCCCAAAACACAACGTGGACACATCACAGAAAACAGAGCTGTTTTTTGCAAAGTGCCTACCTGTAGATTTTGGCCTCTAGCTCAGCCGGCACCTAGGGAAACCTACCAAACCTGTGCATTTTTTAAAACTAGAGACCTAAGGGAATCCAAGATGGGGTGACTTGTGGGGCTCCGACCAGGTTCTGTTACCCAGAATCCTTTGCAAACCTCAAAATTTGGCTAAAAAAACACATTTTCCTCACATTTCGGTGACAAAAAGTTCTGGAATCTGAGAGGAGCCACAAATTTCCTTCCACCCAGCGTTCCCCCAAGTCCCCCGATAAAAATTATACCTCACTTGTGTGGGTAGGCCTAGCGGCCGCAACAGGATACACCCCAAAACACAACGTGGACACATCCTATTTTTTTAAAGAAAACAGAGCTGTTTTTTGCAAAGTGCCTACCTGTAGATTTTGGCCTCTAGCTCAGCCGGCACCTAGGGAAACCTACCAAACCTGTGTATTTTTGAAAACTAGAGACCTAGGGGAATCCAAGATTGGGTGACTTGTGGGGCTCTGACCAGGTTCTGTTACCCAGAGTCCTTTGCAAACCTCACAATTTGGCTAAAAAAACACATTTTCCTCACATTTCGGTGACAGAAAGTTCTGGAATCTGAGAGGAGCCACAAATTTCCTTCCACCCAGCGTTCCCCCAAGTCTCCCGATAAAAATGATACCTCACTTGTGTGGGTAGGCCTAGCGCCCGCGACAGGATAAGCCCCAAAACACAACGTGGACACATCACAGAAAACAGAACTGTTTTTGCAAAGTGCCTACCTGTAGATTTTGGCCTCTAGCTCAGCAGGCACCTAGGGAAACCTACCAAACCTGTGCATTTTTGGAAACTAGAAACCTAGGGGAATCCAAGATGGGGTGATTTGTGGGGCTCTGATCAGGTTCTGTTACCCAGAATCCTTTGCAAACCTCAAATTTTGGCTAAAAAAACACATTTTCCTCACATTTCGGTGACAGAAAGTTTTGGAATCTGAGAGGAGCCACAAATTTCCTTCCACCAAGCGTTCCCCCAAGTCTCCCGATAAAAATGATACCTCACTTGTGTGGATAGGCCTAGCGCCCGCGACAGGATATGCCCCAAAACACAACGTGGACACATCAACGAAAACAGAGCTGTTTTTTGCAAAGTGCCTACCTGTAGATTTTGGCCTCTAGCTCAGCCGGCACCTAGGGAAATCTACCAAACCTGTGCATTTTTGGAAACTAGAGACCTAGGGGAATCCAAGATGGGGTGACTTGTGGAGCTCTGACCAGGTTCTGTTACCCAGAATCCTTTGCAAACCTCAAAATTTGGCTAAAAAAACACATTTTCCTCACATTTCGGTGACAGAAAGTTCTGGAATCTGAGAGGATCCACAAATTTCCTTCCACCCAGCGTTCCCCCAAGTCCCCCGATAAAAATTATATCTCACTTGTGTGGGTAGGCCTAGCGCCCGCGACAGGATAAGCCCCAAAACACAACGTGGACACATCACAGAAAACAGAGCTGTTTTTTGCAAAGTGCCTACCTGTAGATTTTGGTCTCTAGCTCAGCCGGCACCTAGGGAAACCTACCAAGCCTGTGCATTTTTGAAAACTAGAGACCTAGGGGAATCCAAGATGGGGTGACTTGTGGGGCTCTGATCAGGTTCTGTTACCCAGAATCCTTTGCAAACCTCACAATTTGGCTAAAAAAACACATTTTCCTCACATTTCGGTGACAGAAAGTTCTGGAATCTGAGAGGATCCACAAATTTCCTTCCACCCAGCGTTCCCCCAAGTCTCCCGATAAAAATGATACCTCACTTGTGTGGGTAGGCCTAGCGCCCGCGACAGGATAAGCCCCAAAACACAACGTGGACACATCACAGAAAACAGAGCTGTTTTTTGCAAAGTGCCTACCTGTAGATTTTGGCCTCTAGCTCAGCCGGCACCCAGGGAAACCTACCAAACATGTGCATTTTTTAAAACTAGAGACCTAGGGGAATCCAAGATGGGGTGACTTGTGGGGCTCTGACCAGGTTCTGTTACCCAGAATCCTTTGCAGACCTCAAAATATGGCTAAAAAAAAACATTTTCCTCACATTTCTGTGACAGAAAGTTCTGGAATCTGAGAGGAGCCACAAATTTCCTTCCACCCAGCGTTCCCCCAAGTCTCCCGATAAAAATGATACCTCACTTGTGTGGGTAGGCCTAGCAGCCGCAACAGGAAACACAACGTGGACACATCCCATTTTTTGAAAGAAAACAGAGGTGTTTTTTGCAAAGTGCCTACCTGTAGATTTTGGCCTCTAGCTCAGCCGGCACCTAGGGAAACCTACCAAACCTGTGCATTTTTGAAAACTAGAAACCCAGGTGAATCCAGGATGGGGTGAATTGTGGGGCTCTGACCAGGTTCTGTTACTCAGAATCCTTTGCAAACCTCAAAATTTGGCTAAAAAAACACGTTTTCCTCACATTTCGGTGACAGAAAGTTCTGGAATCTGAGAGGAGCCACAAATTTCCTTCCACCTAGCGTTCCCCCAAGTCTCCCGATAAAAATGATACCTCACTTGTGTGGGTAGGCCTAGCGCCCACGACAGGAAATGGCCCAAAACACAACATGGACACATCACATTTTTTCATAAAAAACAGTGCCTACCTGTGGATTTTGGCCTCTAGCTCAGCCTGCCCCAGGGGGGGGCAGAAATGGCCTAAAATAAATTTGTGCCCCAACCCCCAACCCCCTGCCCCCCCCGGGAGCGACCCTTGCCTACAAGGTCGCTCCCCTTGCGTGACGGCGCAAAAAAAAAAGATCCCTGGTGCCTAGTGGTTTCTGCCCCCCTTGGGGGCAGATTGACCTACAATCAGCCAATCTGCCCCCAAGGGGGGCAGAAATGGTCTAAGTACAATTTGCCCCCCAGGGGAGCGACCCTTGCCTGATGGGTCGCTCCCCATCTCTAAAAAAACAAACAAAAACAAAAAAACACAAAAAAACTAATTGCCCTGGCGCCAAGAGGTTTCTGCCCCCCCTGGGGGCAGATCGGCCTAATACCAATAGGCCGATCTGTCCCCAGGGGGGCAGAAATGGCCTAAAATAAATTTGCCCCCCCACCCCCCCCGGGGAGCGACCCTTGCCTACAAGGTCGCTCCCCTTGCGTGATGGCGCAAAAAAAAGATCCCTGGTGCCTAGTGGTTTCTGCCCCCCTTGGGGGCAGATTGACCTACAATCGGCCAATCTGCCCCCAAGGGGGGCAGAAATGGTCTAAGTACAATTTGCCCCCCAGGGGAGCAACCCTTGCCTGATGGGTCGCTCCCCATCTCTAAAAAAACAAACAAACAAAAAAAAAAACACAAAAAACTATTTGCCCTGCCGCCTAGAGGTTTCTGCCCCCCCTGGGGGCAGATCGGCCTAATACCAATAGGCCGATCTGCCCCCAGGGGGGGCAGAAATGGCCTAAAATAAATTTGGCCCCCCACATCCCCCCGGAGAGTGATCCTTGCCTACAAGGTCGCTCCCCTTGCGTGACGGCGCAAAAAAAAGATCCCTGGTGCCTAGTGGTTTCTGCCCCCCTTGGGGGCAGATTGACCTACAATCGGCCAATCTGCCCCCAATGGAGGCAGAAATGGTCTAAATACAATTTCCCCCCCAGGGGAGCGACCCTTGCCTAATGGGTCGCTCCCGATCTCTAAAAAAACAAACAAAAAAAAACCCACAAAAAAACTATTTGCCCATGCGCCTAGAGGTTTCTGCCCTCCTGGGGGCAGATCGGCCTAATACCAATAGGCCGATCTGCCCCCAGGGGGGCAGAAATGGCCGAAAATAAATTTGCCCCCCCACCCCCCCGGGGAGCGACCCTTGCCTACAAGGTGCAAGCAATCCGGCTTTTGAAACCCTGGGAGAGACTTCAAAGGGAAGGAAATACATTTCCTTCCCTTTGAAGCCCCTCCGGGCCTCCCCCATGGGATTGAAAGAGAAATGCTTTGCATTTCTCTTTCAGAGCTTCCAGTGCGATGGGGGAGACCCTGTGACTAATCAGCACGCGCTCGCGCACTGATGTCACAGGGGGGGTTGGGGGGGTCGGGGTGGAAGGGGAAGGGCTTCCCCTTCCATCCCTGACTTGGGGGGGTTCGGGGAACCCCACAGAGGGAGCGCTAGCGCTCCCTCTGGGCTCTGTGACCAGGACGTAATGGTTACGTCCTGGGCACAGCAGCACTGTGCCTCAGGACGTAACCATTACGTCCTGGGCACAGAACAGGTTAAATTGTCAGACTAGATCAAATGCAGTGGAAACATTCTGGAATGTTACTATAGACATGCCTGGTGCAAAAAAAACATTCACAGTTCATTTGTACTAAAAACACATGCAGCACCTGTGGCACCTATGTTATTTCAGTATTTTTACATGTATGCTCTTTCAGCTCTACCTTTTGATCAATAGGTATTCCAGAAAAGTGACAAGCTTGTGCAAATCCGCCACCCACCAAGAGGATAATAACTATTTTCTTCAGTATTATTTTTGGCACTGCTTTTATAAACATAAGACTTGCTGGGGTACACACAAGAGATCCTAGTGAATGATCAATGTTGGCAATTGGGTTGCTGGTTGAGGGGGTAAAACCCTACTGTAACACCAATCACAATCTCTGTCAGGGTGAAACACAAGCAAACCACAAATTAAGCTGTGCCTAACACTCTGGGAGCTTGTCAAAGAAGCAGAAAGCATAACCTAAAGGCAATGTGATGAGTAAAGTATTTATGAAACACTTCAAATAGTAATAAAGTGAAAATATCACTTAAGAAAATCAAAACAACAACAATCCAGTCAGTAGCACAGGAGATATGCAATTTTAAAGATTGAAGTGAAAACAGTGCTTCAAAGCACAAATCACCAACCGCGGTTGTCCGGTTGAGCTGGACCAGGGCAAAGTCAGAGGTTCAGTCCAACTGCAATCAAGTGTGGGCCAAATACACAACCCAGTTGGGCTCATTGAACAAAATACCTTAAATCCTGTTTGTGAAGGGATGGAGAGTCCCACACCGAGGATGCGTTGCACACCATAGGTGATGTGATGTCCTGGTGTGAAAATGTGCTGCGCAACAGCGCTTCCAGGAAGCTGTGATGGGAGGTCCTGCGCTGTCGTCAAGGACTGTTGACAAGGAGCTTGTGATGCATGATGCATAGTACACTGCTGGTTCCAAAGAAGTTGCAGGACTTTGGATGTGAGTCCTATGTCGTCATTAAGGATGCAGTTGATGGAGGGCCTGGTGATGCAAAGGCTTGCGTAGAGGATGCCTTGCGTAGAGGTGGTTAAGTTGAGGCTGCAGGATGTGCTGTTAAGTCTTGTCAGTGGAGTTTTGTGAGATGATGAGCTGTGCTGCATAGATTCTGCTGGGACCTCAGCTGGGCTGGCAGAGCACCTCCAGGCCCACTTCCTTGGATTCAGGACAGGGATGCCAACACTTGGGAGGGTAAAAACTGGGTACCTACTTGGACAGGCATAGGCAAAACCAGCAAAACTGAAACTTGACCAACAAGGCTAAAAAGGTATTTGTAATCATTACTAAACAGCTCTACATAGTGAACGCTGCGAACTCTTGATGCCAATTTTACTACAACATGGGGTACAAACTGTCATGGAGGCATGAACGTCAGTTTACCAAAATGCCAGGTGTTTTGGAAGTGACATCACTTGCCATCTAACCTTTGCTTTCACTCACACATTAATGCTTACACATAAACACACATTTACACATATACACACTCACTCTCACATAAACACACTCTGACCCACGAGCATGCACACAAAAGCATTTTTAGCTTACCTCAAGTGCCCAGGAGTCTCATAGACCAGCTAATTGTAATCCATTCTTTGTTACATTAATAGTAAATAATAAAATAGTATTTGATATTAGTGTAATAAAACAATTGACAGAAAACAAGGAAAATGGTGCCCTAACCAATATCCATAAGGCAAGAGGCCATTGTGTTCTGGCAGTGAATTTGCCATCTCTGAGGCCAGGGGTTGCAAAGTCAGTGCCAGGGGCTGTAAGGGGCAAGTCAGGGGTTGCAGCCGCTATCCCTGGCAATCCCTAAATGATATCCATGCATGGAGGTTCAAAACCTATTGTGTAAATTGGACAATGTGCCAGAAATGGTGAGGTTTGGAAAATGTATGTATCAAGCACAGTCGTTATTAAAGGAGAAACCGCAGGAGTTGTTTCCTGCGCCACTGGCTCACACTTAAAATGCATTAAGCAAATCTGGAGCTGCACATTGAGTAAAAGACATACATTTTTTTAAAAAAATCTAAAACAAACTAAAATGATATTTGCACTGGCAAAATTATTGTCTTTTGGATTTTAATTGCACCTGTTGTTTTTAACTTGTAGTCTGCCCACTGTTTTAGTTAAATGTGGAAATTGGTTGCACATTTTTACTTGAAATGGTTTTAAGTAACCACACAATACATTCATTCATTCATTACTTAACAGGGAACAAAAAGAAAAGGAGTGCTCAATAAATTAACTGATCTGTGTGGCCATAGTGAGACTGCCATCTTTAATAATACCAAGATTTTTAATGCAGTCGGCCGGCTGAAGGGAATCATCCAGGGTTCCATCCATATTGAGTACATATTTATAGGAATCAAAATGTTAGTTTTTCTACAGTTTGACTTTAAGCTGATGTGATACATCCAGATAGCAATGACTGACAAAAACCATTTTGGAACTGAGATCTTTGCTCTGTGTAACGTGACCATATAGGTGTAAAGTCTAGCTGAGCTATTGCATCACATGAACCAATGGTTCTAAGTTAAAATGGAAAGGAGAGGGAATTGAACCATGTGGAGTGCTACACAACATTGTTTTAATTAATATGTTGGCATCAATAGTCTAGCAAAAGCAGATGCACACTACAATATAGAGCCCCCAACGGAGGCAAAGGGACAATGCAAGGTTGTATGATGGGAGAATGGCATAGTGAGAAGTAGCTATTTGAGTGCCTATGTTATAGTCATGCCGGTGGTAGGTACTGTGTCATGGGAGTCTTGAATTGTATTTTTTGTGGCAGCTATTAGATACCATAGAAATAGTGGTCCTTTGAACAGATGAACTGCAGGTATTTCTTTCAATCAAAGGTGGGTCAAATTAGGCCTAATTTTGAGTGTGAGTGACATCATATTGGAGTGGACATAGAGTGACAAGGATTGCCTCATAATCTTTTTTCGGTTACGTTTTTGGAATTATAGCCTCCTAGGGAAAGGGCCCCTAGTGTGACAAAGGCTGCCATTGATGGTTAATGTCTCTGCCAGGTGAGCAGCTAATTGTGTCAAAACAACCTTGGACATGAGGCAGGACTGCAATATTGGCACACAAGACAGTTATTATAGTTGAATCAGGGATGGAGTAAAGTGATTGAACTTTTACCGTTATTTGATGATCTGTACAACAGCATGTAAAATTGATTTATTGACAGTATATTGCCACCAACACATGGCGACTTAGGAGCTGGTTTTGGAATAGTGAGGGTTTCCCTTCGAGCAGAAGAGATAACTGAAATTGGAATATCCAGATTTCTTTGTAGTCTACTTGCTTATGACAGGACACTGTTAATGTGAAATCTGGGTGAATTAGCGCAAAGGATCGTCTGTCAGGTAAAGCCTATCAGGGCCATGGTTGTGAGCTATATTTGGAATATATAGGTGATTGGAATTGCTAGAGAAGATGTAGCATGTCAGGGGTCATTCATAACTACATCCAATAGCTTTTCCTTGGCCCTAAGACAAATACAAGTATAGCAGCTCACTATTCAGAGAAAGGTAAACGGATGAGTAGTGTCCTCGAGAAAGACTGTATTTGGAATGTAACAATCATACAATAATACCTGTCATAGACATAAGGTGCTATTTGAAGCCAATCTATGCCGAGCAAATGTAAAACTATACAGCAGATATTAGGAGAAGTATGGTGATTGTAAATGAGCACAAAGTAAACATGGAAACAGGTAGCATGCTACATTTTATGAATTCCCTTCTCAATAAACCTAGTTATTAATACAAAGTACTTGAAGTAGTAACTTTGCACTTGTAAATTAGGCTCCACCCCCTAAATTCAAGGAATGGAGACATGTAAGTTTACACTTTGTAGTAACTTACTGCTACTACTTTTGGCTATTCACAATTTCCAATGTAAAAGTAAATTTACTACAAAGTTTAAATGCACGTCTCCACCCCCAGAATTTAGGATTGCAAGTGTAAAGTTACTACTAGTAAGGTTTCATGTAGAAGCAGAGGTCTCTAGCAGTATGGCAGAGATCTCCTTATGGTAAAGTATAGGGGAGAAAAAATAAAAGAGTTTATTAAATAATTTTAAAATATTTATAACAGCATTTTAATGATAAATATTATCGTAAATGATTTTCATATTTTTATTTTAAACGTAGAACAAAATGGCAGCAGTAGCAGTATGAAATTATGTATTGAAAATAAATAACATTTATATATTCAATTAATTGAAATTAAGCAAATTCTTTAAAAATATACATGTATATATATCCAAAAGAAAACCAAATAAGAAGCCTTCCAACTCCAATCTGGCACGAGTTTATTTCATAATAGTTTGGCAGCAAATTATTCCTTCCTGGTGCGTTTCGGCAAACAGCCTTGTTCACAGGAGAGCAGTTGCATACAATCACAGATGCTTCAACTCTAAATTTATACATATCATGTGATTCAATGGCTGAATACTTCAACTCCCAGAAAGCACCCTTCTTGTCATCGTATTATCACACTATGGCATATTTACATTATATTGCTTAAATAGCATTTCTTCACCACATTTGATGTTGTGCTTCATATTTTTCAATTATTGATGTAATTTTAAATTTCATCATTCACTCAAAGCCAGCTCTTCAAGTGTGTGTAATTGTTCCTAATAGTAGTGTTAACGCGTCCCTTTATGACCAATTTACTCACTTTGGGACTCGTTTTAGGCCAATGAATCTTTTGACCCTGGCTGAAGACACCTTAGGACGAGATAGCTAATCCACATGTCAATCAATATGTCAAAAATGTCATCAAAGTTCACAGTAATACGACAATTCAGATTGATCAAAGACATAAAAAAAAACTCAAAACCACCATGACCTTTCAGCCATGAATAACCACACCAGTTTAGTACGATTTTGTGAAGTTTATTCCCTATTGATTCCAATTCTACTAGCAAGTTTATTAGTCTCAAAACCAAGAAACACATTAGCATAGTCACAGTATGGCAACTCTGATAAGATTTCATCAAAGCAAGAATCACAAACATTAGAATATAACACAGTGTCAGCATAGGTTATCTTTAGCAGAGTATCATCATAAAGTTATTCAACAAAGCATAGATTCAGTCATTTGTCTATTTGCGACAGTTTAATGAATCCCTCTCCTAACCTCAGATTAGCATTGGCATGTTGGGCTTCATGCAAAACAATTTAGTAACACCAATTTGGAAAACATCTAACTAAGGTCTCTGTCAAAAGAAGCAGTTGGTACCTAGAAAAGAAAAGTAAACAGACAATTACAATTTCATTGTCATATAGTTACCCTCCGTATTTGGGTCAGGACTCAGGTTCGGTCTTCATCCTCAGGACATCAGTTGATTCGCCATCAGCCAGGAATTCAGCAATCAGGTAAAAGGGGCACTTCCCTCATAAGGAGGTAAAGTGTAAATGGACAATTTATAAGGCAAGAATGGTTTTAAGAACCAAACAGCAAAGTGTCTATGCAGAGTGACAAAGTGTCTGGGTCATAGCAAATCGCATCAGCATCTCCCCTAACTCTCTCCTATCCCTCCTGTTATCCTGTCTCCTAGTTCTGTTCTCTTTTGCTTCCTGGTGTCAAGGGTTTTTATCCCATTTTCGTTGTACATTCCCCTAAAATTTGGTTGGACAAGGGGTTGCACCCCACTATCTTTCACCAATTGTCTTTACATTAGCTCATCGAATTTGTCACCCCATAACAGTTCTCACGTATTTTATTGGTCCTTATGATTGATGTCTTTAGCGGGTGGAATATCCGGTATGATTTCATAGTCTTGTGGTCCTTTGCACATCTTCGGTCAGTGGCTCCATTGTCTGTACCGGTTCAGGCGACCTTGTACCTGCTATTGGTCTACAGTGTTGCATTCAGCTAAAATGTTTCCACAAGCAAGTCGAATTTCATGAGAACGGATCTACTACAGTTACATTCAGCTTCTAGTTTGGAGAAAAACAAGAGTTCATGTCCTTCAGCAAGTCAGCACACTGCACGTTAGAAAAACACATTTAATATGAGAGTCAGGCAGCTAGGTTTCGACTCATGTTAACTAAAGCCCAATGATTTATTAGCAAAAGCATTTACTTATACCTTATTATTAATATTATACAATCATATCATAATATAGCATTTCAACATTATTAGTCAGTTTCATTAGTCCTCGTATATGTTGGCGGCCACTCCCCGTGGGCACATTTCAAGCGCACGTTTTAGCACAATACATTAATACATTTTCTATGCGGCATTATTACACATTAGTTCATAATCATTTCATGTTAATATAGATTATATAAGCTACGCTCTCTCAGTCCCTCCTCTGATGACACTTGTCATCACACAAACCTTTCCCTTCTTAATCTTTCACTTTTTGCATTATGCACATTTCAACATCCTGTCCTTTGTGTGAGCTTTCCCAAATTTCATTTAACATTTTCTCTCTTTTATTTTCTTCATTTTTTTTGTTTCGTTTTGTCAAATTTCTTTTAATTCATTCATTAACTTTACATGATAACCATAATCCCAATAAACAAATCAGAACAATCAGTAGACCCCCTAATATTTTTGCAAGAACCCCATTCCAAATATTACTAAACAAATTCCCTACTCTGGTAATCCCTTTCCCAACTTTCTCCCACACTCCAGGTTCCTTCAGCTCCTTCAAATCTGCACTATCTCTTGTTAGGTTAGTAAGCATACCTCTAATCTTTTTGCTGCTATCTGGTATGAACGCACAACAATGGCGCTCATTAAGCATCTTACAGACTCCGCCACTCTTTGCTAAAAGAATGTCTAAAGCAAGCCAGTTTTGAAGAGTCATAGCTCTTTCTGCAGCAAGTTCAGTATCGATCAGGAGTATAGCCCTTGTGAAGTTTGTCAGCATGTTATCCACAATAGTAGACAACTTTCGAATCTTTATGGAGTTTAAGATAACCCCTACTGAAGGAATTATGGCTCCAAATATGTCACCAACGATAGCAGCCGCTGTCTCTCTCTTTTGTCAAGTATGTTGTAATTCAGACATTTTAGGAATTTGCTTTAAATCATCAAGCTGGTAAAGCTTTGGGAAAACTATTCCCAAATAACATGTCCCATACCATCCTTTTGGAAGACGGTAATAAGCATTAAGCCCACATATATAATAAATCCCAGGGATCGCTGGATCCTGTCCCTTTAAAATGAATGTCCATTTACTCTGAAACAAAAACACATGCCTGCATGGACTCGTTCCCACAAATAAAGTGTCATACTCAGATTTCGGCCTATATATACAAAGCCTACCTCCATGTACTGCATCTATAGCTAACTTGCCCTGTGTCTTTATTGCAGTGTAAGCATAATCATTTGCAAGCGTGCGTTTTTCTAATCCCTTTTCTAGCCTTTCCTTTAATGCCTTTTGTCTATCATCAGTGTGATCTAAGAAGCTCTTCTCTACAAGTGTTAGTAAGCAGGTTAGGTTATTGCGATGCGCATTAGCTGTCCCAAATGTCAGTGTCGGCTCAAAGAAACCCCTAACTAATTTTATGCTGTGTTCTTTAGCTAATTTGTTTAGAAACTCAATCACAGGCACAAAAGAAAACACTACATCTAAATTAGAGTAGAAGTATTGCACATGCTCTTGATCATAAAATCTTGTTAACAGCAAACTACAGCTTATCCCGTAAGTTAGTGGCAAGCTATGATAAGTAACCCCCTCTTGTACTGACGAAGGAATCTTTGTGCACACATAACAATTCTTTGCATCCATTGTGTCAACATACTCATTCAGCAAGCGATAGAAGACATTAGTAGATAGTTCCCCCCTGAATTAAATCCCTCATGCAAGTATTTTGCATCCTGCTCAAACTTCTCCCATGGTGTTAGTGTACCAGTCTCAGGTTTTGAAGCATTGTTAGTCACTTTTTATCCATCCCATGGCATTCCCACAATCACACCTATAATTATTATTGCACATACAATACCTAGAATGACACTCAACCAACCACACATCCTACCCTTTTTACTCTTACTTTTAGTGTGACTCATGATCTGTAAAGAATCAGATAGCAGAATAACACAAAACAAACAATCAACTTGAGGACGTTATAAAAGCTCATTTTTTTTTTCTTCTGCACAAAAGTCTGTCTTTCTCAGCAAATATTTACAGCTTTTTACTCACTCCAGAACCCCTTTGTCAAATCAGGTTAGTAGCTTGTCATAATCGGTTTTCAGAGTCAATTCAGGTTAACAGTGTCACATCCAGTAATTTATCAGTCTCTTTTCCCAGCTTCTCAGTTTTCAATTTCAATTTCAATATTTTAACACAGTCTCTTTCTAGAGTTGAATTCAGGTGCCGTAGTATTGATCTGGTACCTCTCGATCAAAACAGAACGCCAAGAATTCTTGTTGCCATGCAGCTGTTGTTGCATACGCCCATTCAGGACCTGCGTACCTTCTGTTTGCGACTCTCTTTCTTTTCAGTTTGCGTTCACTTTGTAACTCTCCTTCACTGAGATCCTCTTTTCCGGTTGTGTCAACTTCTTCCTCTATTGTATCACAAGGGACCACTTTCTCTCCTGCAGCTTGTTGCTTCGGCCAGTTATCTCCTTTATGCATTTTCTTTTTGCTTGGCCTTTCAGAACGTTGAACAGCACCCTCCTCTTGTGCTATGGTATTTTCTCTTGATGGACCTGCAACCGGCTCAGGAGGAGTCAGTTCACTTTGACCTCCCTCTGCTTCTTCCCCCTCACCTTCAGGGTCTGTTACGGGCTCAACTTCAAACCTGTATCCGTCTGCTTCTGGGAGAACCTCTCTTTGTGTCGGTTCCCCTGTTACCTCAGCTGAGATAGGCTCTGGAACTCACTTTGAGTGACTAAACCATCCTCAGTGGGCCCTCCTTCAGTCTCAGTTCCCCTTTGAATACTCTCTGGCCCTGAGACTTCCTTATCTGCAGCTGTTGTATTGGACACTTCAAGCTCTTCGTCAGTTGGACACGTCACTTTCTTTGTGTGACTGGCATGTATCCAATTCGGAACGCCTGCACATTTCACAGCAGTAGTGGTTGTCAGTATTACTTGATATGGCCCCTTCCAACACGGCTCCAAGTACGACTTCCTCACGTGCTTCTTGAAAACAACCGGCTTTCAGGGTGTGAGCTGGATCACTGATCGGTGGCAATGTGTTAGCCTCCACCTGGACCACATCAGACAGACCCTTGCAGTAGTCCAACACCATATCATCCGTGATATTCACAAGAGCATTTGCAGGTACTGCGGGTAATCACATGGCTCGACCCATCAGAATCTCATGAGGAGATAGTCCTGTTTTCTTGTCAGGTGTATTTCTCATTGACATCAGTACTAAGGGCAATGTATCTGGTCATTTCAGATTGGTGACTGGGCACATTTTTGCCATTCTATGATTTCAAGGTACCATTCATCTGTTCCACTAATCCTGATGCTTCAGGGCGATAGCTACAATGCAGCTTCTGCTCAATGTTCAATGCAGCACACAAGAGCTTAATCATCTCATTGTCGAAGTGTCTGCCCCTATCTGATTCTAAAGAGATCGGGAATCCGAAACATGGTATTAACTCCCTAAGCAGCAGCTTTGCTACTGTGAGACTGTCATTCCTACGTGTAGGGTAAGTGTTAGAAATGGGGTCTCTGGTTGACAGTCAGGTTACCCCCTGTTCAAGCAAGGACCCTCACTCTAGTTAGGATAAAAGAGAATCACCCTCAGCTAACCCCTGCTTACCCCCTTGGTAGCTTGGCAGAGCAGTAGGCTTAACCTCAGAGTGCTGGGCGTAAAGTATTTGTACCAACACACACAGTAACTTAATGAAAACACTACAAAATGACACAACACCAGTTTAGAAAAATAGGAAATATTTATCTAGACAAAACAAGACCAAAACGACAAAAATCCAACATACACAAGTCAAGTTATGATTTTTTTAAAGGTTTAAAATAAAAAGAGTCTTTAGGTAGTTGTAACACCACACTAGCGCTGCTAGCGTGAAAATGTACCTGGTTTGCGTCAAAAATAACCCCGCACGGGCGGTGGGCGTCGAAAGTAACCCTGCACGGCTGTGTGCGTCGAAAACAACTCGCACGGCGGTGCGCGTTGAAAAAGCCAGCCACACGACGATCCGAAAGTCCCGCGGCGCAGGGTGCGATCTCTCAGCCTCCGTCAGCGATGCTGCGCGTCGTTTCTCCTGCTCCGGGCGTCGGTTTTTCGGTCGCGTTTCCTGCGGCGTCGTTTCTCAGCTGCGGAACCGGCGTCGCGTCGTTTTCTCAGCCGCGATCGGATTCGCGTCGATCTTTTCTCCGCACGGCGCTCGGTGCGTGTATTTTTGTCCTTAGGCTGCCAGCCTCTCCTTTCAGGGTCCCAGGAACTGGAAGGGCACCACAGAGCAGAGTAGGGGTCTCTCCAGAGACTCCAGGTGCTGGCAGGAAGAAGTCTTTGCTATCCCTGAGACTTCAACAACAGGAGGCAAGCTCTACATCAAGCCCTTGGAGATTTCTTCTTCAAGATGGAAGGCACACAAAGTCCAGTCTTTGCCCTCTTACTCTGGCAGAAGCAGCACTGCAGGAAAGCTCCACAAAGCACAGTCACAGGCAGGGCAGCACTTGTTCCTCAGCGATCAGCTCTTCTCCAGGCAGAGGTTCCTCTTGATTCCAGAAGTGTTTCTAAAGTTTGTAAGTTTGGGTGCCCTTCTTATACCCATTTTAGTCTTTGAAGTCACCTTCCTTCAAAGGGGACTCACACCTTCTTGTGAAATCCTGCCTTGCCCAGGCAAGGCTTCAGACACACACCAGGGGGTTGGAGACAGCATTGTCAGAGGCAGGCACAGTCCTTTCAGATGAGAGTGACCACTCCACCCCTCCCTCCTAGCAGAGATGGCTAATCAGGAATGCAGATTACACCCCAGCTCCCTTTGTGTCACTGTCTGGTGTGAGGTGAAAAACAACCCAACTGTCAAACTGACCCAGACAGGGAATCCACAAACAAGGCAGAGTCACAGAATGGTTTAAGCAGGAAAATGCTCACTTTCTAAAAGTGGCATTTCCAAACTCACAATCTTAAAATCAACTTTACTAAAAGATGTATTTTTAAATTGTGAGTTCAGGGATCCCAAACTCCACATGTCCATCTACTCTCTAGGGGAATCTACACTTTAATCATATTTAAAGGTAGCCCCCATATTATCCTATGAGAGAGACAGACCTTGCAACAGTGAAAACGAAATTGGCAGTATTTCACTGTCAGGACATATAAACCACATTACTATATGTCCTACCTTATCCATACACTGCACCCTGCCCTTGGGGCTACCTAGGGCCTACCTTAGGGGTGCCTTACATGTAAGAAAGGGGAAGGTTTAGGCCTGGCAAGTGGGTACACTTGCCAAGTCGAATTTACAGTGTAAAAATACACACACAGACACTGCAGTGGCAGGTCTGAGACATGATTACAGAGCTACTTATGTGGGTGGCACAACCAGTGCTGCAGGCCCACTAGTAGCATTTGATTTACAGGCCCTGGCACCTCTAGTGCACCTTACTAGGGACTTACTAGTAAATCAAATATGCCAATCATGGATAAACCACTTACATACAATTTAAACAGGAGAGCATATGCACTTTAGCACTGGTTAGCAGTGGTAAAGTGCTCAGAGTTGAAAAGCCAACAGCAACATGTCAGAAAAAAATAGGAGGCAGGAGGCGAAAAAAGACTGGGGATGACCCTGCATAAGCAAAAGTCCAACACGACCCCCTACCAGCCTAAAGCCAGGGGAGAACAATCAATACCTTGATGTACTTCCCTGATTGGGGCGATGCAACTGATCCTCCAACCTGGGGTCTGTACCTTCAGGTTGGACCAGGGCCAGGGGTGAGGCTTCCCTCCCCCTGCCCTCTCTTCTGGGGTCCTGAACCACCCAACTAGGAGTGGCCCCCCCAGAAGACAACATGGTAGGGGCACTGTTAGCAGTAGCCCCTTCCTCCAGGTCAGGGGGGACACCCTTAACCTGGCCTCCCAATCCAGGGTCTGTACCCACAGACTGGATCACTGCCTGGCAAACCAGGACTTCCTGGGGGGCATACCTACCCCCTACCAGGTCAGAGTTTACCCTCTGAACCTGGTCATCCAACCCAGGGTCACCACCCTGCGGTTGAACCACTGCCTGGCACACCAGGACTTCCTTGGGAGCACACTTACCCCCCATCAGGTCAGAGTTTACCCCCTGAACCTGATCATTCAACCCAGAGTCACCACCCTGCGGTTGAACCATTGCCTGGCACACCAGGACTTCCAGGGGGGCACACTTACCCCCCTCAAGGGACACACTGTCCCGAAGGGCCACACAAGAGTCTGGCTGGCGCAGGTCCCCTGACCTCTGCCCATCTGACAGAGTCTGGATTCCCCCCAACCCAGAAATGGTCTCACCAAGGTCATTCATGGGGGGCTCTGCTCTCAGAGCTGACCCCTGACCCTCCAGGTTCTCCACTGGGGTCCGCAACCCCCTCTCAACCCTCTGTCTGGACTTCTGCACCCCCTCACTAGGAGTGGTACTGCCAGACACCAGAACTGGTGGGATGCTGGCTACAGCCGCCCCCCCAAGTCCTCCTGACACTGTGGGGTCTCCCTCAACAGATGGCCCTATGGTACAGGCTAGGCTCCCCTCCTGGTGTTCCCGCAGGGAACCCTCCAGGACCTGGGACCGGATCTCGGGCACCTTGGGCCTCAACCCATCCCCATTCCCTCTCCTCTGAGACTGGACATGGGGTCCCTCACCCATCCCACTACACTGGGACCTACCTGGGACACTACAATCCTTCCCTACCTCACCTGGTTGGGAACTACCTAGACCACTCCTCTCAGGAGCACCCCCAAATGCCTCTTCAGACTCTCTGGTACTCACCCAGAAGTCTGCCTCCATTGTAAGCTCTCTGGGGTCAGAGAACTCACACTCCACCTGGTGTTGGCATAGCTCTGGAAAATAAGGACTAGACATATGCTCTCCAGCAATTACATCACTCAGCCCCTCACATGAATTAACCAAAGTACCCTTCACCCAACCATCCAGTGACTCTGCTTTGACAAAGCACCCCACATCACCCTCCTGAGACTGGTGAGACAGTACCTGACTGTCCCTGACACTCAACCCACACTCTTCTGGGATGTCTTCACACTCCATAACCAGGACTTCTACCTGGGGGGAACCCCTCTCCCTGTCACTCTCACCTAGAGTCAGTAGAGTGTCCCTCCCACCAGTAGGAATATGACTCCCCATGCCAGTTCCCCAATCCACCTCAGGGACCCTGTGCATCACTGGAGCTACCTCATACCCCTGAACCTCCTGGCGTGTGTTAACTCCCTCCTTCAAGTAGGGCACCACCTCTCTGGGCATGTGCACTTCTGCAGCATCACTGGATATACAATTGTTGCTGCCACCATTCCAGCTGGACTCAGCCCTCATGACTTCCAGCTCTTTCAATTTAAGCTCGTAAGCATAAATCATTTTTTTAATCTCTAAGTTCCTCCTCCTTTCTTCTAACTCCCAATCGAGCTTTTTCAGCTCCCATTGGTACTCCCTCTCTGCCTGTCTGTCCTGTAACTCTTCAGGAGTCAGACCCTTGGGTGACACCCTGCCACCCCTCCTGGGGACCCTCCCCCCAGGCGTAACAGGTTCCTCCACTACACCACTGTGTATCCTCTGCACTTCCCCCCCCATATTCTCCTCCTCTGTGTGCCTTCCAGCCTTCTTGATTGTCACCCAGGCCCTCTGTGCCTGTTGCAGCTCCCCCTCCCTGGTGGAGCTCTCAGTGGGACAGTCAAGATCTTTAAGGAACTGTTTCAATTGAGCAACTGAGTACTCCTTCAGTTTCTCCATTTCAAACACAGCTCCAGCTGTTGCATCTCCAGATTGAGACATGATGGTCACAAGTGCAAAGTTCCAAAAGGCAGAAAAAAATAATTTCCCAATGAAGTAAAAAGAATCAGTCAAGGGATCAGCAAAATCATGGAAGTAAAATAAAAAGAGTCCTTAAGAGAAAAATCAAAAGATCACCAAACAAGTAGTATGTGGTCACGTAGTGGTCTGAGATCAAAACAGTAGTGTACACTTAATCACTGTATGTCAAGTACAAATACAAGTCCAATCCCGACCGCTGGTCACCAATGTTAGAAATGGGGTCTCTGGTTGACAGTCAGGTTACCCCCTGTTCAAGCAAGGACCCTCACTCTAGTTAGGATAAAAGAGAATCACCCTCAGCTAACCCCTGCTTACCCCCTTGGTAGCTTGGCAGAGCAGTAGGCTTAACCTCAGAGTGCTGGGCGTAAAGTATTTGTACCAACACACACAGTAACTTAATGAAAACACTACAAAATGACACAACACCAGTTTAGAAAAATAGGAAATATTTATCTAGACAAAACAAGACCAAAACGACAAAAATCCAACATACACAAGTCAAGTTATGATTTTTTTAAAGGTTTAAAATAAAAAGAGTCTTTAGGTAGTTGTAACACCACACTAGCGCTGCTAGCGTGAAAATGTACCTGGTTTGCGTCAAAAATAACCCCGCACGGGCGGTGGGCGTCGAAAGTAACCCTGCACGGCTGTGTGCGTCGAAAACAACTCGCACGGCGGTGCGCGTTGAAAAAGCCAGCCACACGACGATCCGAAAGTCCCGCGGCGCAGGGTGCGATCTCTCAGCCTCCGTCAGCGATGCTGCGCGTCGTTTCTCCTGCTCCGGGCGTCGGTTTTTCGGTCGCGTTTCCTGCGGCGTCGTTTCTCAGCTGCGGAACCGGCGTCGCGTCGTTTTCTCAGCCGCGATCGGATTCGCGTCGATCTTTTCTCCGCACGGCGCTCGGTGCGTGTATTTTTGTCCTTAGGCTGCCAGCCTCTCCTTTCAGGGTCCCAGGAACTGGAAGGGCACCACAGAGCAGAGTAGGGGTCTCTCCAGAGACTCCAGGTGCTGGCAGGAAGAAGTCTTTGCTATCCCTGAGACTTCAACAACAGGAGGCAAGCTCTACATCAAGCCCTTGGAGATTTCTTCTTCAAGATGGAAGGCACACAAAGTCCAGTCTTTGCCCTCTTACTCTGGCAGAAGCAGCACTGCAGGAAAGCTCCACAAAGCACAGTCACAGGCAGGGCAGCACTTGTTCCTCAGCGATCAGCTCTTCTCCAGGCAGAGGTTCCTCTTGATTCCAGAAGTGTTTCTAAAGTTTGTAAGTTTGGGTGCCCTTCTTATACCCATTTTAGTCTTTGAAGTCACCTTCCTTCAAAGGGGACTCACACCTTCTTGTGAAATCCTGCCTTGCCCAGGCAAGGCTTCAGACACACACCAGGGGGTTGGAGACAGCATTGTCAGAGGCAGGCACAGTCCTTTCAGATGAGAGTGACCACTCCACCCCTCCCTCCTAGCAGAGATGGCTAATCAGGAATGCAGATTACACCCCAGCTCCCTTTGTGTCACTGTCTGGTGTGAGGTGAAAAACAACCCAACTGTCAAACTGACCCAGACAGGGAATCCACAAACAAGGCAGAGTCACAGAATGGTTTAAGCAGGAAAATGCTCACTTTCTAAAAGTGGCATTTCCAAACTCACAATCTTAAAATCAACTTTACTAAAAGATGTATTTTTAAATTGTGAGTTCAGGGATCCCAAACTCCACATGTCCATCTACTCTCTAGGGGAATCTACACTTTAATCATATTTAAAGGTAGCCCCCATATTATCCTATGAGAGAGACAGACCTTGCAACAGTGAAAACGAAATTGGCAGTATTTCACTGTCAGGACATATAAACCACATTACTATATGTCCTACCTTATCCATACACTGCACCCTGCCCTTGGGGCTACCTAGGGCCTACCTTAGGGGTGCCTTACATGTAAGAAAGGGGAAGGTTTAGGCCTGGCAAGTGGGTACACTTGCCAAGTCGAATTTACAGTGTAAAAATACACACACAGACACTGCAGTGGCAGGTCTGAGACATGATTACAGAGCTACTTATGTGGGTGGCACAACCAGTGCTGCAGGCCCACTAGTAGCATTTGATTTACAGGCCCTGGCACCTCTAGTGCACC
Source organism: Pleurodeles waltl (assembly GCF_031143425.1). Lineage (NCBI taxonomy): Eukaryota > Metazoa > Chordata > Amphibia > Caudata > Salamandridae > Pleurodeles > Pleurodeles waltl. Next base: position 1,204,565,879 of record NC_090444.1, read on the forward strand.
TTACTAGGGACTTACTAGTAAATCAAATATGCCAATCATGGATAAACCACTTACATACAATTTAAACAGGAGAGCATATGCACTTTAGCACTGGTTAGCAGTGGTAAAGTGCTCAGAGTTGAAAAGCCAACAGCAACATGTCAGAAAAAAATAGGAGGCAGGAGGCGAAAAAAGACTGGGGATGACCCTGCATAAGCAAAAGTCCAACAGTAAGCTTCAATCCAGTGACTGAAAACACACACAATCACCACCACATATCTCAGTCCTCCACACACATGCATTTCAATGAAGTCCATCTGCACCCTGCTAAATGGAACGCCAGCTCTCCCAACGTGGCTTATATTCACCACAGTCCCTTTTCCTGAATTCATCTGTTGACAGATGATGCACCTGTGACAGATAACCTCTGCAGCTTGTCTGGATTTTGGATTGAACCAATCTATTTTGAATAATCTGATCATTGCATCTCTCCCTATATGGGCTTGGCCATGATAGAACCTCGCAAACTGTGACAGAAGACTGTTTGGCAAAACCATTTTCCCCTCCTCTGAGACCCATAAGTCATCAGCTCTTTGTACACAGTACATTCTCTGCCAGGAATGTTTCTCTTCTTTGCCAGCACGCCCCTGCAGTGATTTTAACTCATCTAATGTGTCAACCACCCTTAATGCAAAATTCAAGCATGTTTCATTCTCAGTTTCAGGTAACAATTCCCACTGATCTCGGAACGATATACAGTTCAATGTGCAAAACCTTGCGACTTGATCTGCATAGCCATTTCCCATTGACACAAAGGGGGTCATTCCAACCCTGGTGGACGGTGTAAAAGCGGCGGCCAACCGGCAAACAGGCAGGCGGCCAAAAAAATGGAATTCCGACCCTGGCGGGAACCGCCAACACAGCCCGCCACTTTAACACTCCGACCGCCACGGCGGTACAGACAAGCAGCACGGCGGTCACCGCCAACAGACAGGCGGCAGACAATGTACCGCCCACCCTATCACAACTCACCAATCCGCCATCTTTTCCGGGGCGGGAGCCCCGCCGATAAAAACACGGCAGAAACAGACTACGAACGGGAAAACGCTCACCTCTACACACTCCACGAGGAATCTGGACAGCATGGAACCAGAACTACACATCCTCACAGCCATTGTCTTCCTGCTCCTCTACCAGGAGCACGAACGCCGGCGCAGACGACAACGGTGAGTACTGCACCTACGACATAGGGGAGGGGGGAGGCAAAAAATTACGGGGGCACACATACGCCACACACCCACCCCCACCCTCACCCACTACAACACACACATCAATGCAGAGCAACAAGTCAGAGTGACACCCCCCAAACCCCCCGGAAGAATGCAAAGACAAAATAAAATGATCATTAAAAATGAAGTATATTATAGCATAATTGAAGTTAAGTGAAATATGAAATATATAAATAAAATATATTACATCATGAACAATATATACATAGGTCAAAAGTCCGGCCCATATTGGCTATCATCCATTGTTCGTGGGCCAATGGGCCTAAACACATGGGCAAAGCCCACACACGAGACCCGATTCCATTGGAGAGAACACTGCAGGGGCATCAGATAGTAAAACTACAGGCACCTCAGGGGGAAGGGAAGGGGGGGCACCTCAGCCTGTTGAGTCCACGACGCCAGATCCACGAGGGGCCTCCATGCCCACTGTACCATCCTGGGGAGTGCAAAGCCACAGTCCATCAAGTGGATTACAGACTCCACTGATTCTGGAGGAGGCATGGTGCCCAGAGTGCTTCGTGAAGCCCTGGCCGACACAGATCCGGCCCTGCCAATGGGCCAGCGGTGCTTGAGATGAAGGGCCCAGCGGAGCGGTGCTTGAGATGAAGGGACCAGCGGAGCGGTGCTTGAGATGAAGGGCCCAGCGGAGCGGTGCTTGAGATGAAGGGCCCAGCGGAGCGGTGCTTGACAGGAAGGGCCCAGCGGAGCGGTGCTTGACAGGAAGGGCCCAGCGGAGCAGTTCAGAGACGGCGGTGCCCAGCGGAGTGGTGCTTGACAGGAAGGGCCCAGCGGAGCGGTGCTTGACAGGAAGGGCCCAGCGGAGCGGTGCTTGAGATGAAGGGCCCAGCAGAGCGGTGCTTGACAGGAAGGGCCCAGCGGAGTGGTGCTTGAGATGAAGGGCCCAGCGGAGCGGTGCTTGACAGGAAGGGCACAGCGGAGCGGTGCTTGACAGGAAGGGCCAAGCGGAGCGGTGCTTGACAGGAAGGGCCCAGCGGAGCAGTTCAGAGACGGCGGTGTCCAGCGGAGAGGTGCTTGACAGGAAGGGCCCAGCGGAGCGGTGCTTGAGATGAAGGGCCCAGTGGAGCGGTGCTTGACAGGAAGGGCCCAGCGGAGCGGTGCTTGACAGGAAGGGCCCAGCGGAGCGGTGCTTGAGATGAAGTGCCCAGTGGAGCGGTGCTTGACAGGAAGGGCCCAGCGGAGCAGTTCAGAGACGGCGGTGCCCAGCGGAGCGGTGCTTGACAGGAAGGGCCCAGCGGAGCGGTGCTTGAGATGAAGGGCCCAGTGGAGCGGTGCTTGACAGGAAGGGCCCAGCGGAGCAGTGCTTTACAGGAAGGGCCCAGCGGAGCGGTGCTTGACAGGAAGGGCCCAGCGGAGCGGTGCTTGAGATGAAGGGCCCAGTGGAGCGGTGCTTGACAGGAAGGGCCCAGCGGAGCGGTGCTTGACAGGAAGGGCCCAGCGGAGCGGTGCTTGACAGGAAGGGCCCTGTTCAGCGGTGCTTGTCTTGAAGGGCCCAGTTCGGCGGTGCTTGTCACGGCGGGGCCCTGTTCAGCGGTGCTTGTCACGGCGGGGCCCTGTTCAGCGGTGCTTGTCATGGCAGGGCCCTGTTCGGCGGTGCTTGTCACGGCGGGGCCCTGTTCAGCAGTGCTTGTCACGGCGGGGCCCAGTTCGGCGGTGCTTGTAACGGCGGGGCCCTGTTCAGCGGTGCTTGTAACGGCGGGGCCCTGTTCAGCGGTGCTTGACATGTGTTCCCAGGGAACCAGATCGGGTCAATATTTTCCGCTCAGTCGCCATCCGACCTTTAGCTTGCGGGGCCCTCCTGTGCTGGAGTCCTGGGCCCGTGGGTGTCCTCCTTCACACCCGAAATGTGGCTGGTGGGGCCCTCCTGGGCAGCTCGCCTGCTGCCGGACTTGTCCGCCCTTGCCCTCCTTCGCCGATTCTCTGGGGCCCTTGCCTCCCTTTGTGGATGTGCCAGGTGACGGTGCCAGGGTAGTGCCTTTGGGGGCTGCCGTCTCTGGCCTCTCGCGCCGGCCCTTCCCTTTTTTGGTTTTTTTCCCAGGGGGTGGGCTGGCTGTCCCCTTGCTGCTGGCTGATGTTGCTGCCCTAGAAGCTGGTGGACTCCAATAGCCCTGGACTATGGTCCTTGTAGGTGCAGGGCTTGTGGTGGCTGGGGTGCTGTTTGGACTCTTACGAGATGGAGGGGGTGGGTCAGGTGATGCAAAGAGGTTAATTTTGGAGAGGAAAAACTTTTTAGGAGCAGTGGGAAGGGTAGGTGCAGTGGGTATGGGAGTGGAGGAAGAGGATGTGGTTGTAGGAGAGTCAAGTGTGGTGTCTTTGGGTACAGGTGCTTGTGACGGAGGCTGTCGTGAGGTGGATGGCTGTTGGGTGGGTGGCTGCCTGCGTTTGTGTGGTTTGGAAGAGGGGGTGACAGACACACTGGGAGAGGACACAGGGGACGTGTAAATGGCAGTGGGGGTGGTGACTGCACGTGTGCGGAGTGTTCTGGTGGGTGTGCTGGTGATGGACGTACTGGTTGATGGTGGTGTGCATGCAGGTGTGAGTGGAGACGTCACAGGGAGGGAGGAGGGAGACGAGGAGGAGGGGGACACAGAGGAGGCAGTGGCTGTTGGCATGTCTGCATGTGGATGTTGCATGTGTGAATGCTTGTGTGATCTGTGGTGCTTATGTCTGGATGAGCTGCCCTTGGGTGTTGATGTGTGTGCAGGCTGGTCTGTAGGTGTGGCTGGGATAGGCAGAGGAACAGGGGAGTGGGACTGGGATGAGGAAATTGGAGGGGGGAGGCAGGAGACAGGGACAATGGCTGCCGTCAGTGCTGAGGCCAGAGCGTTGAACGATCGCTGATGGGCAGCCTGACCCGAATGAATGCCCTCCAGGTATGCATTGCTCCGGTGCACCTCCCTTTCTACACCCTGGATGGCATTCAAAAGGGTAGACTGCCCAAAAATGAGCGTCTGGAGGAGGTCAATGATCTCCTCACTGAGGGCAGCAGGGGTAACTGGGACAGGGCCTGAGGTGCCTGGGGCGAAGGAGATGCCCACCTTCCTGGCCGAGCGGGCACGGGGCGAACGCTGAGGGGCTGCTTGGAGGGCAGAGCTGGTGCGCTGGGTGGCGGCTGTACCTGTTGTAGCGGTGGGCACGGATGTTGCCGCCACCACAAGGGAGCTCCCTTCCGAGGACGTGTCTGTGTCGCTGACGTCTCCACGGGTCCCCGTTGTGGAGCTCCCCTCGCCCTCCGTCTCACTGGTGAGCTCGGAGTCGGTTGCATGGCCCTCCGGGGCCATGTGAGATGCAGCTCCCTCGTGCTCCGATGCCACTTCTCCTCTGCCTGATGATGCTAATGCACACATGAACAGGAAGACCAAAAAAAAGGGGGGGGGGAAAAATGACATGTTGAGTGCATGCATTGGCAACACCGTTGGCGGAGAGGACAGACACAGAAGCCCCCTGCACTACACCGCGCACTCGGTGTACACTACTCAATTATTGTGACTTGGCCTACAGGCCTATGGACGACAACTGCACACATAGGTGACCCAGGGCCATGGATAGCTGTACTTAGCACCCTACAGAGGTGGGGGGCGGGGGCACAGGGCCATGCCTTACGGAGGGGCCTAGCCTACAGAAATCGCCCTGGCCTAGAGATACCCACAGCCCTCCTCCTCCACCCAGACACCTCCACTGTGCGCTAATATAGCAGAATGTGCTGGTACTCACCCCCTTGTGTCTGCTGTGATGTCCTCACGCGCCCATCCAAATCGGGGTAGGCCACCGCCAGGATCTGGGACATCAGGGGGGTCAATTGCCGTGTGGCACCCCTCCTAGGTTGGGAGGCCATCCCCAGCAGAGCCTCCGCGGTCTTTCTGCTCCCGCGGCGGATGTCCTCCCACCTCTTTCGGCAGTGGGTGCCCCGTCTGTTGTGGACCCCCAGGGTCCGGACGTCCTTGGCGATGGCACGCCAAATGTCGATCTTCTGATGGGCGCTGACCTATGTGACATGGACAGGGTGGGAAAATAAATATCATCATTTTCTGCATGGTCGATGTGAGTGGCCCCCACTCCCCAACCTTGCCATATGGCACATGCTCTCATCTGTCGTGCGATGCATGCCTCATTCGCTCCCCTCCCCACCATCTTTCATCCACCCCACTCAACACAGGCATTGCCCACAAAGCATGGTCCCAGTGTACTTACCTGTTGGTCTGGAGGACCGTAGAATAGCGCATACTGGGGGAGGACCCCATCAACAAGTTTCTCCAATTCCTCAGATGTGAAGGCAGGGGCCCTTTCCCCAGTCGCAGCAGCCATTGTCTCTTCCAGACCGAGGTCACAGCAGCACTTGCAGTATAGGTCCTCTCCTATGGATGATCAGGTCTTGAGTGATTAAGCAGATAGAAAATGGCGGTCACGCCCGCGGCGGTGCGTACCGCGGCGGTGCGTACCGCGACCGCCGGCGCACATCGTCATTGGCTCCTGAGACCCAAAGGGTTCAATGTTAACCAATGCTGCTTTGCGCCGCGGTCTTCGACCGCCTACCGCCACGGTGTGCCACGCCAGAGCATTGACCTCACATCCCATTGTCACACTTCACAGGTCAGGCAGCCGCCATTTCAAGGGCCCACATGGCTTAATTTCTACTGCGTCACACAGGCCTAGGCGTTGCATTGCCACTCATACAAGCCATTCAATGCATAGCGAATCGTGTTCTGTGCAAGCTGTGGTTACGTACCTGTGGGTTGCTTGACTCTGTGCTCCATGTTGTCCTTCCTAGGCACCGTCCGCTGGGACTTGCGTGGAGATGGAGGAATGTTCCAGTGTACAGACCGCTGGTGGACCTGTCGACAATGGAAGAAAGACATGTCATACTGACATACAGACTTGACCGAGCCACTATACATGAACTGTGTGCCCAGCTGGAGCCAGACCTGATGTCCCCCATTCGCCAACCCACAGGGATTCCCCCTCTGGTGCAGGTTCTGTCAGTGCTCCATTTTTTGGCAAGTGGATCATTCCAAACAACAGTGGCCATATCATCAGGGATGTCTCAGCCTATGTTTTCTAAGGTGTTGTCCAGAGTGTTGTCTGCCCTGATGAAATACATGCGGAGCTACATTGTTTTCCCTGAGGTGGGCGATTTGGCTACAGTGAAGGGTGATTTCTATGCCCTTGGCCATATCCCCAACATCATTGGTGCCATTGATGGGACCCATGTGGCTTTGGTTCCCACCAGTGAAAGTGAGCAGGTGTACAGGAACAGAAAAAGTTATCATTCGATGAATGTCCAGGTGGTCTGTTTGGCTGACCAGTACATCTCCCATGTAAATGCCAAGTTCCCTGGGTCAGTGCATGACGCGTACATCATGCAAAATAGCAGCATCCCTTATGTGATGGAACAGCTACAGAGACACCGTGTGTGGCTAATTGGTGACTCTGGTTGTCGTGGCTACTGACCCCAGTGAGGAATCCCAGGACAAGGGCAGAGGAACGGTACAATGAGGCCCATGGGCGTACTAGGAGGGTGATCGAGCGGACCTTTGGCCTCCTGAAGGCCAGGTTTAGGTGCCTGCATATGACAGGTGGATCCCTAATGTACTCACCAAAGAAGGTGTGCCATATCATCGTGGCCTGCTGTATGCTTTACAACCTGGCTTTGCGACGCCAGGTGCCTTTCCTGCAGGAGGATGGTCCAGATGGTGGTGTTGTAGCAGCTGTGGAGCCTGTGGAGAGTGAAGAGGAGGAAGACGACGGGGACGACACAGACAACAGGGACACAGTGATACAACAGTATTTTCAGTAGCACACAGGTACGAATCAACCCCGCCATTTTACATTTACTTAAAGTCTCCTGCCTCTCTACTGTATGTGTTTCCCCCCAGTTCCTGTTAACTGAGTTGTGACTTTCCCTTCCGTTTTCAGAGCTGTGGGCCCCACTGCGTGACCTCTGCTTTGTTTGCCCATGGACTACAGCTGTGTGACAGTGGTATGTTGTCATTACAATGTAACTGAACATTTTGGCACCGTTATGTCTAATACATTTGTTCAAAATACAAGCAGACTCCAGATTTTTTAAGTACAATAAGTGATTTTATTAAAGTGCTAAATTTAGGGACATGATTGGAAAACGGTGATGGTGGAGTAATGTCCATGGCAGAGTCCAGTTTTCAGTCTCACAGGTGCATTGTCCATATGCCTGTGGAAGGATGGAGCAGGGGCAGTTTAAGTTTGGACAGGGTGACAATGTGGGACAGTGGGATGACATCAGGGGGTATCGTTTGCTGGCGGGGGTCTTGGCATCCTACTCTGTCGTCTTCTGAGATCTCAGATACCGCTTGCGGGGTGGTTCTTCTTCTGCAGGAGGTGGGGTTCTGGTGGCCTGTCGTTGTGTGGGGGCCTCCTGTCCACTAGCGTCGGCGGAGGTGGTAGCCTGGTCTGGGTCCATGCTAGTGACAGGGGCCCTTTGTGGTGCCACATGGTCCTGCAATGTGGTAACTATCTGGTTAAGGGCCACGACGATGGTCCCCATTGCGGAACTAATGTTTCTCAGTTCCTCTCTGAACCCCATGTACTGTTCCTCCTGCAGTACCTGGATCTCCTGGAACCTGGCCAGTACCGTAGCCATCGTCTCCTGGGAGCGGTGGTATGCTCCCATGATGGAGGAGAGGGCTTCTTGGAGAGTCGGTTCCCTGGGCCTGTCCCCCCCCTGTCGCACAGCAGCCCTCCCAGTTCCCCTGTTTCCCTGGGCCTCTGTCCCCTGGACCGTGTGCCCACTACCACTGCCCCCAGGTCCCTGTTGTTGTTGGGGTGGTGGGTCAACCTGGGTGCCCTGTAGTGGTGGACACACCGCTGATTGACGTGTCCTGGAGACAGAGGCATGGGCCCGCTGGGTGGGAGCTGTGCTGGTGTTCCCAGAGGGGGTTAGGTCTGCTGTAGCCTGTGGCTGTCTGTGGGGAACCGACTGTCCCGAGGTCCCCGATGGGCCGGGCTGGTCATCTGGGTCCAGGGAGACAGAGCTGCTGTCATCACTGGGGGCCTCTTCTGGGGGTGGGATGGACATCTCTGGACCCTCCTGGGCGGTGTGGTGGCGTTCGGGTCCTGCAGGGGTATAAGAGTATGGTTATTGCTTCTGTGTGTGCCATTTCGTGTAATGGGTGGGTGGCCGTGTACCCCAGTGCTGGCATTCCCTTGTGGGGGCTTTTGTGACGGTGGCTTGTGGGGGAGAGGGGTATGTGCAGTGGGCATGCTTTGGTGATGGGTGTCCATGCTTTGGGGACGCATGCAGGGCTAGGTTTTGGGATGGGTGGGATGTGATGGTGAGCCATTTGCAAGGAGTTGGTGTGATGGGGTGGGGGTATGATTTGGCATGCAGGTGGGGTGGGGGGAATAAAGTAGTGAAGATTTGACTTACCAGAGTCCATTCCTCCGCCTACTCCTGCGAGGCCCTCAGGATGCAGGATGTGCAAGACTTCCTCCTCCCGTGCTGTGAATTCTGGGGGAGTAGGTGGGGGTCCGCCGCCAGTCTTCTGCACCGCGATGTTGTGCCTTGATACCATGGAACGCACCTTCCCCCGTAGGTTGTTCCACCGCTTCCTGATGTCGTCCCGATTTTGTGGATGCTGTCCCACAGCGTTGACCCTGTCCACTATTCTTTGCCATAGCTCCATCTTCCTGGCAATGGTGGTGTGCTGCACCTGTGTCCCGAAGAGCTGGGGCTCTACCCGAACTATTTCCTCCACCATGACCCTGAGTTCTGCGTCAGAGAACCTGGGGTGTCTTTGGGGTGCCATGGGGTGGTGTGGATGAGGTGAGGGGTGGTGTATGTGTTGTAGAGTGTGGTGAGTGTGGTGGTGTATGGTGTTTTGTGCGTGGATATTGTGTGGGTGATGTGATTTGCCTCTGTGTGATGGTCTACTCTATTCTGTGCTGTCTCTCTCTGTCCTTCAGTCGCAATTGTGGTCGTAAGGGTTTGTGGGTGATGTGGGTGTGTGTTTTATATTTAATTGGGTGTGTGGGAGTGGTGTGTGTATGTGTCTCAGGTGTGTGTATTTTGAATTGTCCAATGTGGCTGTGTTTTGTAGAGGTGTGTGTATTTTGAGCGCGGTGGTGTGTACCGCCAATGGAATACCGCGGTTGAAAGACCGCTGCGGGGATTTGTGGGTCGGAATGGCATGGGCGTATTTCTGTTGGCGTGACGGTGGAGGTTTGGTCATCGCCAGTTTTTCGCTGGCCGTTGCTGTGGCGGAATTTTGTTGAGGTCGGGTTTTTGGCGGTTTGCCAGTTGCGGGTCAGAATGACCGTGACGGTTTACCGCGACCGCAGCGGTGTTATGGCGGTCTTCTGACCGTCAGTAAGCGCCTTTTACCGCCGGGGTCAGAATGACCCCCAAAGTCTTGTGACTTAACATGAGCATTGCATTTCACCACGGCAATTTCAAGGGGTAACTGAATCGCATGCAACAAATCATTAATCTTTTCACCATTTTTCACTGGTGAACCAGAAGGGGTCATGAAACCCCTTTGTGACAATAACTGGCCAAAGTCATGTACAGTTCCAAATCCGTATCTGCTGTCAGTATAGATAGTGACTTTCAAGTTTTCAGCTGCGTGGCATGCCTTAGTAAGGGCAATTAATTCAGCCACTTGAGCAGAGTACACTCTTTCGAGCCAGGAAGATTCTAAAATACCGGTGATGGTACACACAGCGTGTCCAGCTCTCAGTACTCCTACTTAGTCTCTCAAGCATGAACCATCAACAAACATAATGTAGTCATTTTCTTCTAATTGGGTATCTTTAATGTCAGGTCTTGGTTTGGTGCATAGTTCTGTTACCTCAAGACAATCATGTTCCACTTCCTCAGCATCATTAATGTCTGCATTTTCAATAGGAAGTAAAGTTGCCGGGTTCAATATAGTACATCTCTTTAGGGACACATTTGGAGACCCCAGTATAATGGTCTCGTATCTAGTCAACCTAGCATTTGTCATATGCTGTGTCTTGGTTCGGGTTAGCAGAATTTCAACTGATTGAGGAACCATTACTGTTAAGGGATGTCCCATCACTAAGCCTTTACACTGTGTGAGGCTTTGACCAACTGCTGCAACTGCACGCAAACAACCTGGTAAGGCTGCTGCGACTGGGTCCAAAGTAGCTGAAAAATATGCTACTGGGCGATTTGCACCTCCATGGACCTGTGTTAAAACAGACAAAGAACATGCATCACGTTCATGGCAAAACAGTAGAAAAGGCTTTGTGTAATCAGGCATACCTAAAGCTGGTGCCCTGCACATACATTCTCTCAATTCCATGAATGCCTTCATCTCTTTTTTGGACAAAATTATGTTACCCGGGTCATCCTGTATTTCCTTGCCTGTCAGTTTCACCAATGGTTTAGAGATAATCGAGAAGTTGGGAATCCACTGACGACAGTAGCCCACCATTCTCAAAAACATTCTGACATCTTTCTTGGTTGTCGGGGGATTCATCTGCAATATGGCTGTCACTCTCTCTTTGGATATTTTTCTCGACCCTTTCTCAATCAGATGACCTAAGTACTTCACCTCTCTCTGACAGTATTGCAGCTTCTTTGGGGACACTTTATGTCCGTTCTTTCCCAAATGGTTCAATAAGGCAATTGTGTCATACCTGCAGTCGTCTTTTGTTCTGGACGCAATTAACAAATCATCAATGTACTGTAATAGAGTCGAACTGAAAGGCAGTTCAAACGACTCTAAATCCTTCTTCAATATCTGATTGAAGATGGAAGGTGACTCCGAAAACCCTTGAGGAATTCTGCACCAACTGTACACTTTATCCAGGAATTTGAAACTGAAGAGAAATTGGCTATCCTCATGAAGAGGCACCAAAAAGAATGCTTGAGACAGGTCTACAACTGTAAACCATTCTGCATCACATGGAACCTGAAACATGATTACTGCTGGATTTGGCACTATGGGGCAACATTTTACCAGAATCTCGTTTATTTTCCTCAAGTCCTGCACTATTCGAACCTTCCCACAAGGCTTTTTCAGAACCATTATTGGTGAATTACACGGGCTACTTAGCACTTCTTTCAGAACCCCTTGCTTCACAAAGTCCGCAATTGTCTGTGCTACCTGAATGAGGACATCTTGTGCCATGTGGTACTGTGGCATCTGGGGAAACACTGCATTTGGCTTAACCTGTACTTTGACCAGTTCTACTCCTTTTATCAGTCCTACCTCTTTTCCTGTCAGGTCCCACACTTTCTCTGTCACTGTCCCCTGCAACTCGGGTGGCAAGTCATTCACTGTAAGCATTGGGAATAATGTTATTAGAGGGTATTCCTCATTTGGAATCTCCGTCTCCAACTCTGAAAATTGCCCATCGTCCCCTTCATCATCACTGTTTGTCTGCACTTCAATTCCTTCATTGGAACAGGTAATTGAACACCTCGTTTTGCACAGCAAGTCTCTTCCCAGAAGGGATACGGGACTAGGATCACAGACTACAAATTTATGCAATCCCTGGAAGTTGCCAATCTCAACTTGGACCGGGTTTGTAATCGGATTTGTCTGAAACTGATTTGCTACTCCTACCCCTCTTATGGTACGCCCCGAAAGTGGTAATTTCGGAACGTCTGCACTTCTGACTGTAGAGCGTGTAGCTCCTGGTTCAACTGGGGACTAAACCTTGTGACCCATTACCTTTCCTTCTATATAGGGACCCCTCTGATCTACCTCTAGGGACGCTGCAAGCCTGCACTCCTCACTGTCTGAACAATCATCCGACCATTCATCGTTTATTCCATCCTCACCACACAATGGGAACTGTTGTACTGTGTTATTTTAACTCATCGTCTGGCCTGTGACCTGTTGAGGAAACATCACCTGTTGTTGTCCCATTGGAGCTAAAGGTATTTGCATTTGCTGTCTAGGTACCATGGGAACCTGCTGTTGTACCTGCTGCATTTGTGCTGATTGAACACGCGGCATTTGCATTTGCTGCATGGGCAGTAACCCCTGCATCTGAACCATGTTATTCTGGAAGTTTTGATTTTGGCCCCTCATCTTTGGACCCCTCACATTTTGGAAGGTACTGACATCATTGCTTTGTTGAACAACACCATCCTGCACCACCATTGGGCATTTCCGCTTCCAATGCCCCACGCCCCCGCACGTGTGACATGGTGACACCTTTTTCATCCCCTGCACATCGAGTAAAAGACATACATTTTTTTAAAAAATCTAAAACAAACTAAAATGATATTTGCACTGGCAAAATTATTGTCTTTTGGATTTTAATTGCACCTGTTTTTTTTAACTTGTAGTCTGCCCACCGTTTTAGTTAAATGTGGAAATTGGTTGCACATTTTTACTTGAAATGGTTTTAAGTAACCACACAATACATTCATTCATTCATTACTTAACAGGAAACATAAAGAAAAGGTGTGCTCAATAAATTAACTGATCTGTGTGGTCCTAGTGAGACTGCCATCTTTAATAGTACCAAGATTTTTAATGCAGTCGGCCGGCTGAAGGGAATCATCCATGGTCCCATCCATACTGAGTACATGTTTATAGGAGTCAAAATCTTAGTTTTTCTACAGTTTAACTTTAAGCTGATGTGATACAACCAGATAGCAATGACTGACAAAAACCATTTTGGAACTGAGATCTTTGCTCTGTGTAACGTGACCATATAGGTGTAAAGTCTAGCTGAGCTATTGCATCACATGAACCAATGGTTCTAGGTTAAAATGGAAAGGAGAGGGAATTGAACCATGTGGAGTGCTACACAACATTGTTTTAATTAATATGTTGGCATCAATAGTCTAGCAAAAGCAGATGCACACTACAATATAGAGCCCCCAACTGAGACAAAGGGACAATGCAAGGTTGTATGATGGGAGAATGGCATAGTGAGAAGTAGCTATTTGAGTGCCTATGTTATAGTCATGCCAGTGGTAGGTACTGTGTCATTGGAGTCTTGAATTGTATTTTTTGTGGCAGCTATTAGATACCATAGAAAGGGTGGTCCTTGAACAGATGAACTTCAGATATTTCTTTCAATCAAAGGTGGGTCAAATTAGGCCTAATTTTGAGTGTGAGTGACATCATATTGGAGTGGACATAGAGTGACAAGGATTGCCTCATAATCTTTTTTCTGTTACGTTTTTGGAATTATAGCCTCCTAAGGAAAGGGCCCCTAGTGTGACAAAGGCTGCCATTGATGGTTCATTTCTCTGCCAGGTGAGCAGCTAATTGTGTCAAAACAACCTTGGACATGAGGCAGGACTGCAATATTGGCACACAAGACAGTTATTATAGTTGAATCAGGGATGGAGTAAAGTGATTGAACTTTTACCGTTATTTGATGATCTGTACAACAGTATGTAAAATGGATTTATTGACAGTATATTGCCACCAACACATGGCGACTTAGGAGCTGGTTTTGGAATAGTGAGGGTTTCCCTTCGAGCAGAAGAGATAACTGAAATTGGAATATCCAGATTTCTTTGTAGTGTACTTGCTTATGACAGGACACTGTTAATGTGAAATCTGGGTGAATTAGCGCAAAGGATCGTCTTTCAGGTAAAGCCTATCAGGGCCATGGTTGTGAGCATATTTGGAATATATAGGTGATTGGAATTGTTAGAGAAGATGTAGCATGTCAGGGGTCATTCATAACTACATCCAATAGCTTTTCCTTGGCCCTAAGACAAATACAAGTATAGCAGCTCACTATTCAGAGAAAGGTAAACGGATAAGTAGTGTCCTAGAGAAAGACTGTATTTGGAATGTAACAATCATACAATAATACCTGTCATAGACATAAGGTGTTATTTGAAGCCAATGTATGCCGAGCAAATGTAAAACTATACAGCAGATATTAGGAGAAGTATGGTGATTGTAAATGAGCACAAAGTAAACATGGAAACAGGTAGCATGCTACATTTTATGAATTCCCTTCTCAATAAACCTAGTTATTAATACAAAGTACTTGAAGTAGTAACTTTGCACTTGTAAATTAGGCTCCACCCCCTAAATTCAAGGAATGGAGACATGTAAGTTTACACTTTGTAGTAACTTACTGCTACTACTTTTGGCTATTCACAATTTCCAATGTAAAAGTAAATTTACTACAAAGTTTAAATGCACATGTCTCCACCCCCTGGATTTAGGACGTGGAGCCTGATTTGCAAGTGTAAAGTTGCTACTAGTAAGGTTTCATGTAGAAGCAGAGGTCTCTAGCAGTATGGCAGAGATCTCCTTATGGTAAAGTTTAAGGGAGAAAAAATAAAAGAGTTTATTAAATAATTTTAAAATATTTATAACAGCATTTTAATGATAAATATTATCGTAAATGATTTTCATATTTTTATTTTAAACGTAGAACAAAATGGCAGCAGTAGCAGTATGAAATTATGTATTGAAAATAAATAACATTTATATATTTAATTAATTGAAATTAAGCAAATTCTTTAAAAATATACATGTATGTATATCCAAAAGAAAACCAAATAAGAAGCCTTCCAACTCCAATCTGGCACGAGTTTATTTCATAATAGTTTGGCAGCAAATTATACCTTCCTGGTACGTTTCGGCAAACAGCCTTGTTCACAGAAGAGCAGTTGCATACAATCACAGATGCTTCAACTCTAAATTTATACATATCATGTGATTCAATGGCTGAATACTTCAACTCCCAGAAAGCACCCTTCTTGTCATCGTATTATCACACTGTGGCATATTTACATTATATTGCTTACATAGCGTTTCTTCACCACATTTGATGTTGTGCTTCATATTCTTCAATTATTGATGTAATTTTAAATTTTATGATTTACTCAAAGCCAGCTCTTCAAGTGTGTGTAATTGTTCCTAATAGTAGTG
This sequence comes from Pleurodeles waltl, assembly GCF_031143425.1. NCBI lineage: Eukaryota > Metazoa > Chordata > Amphibia > Caudata > Salamandridae > Pleurodeles > Pleurodeles waltl. Next base: position 1,204,581,030 of record NC_090444.1, read on the forward strand.
TTAACGCGTCCCTTTATGACCAATTTACTCACTTTGGGACTCGTTTTAGGCCAATGAATCTTTTGACCCTGATTGAAGACACCTTAGGACGAGATAGCTAATCAACATGTCAATCAATATGTCAAAAATGTAATCAAAGTTCACAGTAATACGACAATTCAGATTGATCAAAGACATTTAAAAAAAACTCAAAACCACCATGACCTTTCAGCCATGAATAACCACACCTGTTTAGTACGATTTTGTGAAGTTTATTCCCTATTGATTCCAATTCTATTAGCAAGTTTATTAGTCTCAAAACCAAGAAACACATTAGCATAGTCACAATTTGGCAGCTCTGATATGATTTCATCAAAGCAAGAATCACAAACATTAGAATATAACACGGCGTCAGCATAGGTTATCTTTAGTAGAGTATCATCATAAAGTTATTCAACAAAGCATAGATTCAGTCATTTTTCTATTTGCGTCAGTTTAATGAATCCCTCTCCTAACCTCAGATTAGCATTGGCATGTTGGGCTTCATGCAAAACAATTTAGTAACACCAATTTGGAAAACATCTAACTAAGGTCTCTGTCAAAAGAAGCAGTTGGTACCTAGAAAGAAAAAGCAAACAGACAATTACAATTTCATTGTCATATAGTTACCCTCTGTATTTTGGTCAGCACTCAGGTTCGGTCTTCGTCCTCAGGACATCAGTTGATTCGCCATCAGCCAGGAATTCAGCAATCGGGTAAAAGGGGCACTTCCCTCATAAGGAAGTAGAGTCTGAACAGACAATTTATAAGGCAAGAATGGTTTTAATAACCAAACAGCAAAGTCTCTATGCAGAGTGACAAAGTGTCTGGGTCATAGCAAATCGCATCAGCATCTCCCCTAACTCTCTCCTATCCCTCCTGTTCTCCTGTCTCCTAGTTCTGTTCTCTTTTACTTCCTGGTGTCAAGGGTTTTTATCTCATTTTCGTTGTACATTCCCCTAAAATTTGGTTGGACAAGGGGTTGCACCCCACTATCTTTAACCAATTGTCTTTACATTAGCTCATCGAATTTGTCACCCCATTACAGTTCTCACGTATTTTATTGGTCCTTATGATTGACGTCTTTAGCGGGTGGAATGTCCGGTATTATTTCATAGTCTTGTGGTCCTTTGCACATCTTCGGTCAGTGGCTCCAATGTCTGTACCGGTTCAGGCGACCTTGTACCTGCTATTGGTCTACAGTGTTGCATTCAGCTAAAATGTTTCTACAAGCAAGTCAAATTTCATGAGAACGGATCTTCTACAGTTACATTCAGCTTCTAGTTTGGAGGAAAACAAGAGTTCATGTCCTTCAGCAAGTCAGCACACTGCACTTTAGAAAAACACATTTAATATGAGAGTCAGGCAGCTAGGCCTCGACTCATGCTAACTAAAGCCTAATGATTTATTAGCAAAAGCCTTTACTTATACCTTATTATTATTAATATTATAAACTTATATCATAATATAGCATTTCAACATTATTAGTCAGTTTCATTAGTCCTCGTATATGTTGACGGCCACTCCCCGTGGGCACATTTCAAGCGCACGTTTTAGTACAATACATTAATAAATTTTCTATGTTGCATTATTACACATTAGTTCATAATCATTTCATGTTAATATAGATTATATAAGCTACGCTCTCTCAGTAGCATGCAGTAGATCAGTGAACTTAACACTTTAATTTTAGAGGTTACCTAGGTCTTTTTTAGCCATCAATGGAACCTCTATTTCTATACAGTCGTAAGTGTAATTCTTCATCCTGATTCAATCCTCCAGGATTTAATGTTTGAAATAGTAGGATATATCTGGATTCCTTTGTCTTAGTGTTTTTTCCCTGTTGCCACCTTGCTGATTTTTCCACCTGATCAATAGCATGATATTGCAATCTCATCCAGTCATTTTCATGCTTCTCTTACATGTGTTTTGCTACTGCATTACTGTGATGTTTGTTATTTGTGGCCCATATGTGTTCCAAAATTAATTTTTTAGTTTCACAAATGGTACTACCCACATATTTTAATGAGCAAGGGCATTCAATTATATAGATGGTAAATGTAGTCTTGCATGTGAGAGGTTGCATTATTTTTCTTTTGTGGCCATTGGTGGTGTCAAATTACAGTTTGTTAATTGCTAGTTTGCAGGCTTTGCATTGGTGGCATTTACAAAAACCAGGTTTCTGAAGCCAATGTTTTTGGTTTTCAGTGTAGTAACTATGCACTAATTTGTCCTGTATATTAGGGGCTCACCTGTACTGTATGTTATTGGAGGATGATCTCCAATCATGGCATTAAGTGTTGTGTCCATTTTCAATAACCCTCAATACTTCACTGCTTTGCTGGCTGTATGATGGAATGCATCTGGTTGTTTCATCTGCCTGTCATTTCTCAGTTTTTCTAACAAAAGATCTTTCCATGGCAGACAGTACACATTCCGAGTGTGCTAGCAGCACAGTCATTGCAGCTGTCATTCTCCTCAGCTCTCTTTCAGAGCTGAAGCCAATGCAGCTGCACTGACTGTCCCACCAGCCCAGCGGGAACATCGTAATATGGTCTGGAGGCCACCGGCTTGGCGAACTCGTAATGAATGCCATAGTCTTTGTTCAACCATTAGAATGTGCACAAGGAATTGCATTGTTAAAAATAGCATCTGCATTTATGATTTAAGAAGAGATGTCCTGTTATGAAGTTCACGTCTTTCTTGAGTCTTACATAATTCTTTTCAATAGTGACCACGTACACAATAACAAGATCAAAAGATTCCTCTCATATCCCATAATCCTTCTTCCAAAGTTATCTCAACCTAAAACATATAATTCATGTAGACAAATGCAATTCAAAAGCACATTTATAGTGTTTAACTCGCCCTTTCTGTGGCCTTCTTGACATTTAAGTGCTTACATTTTAAGTTTTTTATGCACTTTGTCTCTGGGATCCCCAGATGAAGAAAACAATATTTCTTCCTGTGTCCATTGCCAACCTGCTGATTGGATTGTAGGTTGAATTTTATCAATACTGTTTTGCCTCCTGTGTGTTTTGCTGAGAAAGAAATGACTCAAACAGATGGCCTCACCAAAGAACAAAAATATATTTCAAATACAACGTTTCTGCTTACGCCTTCCTCGCGTAGTACAAGATGGTTTTCTCAGTGGCTGCATAGCTGATACTGCTGGATTTTCAAAAAGCATCATGAGTGAAGATTCCAATTGGAATGTGGAATCAATGCAGTCCTGAGAACTCTTCAGATATGCAGAAATTAAGTAGTATTGTCAATGATGTTCAGTCCATCTGGATGCAGAGATTTTAAACAGTACATCCAGAAGTTTTCTCTGATGTCCAGTAGTTCTTCCTTTAAGACATGTTCCACAGGGAAAATCTTCAAATCTTATAGTAAATTGTCCACAAGGTTAAACTGATGTGCCATAGGCTGGTCAAGAGATCATAATTAACTTAAAGATAAAAAGAAGGTAGGTTACTAGAAAAGGAAGAGAAGATTGGAGGAGTGGATGCATAAGAAGGTGAAAGAATGGGTGGAAGGATGAGTGAGTGAACATATGGGTGGATGAAAGGATGAATGGATGAATGGGTAAAAGGATGGCTGGATGGGTGAAAGGATGGGTGTGTAAAGATAGATGATGAATGGTTAAAAGGATGCATATGTGTGTGAAAGGATAGATGTGTGAAAGGATAGGTGAGTGGGTGAAAAGATGTACAGATGAGTGGGTGAGAGGGTGAGTGGCTGGATAAGTTGAAAAGTGAGTGCAAGGATGTGTAGATGGGTGGATCAAAGGATGGCAGAGTAAATTGAAATCTGAAATGGATTGATGGATGACAAACTAAATGGAAATCTAAGAAGATGGGTGGATGGTTGAAAGGATGGCAGAGGAAATGGAAATCTGCAAGGGTGGATAGATGGGTGAAACAATGGCAGAGTAAATAGAAATCTGAGAGGATGAATGGATGATGGATGGAACAATACAAATGATGTCTGAAAGACATTATTGATGGATGGGTAAGTCAAATGATGGATGTATACATGGATGTATGGATGGATGGATGCATGCATAAATGATGGATGCGTGAACTCATAAATAGATGGATAGAATGGCTAATGTATTGATGGAATTGCAAAAGATTGAATGATTGATGAAAGAATGAATGGATGACAGAATGGTGGATATCAACAGTTAGATATAGGGTGAAATGATGATGGATAGATGCTTGGATAGAAGTGACAACGGAGCTCTTCTATGGAAGTTTGTGCTTACTTGCATCTCATGCTTGGTGCCTTGAGAGCTTCGGTTCTAAGTTGGGGGTGCTTTAATTTTCTGGCTACTTTCTTGTTCAGAGGGGTTAGGTTCACTATTCCCACTCCAGCCTAAGCAACAGTAGGGAAAGTGTTGGACTCTGTTGGGTTAGCTTTACTATCCCCAATTCATGCAACAGGAGAGAAAGGGTAAAACTTCAGAAAACCTTATATTTACTATTCTGTGTAACAGTAGGGAAAGCACTGGACTTTGGAAAGGGTAGATTTGCTATCCCCTCACTAGTCTAAGCAAAGGTATGGAAAGTATTGTCCTTCAGAGGGGTTAGGTTTATTTTTCCTACTCTATGCAAAAGTAGGGAAAGGAGTGAACTTCAGAGGGGTTAAATGTACTATTCTCACTACACTCAATGCAAAAGTAGGGAATATGCTGGACTTTGAAGAGATTAGATTTACTATTCCCTCTCCAGTCTGAGCAATAGTAGGTAAAGTGTCAAACTTTGGAGGAGCTAGATTTCCCATTATCACATCACTCTAAGGAAGAGTAGGAAAGTGTTGGATAGGGATTATGGCCCTCATTACAACCCTGGCGGTCAAAGACCACCAGGGCTGTTTTGGAGGTTGCACCGCCAACAGGCTGGCGGTGCAATCTCAGGTATTGCGACTGCGGCTTTCCGCCACAGTGGTCACTTTGGATTTAATCCGCCAGGGCAGCGCTGTTTGCAGCGAGGCCCAGGGGATTACGAGTCCCCTTTCCACCAGCCTTTTCATGGCGGTAGGAACCGCCATAGAAAGGCTGGCAGAAAGGGGAGTCGCGGGTCCCTGGGGGCCCCACACAGCTTTTCACTGTGTGATCAGCAGACAGTGAAAAGCGCAACAGGTGCAACTGCACCCGTCGCACGGCCGCAACACCGCCGGCTCCATTTGGAGCCGGCTCCCATGTTGCGGCCGACATCCCCACTGGGCCGGCGGGGATGTCTTAATGGCCACCGCTGGAGTGCAGCCGCATTGGTGGCCGCACAGTGGTTACAACTTGGTGGGCTGCGGTTGCCGCCCGCCAAAGTTGCAATGAGGGCCTATGTCTATCATTCCAGCTCATAATCATTTTGTAGAAAACATTTGAATATCTGACAACCAAAAATTATTTATAAATAATATATACCAAATATGTTTAAATTTAAAAAAATTCAAATACAAAATAAATGCAATAAAAAATAAATTATTCAAAATAATTCCATACTCACAAACCAAAAACACGAGCCAAAAAAGAATAAATGAAGAGATATTTAGAATAAAATATTAGGTTCACAAAGCAAATAAAATTAAAAATATATATATTTGATGAATAGTATTACTGAAATACACCTACCTATAAATTATTAAATACACAATTAAACATGTACATAAGTAATTATTATTTTAACAATTACATTAAATATTAATTAATTAATTAATTAAAACATATTATAATTGAAATAACTTCCCAACCTTTTCCCTTACAAAACAAATAACCCAGTAAAAAAAATCTAAGAGGCTCGTTACGAGTTTGGAAGTCGGACGAGCCGACCTCCAAACTCACGGGGATGATGCGACCATCAACGTGGCTTCCTCACCCCCTGCGGTATTACGATGTTCCCACCAGGCTGACCAGCGAGAACATCGTATCACAATGTTCCTGTCAGTCAGACCAGCAGGAACAGTGCTACGGTATTGGTAGAGAACCGAGGCCAATACCGTAGCACAACAGCACCCTCAGAATGCACACTGCCTGCAGAGCCAACAGCGCTCATTCTGAGGGTGCTGGCAAGGGGGGCCTTGCACTGCCCTTTCTTTTGCCTGTGTTCCCCTGCACTGTGTTTCTGCCAGCCTTTCTGTGTTTCTGGCTGACCATGAGTCCGACCGCCATCAGCCCATTGGGAACCTTGTTCCTGGCAATGACAGCTGTCCCCTGGCGGTCTGACCGCCAGAGTCATAATGTGACAGTCGAACCGCTTGGAGTGCGGCAGTCTGACTGACACTGCGAGTCTGGCGGTCCTTGGACCGCCAGACTCAAAATGAGGCCCTAAATTAGTTACAAAAATATAAAAAATAATATATGCAATAAAATGTATTAATCATACCTAAATAAAAATAATTTCGCTAATTAATAACTATTACACATTTTATTTACAATGCCTTATCAAATAATAATGTAATTAAATGAAAAATAATTTAATTGATTTCCCACCTTTTTTTCCTACAACCCAAATAACCTGCTATGAAAATCTGCATAACTAACATAAATGAAAAATTATCATATACATAAAGTGTAATAAATTAAACATACAACATGAGTAACAATCAAAGACTTTTAAAAGTACATTCATAATAGTTTAATTGATATTTAATTTACAATAAAAAAGTAATTAACATTAAAATAAATAATGTATAATTAAATTGACTTCCTGCCCTATGCCCCGAAAACCCAACCACCGGCTACTAAATTATAGTTTACTAATTATTAAAAATGTAAATAGCATATTTAAAATTACAAACTGTATTTTCAAAATTAATACCAATATAATAATACCTCAAATTAATACACAAAAATATATTATATTTTTTTTAATCTATATTTACTGCAATCACCTTAAAGTAAACAATGTTTAATACAACAAAATTAATGAAAACATATTATACAGCAAATAAATGATATCCTTACCTTTGATATTCTGTTCCACGATATTTTGGAAGTCATGATATTTTTGACATGGTATTCACGTCACAAGATGTTTTTGAATTCATATTTGTGTCATTCACCGCCTATGTGCCAACCCCTGTTTACTTCTACATATAATTCTCTCTGCATCTGTTCCTTCTGGTACTATTATCACTTTTTTCAGCGAGTTACAGTTTTTTCCATATTTTACTCTGTGTTTAACCACCGGCCATATCTTTATCTACTACCCGTTCTCCCTATTTCTATCTCCCTTGCTACCACATTTTAAAGTTTTCCTCCCCACAATTTCTACATTGATTCAAGCATCTCCTTTGTTCAACGAGGAAAGTTTAGCCGGGTTCATAATGTGCTATAGGACCGCAGAAGAAGTTCTTAGTTGCTCAGAAGGTGCAATGTATAGGTATCAATTGACTGTCAGCATTACTGCAGGTGTTCATGTTGCCAAAAGCCACCACAGATGGTCCTTACCGCATGTTAATTTTATTCAGAAAAGCTAATCATCAAACCTTCACAAAGAAGCTTCTGGAAATTGAGGCTTCTGGGAATTCCTGGACCTCCGGAAAAAACAGATACCTGGGCGCTGTGGTGAATTAATAAATGTGTAACACAAGACAGCCAAGCTTTAGTCCTCTGCCTGAACATTCCTGTTTTTTCTTGTTTGCCTTAGGGCCTGTGGCCCACTTACTACAACACTGCTGTTGTATTATTACCACACATTATGCACGAGGAATATATACTGTATTTGTATTTTCCTCTAACTACTTCAAAAATGAATTCATAATCTGAAGTTAATGCACTGTTCACAAAAAAAAAAACATGAACGGAAAATTATAATATGCACGATGCTTTTAATGGTCAAGTAAATTATGGCTCGCTTACAATACTGTCAACACTGAACTCTTTTGTAAGGAAAGCATCTTGGCTCCATTTGAACACTTTGCTTACGATGGTTTGGTATGAAGCTTCATATAGTATAATTATGCAATACATTTACATTTCTAGAAGCATCCACAAGTGCAATTTGTATATTGCAGATCACCTTCCAATTTACTTCCTTGACTTCAATCATCTTACAAACAATGGAGAAAAGCTTTATGTAAGATAATTATTTAAGTGCCGTAAAGAGAAACTAACCTATGTTTCAATAGTTAGTTTATTTTAAAACATGAAACATTTTTAAAATTCCTGTAATATAATTGTGTGCTACATTACAATAACAAAAGGACCATGGGCCTCATTACAAGTTTGGCGATCAGACTGCCAGACTGCCATGTTGGTGGTCTCTCAGACAGTCCTAATAAAAAGTTATACTGGCAGGACTGCCGACAGCAAGGCAAAAAAAGGCAGACCGCCAGCGGCGAGGCAGCCTGGGAAAAGACAGTCTGACCTCCAGGGCTGACAGCACCGCAAACAACTACCAAGCATATTACAAGCACATAGTTCGCAGTCAGCAAAGTATTACACAACTGTACATTGGATGATTTTGAAAAGAACACAGCTGACATCATTGCCACAGTAGACACACCTGCAAAGGACATTATAAAACATACCCCTTCACAGACCAAAATACTTCGCATTATCAACAGCCGTGTTTCCATTACTCCAAGCATCAGCACAGTATCCACTTGGCCCAATACATCTGTTAGTGAACTCCCACATGAAGTGTACTCACCTGGAAGGATACCATTTGTATAGTGTTTGTAGTAGAGAGAATGGCATGACTGCAACTCTAGGGAGGCCCTGTTTCACTAACTCCAGACACCAGACCAGTGGTCACTTGTCCAAATACTCCTATGTGGCAACTCCCAATTGAAGGTTACACACCTGTGACAATACCATTTGTAAAGTATGTGTAGTAGAAAGATAGAATGACATGACTTCAACTCCCAGGAGGCACTGATTTGCCAGCCCCAAACACCAGACCAGTGTGTACTTGCCAATAGACCCCTGTTGAGTAATTCTCAATTGAAGTGTATTAACCTGGGAGGATACCATTTGTCAAGTGTGGGAAGTATAGGAAGGCCCTGTGTCTGTAAATCCAGCCACAAGCCCAGTGTTCATTAGCCCAAAAACCCCTGTTTGGAACTCTCAATTGTATTGTGCTCACCCAAGAACACAGAATGAAGGGATTTGTTAGACATTGTCCTGTAGAATAGGCAAACACTGAAATGGTCGATGTTTTCAGCTTGAGCCTTATCACATACAACACCAAAGTAATACAACATCACATAATCCGGGATACAGACAGATAGCAGTACAACAGTCCCTGATGACATGCCCAGCATAATCCAATTCCTGTGAATCTGGTGGTATGACACAAACATCAGTGTCAGTGTTGTGGCACAGGCACTGTGGCCTGCAATGATGAAATACATCTACAGCTCAAGACAGGTCATACAAAAAGAGCGTTTAGCCAATGTGAAGGAAAAATTTGTTGATCAAAGGCTAGGACTACATATTGTCAGACCACATGATGGCACAAATGAAGTATCAGGCCCCCCACAAGACACAAAGCAAGTGCAATGTGCACTTCTGTACCGCCACCCAAACACTGTGCCAACTGTCTTAGTACAGGTCTCAGACATCCAAACTCTGTGACCTACATTACCTGGAACAGCCCATGCCCACTTTGTATGTCAGAACAGTATCAGATACCTGCCAATGTCACAACTCAGAGATGCCTACAAGAAGATGCCATAGTGAAGGTACATGTACAAAGAACAAAACAAAGAGCATAGGCTTGAAAACTGTACTTATGACACAAGTCACATAGCAACCAAATGGAAAAAAAAGTACATTGCAAGAAAACTGGCACAAACAAAGCAACATCATCAAGGTGGGGATGTGCCAAAAGCTATCTTATCAAGCAGACTTTGGCTGAATATTGCAGATTATCACCTCGCTAGCTGTTTCCAAAACACTCAAGTCTACACTTTCTTGCAACTACAGTTCATCGTACAGTCACAAATATGACATCTCATGACACACTCATGAAAAGTAGCTGTTGATGAGAGCTTCCTGCAAGTCAGCTGCTTCTTCTTCACCACTGTCATCCTCACTTGGCTTTTCTGGATTCCCACCTGGTGGCACTGCAGACTTTCCCTCCTGTTGGATGTACGGGGTATTCCTCCGCAGGGCGATGTTGTGGAGCATGCCACAGTGATCTGGCACACTTTGCAGAGTGAGTAGAGGAAGGCTCCACCATTCAGGTCAAGACAGCGGAATCTGGCCTTCAGGAACCCAAAAGCCCACTCCACTGGCAGCAGTGCTCTTGCAAGGGCCTCAGTGAAGCAGACTTCCGCTGGCGTAGTTGGATTCCTCAGCAGCGTCAATAACCAAAGATGGTTTGGATATGCTGAGTCTTCTGTCAAGGAATGGGACATAAGTGCAAAAATGAGTCCCTCACTTCATGATTGTAGCACCTGACATTGCTCACACACACAATCAGGACAGACGTGGTTTACTAACCAGCCAGGCTTTCTCTGGGTGTAATTGTGGCATTAGCTGGGGTATGGTGCTGTTCAGCATTATGAAGGAATCATGGGCTGAACCCAGATAACAGGCACAGACATGTGAGATATAAAGATCTGCCAAACAGACAACTTGCACGTTCATGTAATGGCACCAAACCAACATGTGTGCCATCAATGGCCCCCACCACGTGTGGGAGGCAGCCAAAATTATAAAGGTCAGCCTTCACATTGGCTAAATCCTCATGTCAGGGGAACCTGATATAGCTGTCAATGTGTTTCACGATTGCTGAGAGGAAATCCTTTAACACCAGACTGAACATACGTTGTAACATACCAGCAGACTGTATGTTGGAAGGACCACTTAGCTAGGAAGTACAATACTGACATGACTTGTACAATGGGTGATGTGCTAGTTTGATAACTAGTAGCTGGTATCAGATCTTGCTCCAACTGATGGCATAAGTCCACTAATGTGTGCCTATTCAGACAATAGAGTAGGATGATGTGGTGTTCTTCCATGGTCTGAATGTTTGCCAGTGGACGGTAGACAGAAGGTTGTCACATCCTCCCTCTCCCAGAGTACCTATGTGTGAGAAGACATAGCTTGTAACATTAGTCGGTGTGTCCCCAGCAACATACATGGTGATTGCCAACAATATCATGTGACAAAGCATTTCAGAGTGGATAGACATGACACACAATACACATCACAGTTGGTAACTACACAAGGGTCACATGTGACCTTCATGGTTTTCAAGACGTATCCACAACATGGATTTGGAGAAACTCAAAGATGTGCTGCACAATTGCCTCTCAAAATGTGACTGTATGTTCCGACTGCCAAAAAGACCGTCTGGGGTAGTTGCCAGTGCACTGCTGTTAAATGCCATCTGTACCCTGCAACAAACTACCATGGTGGTTGAGTGGAAGGTCCTACATGACAAGACAGAATAAGGATGTTTGAGATACAACTAAACATATGATGTAAGTGTGATACAGTTTAAAATGTCAAATACCGCATTTCAGGCCGCCACCATGGTAGATGCCTGACCTACTCCACTGGACATTAGGTACTGCCCACGACCACCCACGTAAGTCGTCAGGGTGGTAGACGGTTCCAACCGTGGAGAACAGAGCCATAGTCTAACATTGTTGCCTGTGATGGTCACGGCCCAATGGCTGTGTCTGCCGGTGGTGAAAACCGCGTATATGGTGGCCATGAGAGCCATGTTTTGCAGATTCACTTACTTGACTCCTGACACTGCTGCCAGCAACACCTCCATGACCTGAGCTGCTGTGTGCCTCCTCTGTGAGCAATCATGCCACATCCAACAGGTTATAGGGCACCTGCCTTCTCTCCAGAGGAGCTGGAGAGTATAGTTGATGAGGTCCTTCTCCTGTGTCAGCAGCTCTATGGCTCACCAGAGGAGCGGGTAAGAATCTCATAGTCAAAACTGATACTGTTTGCCACCATCCTTTACCTCCTCACAAACTACAAGGTGTCCCGGTGTGCCAGTTAGACTTCTTGTGTGGCTGTTGTTGCAGTCTGTTTAGCATCAATGTGAGGTACATGGTGCAGGTATTGGTGGCCTGTTACATATGTTAAATTCAGTTAAATTGTGTTGTGTGAGGTGTTTTGGGGTCCTTGATCCTCCTTGTGTTGGATACACACAACTAGGCAAGGAGACTTTACTGCCGTCCTCTAACAATTTTTTTATGATGTTTGTAAATGTTAGACAATATGTATGTGCATGACAGCATGAGCTGTGTATGCATTTTGTATGAGCCATTTGAGGATCTTGTAAGCAATGAGTGTATTACCAGAGATCTTTCACTCCACATCCAGCCTTGCCAAACAGTAATTTGGAAGGTTTATCATGACTCACTCTGCCCTTCAGGTTGCCACACACACCACATGCCAAATTGCTGATGGCCCTATGATGTCCTGTGAGGGGAAATATAGTGTCATGTAGGTTCTATATGATCAGCCTGCATCGATCAAGGCCTGTAAAATGTATATCCTAGAATGGGACACAGTCCAGGCCGGGGTAGAGTCATTGTGGCTATACAACTGTGGCAATGTGCCTACTCCCTGTACACCAGAAGATGCTGTTGTGTGGCCAATATGAGGCTCTAGTGGCAAAATGTGCCCTGAATGCCTCAGTATACTGACTAGATTAGGAATAGGTACTGAGGTTAATCCCTAAACTAGTCCAAATGTGCATTTAGCATAATTGTCAATGTGTGTCTTTGACTCATGGCAGATCCCCTACTCACACAGCTCTGTTGTCACCTTCACAAATGTCATATTTGTATTGTACAGGCTAATTGCACTTATTACAGTCCCACAGTGCAAACAATGTGTTGATTCCTGGGAGGCCATGACATGTGACTCAGTAGCTTGGTCACATCAGAAATTGTACAATGCAAACCTTTGTATGTTTGGATGCCATCTCTGTGGGATAGACACATATGTCCAAAGAAGTGTTCTGTGGTACAGTTACATACCACAGGACCCACCCCCTAAAATGGTATTTGGTAGGCCACACGTCCACACATGCCCAAGAAAAACACTTTCTTAGCCCACATGCCAGCCCCTTCATTATAACCCAAGTGAAATGGTGAAGTCTGTACTATGGCAGTTGTCTGTAGGGACTATATGCAGAGAGTCAATCTCACAGACTGTGAATGTGTTGGTCCAGTCAGGCCTCAGGAGTTGACCTTTCAGAAGCCACTTATGTGTGTAGTGTTTCATTGTGGCTCACATTTTAGTACATGTTGCTGGAGCATGGGCTACCTGATGTGAGCAGGCTTGCTTAGTCATTGTAGGCCATGAGCAGGGTAGCGAGTTAGTCTGTAGATGGATACAAAAGTGTGCAGTCATGACTCTGTACTTATTGGCTTGTGTGCTTTACACTTGGGTTGTGTTAACAAATGTGCAATTTATAGCTTGGTTTTTCTGACATGTGTGTGACTCAACCATTTGTGTGAAAACTTGTGATGGTAATGCATCCGTGCAGGTCAACACCCATCAGAAAAAGGAGATATGGAGAGCCATCACCAGGAAGGTGTGGACTCTGGGGTTCCACAGCGGGCAGAGCACTCTCTGTTGCAAGAGGTGAAAGGACCTGAGAAGCTGGGCCAGTAAGATCGTTGAGGTCCAGTTGGGGCTGACTTCCTAATGTGGATGGGGCACACGTTCAATCAACGTGCATAGCCAAATCATGATGGGCATTTCAGGGAAGTACTGCAGCCACAAGGGAGTGAGCACATGGCATGTTCCTGCCAGTCACATTGCCATGTTAATGTTTTAGGTTCTGACATCTTTCCCTGCTGATTGGGGATTGGCCATAAGTGACATAATAGGTGAGTAACTGTTTGTGTAAATATGTAATGTGGTGCATGCGGATGTGCCTTGCCTATTACCCTATGGCCCTAAGAGACAACTGGGTACAATCCACAAAACAGTGCTCTCCAGGGGCAACATATGGCTGTGTACATTGATTAACCAAGCACTGTTTGTTGTTGTAGTGATTGTAAATGCTATGCTCCACTACTACTCAGTGTACCGGCCAGAGTAACTAAAGTGATGGATAACTGCCCTCAGCCATTTGTCTGGTTAAATGGCATCTGCCACCCAGAGGCTATTTGTCTTCAGTGTATGACGGGTGCTGGTGTCTCATTACTGTCTGTAATGGCCATCATACATGTGACAGAGCATATATTGGCAGTCATTCTGACCCTGGCGGTTGAAAACCGCCAGGGCAGAGTGCCGCGGAAGCACCGCCAACAGGCTGGCGGTGCTTCATGGGCAATTCTGACCGCGGCGGTAAAGCCGCGGTCAGAAAAGGGCAACCGGCGGTTTCCCGCCGGTTTACCCCTGCCCCAAAGAATCCTCCATGGCGGCGCTGCTCGCAGCACCGCCATGGGGATTCCGACCCCCTTCCCGCCATCCTGGTCCTGGCGGTAAAAACCGCCAGGAACAGGATGGCGGGAACGGGTGTCGTGGGGCCTCTGGGGGCCCCTGCACTGCCCATGCCACAGGCATGGGCAGTGCAGGGGCCCCCTAACAGGGCCCCATAATGATTTTCAGTGTCTGCCTAGCAGACACTGAAAATCGCGAAGGGTGCCACTGCACCCGTCGCACCCCTTCAACTCCGCCGGCTCCATTCGGAGCCGGCTTCATTGTTGAAGGGGCTTTCCCGCTGGGCCGGCGGGCAGCCTTCTGGCGGTCACCCGCCGGCCCAGCGGGAAAGTCAGAATGATCGCCGCGGTCATTTGACCGCGGTACGGTCTTCTGGCGGCGTCGGAATGACCCCCATTGTTCTTTGAGTGCAGCTACAGATCGATACTTTCCCTTGGTAAGTGAGGAATGTTCATGGGCATGATTTGTGTGCCATCACTGTTGCCAACATTCCTTGTGTCTACATGTTAGCATGTATCCCTGTCTCTTTTGACAAAATGTATACACTGCTGTTTAATGCAGGGTCTACCTGTGTTCATGGGATGATTCCTGTAGTCCTTCAGATAAATGTGCATGCCAATCTGTCTTTGGAATAGGGCATTTGCAGCAGGAGTAGATTTCATGTGATGTCACTGATTGTTGACTGACACATACCCATAACTGTCATTGCATGTCATTTGGCATGGCATGTACAACTGCAGTTGCAAGGAGGGACAAGACATGTATGAATAGATTTTTTAGCCACCGTGTGCATTTCCCGGCCAATGTGGCATCATGTAGCATGTGTAATGGGGGAAGTTTTTTAACTGACTGTTAGCATGCATCATGGAATGTCTTAAAGTTATGTTGAAATCACATGTGTTTTAGTACAACCATTCAACCGCAGATATCTGGGTTTTGAGGACCAAAATAGAGACAGTGATGTAACTTCCCATTGGGCAACATGTTGAAGGCCTTCCACAAGTACTTGCAAATCTTTGCCTCTCCAACATACAACTGACTAATGGCATCTGCTGATACTATCAGAGTATGTAATTGTAAGGGGTGCTAGACATTAGTAGTGATTTCCCCGAGGCTTGCTTATTCATTATGTTGTGGATTTTAGGGACATATCTCCCTGTCAATTTGCACATGATGTCTATAGTGTACATTTCCATACCAAAAGTGTGGCCTAACAGAGCAACATTGGTACTACCTCAATGACTCCGTTGGGACCAATTTCACTTGGTAAAGTTTGCATTGTGGATCTGTTTCCAGTATGACAAGAGTATTTCCATGTCACCTTCTCCAGGCCATTATACTGTTGTCAGCAACATGGCATGTTCTGGGAGCATCATTTCTTATTGCTGAGTTACTGTGCATGTGACTAATGTATGTCGGCATTACCTTGTGTGGGATATGTGGGCTTTGGCCTACTATTGTACTACAACAGGTAAGTGATGTATGCTCCATGAGGCATAGCATTAAAATAATGCGGTCTCCTTCTTGTTCAATGATTACTGTGAGTGCACAACTTTAGCTATGCAATTGTGGCTGTCTGAGATCCTGATTTTCCTGTGGGCAACTGCTGACACTTCAGATGGCATGCATGCATATGGTATGGTATATGTAGGGGCCACTTAGGTGGAGTTTGTTGCTGGGGCCGACTTGACATCATGGTAATGATTGCTAATCACAGCTGTTGTTCAGATAAGTTTATGGACATGTGATGACCCTATTTCTATTTTTATTTACAGCATCAGTCCAGGGAAGTGAAGGAGACAGGGCACAACCCAGTGGGGAAGCATCTGGCCACAGGCCCTCAGGTCAAGACACCAAAGACACACAGGAACCCAGTGGCCCGGAAGGGGAGGGAAGTGCCACAGAGGAGACCCTATCTACATCATCATCATTAGATTCTTCCTTCAGTGACCACTCCCTAGTGGTGGTGGGCCATCAAGACATACTCCTGTACCATCTCTGTCCACCACTCTCAGTTCTATCACCACCCTCCCTGTTGCTCCCCACCCAGTTGCCCGTGCCCACTCACTGAAGAGGGTGGGTGCTTTCTTTGCCATAGGCACCTCCGTTGCAGTCCCTGTTACCCAAGCTGCCCTGAATGAGGAGGCTATTGACCTCCTAAGAAACATCTCTGTGGGTCAAACTGCCATTTGAATGCCATCTAGGGGTTGGCCTGCCAACTTCAGCGGACCAGTGCTTTCCTGGAAGGCATTTATAGTGCCATGTCTGGCCTACAGAGATCTTTTCAGGCTCTACCCTCCTCAATGACGGCAGTCAATCACCCACCACCTTCTGCACCCCCCATATCCCTCTTCTCAATCCAAACCTCTCATTCCCCTACCTATCCCAAGCACACAGACAAATCCGCACATGCCCAACTCAACATACAAAAGCAGCACTGGCATTCAATCACTCAACATACACCCAGACACACAACATCAGCCACCACTTCCCCAGATACCCTAACCACCCCCACTGGCCCACATACTACATCAACCATATCCACAGGCACCACCACAACAGGCAGTGACACACCCACCATGCCCACAGACACCACCTCAACAGACACACAGACATCCACCACATCCACCATACCTGCAGACACCACTCCAACAGACACACATATCCACCACTACAAGCATACATACAGATACCACCCTAACAGACGCACACACATCCACCACTCCTGCATCACCCAGCACTTCCCAGCTCTCCAAGACATGCAAACACCAACACTCACACATGCAACTGACAGTACCCATACAGAAGCTTACCTCACACATGCACACACCCAAGACATTCACACAACACACCAGTCAAGCACTCCATCAACTTCCAAATCCCAACCCCTTCCGATGACCATCGTTGTGTTCCCGAGGAGTGTTTTTTTTTAACTTACCCTTTCCCCTGTCCCCTGTTCCCTCCCCTTCCAAACCCTAGAGGCCCCAAACTACATTCCAACATATCACTTCCACCTCCAAGTCCTCCCCTTTCACATCTGCCCCCCTGCAAGTACCCATACCCCTCCCCCAAAAAGAAGTCCACCCTTCCAAAGAAATAGTCAACACCTGCATTTTCAGATTCGCACCGATCCGAGGACCACCCTCAGAGGATCCCTCGTCTACCGTCCTCCCGGGCCACGCGCCCCTTTCAGCGACGCCATCGCCGACTTCATCTCCCCGCACGCCCTCGCCTCGCCGGACTACATCCTCCTAGGTGACATCAACTTCCATCTGGAACAAAACAACGACCCCAACACCACCACCCTGCTCGACAACCTCGCCAACCTCGGCCTCAAACAACTGGTGAACACCACCACCCACATCGCCGGACACACACTTGACCCCATCTTCTCTGCCAGCAAACACGTCTTCTTCAGCCACGCCTCCGCCCTACACTGGACCGACCACAGCTGCGTCCACTTCACATTCCGACGCGAGACCCGCCACCTCCGCACCCATCCCATCCCTCGTCGACAGTGGAACAAAATCCCCGAAGAGCAACTCTTCTCCGCACTCGCCGCCAACCAACCCACCCTCACCACCGACCCCAACGACGCAGCCCTCAACCTCACAAACTGGATCTCCAACTGCGCAGACATCCTTGCTCTCCCTCAAACGCACGCATCGACAGACCAACACCAAAAAACCTCTCTGGTTCTCTGACACCCTGAAAGAATCAAAGAAAACTTGTCGCGCCCTTGAGAAAGCCTGGCGCAAGGACCGCACCGCTGACAACATGACCGCCCTCAAGAACGCTACCCGCGAACACCACCACCTGTTCCGCGCTGCCAAAAGGAACTTTTTCACCGACAGACAAAAACAGACACAACAGCAGAGAACTCTTCAGCATCGTCAAGGAGTTCTCCAACCCCAGCGCCAACGCCAACGCCGTCACGCCCTCACAGGATCTGTGCGAATCCCTCGCCACTTTCTTCCATCGCAAGATTAGCGACCTCCACGACAGCTTCGGACACCAGACCCAACCATACACCACCGAACCGACATCCACTGCCATCACCCTCAACAACTGGTCCCACATCAACACGGAAGAAACCAAATACATCATGAACTCTATCCACTCCGGTGCCCCTTCGGACCCCTGCCCGCACTTCATCTTTAACAAAGCCGACGACATCATCGCCCCGCACCTCCAGACCGTCATCAACTCTTCTTTTTCTTCTGCTACCTTCCCCGAATGCTGGAAACACGCCGAAGTCAACGCCCTACTAAAGAAACCTACGGCTGACCCGAGCGACCTAAAAAACTTCCGCCCCATCTCTCTTCTGCCTTTCCCAGCCAAAGTAATAGAGAAGACCGTCAACAAACAGCTGACCACCTTCCTGGAAGACAACAACCTGCTCGACCCCTCACAAACCGGATTCCGAACCAACCACAGCACTGAAACCGCCCTCATCTCAGTCACTGACGACATCAGAACCCTGATGGACAACGGTGAAACAGTCGCCCTCATTCTGCTCGACCTCTCGGCTGCCTTTGACACTGTCTGTCACCGCACCCTAATCACCCGCCTCCGCTCCACCGGGATCCAAGGCCAGGCCCTGGACTGGATCGCCTCCTTCCTCTCAAACCGTTCCCAAAGAGTTTACCTCCCTCCGTTTCGCTCAGAACCCACCGAGATCATCTGCGGCGTACCCCAAGGCTCATCACTCAGCCCGACACTCTTCAATGTCTACATGAGCCCCCTCGCCAACATCGTACGCAAGCACGACATCATCATCACCTCCTACGCCGACGACACCCAACTTATACTCTCCCTCACCAAGGACCCCGCCAGCGCCAAGACCAACCTACAAGAGGGTATGAAGGACGTCGCAGATTGGATGAGGCTCAGCCGCCTAAAGCTGAACTCTGAAAAAACGGAAGTCCTCATCCTCGGCAACACCCCGTCCGCCTGGGACGACTCCTGGTGGCCCACGATCCTCGGCACCGCACCGACCCCCACAGACCACGCCCGCAACCTCGGCTTCATCTTGGACCCTCTTCTCACCATGACCAAGCAAGTCAACGCCGTGTCCTCCGCCTGCTTCCTCACCCTCCGCATGCTCCGCAAGATCTTCCGCTGGATCCCCGCCGACACCAGAAAAACCGTGACCCACGCCCTCGTCACGAGCCGCCTGGACTTCGGCAACACCCTCTACGCCGGGACCACAGCCAAACTCCAAAATCGCCTGCAACGCATTCAAAACGCCTCGGCCCGCCTCATCCTCGACATACCCCGCAGCAGCCACATCTCCGCACACCTGAGACACCTGCATTGGCTCCCTGTCAGCAAAAGGATCACCTTCCGACTTCTCACCCACGCACTCAAAGCCCTCTACGACAAGGGACCAGAATACCTCATCAGACGCCTCAGCTTCTACGTCCCCACCCGCCTCCTCCGCTCCTCTGGCCTCGCACTCGCTGCTGTCCCTCGCATCCGCCGCTCCACGGCGGGTGGGAGATCTTTCTCCTTCCTGGCGGCCAAGACCTGGAACTCCCTCCCCACCAGCCTCAGGACCACCCAGGACCACTCTGCTTTCCGGAGACTCCTAAAGACCTGGCTGTTCGAACAGCGATAACCCCCCCTTTTTCCCCTAGCGCCTTGAGACCCGCACGGGTGAGTAGCGCGCTTTATAAATGTTAATGATTTGATTTGATTTGATTTGATTTGAACACCTCCCAAGCCCACCCATCTCAAAACCAACCCCCCTGGATGAACCCTGAGGTGCCTGTCTGCCCACTTGAAGCCCCTTCCTCTGGAGGTTCCCTTGCAGTAACAGGAGTCATGTGTGGGCACAGTACTGTGCACTGAAAGACTGATGGACTGGCCATTGTCCTTGGAGATTACGCATTTGTTACAAAATAAACTCAAACAGTTATTTTTTGGGGTATACATTTGTCCTACAATGTCCTTTCTACCTTTATGTTGTTCCTGATTAATTTGTGTTGTCTGCCTACAGTTGTGAGTGTTTAAGCCTGCTTGCTGATCCATTTGCTGCTGTTTGCAAAATCTGACTTTATGGGCCGTGCTGGTGTCACTCAAGATAAAGGTAGATATTGACTGTATGGATATGTGTTTGTAAATGTAATTGTTGTGCCATTGCATTGTGTTCCATTTGGTATGGTAAGTATTCCATCTTCTGTGGCCCAATGTCAGCATACATGGTGTTAGACTTGTCTCCCTGACATGGGTTGTAGATTCATCTCATGCGTGGCAGCTTGTGTTTTGTTTGTACAGACATGAGTGTGTTCAATTGTGCTGCCTTTGTTTGCATTTGTTTTTGCATGTGTCCTTTTAACTGTGAGTACCTTGCAGCTACTTCATCTCGATGTGTGGCCCATGCAGTTGCAGTTGTATTTGCTTTCTTTGCTTTCTTGACTTGCACGTCCACATTCTGCAGATAGGCATGTAATTTGTCTCTACTTTTGTTTGTCCCTGAGATACATGTAGGGCCAGTTCCTGTGCAAATGATGTTTTAGGGGCATGTGCCAAATATGATATGTCCCAGTGCAGCACCATTCCCTGAGTGCTCCTGATGGCCCCATCCCCATTCTGCAGGTATTGTTTGCATACTGAGCTTTGTATATTTGTTTTTCTGTCTATTGTGCATCCCATTGTCCTTTCGTTATGTTGCAATGTGGGTGATGTGTGGGTCCATTGCAGTGCTGGTTCATGGGAGAGGTGTTTTTGTTCCATGACATATCCATACATGTGTGTTGTAGTTGACAACAGTCCATGGCATGTTTGCAATGTGAGGGTGTCAGTTGTATTGATAGATGTGATGTTGCTGTGTTATTGGTGTTGTGTGACACAATGTTGTGTACACTCCACTGTCCCTGTGCCGTAAATGTGCAGACGTGTGTTTTGTGTATTGTTGTGATACAGTGTGAGTGATCTGCTGAAAGGTGGCATTTTGTGGCCGTGAATTTGTCCATCCCTGTGAATGACTCCAACCAATGACAAGTATACTTGGCCCACATAGCGGGAGCCCCTTATCATGTGGATGATGGCGCGATGATCTGTTGTTCAGCTTAATGACATAGGTAGGTGTGAACTTACGTTTATGTCCACGGTTGCATCCACGGCAGCGTAGAATTTGGGGTCCATCAATGAGCATCAGCAGCAGCAGGTCGTGTGATGGGTTCCATTGCGGCACAGGACGTGTAAGTCTGCCCGCAGGTGAGTTGCTCCCTTTATACTCTCCATTTGGACCACGACGGTCAATTTGTCGGTGTGCAACCTCATAACGTGTCCGGCGGCAACAAAGGTTTCACCGGCCTGTTTGTGCTGCCTTGTGACTGTGGCAGTATGTGCTGCCTGGCAGTGCTGGTAGGACCATGGTGGTCTTTACTCCATATGCCCGCATGACTTGCAATACAGTGGTCTGACTGCCAAGCTGATGGTGGTCAGACTGCCACCGCCACCATGACGATGCACAGACCGCCAAACTCATAATGAGGTCCTATATCTTCTTTGATGCAAACAACAGACTATACGTACAGCAGTGTCAGGAGGTAGAAGGAAAAACTAAGAGTCAGATGTACAAAGCATTTTTGCGTTCGCAAAAAGCCTGATTTGCAGTATCCGGCCATTTGCGTATGCACAGTGCTATTTCATATGCACCAAGCCCAAAATGCAATTTGGTAACCTGTTCCCAAATCACAATTTGGGTTTGTGAATCGGTTTTGAGAAGGTGCGTGTTTAGGCCGTCCCTTCCATATATCGATTTGTATTGGTTGTTGAAGGTTTTGTGACTAAAATGTGGTTGCAAAACATTTGCATTTTACTACCAACTCGAAGTTGGTGGTAAGCCATTTGCAAAAGTAAAGGAGTCCCTTTGGGATGTCTTCCAGCTTGGGAATGAAAAAAAAATTAAGGGCAGGCTGTGGTCCCATGGACTACTGCCTACTTTTAAAAAATGAAAAGAAAACTTTTCATTTTTTTTTTTTTTGGGAACATCAGGTTTTATTTTAAAGAAAACTTGCTGCATTAAAAAAGAAAAAGGTTAGTTTATTTAAAAGCAATCACAGACATGGTTGTCTCCTGACTCCTGACTCCAGCAGGTTACCATCCCTGTGATTTTTTTGTTGTAAACTGAGACCTAACTCATTGGTTTTCATTAATTAGTTCTATTTCCGATCCACTGGGAACGGTAAAAAGTGTAAAACACTCTTTAATACATTAGTGTTTGTGATTACTAAATAGAGAATCACAAAAATGTCCTATTTGGTAATGGCAGACACCAATGTTAGTACATCTGGCCCCAAATTACATATCTAGTTTAGGTACCAGCTAAAGCTCCTGCCAACCACCCCCGACATCGCCATAGCCATCCCCGACGGCTACAAGATCACCAGGAGAGACCGCACCAACCAAGTCGGTGGAGGAATCGCCATCGTTTTCAAGGACTCCATCAACATCACCACCTCCACCGAAGACACCCCCCTCGCCGCCGAACACATGCACTTCCAGATCTACACCGACCCCAGGACCACCCTCAGAGGAACTCTCATCTACAGACCCCCTGGACCACGCGCCGTCTTCAGCGAATCCTTCGCAGACTTCATCTCCCCGCACACCCTTGCCTCGCCGGACTACATCCTCCTCGGTGACCTCAACTTCCACCTGGAGCAGAACAGCGACCCCAACACCACCACCCTGCTCGCCAACCTCGGTCTCAAGCAACTGGTGAACACCCCCACCCACATCGCCGGACACACGCTCGACCCCATCTTCTCCGCCAGCAACCACGTAACCTTCATCCACTCCACCGTAATACACTGGACCGACCACAGAAGTGTCCACTTCACCTTCAGATGCAAGACTCTCCACCTCCGCACACAACCCATCCCACGCAGTCATTGGAACAAAATCCCCACGGAACAGCTTCGCTCCACTCTCAGCGACAACCAACCCACCTTCTCCACCGACCCCAACGACGCAGCCCTCAGCCTCACTCATTGAATCACCAACTGCGCGGACAACCTCGCACCTCTCAGACGCCTCCCAAGACAGACCAGCACCAGGAAACCTTAATGGTTCACAGACACCCTCAAGGAATCCCAAAAAACCTGCCGTACCCTCGAGAAAGCCTGGCGCAAAGACCACACCGCAGAAAACATGTCTGCCCTCAAAAACGCCACCCGCGAACACCATCAGTTGATCCGCGCCACCAAAAGAACTTCCTTCACAGACAGACTGGAATCATTACATACAGAATAGTTAGTAGTTTCCAGCCCCAAGCGGAAACAAGAGCCCAAAACCATCCAGAAAAAGTCCAAGTACCAGTCTCTGTGTGGATTTCTGCAGCAATTTTATGCAATTTAGATATTGCATCATATACTGAAGGTGAGTGATCTGGAATGAAAACGCAGCAACTACTACCGATGATGCGACACGCACCACCTCGATCAGCTAATATAACATCTAGTACCATACGATTTTGGAGCGCTACAATCCTCGCAATTTGGAGCTCCTCTGTAATATTCCCAAGTGCCAGAGCTGCCTGATTGGTAACAGTTTCCACAACCCTAGTCAATCATCTCACTTTCCTACTGTTTAACGCAGCACCCACAAAGGAGAACAACCCTAAATTAAAATCAACATATTGTTGCAGGCTAGTGTCCGTTTGGTCTACCTCATTTGTACTTATTGTCCTTTTATATCTATTTTTAATGATGTAATTGAACAGTTTAAAATCTCGGTGATATGATGCAGGGGCCAAAAACACAGGGGGTAACAGAAAAGATACATAACACACACCTGACCACCCAACAGGTAGTTGGTAATATCCATAGTTACCACAAACAAATTATGTATTATGTGAAGCTGTAAAACTACTATTATTTACACCCTCAATAGTTAAAATCAAGGTACAATCACTTATCCCCACTGGAATTCGCCCAATGCTACGTATACATAAATCTGCTTTAGTTTTTGTAACAGAAATCACAAATTGTTCTTTCTTGTCAGAGTCTCTTATATTTGTGAAGACATATGGCATTGAAACATTGTCCGGTTGATACTCTTCCCATTCCCATTTAGTTCCTTTGGCTTGGGGATACCCATCTTTGTCTTGGTAGCATACTTTATTAAGGCGAAAAAAAAGTCCGCCCTCTGTACGTTTTCCAGATGCAAACAAAAGCGTATACCAAGCTTGACAAGAACCATTGTGTGAAAAAGGAAGAGGAATGAAAGGTGTTCCTCCTTTCTTTTGATGTGCAGGTATCATTCCACATACCCAACAGTTAGTAGTATTTGTAGCATTATGAGTATGATGCAACATCTGAATGAAAGTATTATTGAAGTACGATTGACGGTGCTTCTGCTCCTGATAGGGAAGCGTAAAGTAATAGTGATCCTCTGGTACTGGAGTAGTGGCAACAAAAAACTCACGAGCAGGGGCCTTCTTTTCAACAAACCAGGTGATTATTGCTATAACCACCAAAACAACAACAAACCCCATAGGTCTAATGATCAGTTTGTTATTCATTTTAGCAACAGTGATAATCGAACCTTTCAGAAATTAATTAAAAACAATCGTTGGAGCTCTTATCCCTGGGCAGCCGCTGATTTCTTCACCACATGCCAAGACTGGTGTCACTACTCTAATGCATGGCTGATCTCCCCCCTTGCCACATTGGCTCTCCATTTCACTAACCCAGGGCGGTAGCTCAACCAGTTTTCTCCAACACTACGGGGTCTTTCCTCGGTCTCAAATTATATTGCGACACTCCAGAAATCGTATGGTCCGGGAAGAACTCCACAGATTCGTCAGGTAATATAGCACGGTCTTTCTCCGTATTCAAAATCTCTCGATGATCGGACAGCACAGCAGGATCCACCAAGGTAGGTAGCACTCTCTTTCAGTGAGTACTATGGACCCAATTCTTTTGGTTCGTCACTCGAACTGCTGTCCTTGTCGCAAGGATCACCTGCTCTGGGCCTCGCCACCTTGGTTCCAAGCTGCTTGATCTTTCAAAGGACTTAGGCCCTCATTACAACCCTGGCGGACGGTGTTAAAGCGGCGGTAACACCGCCATCAGGCCAGCGGTAGAAAATTTGCAATTACGACCGTGGCGGAAACCGCCAACAAAGACAGCCACTTTAACATTCCGACCCCCACTGGCTTTACAAAC
Source organism: Pleurodeles waltl (assembly GCF_031143425.1). NCBI lineage: Eukaryota > Metazoa > Chordata > Amphibia > Caudata > Salamandridae > Pleurodeles > Pleurodeles waltl. The sequence goes on from NC_090444.1 coordinate 1,204,606,611, forward strand.
AAACAGCGCGGCGGTCACCGCCAACAGACAGGCGGAAGACAATGTACCGCCCACACTATTATGACAGGCCAATCCGTCACCTTTTCCGGGGTGGATTCACTGCAGATAAACACAGGCGGAAACAGGAATTTCGTATTTCAAAGGGAAAACGCTCACCTCTACACACTCCACGAGGAACGAGGACACCATGGACCCGGAACTCCAAATTCTACCTGCGATAGTCTTCCTGCTCCTGTACCAGGAGCACAAACGTCGGCGGCGAAGACCACGGTGAGTACTGCACCTACGACACAGGGGAGGGGGAGGCAAATACAGGGAAACACACACGCAACACCCCCACCCCCACCCTCACCCACTACAACACACACACTAATACATATCTATATATTATAGTTACACCCGCCAAACCCCACCGGAAGAATGCAAAGACCAAAGGAAATGATTGTAACCATTGTAATCTATTAAAATACAGTACTATAAAATATATATACACTATAAACAAATATATATACCAATAATACAAGTCCAGGTATTGTACCATTTATAGTCCGTGGACCACTGGGCCCAAAATGCATGGGCGAGGCCTACACTCGATACCAGATCAAAACAGAGAGAACACTGCAGGGGCATCAGATAGAAAGACAACAGGCACCTCAGGGGGAAGGAAAGAGGGGCACCTCAGCCGGATGAGTGCACGACGCCAGATCCTGTGCTTGATTTGGCGGTGCCCTGTTCAGAGGAGCTTGAGTTGGCGGTCCTTCATGGCCCAGGGGGTCTTGTGCTGACGGTCCTTTATGGCCCAGCGGGTCTTGTGCTGGCGGTCCTTCATGGCCCAGCGGGGCTTGTGCTGGCGGTCCTTCATGGCCCAGCGGGGCTTGTGCTGGCGGTCCTTCATGGCCCAGCGGGGCTTGTGCTGGTGGTGGCCTCCTGGGCAGTTGGGCTGGGGCTGGCGGGGCCCTCCTGGGCAGCTGGGCTGGGGCTGGCGGTGGCCTCCTGGGCAGCTGGGCTGGGGCTGGCGGGGCCTCCTGGGCAGCTGGGCTGGGGCTGGGGGGCCCTCCTGGGCAGCTGGGCTGGCGGTGGCCTCCTGGGCAGCTGGGCTGGGGCTGGTGGGGCCCTCCTGGGCAGCTGGGATGGGGCTGGCGGTGGCCTCCTGGGCAGCGGGGATGATGGCGGTCTTCTCCGCCGTGCTGCTCTTCCCAGACTTGTCGGGTTTCTTGTGGCCCTTCCCTACCTTGGGAGGTGTCACAGCTGAGTCCACACTCCCACCGGGACACCCGGGAGCGGCTTTGGTGGCTGGAGTCTTCCCCCTCACCCGCCAGGCACTGGCCAACTTCTGATGCTTCACAGGGGGGGACTGGCTGTGCTGTGGCTCCGTGCCACACTGGCTGTCCTGGTGGCCAGTGCACTCCACATACCTGTGACTACAGGCACCACTGGTCCCGGAGATGTTGTGGCTGAGGTGCTATTTCGGGACCTATGAGATGGGCGGGGTGGGGGAGGTGTGGGAAAAAGGTCAAGGCTGGACAGGAAATGTTTTTTGGACACACTGGAACGGGTAGCTGGAGGGGGTTTGGGAGTGGAGGAAGAGGTGGTGGTAGTAGGAGGTGTACGTTTGGTGACTTTGGGTGCAGGTGCATGCGCTGGAGACTGTTGTGAGGTGGATGGCTGTTGGGTGGGTGTGTGCCTGCATTTGTTTATCTTGGGAGGGGGCATCACAGACACACTGGGAGAGGACACAGGGGACGTGTGAATGGTAGTAGGGGTGGTGACTGCACGTGAGCGGGGTGTGCTGGAGGGTGTGCTGGTGAGGGACGTAGTGGCTGTAGAGGTAGTGCATGCAGGTGTGTGTGTAGACGAGACTGGGAGGGAGGAGGGAGATGATGAGGAGGGGGACACAGTGGAGGCAGTGGATGTTGGTTTGTCTACATGTGTCTGATGCTTGCGTGAGTGCCTGTGGGATGTGTGGTGCTTATGTTTGCCTGAGTTTCCCTTGTTTGGTGAGGTGTGTGCAGGCTGGTCTGATGGTGTGCTTGGGATAGGCAGAGGTACAGGGGATTGGGTCTGGGTGGAGGAAGTTGGAGGGGGGAGGCTAGACACAGGGACAATGGCTGCCATCAGTGCTGAGGCCAGAGTTTGAAAGGATCGGTAAAGGGCCGCCTGACCAGAATGAATGCCCTCCCGGAATGCATTAGTTTGTTGCAACTGCCTTTCTACACCCTGGATGGCATTCAAAATGGTAGACTGCCCAACAGTGAGGGACCTGAGGAGGTCAATGGCCTCCTCACTGAGGATAGCAGGGGTGACTGGGGCAGGGGCTGAGGTGCCTGGGGCGAAGGTGATGCCCACCCTCCTGGGTGAGCGGGCATGGGGCGAAGGCTGAGGGGCTGCTGGGAGGGCGGTGCTGGTAGGGGGGGTGGCGGCTGTACCTGTAGATGCGGGGGCACAGATGTTGTCGCCACCACAAGGGAGCTCCCACCAGAGAACGAGTCTGTGTCGCTGGTCTCAGCTCCTGTCCCTGCCGTGGAGCTCCCCTCGCCCTCCGTCCCATTGGTGAATTCAGAGTCCGTCGTGTGGCCCTCCATGGCCATGTGGGATGCAGCTCCCTCGTGCTCCGATGCCACTGCTCCTCCGCCTGATGATGCTAATGCACACAAGAACAGGGAGACCACAAAAAGGGGGGGAAACAGAATAAAGACATGTTGAGTGCATGGATTACCGCTACCGTTGACAGACACAGAAGCCCCCTGCACTACGCCGCGCTCTTGGGCTCTACAGTGCAATTCCTGGGAAATGGCCTACAAGGCTATGGACGACATCTGCACACATAAATGACACAGGGGCATGAATAGCTGTACTTGGCACTCTACAGAGGTGGAGTGGGGGGGCCACAGGGCCATGCCTTTATGGAGGGGTCTAGCCTACGGAACTCGCCCTGGCCTAGGGAAACCCACAGCCCTCCTCCCCCACCCAGACAACTCCACTGCACGCAAAGTCAGCTGAATGAGAGTGTACTCACCCCCTTGTGTCTGCTGTGATGCCCTCAAGCACCCATCCAACTCCGGGTAGGCCACCGCCAGGATTCTGAACATCAGGATGTTGACGGATCATGGTTTGACGGGCACCCCTCCCACGTTGGGAGGCCATCCCCAGCTAAGCCTCTGCCGTCTTCTTGCTCCAGCGGTGAATGTCCTCCCATCTTTTCCGGCAGTGGGTGCTCCATTTGTGGTAGACCCACAGGGTCCGGACGTCCTTGGCAATGGCACGCCAAATATCTTTCTTCTGGTGGGCGCTGACCTACATGAAATGTACAGAGGAAGAAGAGAAGTCATTACCAACTGCACCGTCAAAGTGAGTGGCCCCCATCCCTACCCTTGCCATGTGGCACATGCACCCACCGTCTTTCATGCACGCAGAACTCTGCCCCCTTCCTTCTTACATCCAGCCCTCTGCACACAGGCATAGCCCATACAACATGCTCCCTGTGTACTTACCTGTTTGTCTGGAGGACCCTAGAGTAGAGTGTACTGGGGGAGGACCCCATCAACGAGCTTCTCCAACTCCTCTGATGTGAAGGTAGGGGCCCTTTCCCCAGACGCACAAGCCATTGTCTCTTCCAGACTGAGATCACAGCAGCACTTGCAGTGTAGGTCCTCTCCTGTCGAAGATCAGATATAGAGTGATTCAACAGATAGAAAATGGCGGTCACGTCCGCGGCGGTCACGTCCGCGGCGGTGCGTACCGTCACCGCCGGCGTACATCGTCATTGGCTCTTGGGACCCATAGGGTCCAATGTTAACCAATGCAGCATTGCCCCGCAGTCTCCGACCGCCTATCGCGACGGTGTACAACGCCAGCGCAGTTACCTCACATCCCATTGTCCCACTTTAGAGGTCAGACAGCCCCCATTTCATGGGCCCACATGGCCTATTTTCCAACTGCGTCACCCATACCTAGGCCTAGTCTCAACACACATACAGGCCACCTTTTGTGCATGATTGGTATTCTGGGTAAACTGTGGGTACGTACCTCTGAGTTGTTTGACTCTGTGGTCGCTGTTGTCCTTCATAGGCACCGTCCGCTGGGACATGTGAGGAGATGGCGGCATCCCCCGGTGTACTGACCGCTGGTGGACCTGTTGACAATGGAGGAAAAACATTTGATAATCACCTACAGGTTTGACCGTGCCACAATCCAGGAACTGTGTATTCAGTTGGAGCCAGACCTGATGTCAGCAATCCACCTTCCCACAGGAATCCCCCCTCAAGTGCAGGTGCTATCAGTGCTCCATTTCCTTGCAAGTGGGTCATTTCAAACAACTGTGGCCATGGCATCAGGGATGTCCCAGCCTATGTTTTCCAACGTATTGTCCAGAGTGTTGTCTGCCCTGCTGAAACACATGCAGAGCCACATCGTTTTCCCTCAGGTGGAGGATTTGCCTACAGTGAAAGGTGACTTCTATGCCCTTGGACATATCCCCAACATCATAGGTGCCATTGATGGGACCCATGTGGCTTTGGCCCCCCCCCCACAGGAGTGAACAGGTGTACAGAAACCGGAAGAGTTATCATTCCATGAATGTACAGATGGTATGTTTGGCCGACCAGTACATCTCCCATGTGAATGCCATGTTCCCTGGCTCAGTGTATGACACCTACATCCTGCGGAATAGCAGCATCCCTTATGTGATGGGTCAACTCCAGAGGCACCATGTGTGGCTATTAGGTGAGCCCCTGGAAGCAAGACAGTGGGAATGGTTGTCTGGGGTTATCCCTACAGGTTAGTGTGTGTCTAACAGTTGTCCCTCGCCATTTGCAGGTGACTCTGGGTACCCCAACCTGTCATGGCTACTGACCCCAGTGAGGAATCCCAGGACCAGGGCAGAGGAACGCTACAATGAGGCCCATGGGCGAACTAGGAGGGTGATCGAGCAGACATTCGGCCTCCTGAAGGCCAGGTTCAGGTGCCTCCACATGACAGGTGGATCCCTATTCTACTCACCAAAGAAGGTGTGCCAGATCATTGTGGCCTGCAGTATGGTTCACAACTCGGCTTTGCGACGACAGGTGCCTTTTCTGCAGGAGGATGGTCCAGATGGCAGTGTTGTGGCAGCTGTGGAGCCTGTGGACAGTGATGAGGATGAAGCAGAGGAAGAAGACATGCAGAACAGGGACTCAGTGATCCAGCAATATTTCCAGTGAAACACAGGTGAGAATACATTCCTGCCTACTACATGTACTTTTACACTACTACCTCTCTACTGTCTGTCGTTTTCACCCAGTGTATGGTCACTGAGTTGTCACTTTCCCTTACGGTTTCACAGATGTGGGTCCCAACGTGTGTCATCTGCTTAGATTCCTCATGGACTAGAACTGTGTGACATAGGTATGTTGACATTACTATTTCAAGAACATTTGGTCACTGTAATTGCAAATACACTATTTCAAAATCACAGACAGACTCCAGATCATTTTCTGCTTTAGATGTGTTTATTTAAATGCAAAATATTGGAGGGGGAAGTTAAATGGTGAGTGGTGATGGCGGAGGAGTGTCCCTGGCAGAGTCCAGTCTATTAGTCTCACAGATGCATTGCTCTTATGGGCATAGGAAGTGGAGCTGGGGCAGTTTAATTATAGACAGGGTGACAAAGTGGGACAGTGGGATGACAATCAGGGTGGTCTCATTTCTTGGAGGAGGTCTTGGCATCGTGCTCTGTCTTGTTCCTGGATCTCAGGGACAGTTTGCGGGGTGGTTCTCCCTCTGCAGAGGGTGGGATGCTGGTGTGGTGGTCCTGTGGTGGGGCGTCCTGTCCACTAGCGCCGGCGGAGGTGGTGGGCAGTTCATCGTCCATGCTAGTGTCAGGGGCCCCTTGGAGTGCCACAGTGTCCCTCCTGGTGTTAAGTAGTTCTTTCAGCACCCCTACGATGGTGCCCAGGGTGGAGCTGATGGTTCTGTGTTCCTCCCTGAAGCCCATATACTGTTCCTCCTGCATGCGCTGGGTCTCCTGAAACTTGGCCAGTACCGTTGCCATCGTCTCCTGGGAGTGGTGGTATGCTCCCATGATGGAGGAGAGGTGCTCCTGGAGAGTGGGTTCCCTTGGCCTGTCCGCCCCCTGTCGCACGGCAGCCCTCCCAGTTCCCCTGTGTTCCTGGGCCTCCGTCCCCCGGACCGTGTGCCCACTGCCCCCAGATCCCTGTTGTTGTTGGGATGGTGGGTTATCATGGGTTCCCTGTAGTGGTGGACATGCAGCTGATTGACGTGTCCTGGGCACGGAGGTATGGGCCTGCTGGGTGGGTGCTGTGCTGGTGTTTCCAGAGGGGGGGAAGGTCTGTGGTGGCCTGTGCCTGTGTGAGGGGAACCAACTGTCCCGAGGCCCCCGATGGTCCAGGCTGGTCATCGAGATCCAGTTGGACAGAGGTGCTGTCATCACTGTGGGCCTCTTCTGTGGGTGGAGTGGAGATGTCTGGACCCTCCTGTCTGGTGACGTTGGGTAGGGGTCTTTCAGGGGTAGAAAGGCACGATTATTGCATCTGTGTGTGGCATGGTGTGCAATGGGTGGGCGCCTGTGTACCCCAGTGCTGGCATTCCTGTGTGGGAGCTTGTGTGATGATGGTATAGTGGGGTGTATGGCTATGTGCAGTGTGCATGCTTTGGTGATGGGTGTCCATGCTTTGTTGTTGCATGCAGGGCTTGGTGTTGGGATGTGTGGTTTGTGATATTGGTACATTTGTGAGGAGTTGGAGTGATAGGGGTGGGCGAGGGTGGGGGTATGTGATAGCATGCAGGTAGGGTGGGGGATGTAATAGTTAAGATTTGAATTACCAGAGTCCATTCCCCCACCTACTCCTGTGAGGCCTTCAGGATGCAGAATCGCCAAGATCTGCTCCTCCCATGTTGCTAGTTGTGGGTGAGGAGGTGGGGGTCCGCCGCCAGTCCGCTGAACCGCCAGGTGGTGTCTTGAGACCACGGAACGCACCTTCCCCGTAGGTCGTTCCACCTTTTCCTGATGTCCTCCCGATTTCTTGGGTGTTGTCCCACTGCGTTGACCCTGTCCACTATTCTTTGCCATAGCTCCATCTTCCTTGCAATTGAGGTGTGCTGCACCTGTGCTCCAAATAGCTGTGGCTCTACCCGGACGATTTCCTCCACCATGACCCTGAGCTCCTCCTCCGAGAACCTGGGGTGTCTTTGCCGTGCCATGGGGTGGTGTAGGTGATGTGCGGGGTGGTGTGTGTGGTGATATGTAGTGGTGTGTTGTGTGAGGTGCGTGGAAGTTGTGTGGGTGATGGTGTTATGTGCCTGTGGATGCTGTTGTACTTGCTGGTGATGTCTCTGTCTGTGCTTCGTTCTCAATTTTTGTCGTAGGGGTTTGTGGGTGATATGGGTGTGTGTTTTATATTGTATTGGGTGTGTGGGAGTGGTGTGTGTATGTGTATCAGGTGTATGTATTTTGAATTGTCCAATGTGGCTGTGTTTTGTAAGAGTGTGTGTATTTTGAGCGCGGCGGTGTGTACCGCCAATGGAATACCGTGGTTGAAAGACCGCCGCGTGGATTCATGTGTCGTGATAGTGTGGGCATATTTCTGTTGGCGTGACGGTGGAGGTTTTGTTTTCGCCAGTTTATCACTGACCTTTGGTGTGGCGGACTTGTGTGGGTGTCTGAATTTTGGCGGGTTCCGAGATGTGGGTCATAATAGCTGTGGCGGAATTCCGCAGCCGCGGCGGTGTGTTGGCGGTCTTCTGCACGGCGGTAAGCGGCTTTTACCGCCAATGTTTTAATGACCCCCTAAATTATCACCTGGTCACCAGGTCGGAGTTCATGGCCTTCACCTGTAGATCTGTCAGGAAGTGCTTCTCGAACCTGTTGATGAATAGAAAGCAAATTGTTGGTTAACTGTGCCAAAAAATCATTCATCAGGACACAAGGTACATCATATACAGAATTAGGCTTAGGAACTCCCCAAATGTTCATTGGCCTTCCAAATACTATTTCATAGGCGGTAAGGCCTGTTCGAGAGTGTGTCACTGACCTAATAGAGAATAATGCCAACGGTAATGCATCCGGCCAAGTTAAAGATGTGGAAGCCTGTATCTTCGCTAACTTCAGCTTCAAAGTAGCACTATACCTTTCCACCAACCCCGCTGATTGTGGGTGGAAAACCGCATGGAACTACTGTTTAATACCTAATCCTTTCAGGACATACTTAATAACTTCCCCAACAAAATGAGATCCGTTATCATTCCATAAAGTCTGCAAACACCAAACCTAGGGAAATATTCTTACAAAAGTACCTTCGCTCTGGTAATGGCAGTATTATCCTTTGTGGGGTACGCCTCTATCCATTTATTCACGGCACATACCACCACCAAGACATACTTTAAATTGTTGCAGCGTTCAAGCTGAATATAATCCATTTGTAGAACTTCGAAAGGTGCAGTTGGTGTAGCAAACCCTCCCGCAGGAGTTCGTGTCCCTTTTCCAGGATTGTATTGTAAACAGATCAAACAAGACTGTACTACTCTCTTAGCTGTACTGGAATTTTCTGGATGCTCCCAAACTTGCGTAAGCAACTTTGTTATTGTTGAAGCTCCAACATGTGCCAGCCCATGTGCCATCTGAACCATAGGTTGTACAAAAGCTATAGGTAATTTCCATTTATCCATCTGCTTATTCCGCCAACAGCCCTCATCATCCAATTCTCCTTCTTCAGACCATTGATTTCTGTATATCTAATATGTCTTGTCTAGCATTATGCCAACGTTCAGCTTGTGACTTCACTACATACATAGAAGTAGTATACGTGCTACACGGTCCGCAAGGGCATTACCTTGCCCTATCTTATTGGTCACTTTCTTGTGTGCACTACATTTCACAATAGCTAGTTTCTTTGGATATGTCAATGCAGTCAAGAGGTTATGCACTAATTCTCTGTGCATTATCTGTATCCCGTGGGATGTGAGAAAGCCTCTCTCCTTCCAAAGCAAACCAAAATCATGAGCCACTCCAAAAACATAGAGGCTGTCTGTATAAATGTTCACACATAAGTCAGTACTAAGCTCACATGCTCGTGTCAAAGCTATTAGTTCAGCTGCTTGAGCTGACTTCTGTGGTATATGAGCTGTCTCCACTACCGTGTGTATTGTGGTGATTGTATGCAGCTGAGGTCGTACCATCTGGCAACTTCAAACAAGACCCATCAACCCACAATTCCCCGTCTACATCTGGAAGGGGCGTATCTTGTAAATCAATACGACACTTTGTCTGTTCTTTGGTAAGGAATATACAATCATGTGTTTCTTGGGACTGAGGCTGAGTCACCGGATATGGCAACAAAGTGGCTGGATTTAGTGTTGCACATCTCTTCAGTGTAATGTGAGGAGCCAGCAATGTGAAATCATATCCTGTCAAGCGAGCGCTAGTTACATGTTGCGTCTTTGTTTGATTTAAAAGAGCATCAACCGCATGGGGTACTAACACCAACAGCTTATGTGACAAAACTATCCCTTCACTCTGACATATTGACACAGCTGTTGCGGCAACTGAACGAAAACACCCAGGTAACGCTCGAGCGACAGGATCAAGTACTGCTGAAAAATATGCACAGGGACGCTGCTTATTGCCATGTGTCTGTACTAAAAATGACAATGCACATCCATCTTTCTCATGTATGTAAAGTGCAAAAGGCTTTGTGTAATCTGGAGTACCTAACACTGGTGCTAACAAAGGGATTGTCGTAGCTGCCAGAAAGCAGTCTCACATTCATCTGTCCATGGGAGGGGCATTGGAGTATCTTTAGTTAAAAGTGCTAGCAAAGGTTTGACAATGTGTGAAAACCCTAATATCCATTGCCTACAAAAAGAAGTAAGACCAAGGAATGCACGAACATCTTTCTGAGTAGAGGGTACTGGTGTGTCTAAAATTGCTTGAATACGATCTGATGTAAGTGCACGGCCCTCCTTAGACAAAAGGTGATCTAAATAGGTTACTTTTGGTCTACAATATTGCAATTTCTTTTGTGATACTTTATGATGGTGTGAAGCAAGAAAAGAAAGTAAGGACAAAGTGCACTTTTCACATTGCTCAGGGGTATCATCTGCCAACAAAATATCATCAACATATTGTATGAGAACCACACCTTCAGGCAAAACAAAAGAATCAAGTTGTTGTTTTAACGCTTGACTATAAATACTAGGACTCTCAAGTATAGCCTTGAGGAACTCTGCAAAATCTATATGATCATTTATTCAAAGTAAAACCAAACACATATCGGCTCTCAGGATGAATAGGGATCGAAAAGAAAGCATTCTTCAAGTCTATCACAGAGAACGTAGTTGCTGTCGGGGGATCCAAAGAAAGAAGTGTTGTGATGTCAGATACCACAGGATATTGTGGTACCACAATCTTATTGACTTCTCGTAAATCAATAATGAATCGGTAAATCCTAGTATCAGTATTCTTTTCAGAATAGGAAGAATCGGACTGTTACAAACATTATACGGAACCTCCTCAACAACTCCAACTGCAATAAGATCATGCTCAATTCCTGCGAGTGCTTCTTCGCCCTCCTGTGAAATTTTGTATTGAGGCAAACGTGGCAATACAGCTCCCTCCTTGACACTAATATGTACTGATGGAATAATCATTTGTCCCACATCGGTGTCTGAAGTAACCCACAAAGTACTAGGGAGTGAAGCTAATGCAATATCCTCTTTAACAAGACAAACTCTTTCTATCACAGGATGATTATGATTCAAAATAACACGCACCCCTTCAGGAGAGCATCGTATTGTAGCCCTGAAATACTTGAGCACAATATTGTCTAGTGTATTTGGAGAAAGCAAAAATGGACATGGAGCAGTAAATTTATCAACAGGGAATGCAAGTGGTTGTGACAATGGGCTAGGGGAAGGTGTTCCATCGAAACCTATCGATGTAATGGTTAAGCCAGACAGGGGAGCCCTTGGAATCAATTGTTTAGAAAAGGCGCTACGAGTAGCTCCTGTATCAACCAGAAACTGATCAGTAGAACCCAAAACATGTGCTGTAACATCGGGACCCCTCTGATCTACTGGAACTTCAACTGATTCCTTACCCCATTCTAGGCAATCCTATGCATAAGCAGAATCTTGGAAATCAGGCTGCAGGAAGTTAGACATCTGGTATTGGTTCCGTCTATCAAAAGTGTTAAACCCATCCTGCCCTTGTACATTAGCATCAACCCTAGCATGATCATTTGTGCTTCTTCTAGGCCCTGAATATCCTGAGCGATTTCTCATTCGTCCCCGACCACGTCAACACTGCTGAACACGTAGTGCTGGACAATCGGCAGCCCAATGCCCAAATTTCTTACAATACGCACACTGATCAACAGATAAATTCGAATGAGTGTAAGAAGAACCATAAGATCCACGTCCACCTCTATCACTACCTCTAAAAGGCGGACCATAAGCTTGAGCCAACATAACCTTCGTCTTTAATTCTTTAATCTTTTTATCCTCACTACCTTTTGCTTCTAATTCCTGACGTTCATAATACTGAGCCACAGTCAAAAGAGAAACCCGAGTAGAGGTAGTCCATGAACTTTCACTAGCTTTTAGACGACTAGCTATTCCTGGTAACAGATTTGCGACATATTTATCGACAAACAAATGTCTGCCCGTATCATCTGACAATAACTGGCCGCTAAAATCATGAAATGCTTCTTCAAAGCATGTAAAGAAATTAGAGAATGATTCCTCTGCCTTTTGCTTACAAGACGCTAAAACAGTCCAATCTATCTTTTTAGGGGGAGTAATCGTTTTTAACTTAACTAATATGGCTGCGGGAAGATCTAGAATCAACTGCTATCGCTTTTTTGCAGGTTCCCTATCCCCGTCCATCTGTTCTAATTCTTTCCATGACACCCCAAAAACTACACGATCATCAACTTTACGAATAGTTCTCCACATATCAATATCAATCCGAAAAATAAATCAATGTCAGCCAAAGTTATAGTACAAGAACTAATTGCTCCCTCAACTTCCTCATAAAAGGCGGCTGGATTTTTCTGCGGGTCAGGTAATGCTGTTTTAAGTGCCATTACATCTGCCCTATTCCAAGGAGTATACACCGAATTATAAATAAAATAACCCTTAGCATCAACAGAAGTTTTATCATCACTTGTACCCAATCGTTTAGGAGGAACATACAAAGGTGCGGCCTCCCGCATTGGTTTCGCGTGAACTATCATAGTCTTATCTGTTCCGAAGAAGGAAGCTTACACCCCGCCGGTCTGAGATGTCCATGCAACTACATCCACGGCCCTTTTGTCCTCTTGCAAACGGACGGCCACAACACATAATTTCACCAAACGCCTGATTGCATCAGCCACCTGGGAGAAAACAAAAAGACCATCACACATTTGCTTATGATCAGCTGCTACATCATCGGGCTATAACTCATCAGAAAATTTCCGAAATAGTTCAATAACTTCTGTGCCAAATGCCTCAGTAAATTATAGCTGCTCCTTTTCCGTTCACCCATTCATGTTGTCTAAAAGTTCAGAAGCAGAGACAACGCTACAAATTGTTTTACGAGCAATAGATCTAAGCTCAGACGCACGGTCAGCAGGCAACATAGAGCGACTGTCTCGTATCTTCTGTTGCTCCGAACCGGAGACCTCAGCTAACTCATGAGGGGCAGAAGGAACAACATATGGAGGTGGAGGGCGATCTAGTAACAAAAAATCATTGTGTGGTTTATTAAGGATAGGATAGAGAGGTTGCCTAACAGTGTATTGGCCTGTTACCTGTAATTTACGTTCTTTCTCTTCTAGCTCCTTTAAGTCATTTATTTCTTTCTTTCTCATTTCCAATGCTTTCACATATACATTCTTCCGCTGCTCTTTCTCAAGCAAGGCTTGCTCACGCTTCACTCGTCCACGCACTTCTTTCTCCCACATTCGTACACAGTCAAACATATCTTGCCTAGACCTTCGCTTACACATACATTGTTCCACATACTCAATCTTTCGCAAATCAAATGACCCATGCATAGGCCAACGTAATTCAGCATCCGCACAAGTGTATTTATTCCATAATGTGCTGTACATTATAGAAGAAAGACCATGTTTAATATACATATCTCTATTGGGCGTCCCCTCTGGGGGTGCCGGTTGCAATTCTTCCAGTCTCAAATTGGTACCATTACAAAAGCAACACATCCTACGAAGTGCGCTAAAAACAGGCATGCCAAAAATAGTGCAGAATATGCAATATTATAATCAAAGTAGCACTTAAGGTGCTGTTCAAATCAAAATTAAATTGGAGAAAATTCTCCTCATTACCTGCCTATATAAATTGCAATTTATATATCAATTCAAAGGACACAAATTGACTAGTCACCCAAAACACGAGAGCCACAGTAAGTGGTGCTAAACTTCATTACCAAACAAAGGCATCAAAACCCACAGCAAGTGCCATAAAACGGCTCTTACCAATCACAGGGCGTCCAGGTTCCAATTGCCAAGTTCTAAAATAGACCAAATGGTCACTGCATGACGAATGAACAAAAAGGATCTCAGTCGAGGACCAGCGCCACCTGGATGGTCAAATCAGAAAGAAGGGAAAAACGCTGTGGTTGCTAAGACTCGGGTCTCCTCAGGCATTGATCATCCGCAGCAAGATCCCAATCCTTCGTCACAACCTATCCGTCGGGCGTCCGAGTCCCAATGAGTCCCTGTTCGGGCGCCAATTTGTCAAGGTAAGCCTCAGCAAGGCCTACTAGTGCAAGGGGTTCGCCTTTCTCTGCACACAGTCCTCAGACCATATAGGAAGAAGTTGGCACAGAAACTGAAATAAAAGACAAAGTTTATTAAACCTCATGAGGTGGTACTACAGTTCAAACAGCACCCTTCGGTAATGTTTGAAGTAGCACACTGAACTAAGAGAGCATGGTCCTTTTATACCCAGGCAGGGGCTAAAAGAAGGTGGTACAATTATAGAAGCAAGACTTATATACATATAAAGTCATATGGAAATGCACAGTCGACACGTAGGAGGGGATAACCGTTTTCAAGGACAAGTTGACACATTACTATCTGTTACTGATTACTAACAGCTGCAGATCTCACTGGGCATGTGCGAAAGTGGGAGATGCTAAATATAACTTGTCACTAGACAGATTTTCAAGAGTAGTTAACAGAAAGGTAGGATAGAGCACATGGCAGAGAAAATGGCTGCCATGAATACAAAATGGATTCAGCGAAATGTTCACAATAGGGTAGGTCGCTCCCCCTGCCGCTGCAGCTCCTCCAGGTTCCTGAGTTCCTGAGACCCACCTCACAGTAAGTACCCCCCCCCTCCCAGCCCCTCGCTCTGCCCGCGCTACTCACCCTCTCTCCTGCTTCTTTTCTTCTTTTCTTCTTCTCTGTTCTTCTGTTCTTCCTCCTCGCTCCTCGTCTGTAATCTTCTTCTGTACTCTTCTTTCCCACCTCTTCACTCTTCTTCTCTTCTTCCTCATCTTCTTCTGTGGTCTTCTGCCCTCTGTTCTTTGTTTTTCTGTATCTTCTTCTGTGTTCTTCTGTGTTCTTCCGGTCTTCCTTTCTTCTCTCCTTCCGGTCTTCTGATCTTCCTTTCTTCTCTCCTTCCGGTCTTCTGTTCTTCTGTTCTTCTTGTCTTCTGTTCTTCTTGTCTTCGGCTCTTCTGCCTCCTCCGTCCTCTTCTCCCCACGCCTGCCCTCCTGCTCCTGCCTCATCCCCCTCCCCCACTCGCATCCCCCTCTCTATCTCTCCTATCTAACCCGTTCACTATCTACCTCCCTCACTCCTCCTATCTACCTATCTCTCTATCTCTCTATCCCACTATCTAACTCCCTCACTCTCCACCTCCTCCTATCTTCCTATCTCTCTATCTATTTCCCTATCTATCAATTTCCCTATCTATTTTCTCTATCTATTTCTCTATCTCTCCCCCCCTCCCTCACCCCCTCTATTACCTATCTTCCTATCCTCTCACTCTACCTCTCACCCTCACCCACCTCTACAACCCCCCTCCCCTATCTTCTCAACCCTACTCCTATCTTTCTCCCTTATCTCCTAAACCTCCTAACACTCACCCCCCTCCACCCTTAAACCCCCCTCCCCCAGCTCTTCTCACTCTACCTGTCCCCCCCCTCCCTCGCGCTTTCCCACCGCGACCTGCTGCACGCCCCCGCCCCCAGCTCCCATTCGCCCCCACCTGACCCCTCCCCCCTCTTACCTCATATGGCGGCCGCTGCGCGACAGTGGTAGCGACCCTTGACCCAAGGGTAGGTCGCTCCCCCTGCCGCTGCAGCTCCTCCAGGTTCCTGAGTTCCTGAGTTCCTGAGACCCACCTCACAGTAAGTATCCCCCCCTCCCAGCCCCTCGCTCTGCCCCGCGCTACTCACCCTCTCTCCTGCTTCTTTTCTTCTTTTCTTCTTCTCTGTTCTTCTGTTCTTCCTCCTCGCTCCTCGCCTGTAATCTTCTTCTGTACTCTTCTTTCCCCCCTCTTCACTCTTCTTCTCTTCTTCCTCATCTTCTTCTGTGGTCTTCTGCCCTCTGTTCTTCGTTTTTCTGTATCTTCTTCTGTGTTCTTCTGTGTTCTTCCGGTCTTCCTTTCTTCTCTCCTTCCGGTCTTCTGATCTTCCTTTCTTCTCTCCTTCCGGTCTTCTGTTCTTCTGTTCTTCTGTTCTTCTGTTCTTCTTGTCTTCGGCTCTTCTGCCTCCTCCGTCCTCTTCTCCCCGCGCCTGCCCTCCTGCTCCTGCCTCATCCCCCTCCCCCACTCGCATCCCCCTCTCTATCTCTCCTATCTAACCCGTTCACTATCTACCTCCCTCACTCCTCCTATCTACCTATCTCTCTATCTCTCTATCCCACTATCTAACTCCCTCACTCTCCACCTCCTCCTATCTTCCTATCTCTCTATCTATTTCCCTATCTATCGATTTCCCTATCTATTTTCTCTATCTATTTCTCTATCTCTCCCCCCCTCCCTCACCCCCTCTATTACCTATCTTCCTATCCTCTCACTCTACCTCTCACCCTCACCCACCTCTACAACGCCCCCTCCCCTATCTTCTCAACCCTACTCCTATCTTTCTCCCTTATCTCCTAAACCTCCTAACACTCACCCCCCTCCACCCTTAAACCCACCTCCCCCAGCTCTTCTCACTCTACCTGTCCCCCCCCTCCCACGCGCTTTCCCGCCGCGACCTCCTGCACGCCCCCGCCCCCCAGCTCCCATTCGCCCCCACCTGACCCCCCCCTCCTACCTCATATGGCGGCCGCTGCGCGACAGTGGTAGCGACCCTTGACCCAAGGGTAGGTCGCTCCCCCTGCCGCTGCAGCTCCTCCAGGTTCCTGAGTTCCTGAGTTCCTGAGACCCACCTCACAGTAAGTACCCCCCCCCTTCCAGCCCCTCGCTCTGCCCCGCGATACTCACCCTCTCTCCTGCTCCTGCTTCTTTTCTTCTTTAGTTCTTCTCTGTTCTTCTGTTCTTCCTCCTCGCTCCTCGTCTGTAATCTTCTTCTGTACTCTTCTTTCCCCCCTCTTCACTCTTCTTCTCTTCTTCCTCATCTTCTTCTGTGGTCTTCTGCCCTCTGTTCTTCATTTTTCTGTATCTTCTTCTGTGTTCTTCTGTGTTCTTCTGTGTTCTTCTGTGTTCTTCCTTTCTTCTCTCCTTCCGGTCTTCTGATCTTCCTTTCTTCTCTCCTTCCGGTCTTCTGTTCTTCTGTTCTTCTGTTCTTCTGTTCTTCTGTTCTTCTTGTCGTCTGTTCTTCTTGTCTTCGGCTCTTCTGCCTCCTCCGTCCTCTTCTCCCCCCGCCTGCCCTCCTGCTCCTGCCTCATCCCCCTACCCCACTCGCATCCCCCTCTCTATCTCTCCTATCTAACCCGTTCACTAACTACCTCCCTCACTCCTCCTATCTACCTATCTCTCTATCTCTCTATCCCACTATCTAACTCCCTCACTCTCCACCTCCTCCTATCTTCCTATCTCTCTATCTATTTCCCTATCTATCGATTTCCCTATCTATTTTCTCTATCTATTTCTCTATCTCTCCCCCCTCCCTCACCTCCTCTATTACCTATCTTCCTATCCTCTCACTCTACCTCTCACCCTCACCCACCTCTACAACCCCCCCTCCCCTATCTTCTCAACCCTACTCCTATCTTTCTCCATTATCTCCTAAACCTCCTAACACTCACCCCCCTCCACCCTTAAACCCCCCTCCCCCAGCTCTTCTCACTCTACTTGTCCCCCCCCCTCGCGCTTTCCTGCCGCGACCTCCGGCACGCCCCCGCCCCCCAGCTCCCATTCGCCCCCACCTGACCCCTCCCCCCCCTCCTACCTCATATGGCGGCCGCTGCGCGACAGTGGTAGCGACCCTTGACCCAAGGGTAGGTCGCTCCCCCTGCCGCTGCAGTTCCTCCAAGTTCCTGAGTTCCTGAGACCCACCTCACAGTAAGTAGCCCCCCCTCCCAGCCCCTCGCTCTGCCCCGCGCTACTCACCCTCTCTCCTGCTCCTGCTTCTTTTCTTCTTTTCTTCTTCTCTGTTCTTCTGTTCTTCCTCCTCGCTCCTCGTCTGTAATCTTCTTCTGTACTCTTCTGTCCCCCCTCTTCACTCTTCTTCTCTTCTTCCTCATCTTCTTCTGTGGTCTTCTGCCCTCTGTTCTTCGTTTTTCTGTATCTTCTTCTGTGTTCTTCTGTGTTCTTCCGGTCTTCCTTTCTTCTCCACTTCCGGTCTTCTGATCTTCCTTTCTTCTCTCCTTCCGGTCTTCTGTTCTTCTGTTCTTCTGTTCTTCTGTTCTTTTTGTCTTCGGCTCTTCTGCCTCCTCCGTCCTCTTCTCCCCGCGCCTGCCCTCCTGCTCCTGCCTCATCCCCCTCCCCCACTCGCATCCCCCTCTCTATCTCTCCTATCTAACCCGTTCACTATCTACCTCCCTCACTCCTCCTATCTACCTATCTCTCTATCTCTCTATCCCACTATCTAACTCCCTCAACTCTCCATCTCCTCCTATCTTCCTATCTCTCTATCTATTTCCCTATCTATCGATTTCCCTATCTATTTTCTCTATCTATTTCTCTATCTCTCCCCCCTCCCTCACCCCCTCTATTACCTATCTTCCTATCCTCTCACTCTACCTCTCACCCTCACCCACCTCTACAACCCCCCCTCCCCTATCTTCTCAACCCTACTCCTATCTTTCTCCCTTATCTCCTAAACCTCCTAACACTCACCCCCCTCCACCCTTAAACCCCCCTCCCCAGCTCTTCTCACTCTACCTGTCCCCCCCTTCATCGCGCTTTCCCGCCGCGACCTCCTGCACGCCCCCGCCCCCCAGCTTCCATTCGCCCCCACCTGACCCCTCCCCCCTCCTACCTCATATGGCGGCCGCTGCGCGACCGTGCAGCGGGCGCGCCACTGGCGCGCCAGAGGCAAGCCTGTCTGCGTCCGTCTGTGCCTGGCCCGCGCCCAGCGCCACGACCCCTGGTCCCCAGCTCTCCCAAGCCCCGCTGACCCGCTACGACCCCACCACCCTCCACGCCCTCAACCCAGGACGCTCCAACTCCTGCTTCCAAGCTCAGCCCAAACGCACCCATGGACCCTTCGCCTGCAACTCCTGCAAACGCACCTTCCACCACGCAACAATCCACGACCACAAGCCCACGCGCCATCAACCACCTCAAGTGCATCCTAGTCAACGCTCGCTCCGTCCACAAACACGCCATTGAACTCTGGGACCTCTTGGACTCCATAGCACCGGACGTCGCCTTCATCACGGAGACCTGGATGAACGCCTCCTCGGCCCCTGACATCGCCACTGCCATCCCCGAAGGCTACAAGATCTCCAGAAAAGACCGCACCAACCAGGTAGGAGGAGGTATCGCCATCGTCTTCAAAGACTCCATCAGCGTCACCACCTCCACCGAAGACACCCCTCTCGCCGCTGAACACCTGCATTTTCAGATTCGCACCGATCCGAGGACCACCCTCAGAGGATCCCTCGTCTACCGTCCTCCCGGGCCACGCGCCCCTTTCAGCGATGCCATCGCCGACTTCATCTCCCCGCACGCCCTCGCCTCGCCGGACTACATCCTCCTAGGTGACCTAAACTTCCATCTGGAACAAAACAACGACCCCAACACCACCACCCTGCTCGACAACCTCGCCAACCTCGGCCTCAAACAACTGGTGAACACTGCCACCCACATCGCCGGACACACGCTTGTTCCATCTTCTCCGCCAGCAAACACGTCTTCTTCAGCCACGCCTTCGCCCTACACTGGACTGACCACAGCTGCGTCCACTTCACATTCCGACGCGAGACCCGCCACCTCCGCACCCAACCCATCCCTCTTCGACAGTGGAACAAGATCCCCGAAGAGCAACTCTTCTCCACACTCGCCGCCAACCAACCCACCCTCACCACCGACCCCAACGACGCAGCCCTCAACCTCACAAACTGGATCTCCAACTGCGCAGACATCCTTGTTCCCCTCAAACGCACGCATCGACAGACCAACACCAAAAAACTTCTCTGGTTCTCTGACACCCTCAAAGAATCAAAGAAAACTTGTCGCGCCCTTGAGAAAGCCTGGCGCAAGGACCGCACCGCTGACAACATGACCGCCCTCAAGAACGCTACCCGCGAACACCACCACCTGATCCGCGCTGCCAAAAGGAACTTTTTCACCGACAGACTGGACAAAAACAGACACAACAGCAGAGAACTCTTCAGCATCGTCAAGGAGTTCTCCAACCCCAGCGCCAACGCCGTCACGCCCTCACAGGATCTGTGCGAATCCCTCGCCACTTTCTTCCATCGCAAGATTAGCGACCTCCACGACAGCTTCGGACACCAGACCCAACCATACACCACCGAACCGGCATCCACGGCCATCACCCTCAACAACTGGTCCCACATCAACACGG
The DNA here is from genome assembly GCF_031143425.1 of Pleurodeles waltl. NCBI lineage: Eukaryota > Metazoa > Chordata > Amphibia > Caudata > Salamandridae > Pleurodeles > Pleurodeles waltl. The sequence goes on from NC_090444.1 coordinate 1,204,626,541, forward strand.
AAGAAACCAAATCCATCATGAACTCTATCCACTCCGGCGCCCCTTCGGACCCCTGCCCGCACTTCATCTTTAACAAAGCCGACGACATCATCGCCCCGCACCTCCAGACCGTCATCAACTCTTCTTTTTCTTCTGCTACCTTCCCCGAATGCTGGAAACACGCCGAAGTCAACGCCCTACTAAAGAAACCTACGGCTGACCCGAGCGACCTAAAAAACTTCCACCCCATCTCTCTTCTGCCTTTCCCAGCCAAAGTAATAGAGAAGACCGTCAACAAACAGCTGACCACCTTCCTGGAAGACAACAACCTGCTCGACCCCTCACAAACCGGATTCCGAACCAACCACAGCACTGAAACCGCCCTCATCTCAGTCACTGACGACATCAGAACCCTGATGGACAACGGTGAAACAGTCGCCCTCATTCTGCTCAACCTCTCAGCTGCCTTTGACACCGTCTGTCACTGCACCCTAATCACCCGCCTCCGCTCCACCGGGATCCAAGGCCAGGCCCTGGACTGGATCGCCTCCTTCCTCTCAAACTGTTCCCAAAGAGTTTACCTCCCTCCGTTTCGCTCAGAACCCACCGAGATCATCTGCGGCGTACCCCAAGGCTCATCACTCAGCCCGACACTCTTCAATGTCTACATGAGCCCCCTCGCCAACATCGTACGCAAGCACGACATCATCATCACCTCCTACGCCGACGACACCCAACTTATACTCTCCCTCACCAAGGACCCCGCCAGCGCCAAGACCAACCTACAAGAGGGTATGAAGGACGTCGCAGATTGGATGAGGCTCAGCCGCCTAAAGCTGAACTCTGAAAAAACGGAAGTCCTCATCCTCGGCAACACCCCGTCCGCCTGGGACGTCTCCTGGTGGCCCACGGCCCTCGGCACCGCACCGACCCCCACAGGCCACGCCCGCAACCTCGGCTTCATCTTGGACCCTCTTCTCACCATGACCAAGCAAGTCAACGCCGTGTCCTCCGCCTGCTTCCTCACCCTCTGCATGCTCCGCAAGATCTTCCGCTGGATCCCCGCCAACACCAGAAAAACCGTGACCCACGCCCTCGTCACGAGCCGCCTGGACTACGGCAACACCCTCTACGCCGGGACCACAGCCAAACTCCAAAATCGCCTGCAACGCATTCAAAACGCCTCGGCCCGTCTCATCCTCGACATACCCCGCAGCAGCCACATCTCCCCACACCTGAGACACCTGCATTGGCTCCCTGTCAGCAAAAGGATCACCTTCCGACTTCTCCCCCACGCACACAAAGCCCTCTACGACAAGGGACCGGAATACCTCAACAGACGCCTCAGCTTCTACGTCCCCACCCGCCTTCTCCGCTCCTCTGGCCTTGCACTCGCTGCTGTCCCTCGCATCCGCCGCTCCACGGCGGGTGGGAGATCTTTCTCCTTCCTGGCGGCCAAGACCTGGAACTCCCTCCCCACCAGCCTCAGGACCACCCAGGACCACTCCGCTTTCCAGAGACTCCTAAAGACCTGGCTGTTCGAACAGCGATAACCCCCCCCCTTTTTCCCCTAGCGCCTTGAGACCCGCACGGGTGAGTAGCGCGCTTTATAAATGTTAATGATTTGATTTTGATTTGAATAGTTGCTAAATACAAGATGTCTTCTGCTAATGCTTAATCTAATCGCTACTGATTTACAACAGCATCAGTTGAACTCCTTCCCAAGGAAAAGGAGAAATCCTGAGGTTTTGGGCTCTTTGTGACAGTGAATGGGCCTGTTCATGACAAGATTTTGCTGCCCACACTGACCAACAACGCAAAGCTCTGGTGAGCCAAACATTTCGTGCCACAGCGACCACCAGTGATAGCCGCAATGACAGATCTGCACTTTACGGTACAACGTGGACAACTCACGATGACTGCCAATGTGAGCCTCTAGCAATGGCCATCCACGACACTTTACAGATATGTTGAGATTGGTGTCAAGCAACTTGTTTTCTCCCCCCCCCAACCTGAATTTGGTGTTAAGGGGCTGCTGGCATGCACCCAGATGGCACACTAAAGGTTGCCCACCTGTTTGCCACACTTATTTGTGCTCTAGCTAGTCAGCCCACACTTTTTCCTGTCCTTGCTGCCACCAAGACAGGTTTCTGACCTCCTGCCGGGCAGAATACGTTCCCCCAGGAGTCGGAGGCAAAGGCTGAGGCAGGAAGGAGGTTACACCTCTACCACTCAGCTCGTCTAGTGAATAGAGCCATCAGGGCAGTGAGATTCAAAGGCTTCACTATCCCTGATGGACGTCTGTGCTGTCTCCCAGTGGAGGAAACAACCCCTCCAGACAGATTTGCTCATGGATAGGTAGGTCTGTGCACACCCCCAGCAGGCTGACCACACCTCTAGGTGAGCAGCCAAGTCTGTGCACTGCATTTTTTCATTTTCTGCCTTCGCAGGAAAGAGGGTTCTGGATAGCTAGGGATTACCTACCTCACTGGATGTGGTCACTTCAAGGTCAGATTAGCTGTAGGAACTAGCTGCCTATTGATCAACAGTCTACACACCCATAAGTCCCCTAAATCCAAGATTTAAGGGACACCCCTGACACCAGAACCTCAGATCTGATTGACCAACTTCAAAGAAGGATAAAGGGGAGCTCTGCATCACTGCCAGTTGGACTCTGCCTACTACAACAAGGCAAAAGAGGTATACTCTGTCCCTGAGGCACCAGATTGGGAACTGTATGAGTGACTCTTGTCCTTGGCTGAAACTCATTTTATCCTGACCAGAGGGACCCCATGGAAGCCACAAGTACCTTCAGTCTCCCTTGGACTACTGGCACTAGTCCCCTGCAAACTGTAGGTAAAAACAGTCGCAGGATCAAAAGTTTCACAGGCCTTTGGGCTCGCTGTGGGATCGACGAAAACCAGGTGCTCCAGTGTCTTCAAAGAGCTGTAGTCCTGCCTGCATCCAAGTTTCAGACCGCTACAGACCCCTGGAAGTTCCTAAAGGATTTCTGCCCCTTTACCGCTGCCAAGGCTTGTTGCTTGCAAATACGGATAACTAACCCCCACACTCGATGCTGCATGTGCAGGGAACATCGTGCACCATTATGTAAGTGGTAAAATCAGCACCTACGTGAGTCTCGTTCAGCACCAATGACAACCAGGACAGTTCTGCATGCAGACCCCATGGACCAGATAGAAGTGAGCTGATAGTCATGGCCTAGCCCTAGGACCCACACAACCATAACCCTGTAAGAGTTCCCCGCATATCGACCTCATGTTGGATGATTATCACCAGTGGTTTCCTACCATTGACTTCAACATGAGTAACATTCAGCATCACTGACATTCAGGTCCACTCTGCACCCAGACGCCACTGACCAGGTAAAACTGAACTGACTGTTGCGATCAGGCACTAGGGATTGCACAACATTAACCCTGTAAGGGTTCCACGCAACCCGCTTTCCAAGTATGTTTTTGCAACCAGTGATAATTTCCCATAGACTTCAATGCAAGGTTTAACTGCCACTTCTACTGTGATTTAATATTGCTTCTAAAATCTATAACTCCGGATAAAGTTTGATATTCTGTTTTTTTTTGTCTACAATATGATAAAAGTAAGCTCTATTTTTTATAAACTGGTGTTGAATTTCTTTCAATTTGTGTCAATTATTTATAGTCCATCTTGGTGCTTTGAGATGCTTAAAACATGTTCCTCTGAGTAAAGCCTGACTGATTTTAGCCACACTACCAGGACTGAGCTAAGGACTTACTAGCGTCAATCCAACCAACTTTAGGGCATTGAGAGAGTATTGCATGGTGAGGGCTAACTCCCACAGCACATAATACTACACTTTCCTACAGCTTTCATATCTTGTTCAATGCTTACAGTCCGAAATAATGCACACCTAGCTCTTTCACATGCAGGCCCTCACCTCACTTGATCTATGCCTGCATTAAGTTAGTTTCTGGTGTAACAGAAAGTGCATCAAAGATTGTTGCCAATAACTAATAAAAGGCAAGGGGGGATTATGCATGATGCAAAAACTAAAGAAAAGTCAGGTCTTTATGTGAATGAATGTGAGAAATAGGGGTTCTCTCTGTATTTAAAGCTGTAGTGTGTTTTATACATTTGCTTCTACAAAAGAGAACGCTTGCTACATGCTTTAAGGAAATCTTACTTTAAAAAATGTTGAAACTGTATATATATCTATATTTTCTCTTTGTACACCAGCCTCCTAGAATGCACCTGTACTGGTCTAATAAAATGAGTCAGGACAACAATTGCAACAAACATCATAACAATAGATTGAAAAGATTGTTTAAAATAATCTTAGCTACTGGTGATCACTCTGGGCTGTAATCCAGCTCACCAGTTTTCATTCACTATGGCACACGAGATGTAGACTGGCTACATGCATATCACTCTTGTTTCTTGTTGGACCTAGCCCTTTTTGCATGGTCATTCCCAAACTTTTTGTCTCCTTCCAATTATTGTGTTGGTCAGTTTTTGTTGGCTTTAGAACCCTGGGCACTTTACCACTGCTCACCAGTGCTAAAGTGCATATGCTCTCTGTGTAAATTGTACTGGTGGTTGGTTTATCCCTAATTGGCATATTTGATTTACTAGTAAGTCCCTAGTAAAGTGCACCTCTAGTGCACACTCTATAAATCAAATGCTACTAGTGGGCCTGCAGCACTGATTGTGTGACCCACATGAGTAGCCCTGTAAGCATGGCTCAAAACTGCCACTGACTGTGTGTACAGGTTTAAACTGCCAATTCGACCTGGCACCCTTAAGGTAGGCCCTAGGTAGCTCTATGGGCAGGGTGCAGTGTATGTTAAAGGTAGGACATGTACTGATGTGTTTTACATGTCCTGACAGTGAAATACTGCCAAATTCGTTTTTCACTGTTGCAAGGCCTATATCTCGTAGGTTAATATGGGGGCTGCCTTTAAATATCTTTTAAGTTGAGTTTCCCTTTGAGAGCAGATAGAGATTTGGAGTTTGGGGTCTCTGAACTCACAATTTAAAAATACATCTTTTGTTAAAGTTGGTTTTTAGATTGTCAGTTTGAAAATGCCACTTTTAGATAGTGGGCATTTTCTTGCTTAACCATTCTGTGCCTCTGCCTGCTTATGTATTCTACGTCTGGGTCAGACTGACAGTTGGGCTGTTTATGAACCTCAACTAGACAATGACACAAAGAGAGCTGGGGTGTAGCCTGCATATACTGATGATTCAACTGGGCTAGAGTGGAGGGAGGAGCTTACACTTACACCTGAATGGGCTGTGCCTGCCCTCACACAATGCAGTCTCCAAGCCCCTGGTGTGTGTCTGGGGCCAGACCTGGGCAAGGCAAGATCTTGTGAACAACAGACTTTCCTTTGAAGTTTGCCTACTTCAAAGGCAGAAAGGGATAAAAGGAGTGGACCCAAAACCCCAGATTTTCAGATTACTTCTGGAACCAAGAGGAACCTCTGCCAAGGAGAAGAGTTAAAGAGTTGGAGGAGGAGTGATGTCCCTTTGCATGTGACTGTGCTTTGCTGGGTTGGCCTGTAGTTGCTGCATCTGCCTGAAAGAGGACAAAGACGACTTTGTGGTATATTCCTTCTTGTGAAGTGTCGCCAAGGGCTTGAACTGAGCTTGATTCCTGTTTTGAAGTTTCAGGGCCATCAAAGACTTCCTCTGCCAGCACCTGGACTCTCTGTTGAGACTCCTACCCTGCCAAGTGGTGCCCTATCAAGTCTCTGGGCCCTTGAAAGGTGAAGCTGGTGGAACCCAGGTGGAGATCCACGCACAGGTGCCGTGTAGGGAAGGCTTTGATGAACCACCTGTAATGCGGCTGTAAAAACAACGCGCCACCCGCCTCGCAGCTGAAATCGATTCACCACCCCATCGTGCCTGGGAAATCAACACATCACCTGCATTGCGGCTAGAGAAATGACAAAACACCCACTTGCAGCTGGTGAAAACGACGCAACCCCCACTAAGCGCAGTTTTCCATCACCGTATGGCAGGGTTTTGCATGTATCATCCTGTGCAGATCTGAGGTGCCCATCCGGAAATCAACACATCACTCTCTTGGGGGAGAAAAACGGCTCATCACCTACCTAAACGGAGAAGAAATGATACACTGCCTCTCTTGTGAGTAATGAATCAATGCATTGCTGATTTTTCTGATGCACGCTCACCTGTGCAGCTTTATTTTTTACGCAAACCAGGTACTTTGTGTAACAACAACGTTTCCATTGTTTTCTATGGAGAAAGATTCTATTATTTTTAAAATTCATAACTTTACTTGTGTATGTTGGATTTTGGGATTTTTTTGGGATTCCCCGTGTGCCAATCCCAGGATATAATGGTTACATCCTTGGCACAGCAGTGCTGCAGCCAAGGACGTAACCATTATATCCTGGGCACAGGAGAGGTTAATGGCAAAGAGGATGATATTACTGTGTTGGGGTGGGAAATGCCCCCTCCACATAAAAGTGACAGGATAAAAGACTTGGGGCCATATGTACGAAAGCTTTTTCCCATAGACACAGAATGGGTAAAATCCTTTGGTACATCTGGCCCATGATGAGCTGTAAGAAAAGGAGCAATGTAACATTAGTGCCAGTCTACAGCTCCCAACTCCTTGACCTAAAGATATCTGGAGACCCCTAAGATTATACTTAATCTATACGGAGGAAGAAGATGAGTCACAAGCTTCAAATGCTCAGTTATGCAACAATGATGGAGTGCACTGCTTTGCGAAACTGTTTGGGCAAAAACTTTGAGACCATTTCAAGTGGTTAACCATTTGCTACCCCAGGACGCTGGCGGATACCCAGGAAATCAGGCTAGGTTCTACTTATTACATGTATGTGAAATGCAACTTATTTGGAAAATCTTGGTAAAAACCTTGTCACTATCCACCATCGCTAAATATTAGCTCTCATTACTAATTTATGAGTGACAACGTTTACGTGCTACAGATGCATGCAGGATGGTTCTGTTTGACAATATGAGAACATAGCTCAATCACTGTTAATATGTGTAATTTATTTTGCAGTTGTTTCATGGCATGCAAATTCCCTGAGGCATAAAATAATGATCAAAATGGATCAACAGGGGAAGTCTTCACTATTTGAACATGTTTACTTGTGGTCTGGCCAAAGGTCTTTGATCAGAAATCTTGCAATTTTCTCATCTGATATGAAATAGAAATGTGTGGGTGTTTATGAAACACAGCTTCACTGCCTAATGCCAGAATGAAAAATGTGTGATTCTTTGTGAGTCAGTAACCTGACCATCAGAAAAGTAGTCCAACAGTCTCAAGAAAATCTGAGTCACAGACATTAAAAGCGTTTCTCCTGATTGTTTATCTTTACCGAAGGATGTTATTTCTCTTTTCTTAGTGTGACCTTTAGGTTTATTTCAGTTTTCGTTTTATTTTGTATTTTATTGGTAATTGGGCTGTGCAAGGTATGACTTCATGAGCAATGAATCTGGGTTATTGATTTCACAATTTCTTACTGACACCTTTCTCTGTAACGTGAAGCCTAGAGAGGGGCAATTATAGTGCATAAAAGCAACCCAATTTCTGTTGAAAAGCATTAGAAACACATTTCCGTGGCCATTACCTACTTGGTAGCTAACTTTCGGAATATACCTAATTCGTTAAACATAAGAACTGGTAGAATACAGAGAACAAGAGATGACAAAAACCGAATTACAAGTCTAAATGCCCTGGCACACAGTTCTCTATGAACTTCAATATCAATGAGTAAAATCGATGCCGAAACGCATCAGTCCCAGCTCAAACCCCAACCCTTCAACAAGGCTAGTTTCTTTACTAGTCTTTTTCATTACACCCTAATCCTAAATCCACACTTTATTTACAAACATTTGGCATAGGTCAGTGCTGCAAGCCTTTTAGATGCGCTGCCCTATTCCAAATAGAAAGGGCATTCCTGTCCTTTCAATCAGCCAGAAATTGCAGTTGAGCACTAACAAGGGCACCCTTGCAACAAGGTGGAAGGGTGTCTGTAATGTTGGCACAATTGTTTTTTTGCAGAAAGGGCCACCTTCCTGCACAAAAACAATCACAAAAGGCATTTTTCTCTTTCTATATGAGCTGCAGAATGCAGCACATGTAGAAAGAGGAAACAGGCATTTATAATGCAATGGGTCTTGCGTTTGTTAGAGTTAGAGCTATTAGCATTGCAGGGGCCAGATGTAGCAAAAAAACATTTTGCGAGTTGCAAATTGCGAGTAATAGCGACTCGCAATTTGCAACCCACAAAATGTAATGCAGAAAGGTGTCTCAGACACCTTCTGCGACTCGCTATGGGGTCGCAAAGACCCACCTCATGAATATTAATGAGGTGGGTCGCAGTTTGCGACCATATAGCGAGTCCAGTCACTCACAGGGATGGTGGCCTGCTGGAGACAGCAGACCACCATGTCCGTGACAGCTTTTTGAATAAAGCAGTTTTCTTTTTCTTTTTGCAGCCCGTTTTCCTCAAAGGAAAACGAGCTGCAAAAAGAAAAAATTCCGAAACCATTTGGTTTCGTTTTTTTCAGAGTAGGCAGTGGTCCATAGGACCACAGCCTGCTCTGAAAAAATATTTTTATAGGCATTCACAAAGGGGAAGGGGTCCCATGGGGACCCTTTCCCTTTTGCGAATGAGTTACCATCCACTTCAAGTGGATGGTAACTGCGAGTTGGTTTGCGACCGCATTCGCGGTCCCAAAGCAACTCAGCATGGCGATGTGGTCGCAAATAGGAAGGGAACACCCCTTCCTATTTGCGAGTCGCAGCCTCAAATTGCGAGTCGGTACCGACTCGCAATTTGCGGTTGTGCATCGCGTTTGACCTTTTGCGCCTCGCAAACTGCGTTTTTCGCAGTTTGCGAGGCGCAAAAGGCTTCCTACATCTGGCCCCAAATTCCTAACTGGACATTTCCTGAGACATAAATTGAAAAAGAAAAGTAAAACAGCTGACATAAGTGAGCCGATTCAAAGCCCCATAACCCCCATGAGCATGAGAGTGAAGGAAAGACACAAAGGGAAAAAGAGGTTCGCTCGCAGTCAAAACGAAGCGGCAAATGTGCAATTATCCATGTAACAGGGTCGGTGGCCAAGGAGGTAACCAAACTGCCCCATGGAGGGCCAAACATAAAGCATTTACCAATGATAACAAAGGATTTTTGAAAGGCAAGCCCATGAACAAGTGATAGGGATGAGTGTGCGGTGGGCGTGGCTAAAAGCCCACAGACAGATTACAACAGGCCAGAGCGCATGCATGTTCAACCTAAAAATGAGGAGAAATGCAATCATTTCTCCTCGTTACGCCTGCTCTGGGGAGGTGTATGTTGTTGGTGCTGCCCCAGATTTACGATATGTTGTAAGTCTGGGGCAGTGTCAAAAACCATGGGTGTTGAGTGGAAACATCCACAGCAACACCCATGCCACACCTCATCAATGCAGTGTGAGGCAAAGCAGCAACCTGTGCTGGGTTGCCTTACACCATATCTAGAAGGCCATGCAAAGCCACTCACGGTGGCTATGCATGGCCTTCTAGGTATGGGTCTGCACAGTGCACCACCGGAGCGTCAAACAAAAGTGATGCTCTGGTAGCCTCAGTTTCACTAAATTTCCCCCAACTGCCAGCTTGACAAGATACCTTTATTCAAATAGCTCAGCTTTAAATGTACTTATCCCTACCACCATACTATTTATATATTGCATCCTTCCTAATACAATGATAACATTGCATACAACTCAAACCACTTCATGATAAGCGAGACTAGGTCAAAAACCACACTTTTTCATACATTCCTTCCCTACTGCCACTTGGGAAAGTGATAGTCAAACTGGAAAAGAGGAAAGGTATCTAGGCAATGTTTACTCATGCTGATAGATTATTTTTCCTCTTTGAGAAATGGGCAATCAGAATATTACACTGCCCTATTGGTCACTGCACTACCTCCTACACTACCAGTGTCCTACTGGGTGCACAAAATGAAACTCCTGGCCAACATTTGTACCTAACATCCCTCAATTGTATTAGAGCACTTCAAGAAGAGGACGGGAATGGACCATATAATGTCAAATATATGGCTGAAATCCTTCAAGGCCACATTTGCCATAATGTTGCATGGCACTGCCATCACACAAGGCAATGCAAGGGCAACACAACAATAAAGTCAAATATACCAAGCAATGCAAGGCTACTTTGAGTGACCTTGCGGTGCTTGGCTAATCTGAATTAACACACAGCAGTGCAAGTACCTGTCTTGCACTAATCTGCACCAGGGAGTCATTGCATAGGTGGAGTGTAGGAGTTCCCATAAATCCAACCATGGATTTTTGCACATCCCGAGATATACAATGAGTGGTAGACCTAGGAATGCATCAAAATGCTACACCTTCCAAGGGGAGGCGTAACGAGGAGCAATATGTTTATTTCTCCTTCTTTTTTTCCTCTTCCTACGTGTGCTGCATTCTGCTGCATACATAGACATAGGACAAAAAGCTCAGAGGATTGTTTTTGTGCAGGAAGGTGTATCTTCCAGCACAAAAATTCCTGGCTAGAATGTAGGCACCCTTGCACCAAGGCACCAGGTTGCCTCCATTGGCACAAGGTAGAACATTGTGCTCCACTTCAAGGAGAGGACAGGAATGTACCATATAATGTTAAAAATGGTGCTTTCCTGCCCTGTTCCTTTCTTTCAGCGCACAAAGGTATCTTGCTGCATTGCATGAAAGTTTGATAAATCTAGTCCTCTGTATCTATCACCCCTTGGTGCTGATTCAAAATTGTGCGTAGTGTAAATTGCTGTCACATTGTACCACATTTCCATGCTGTCACTATGTAGACTTGTGAATGCAATGTAAATATGCCTAACCCTTAAGGGCTTTATTAGCAATTTAATTTATGTTACCAGTTAAATCAGTCTAAAAAAATTAAACAAAAAATATTGTAAGAGCATACTTATTTAAATGATCATGCAATCTGATTTTGTATATAACAAGAAAAAAGATGCAAAATTGAATTACATACAAAATATCAACCAAACAGTTTTTATAAAGGAACTTTCCTATTCAAAATAAAGCATTGAAAGTTGCAAGGGGAAATTCTGAGGAAGGTGTCAGCATCGGATGAACCAAGTTTAAGATTTGAGGGGAAGCATGAGTGCTCAAGCATGAAGCTTAAGACTCTGGGAAAAGGGAGTGCTAAAACATGAAGCTCAATATTCTGGGGAAGGGAAATCAGCAGAGCTGAGAACAGCTTTTTTCAGGGAATTCAAGAAAGGGTCTGCTGCACTACTCAGTCAATTAAATGATGAAAGAAGATTCTATAAGCCTTCTCTAAATCAGTCTCCATGAAATGAACCTATCAAAAGAGAGAGTTTACTGGAAGCAGGTAGACTCTTTAATTTCCCACCTCTCAACAAAGGAGCAATCATCTGGGAGACTTTGGATGTAACATCAGTGTGGTCTACCTGATACAGGAACTCTCCCACTGTCTCAGTCTCTATGTCCAAGGCCAGCTCCTAATCACCGTTCATTTGCCTACCTGTCTAATACAATAAACAATGAGCCTATTCTAATCTAGTAAGGCACATGAGAAGTCGGAGCAGAGGAAAAACACAAGACACTGGCAAAGCATTTAATGATATTAAATTCATGATACTCAGGCTTGGATACGTTCTGCTAACTTGGCATTTAAATGGATTCCAAACAGGTACAAGTAACATAAAAATATAGGTTGTGTTTATACTTTGAATATATGTGTGGCTCTTACTAAAACATATACAGGCACTTATTGCTGATTAATTAATATAGTGCACACAGCTTAATATGGCTATTATTTAACATGTCTATGTAATGTGCAATTACATAGGGCATCAACATTAGCTGGACCATAGTTTAGACTTGCTTCTTCGTTATGTGATTATGTAACGAGCATGACCAGCTCATAGAAGTAAAAAGGAACTGCTGATCAGTACAATTGCCAAGAATTAGGCTTGGTGATTTCTTATTTCTTGTGTCATGACTAGCATCCTCCAGAGGTTGACATTATACAGTGTACATTACGTAGCATGCTGCTATCTAACTGTATAGATTGCATGAGGGATGCAACAAGAAAAAATCCTTCTAATAAGTCAGCACCTTGGAGGCATTTTATGGCCTAGGCATTGTCAAGACATTTTGGTGGTCATTCTGACCTCGGCGGTAAAAGGCGCCTACCGCCGGTCAGAAATCCTCCATAATCCCGCCGCGGTCGCGGAAACCCGCCACGGTCATTCTGACCCGCAGAAGGCAAACCTCCGAAAATCCGACCGCCACAACAGACCGCCAGACCAGCGGTCGGCGGAAAGGTGGAGGTGACCAAACCTCCACCGCCACGCCACCAGAAATACGCCCATCCCATTACGACCCACGAATCCACGCGGCGGTCATTCAAACGCGGTATTCCATTGGCGGGACACACCGGCGCGGTCAGAATACCCACCAACGAACAAAACTCACCCACATTGGACGATTTGAATCCCACACACCTGATACACATACACACACCACTCCCACACACACAATACAATATAAAACACCCACCCACATCACCCACAAACCCCTACGCTTACAAAATCGTAAAGAAGGCACGAGCGAGACACCAGCATCCAAAACATAACAGCCACAGCCACTCAACACCATCACCCACACACTATCCACACACAAAACAACACACACCACCACACTCAACTCACTTAAATACACATACTCCACCCCACACATCATACACACCACCCCATGGCACCCCAAAGACAACCCCGCTTCACAGACGAAGAACTCAGGGTTATGGTGGAGGAAATCGTTCGTGTAGAGCCCCAGCTGTTCGGCACACAGGTCCAATACACCAGCATTGCCCGGAGGACGGAGCTATGGCAGAGGATTGTCGACAGGGTGAACGCAGTGGGACAGCACCCCAGAAATCGGGAAGACATCAGGAAGCGATGGAACGACCTACGGGGGAAGGTGCGTTCCATGGTATCCAGGCACAACATCGCCGTGCAGAAGACTGGCGGAGGACCCCCACCTCAACCCCCACAATTCACATCATGGGAGGAGGAAGTCTTGAACATCCTGCATCCTGACGGCCTCGCAGGAGTCGGCGGAGGAATGGATACTGGTAAGTTGAAGCTTCAATACTGCTTCCCCCCCACCTGCATGCCAAATCAGACCCCAACCCTCACCCCCATCCTCGAACCCCACCCTCACCCCCACCCCCATCCTCACCCCCACCCTCACCCCCACCACCATCCTCACCCCCACCCTCACCCCCACCACCATCCTCACCCCCACCACCATCCTCACCCCCACCCCCAGCACACCTATTCCCCGCCAATGTCTCACCATCACAACCCACACATCCCAAAACCTAGGCCTGCATGCGTCCACTAAGCATGGACACCCATCACCAAAGCATGCCCAATGCATATACACATCCCCCCCACAAGCCACCCTCACCAAAGCCCCCACACACGAATGCCAGCACTTGGGGACACGGGAACCCACAGATACACCCATATGCCACACATTGAAACTATAACCATACCTCTATACCCCTGCAGGACCCGACCGTCAACACACCGCGGCGGAGGGGCCAGAATTATCCACACCCCCCACCCAAGAGGCCGTCAGCGATGACAGCAGCTCTGTCGATCTGGACACCGATGACCAGCCCGGACCATCGGGGCCCTTTGGACAGTCGGTTCCCCTCACACAGGCACAGGCCACTATAGACCCTAACCCCTCTGGGAACACCAGCACAGCTCCCACCCAGCGGGCCCATGCCTCTGTCTCCAGGGCGCGTCAATCTGCGGTGTGTCTACCACTACAGGGCACCCAGGATAACCCACCACCCCAACAACAACAGGGACCTGGGGGCAGTGGTAGTGGGCACACCGGCCAGGGGGCAGAGGCCCAGGGAAACAGGGCAGCTCGGCGGGCAGCTGTGCGACAGGGGGGGGAGGAGAGGCCCAGGGAACCCACTCTCCACGAGGTCCTCACCACCATCATGGGAGCATACAACCGCTCCCAGGAGACGATGGCGACGGTACTGGCCCGGTTCCAGGAGATCCAGGTGCTGCAGGAGGAACACTATCGGGGGTACAGGGAGGACATCCGAGCCATCAACACCACCCTGGTTACCATGGTAGGGCTGCTGCAGGACCTCGTAAACAGCAGGGCGGACACTGAACAACACCCAAGGGCCCCTGCCACTAGCCGGGACCAAGAACAGCCATCCACCTCCGCCGGCGCTAGTGGACAGGAGGCCCCCGCACAGCAGCAGCCCACCAGACCCCCACCTCCTGCAGGAGAAGAACCACCCCGCAAGAGGGCCCTGAGATCTCGCAAGACAGAGTAGGATGTCAAGACCCCCGCCAGCAATGGATACCACCTGATGTCATCCCACTGTCCCACATTGTCACCCTGTCCATCCTCGAACTGCCCATGCTCCATCTCTCCACAGGCCTCTGGACAATGCACCTGTGTGACTGTTACTCTGGACTCTGCCATGGACATTCCTTCACCATAGCCCCCACCCACTTGAAACCACCCATCCCATTTTGAGCACTTCAATAAACACCTATTTTGCACCAAAATATCAGGAGTCTGGCTGTGATTTCAATAGATTGTAATTGACATGACAGTGCAAATATGTCCTTGTACATGGTGAAGTCAACAAACAGCTGCCACAAAGCTGTAGTCCATGGGGAAACGAAGCACAGGACTCGTAGTGGGGACCCCAGATCTGAAATAGGGAGGGAAAAGCCACAACTCAGTCATCATACACTGGGTCAAATAGACAGGCAGCAGAGATGCTGCAGAGTAGTTAACTTTTACTAAATTATCTTTGAAATGTTACCTGTGTCCTATTGGAAGTACTGTTCAATGATTCTGTCCCTGTTGTCTGTTTCAGCCCCGTCGTCTTCCTCCTCGTCACTCTCCTCAGGTTCCACCGCTGCCACAACACCACCGTCTCGACCATCCTCCTGCAGGAAAGGCACCTGGCGGCGCAAAGCCAGGTTGTGAAGCATGCAGCAGGCCACGATGATGTGACACACCTTCTTAGGTGAGTACATTAGGGATCCACCGGTCATATGCAGGCAGCGAAACCTGGGCTTTAGGAGGCCAAAGGTGCGTTCGATCACCCTCCTAGTACGCCCATGGGCCTCATTGTACCGTTCCTCTGCCCTGGTCCGGGGATTCCTTACTGGGGTCAGTAGCCACGACAGGTTGGGGTACCCAGAGTCCCCCACTAGCCATACACGGTGTCTCTGTAGCTGTTCCATCACGTAAGGGATGCTGCTATTCCTGAGGATGTAGGCGTCATGCACTGACCCTGGGAATTTGGCATTTACATGCGAGATGTACTGGTCAGCCAAACACACCACCTGGATGTTCATTGAATGGTAACTTTTTCTGTTCCTGTACACCTGCTCCCTGTCTCTTGGGGGAACCAAAGCCACATGGGTCCCATCAATGGCACCAATTACGTTGGGAATATGTCCAAGGGCGTAGAAATCACCCTTCACTGTAGCCAGTTCGCCCACCTCAGGGAAAATGATGTAGTTCCTCACGGATTTCATCAGGGCAGACAACACTCTGGATAACACCTTTGAAAACATGGGCTGAGACATCCCAGAAGCAATTCCCACGGTTGTCTGAAATGACCCACTTGCCAAGAAATGGAGTACTGACATGACCTGCACCAGAGGGGGAATCCCTGTGGGTTGGCGGATGGGGGACATCAGGTCGGGCTCCAGCCGGGCACACAGTTCATGGATAGTGGCACGGTTAAGACGGTAGGTCAGGATAATGTGGCGTTCTTCCATTGTCAACAGGTCCACCAGCGGTCGGTACACGGGAGGATTCATCCATCTCCTCGCCCAACCCAGCGGACGGTGCCTAGGAAGGACAACATGGAGCACACAGTCAGGCAACCCACAGGTACGTACTCACAGCTAGCACAGTATACGATTCTCTATGCAGTGAATGGCGTGTATGAGTGGCTATGCAAGGCCTAGGCCTGTGTGACGCAGTTGAAATTGAGCCATGTGGGCCCTGGAAATGGCGGCTGCCTGACCTGTGAAGTGTGACAATGGGATGTGAGGTCAATGCGCTGGCGTGGCACACCGCGGCGGGCGGCGGGCCAAGACCGCGGCGCGAAGCCGCATTGGTTAACATTGAAGCCTATGGGTTTCAGGAGCCAATGGCGAAGGGCGCCGGCGGTGGCGGGACGCACCGCCGCGGTACGCACCGCCGCGGACGTGACCGCCATTTTCTATCTACTTATCCACTTGCGACTTGAACTTTCACAGGAGAGGACCTATACTGCAAGTGTTGCTGTGACCTCGGTCTGGAAGGGACAATGGCTGCTGCGACTGGGGAAAGGGCCCCTGCCTTCACTGGAGAGGAGTTGGAGAAACTTGTGGATGGGGTCCTCCCCCAGTATGCGCTACTCTACGGTCCTCCAGACCAACAAGTGAGTTTAATTCTATCTGGATTTGGGGCCACTGGCTGGCTTGGGGGCCTGGCGGGGATGGGGGGCATGTTGGGGCTGGCGGGGGGCCTGGCGGGGATGGGGTGCATGTTGGGCATGGCGGGGGGCCTGGCGGGGGGCCTGGCGGGGATGGGGGGCATGTTGGGCATGGCGGGGGGCCTGGCGGGGGGCCTGGCGGGGATGGGGGGCATGTTGGGCATGGCGGGGGGCCTGGCGGGGGGCCTGGCGGGGATGGGGGGCGTTGGGCCACTGGAAAGGAAAATGCTGAGTAACTTGAACGTGGTATTTCTCCCTCCCTGTACGTGTCACATAGGTCCGCGCCCATGAGAAGATCGGGATTTGGCGTGCCATCGCCAAGGAAGTCCGGGGCCTGGGGGTCCACCATCGACGGGGCACCCACTGCCGCAAGAGGTGGGAGGACATCCGCCGCGGGACCAAGAAGACCGCCGAGTCTCTGCTGGGGATGGCCTCCCAACGTAGGCGGGGTGCCTGCCGTCAACTGAGCCCCCTGATGTTCCGGATCCTGGCGGTGGCCTACCCTGATTTGGATGGGCGCGTGAGGGCAGCACAGCAGACACAAGGGGGTGAGTACAAGCATCATCTACTCTGTTGTCGTGCAGTGGAGGTGTCTGGGTGGGGGAGGAGGGCTGTGGGTCCCCCTAGGCCAGGGCGATATCTGTAGGCTGGGCACCCCCGTAAGCCCCTGTGTCCCCAGCCACCACCCTCAGTAGTGTGTCAGTACAGCCATCCCTGGGCCGTGTCATCCATGGGTGCAGTTGACAACTCTAGGCGTGTAGGGCATGTTCCACGGAATGCGTAGCGGACCCCAAGTGCGCAACTTAGTGCAGGGGGCATCTGTGTCTGTCATGTCCGCTAACTGTACCGGAGATCCATGTACTCAATATCCCTTTATTTCTCTCTCCCCCCCCCTTTTTGTTTGTCTTTCTGTGCTTGTGTGCATCAGCATCATCAGGCGGAGGAGAAGTGGCATCGGGGCAGGAGGGAGCTGCATCTCACATGGCCCAGGAGGGCCATGCCACAGAGTCAGACTGGACCAGTGAGACGGAGGGCGAGGGGAGCTCCACGACGGGGACGACTGGAGCCTGCAGCGACACGGACACGTCCTCGGAAGGGGGCTCCCTTGCGGGGGTGGCACCATCCGTGCCCCCCGCCATTACAGGTACAGCCGCCACCCAGCGCACCATCTCCGCCCTCCCAGCAGCCCCTCCGCGTTCGCCCCGTGCCCGCTCTGCCAGGAAGCCGGGCATCTCCTTCGCCCCAGGCACCTCAGGCCCTGCCCCTGTTACCCCCGCTGCCCTCAGTGAGGAGGTCATTGACCTCCTCCGAACGCTCATTGTTGGGCAGACTACCCTTTTGAATGCCATCCAGGGGGTGGAGAGGGAGGTTCATCGCAGCAATGCGTACCTGGAGGGCATTCATTCGGGTCAGGCTGCCCATCAGCGATCGTTCCAGGCTCTGGCCTCAGCACTGACGGCAGCCATTGTCCCTGTCTCCTGCCTGCCTCTACTAACTCCCTCCTCCCAGTCTCCTGTTCCTCTGCCTGTCCCACCCACACCATCAGACCAGCCTGCACACACCTCAACACCCAAGAGAAGCTCATCCAAACATAAGCACCACAGATCACCCAGACATTCACACACGCAACATTCCGATGCAGACATGCCAACAGTCACTACCACCTCTGTGACCCCCACCTCCTCGTCTCCCTCCTCCCTCCCTGTGACGTCTACACTCACACCTCCATTCACCTCACCATCAGCCAGTGTTTCCATCACCAGCACACCCTCCACTCCAGTCCGCACACGTGCAGTCACCATCCCCACTGCCATTTACACGTCCCCTGTGTCCTCTCCCACTGTGTCTGTCACCCCCTCTTCCACACCACACAAACGCAGCCACCCACCCACCCAACAGCCATCCACCTCACGACAGCCTATCCCTCCTGCACCTGCACCCAAAGACAGCAAACGTGACTCACCTACAACCACATCCTCTCCCTCCACTCCCATTCCCACTGTACCTACCACTCTCCATTGTCCCAAGAAGCTCTTCCTCGCCACTACTAACTTCTTTCCTGACCCTGAGCCCCCCCCTCCTTCTCGTCGGGGTAAGAAGAGCACCTCAGCCACCACCAGCCCTGCAGCCCCCTTGACAAGGGTGCAGGGGTATTGGAGCCCGCCAGCCCGCATGTCTGGATCTTCGCCCAGCAGCAAGGGGACAGCCAGCCCACCCCCTGTGAAGAGGAGCAGAAGGCGGAAGGGGCGCCGCAGGAGCCCGCCTTCTACATCCCCCCCGGGCACCACCCAGAGACAGTCACCAGCCACAGCTCCAAAGGGAGGCAAGGGCCACAGGCCGACGACTAAGGAGGGCAAGGGCAGCAAGTTGGAGAGGTCAGGCAGCAGGCCTGCTGCCCAGGAGGAGCCCACAACCCCCATAGCCGCTGCCCCGGGAGGAACCGGCACAGCTGCCCCGGGAGAGCCCACCACCCCCATAGCCGCTGCCCAGGGAGGACCCAGCCCAGCTGGCCAGGAGGGCCCCACCACCCACAGCCCAGGTGGGCAGTGAAGGAGCACCATCCCCGCTGCCCAGGAGGGCACCACCAGGCAATTAGCAGTTGGCCATAGACCGTCCGCCGTCTCAAGAACCGCTGAACTGGGCCCCGCCGTCTCAAGAACCGCTGAACTGGGCCCCGCCGTCTCAAGAACCGCTGAACTGGGCCCTTCAAGGCAAGAAGCGCTGAACTGGGCCCCGCCGTCTCAAGAACCGCTGAACTGGGCCCCGCCGTCTCCAGAACCGCTGAACTGGGCCCCGCCGTCTCAAGAACCGCTGAACTGGGCCCTTCAAGGCAAGAACCGCTGAACTGGGCCCTTCAAGGCAAGAACCGCTGAACTGGGCCCCGCCGTCTCAAGAACCGCTGAACTGGGCCCTTCAAGGCAAGAACCGCTGAACTGGGCCCTTCAAGGCAAGAAGCGCTGAACTGGGCCCCGCCGTCTCAAGAACCGCTGAACTGGGCCCTTCAAGGCAAGAAGCGCTGAACTGGGCCCCGCCGTCTCAAGAACCGCTGAACTGGGCCCCGCCGTCTCCAGAACCGCTGAACTGGGCCCCGCCGTCTCAAGAACCGCTGAACTGGGCCCCGCCGTCTCAAGAACCGCTGAACTGGGCCCCGCTGTCTCAAGAACCGCTGAACTGGGCCCTTCAAGGCAAGAACCGCTGAACTGGGCCCCGCCGTCTCAAGAACCGCTGAACTGGGCCCTTCAAGGCAAGAACCGCTGAACTGGGCCCTTCAAGGCAAGAAGCGCTGAACTGGGCCCCGCCGTCTCAAGAAGCGCTGAACTGGGCCCCGCCGTCTCCAGAACCGCTGAACTGGGCCCCGCCGTCTCAAGAACCGCTGAACTGGGCCCCGCCGTCTCAAGAACCGCTGAACTGGGCCCTTCAGGGCAAGAACCGCTGAACTGGGCCCCGCCGTCTCAAGAACCGCTGAACTGGGCCCTTCAGGGCAAGAACCGCTGGCCCTTTGGCAGACGTGGCAGGGCAGGATCTATCTCGGGCAGGGCTGCAGGATGTCCTCTGGCCAACTTGCCTCCTCCAGTGGCAGTGGGGTCTGTTATGGACTGTATGGACTGTGGCTTTGCTCTCCCCAGGATGGCCCAGTGGGCAGGCCACCCACTGTATGGACTGTATGGACTGTGGCTTTGCTCTCCCCAGGATGGCCCAGTGGGCAGGCCACCCACTGTATGGACTGTATGGACTGTGGCTTTGCTCTCCCCAGGATGGCCCCGTGGGCAGGCCACCCACTGTATGGACTGTATGGACTGTGGCTTTGCTCTCCCCAGGATGGCCCAGTGGGCAGGCCACCCACTGTATGGACTGTATGGACTGTGGCTTTGCTCTCCCCAGGATGGCCCAGTGGGCAGGCCACCCACTGTATGGACTGTATGGACTGTGGCTTTGCACTCCCCAGGATGGGCCAGTGGTCATGGAGTCCCCTCGTGGATCTGGCGTCGTGTACTCAAGTGGCTGAGGTGCCCCCCCTTCCCTTCCCCCTGAGGTGCCTGTCCTATTTTCTTTCTGATGCCCCTGCAGTGTTCTCTCCGTGGAGTTCTTGTCGTGGGACTGGGCCTTGCCCCTTTGCACAGGACCCCTGTGATCCACGGACAGTGGTTGGACTACATTTAGTAGCTGTATATATTTTGTACATAGTTTATTTATTTATTTGGATTACTGGTGTCCATATTTCAATATATCTGGCCGTTTATGATCTCTTCTTTTGGTCTTTGCATTATTTCGGAGGGGGGTGGTTTGTGGGTTGTGACAGTGATCTGTGGGAATGCATTGATGTGTGTGTTGTAGTGGGTGTGGGTGGGTGGGTGTGTGCCGGTAATCTTTTCCCTCCCCTGTGTCGTAGGTGCAGTACTCACCGATGTCTTCCGCGCCGCCGGGCGTGCTCCTGGTATATGAGGAGGAATAGGAGTGCGGGGATGACCTGTAACTCTGGCTCCATACTGCCGGAATCTCGCGTGGAGTGCGTAGAGGTGAGCGTTTTCCCGTTCGTAGTCTGTTTCCGCCGTGTTCTTATCGGCGGTGCTCCCGCCCCGGAAAAGGTGGCAGATTGGTGGGTCGTAATAGGGTGGGCGGTACTTTGTCTGCCGCCGGGCTGTTGGCGGGAACCGCCGCGCTGTTTGTTTGTACCGCTGTGGCGGTCGGAGTGTTAAGTTGGCGGGCTGTGTTGGCGGTTCCCGCCAGGGTCAGAATGCCATTTTTAATACCGCCGGTCTGTTCGCGGTCCGACCGCCGCCTCTCCGCCGACCGCCAAGGTCAGAATGAGGGCCTTTATCTATTTGCATAGAGGTCACTACTTTCTTTTCTTGTCTTTATCCTTAATCCTGTTTTCTTTCAGCCATTCATGCACAAACTCTTTGAAAATTTTCAAACATTCAACCCCTGAATGAATCCCATCATCACTTCACATCACACATGCTGCCTTCAGAATTATAAGAAGGATATCAGGGAGATTGTTCTGTTCAACTTGGTGTATGAATCTTCTGGAATATTTATTGCAAAAACCTAACATTGCTCAAGAGCCTCCTGCTCTTTTCAAACTGTTTAGGTCACATCTGTTTCTTATCATTGATTTATTGACCTACACATTTGTTTAAGTTAAAGTACACATCTTGCAGTGGTGAAAAAGAGGTGTCAGGAAACCAAATCATGTCGGACAAGGACAATACTCAAACTTACAATGAAACAAAAAAAATGGTATATTCAGAAGTGGGAGTGGGACAAAGAAAGGTTTCCCCTTGCTGCAAAATTTGAACCTCACAAGAGATATGAATCATACCCTCCCCATTCTGTTTATCAGCCTCAAAGGGCAACTACCAGCCATTTACCTCATGCTACAAATATGTATTAAAAACCAGAGCTCTCTTCTGGCTCTTCAAGGAAAACACATAATACCCACAGAGCACATGGAACACATGCCATAATGTGCCCTGAGGTTCAGAAAGAGCAGCATCATAGCGATAGCGCTGAATGAGACAACAAGTATCTAAGTCACCACACAAAAATTCTCTTACTGCCTAGAACAAATGCCCAGTCATCTTGGGTCACCAACACTGTTGGGTCACAAACAGTGTAACAAACAACTTGTTATTCTACTATACTATGCTATATTGTCTGAAGCAAGTGTTCCCCACTCCTTTGTATTTGTATTTGTAGCATTTGTAGAGCGCATAAGACCAATAGGTATCTAAGCACTAGGAAGAGAGGAGCCGCCAAACTTTGCTTAGACAAAGATCACTGCAAGACCAGACAAACAAGCATGTCAGGGAGTTATAGAGGATGGAGGAGCCTCACTTCTAAAGAAAATAACCATGTCTTGAGTTATTTGCAGAGCACTTGTTGTACCTCTGTCCTCCGAATCATATCTGGGAGGGTGTTCCACAATTGCCCCGCTACCACAGGTAAGGTAAGGATCCTTGGGACCTCCTTAGTCCCAGGGATCCTTACCAAAAATGGCCTGCTGATCTCCGTGAGCACCTGGTCACACACCAATTTATGACAGTCCTCAAAAATCCTGAACCATGAGAATATAGAGCCTTCTGCACCGAACAAAGGGCTTTGAAGGCCACCCGTTTTCCTGACAGGAAGCCAATGCAGTAAGCGTAGCCCTTCCAACACAGAAATGTGTTTGGGCAGACTAAGAACTAAGGGGCAGATTTATGGAAAGTGGCGCTGCACTGAGTGCAACGCCACTTTCTCCGCGCCCCTTAGCACCCACCTACTGCCACCATATGTGCGCCATATTTCAAATACGGTGCACCATGGCACAGGCTAGGGGGCAATAACGTAATTTTTTATGACACTATTGATGTACTCTGCTGGAGTAGCTCCAAATTTTGGTGCAACTCCTGCATAGTACATAGGGAACCATTCTAAAGAATGGAAGCCCGCTTTCAATGCCTGCTTCTGATCAGGCATTAAAAGTGCCGTAAAAAATGGTGCAAGGAAATCTCAGAGATTTCCTTGCACCATTTTTCCAGGCTCCTCTAAAGAGGG
This sequence comes from Pleurodeles waltl, assembly GCF_031143425.1. Lineage (NCBI taxonomy): Eukaryota > Metazoa > Chordata > Amphibia > Caudata > Salamandridae > Pleurodeles > Pleurodeles waltl. The sequence goes on from NC_090444.1 coordinate 1,204,649,657, forward strand.
AACGCCCCCTTTGGATACATTATGCCTGGAGCAGGAATAATGTAGTGAAAAGGGTTACAAAGTGGCACAATGTGTGGATTACACCACTCGGTAAATACGGCGGGGATTTTGGCCTCATTGGGCCACTTTAATGTAAAAAATAATTACTTTAATGTGGCCCAAGGTGGCTCTAGGGCATTATGTGCCCCTAAGTGAGCTGCAGCATTTTGAATCATTTGCAGTTTGTTCAGAGTGAGTTGATTAATGTTCAGGTACAACACATTACAATAGTGAAGCCAAGATGTAGTAAGGGCTCGAACTATCCTGAGTTCCTGCGGAACCAGCAAAAGAATTTTCCTCAAAATATGGATCAACCAAAAACACACACTGACAGTCCTATTCACCTGAATGTCAAATGATAGGGCATTGTCAAACCATAGTCCCAGATTTTTTACTGCTGATATAGGAGCAGGTAAAGCTCCACAACTCTCTAGCCACCACTGCTGATTCCAAGTGGCATTATCCATCCCAAAAACTACAATCTCAGTTTTTCACCCATTTTTTTTTTAGCCAGTTTATCTTCATCCAACCACTTACCTCCTGCATACATACCCAAAATGTGGCTCCTTTGACCACAAAACACTATATATAATCACATAGACTGACCAAATACTACCAAATTAGCAACATATCTATCTTGGTTAAAATTAATGAAAGTTCAGCACTCAAAAAACTCACTGCCTAGATGAACTGTAGCATTTTCAGGATTGGACCTGCATCTAGAACAATCTGGCAATGCCTGAAGGGCTGGTCTGACAGGCCAATGTGTTGGCCAGCTTTCTGGATGTTGTGGGCCCGGTATATGGTCTGGTTAGTTAGTTTTTACTGATATTACCACAAGTAGTGCCTACAGCAGGCACAGATGCATGCAGTCTCCTATATCTTGCAAAAAACACTTATACAGAATGGCCCTCATTACAACCCTGCCAGTAAATCCCGCTTTCTGCCGTGCAGAAGACTGCCAACATACCGTTGCAGCAGCGGAATTCCGCTACAGGTATTACGACCCACAGCTCGAATCCGCCACAATACAGACACCCACACAAGACCGCCACCCCAAAGGTCAGTGATAAATTGGCGATAACAAAACAGACACCGTCACGCCAACAGGAACATGCCCACACTATCACGACCCACGAATCAACGCGGTGGTCTTTCAACCGCGGTAAACCATTAGCGGTACACACCGCTGCACTCAAAATACACACACATATACAAAACACAACCACATTGGACAATTCAAAATACACACACCTGATACACATACACACACCACACCCACACACTCACACCACTATAAAACACACACCCACATCACCCACAAACCCTTACTACCTGAAATTTGAAAGCAGGCCAGAGAGAGACACCATCTAAAACAACACCAGCATCCACAGACACACAACACCATCACTTACACAACATCCAAGCACCTCAAACAACACACACCAACACGCCCCCTCACACATCACAACAGACACCACCTCACACATCACCCACACCACATCATGGTACCTCAACGACACCCCAGATTCTCTAAGGAGATGCTCAGGGTCATGGTGGAGGAAATCATCCGGGTAGAGCCACAGCTATTCGGATCACATGTGCAGCAGACATCCATTGCAAGGAAGATGGAGCTATGGCGCACAGTCGTCGACAGGGTAAATGCAGTGGGACAGCATCCAAGAACACGGGATGACATCAGGAAGAGGTGGAACGACCTATGGGGGAAGGTGCGTTCCGTGGTCTCCAGACACCAGATTGCTGTACAGAGGACTGGCCGTGGACCCCCAACTCCTCCCCCACAACTAACAACATGGGAGGAGCAAGTCTTGGCTATACTGCATCCTGAGGGCCTCGCAGGAGTAGCAGGAGGACTGGACTCTGGTAAGGCAAATCTTTACTACTATATACCCCCACCCTACCTGCATGCCATCACATACTCCCACCCTTACCCTCACACCCATCATCCCAACAACCCACAGATACCCCACCAACACAACCCACATATCCCAAAACCAAGCCCTGCATGTAACACAAATGCATGGACACCCATCACCCAAGCATGTCCAGTAAAGAGATTCACACATGACCCAAAATCACCAATCACACAAGGACCAAGCCAACAATGCAAACACTGGAGTACAGGGTCACTCACCTATTGCACACAATGGCATACAGAGATATAATAACTATGCATTTACACCCCAACAGGACCCATACCCAACGTCACCGGACAGGAGGTGCCAGACATATCCAGTCCCCTCACAGAAGAGGCCCACAGTGATGACAGCAGCTCTGCACAACTGGATCAAGATGACCTGCCCGGCCCATCAGGGACCTCGCGACAGTCGGTTCCCATGACACTGGCACAAGCCACCACAGAGCCTCCCCCCTCAGGAAACACCAGCACAGCACTCACCCAGCAGGCCCATCCCTCTGTTCCCAGGACACGTCAATCAGCAGTGTGTCCACCACTACAGGGAACCAAGGCCAAGAAAATCAGGGACCTGGGGGCAGTGGCAGTGGGCACATGGTTCAGGGGACAGAGGCACAGGATAACAGGGGAACTGGGAGGACTGCTGTGCGACAGGGAGAGGACAGGCCCAGGGAACCGACTCTCCACGAGGCACTCTCCAAAATCATGGGAGCTTACCATCATTCCCAGGAGACGATGGCAACAGTCCTGGCCAACTTTCAGGAGACCCAGTGGCTGCAGGAGGAACACTACCTTGGGATCAGAGAGGACTTGAAGTCCATTAACACCACCCTGGTCACCATTGCAGGTGTACTGGCAGACCTCGCCAACACCAAGAGGGACAGAGTGGCACAACAAGGGGCCCCTGACCTTGACGATGAACAGCCCTCCACCTCCGCCGGTGCCAGTGGACAGGAGGCACTGCCACAGGAACTACAGGACACCAGCACCCCACCCCCTGCAGATGGAGAACCACCCCGTAAATGGTCCCTGAGATCCAGGAACAAGACAGAGAACAATGTCAAGACTCCCGCCAGGAAATGAGACCCCCCTGAATGTCACCCTTCAGTCCCACTATGTCACCCTGTCCATCCTTAAACTGCCATTGCTCCACTTCCTATGCCACTTTGGACAATGCACCTGTGAAACAAATAGACTGGACTCAGCCATGGACATTACTCCACCATCCCCCCAGCCCATTTTACAACCCTCTCCACTTATTTGCACAGGAATAAACACACTTCAATCACAAAACAATCTGGAGTCATTCTGTGCTTTCTCAAATGTGTAATTGCAACAACTATGGAATATAGCAATGTCAATTTACTTGTTCACATACCAATGTAACACAGCTGTAGGCCAGCAGTAAACATAGCATATGGCACAAAGTGGGACCCACATCTGTGAAATGGAAAATCAAAGTGACAAGTCAGGGTCCATACACTAAATGAAAATGAAACACTTATGCTAGTTCCAACTACAGAATGAGATGTGGGAAGCAGTGGCTTCTTCTTACCTGTGTCTCACTGGAAGTATTGCCTGATGATGTTGTTTCAGTTGTCGATATCCTCTTATTCTCCCTCCTCTTCTTCACTGTCCACAGGCTCCACAGCTGCCACAAGACCACCATCTGGCCCATCCTCCTGCAGAAGAGGCACCTGGCGTCGCAAAGCCAGGTTGTGCAGCATACAGCAGGCCACAATTATTTGGCACACCTTCTTCGGTGAGTAGTAGAGGGATCCACCTGTCAGATGGAGGCACCGAAATCTGGCCTTCAGGAGGCCGAAGGTCCGCTCGATCACCCTCCTAGTTCGTCCATGTGCCTCATTGTAGCGTTCCTCTGCCCTTGTCCTGGGATTCCTCCCTGGTGTCAGTAGCCATGACAGGTTGGGGTAACCAGTCACCTGCAAATGTCGAGACACACACTAACCCGTAGGGACAGCCCCATACCCAGACACCTCTGTCAACTGTATTGGGACCTTGACCTCACCTATTAGCCACACACGGTGCCTGTGGAGTTGCCCCATCACATAAGGGATGCTGCTATTCCTCAAAATGTAAGCGTCATGCACTGACCCAGGATACTTGGCATTGACATGGTAGATGTACTGGTCTGCCAAACACACCATCTGCACATTCATCGAATGGTAGCTCTTCTGTACACCTGTTCATTCCTGCGGGGTGGGACAAATGCCACATGTGTCCCATCAATGGCACCAATGATGTTGGGGATATGTCCCAGGGAATAGAAGTCATCTTTCACTGTGGGCAAGTCCTCCACCTGAGGGAAAACGATGTAGCTGTGCATGTGTTTCAGAAGGGCAGATAACACTCTGGACAACACGTTAGAAAACATTGGCTGGGACATGCCTGATGCCATGGCCACTGTTGTTTGAAAAGACCCACTGGCCAGGAAATGGAGTACAGGCAGGACCTGCACTAGAGGGGGGATTCCTGTGGGATGGCGGATAGCTGAATTCAGGTCCGGTTTCAACTGGGCACACAGTTCCTGGATTGTTGCACGATCAAGTCTGTATGTGACCAGGATGTGTCTCTCTTCCATTGTCGACAGGTCCACCAGGGGTCTGTACACCGGAGGATGCTGCCATCTCATCACCTGCCCCAGCGGATGTGCCCTATGGAGAAGAATAGCGAGCAGAGAGTCATCCAACACTGAGGTATCACAATGTTTAATTTTCAGAAACGTAATAAATCCGCAATGTGCCGGTATCTGTCTATATTCTCGGCTTAGATAGGTGTGACGCAGTTAACATCCATCCAATGTGGCCTCCTGAAATGGCGGCTGCCTGACTGTAAGGTGGGACAAGGGGATATGAGGTAACTGTGCTGGCCGTCGCGGTGGGCGGTCGAAGACCGCAGCGCAATTCAGCATTGGTTAACATTGGGCCCTATGGGTCCCAGGAGCCAATGACGATGTACGCCGGCGGTGACGGTACGCACCGCCACGGACGTGACTGCCATTTTCTGCCTGTTCACTCACTTGATACCTGACCTTCAACAGGAGAGGACATGCACTGCAAGTGCTGCTGTGACCTCAGTCTGGAAACAACGATGGCTCTTGTGTCTGGGGAAAGGGCCCCTGCCTTCACTTCGGAGGAGGTGGAGAAATTAGTGGATGGGGTCCTCCCCCAGTACACGCAACTGTACCGTCCTCCAGACAAACAGGTGAGTACACTGTGAACATGCTGCATGGGCAATGCCTATTTTGAGTGGTGTGGATGGAACATACATGGGGTGGAGGGCTGAGGCCTGCATGTGTGGATGGGGACTGTATGTGCGTCAGGGCAAGGGTGGGAACTGGGGGGCAATGAGTATGATGGTCCGGACATGTAAGTAATTTCAATTTCCCCATGTACCATTCCTCTAGGTCAGCGCCCACCAGAAGACTGGTATTTGGCGTTCCATCGCCAAGAACGTCCGGACCCTGGGGGTCTACCACAGACAGAGCACCCACTGCCGTAAAAGATGGGAGGACCTGCGCCGCTGGAGCAAGAAGATGGCGGAGGCCCAGCTGGGGATGGCCTCCCAACGTGGGAGGGGTGCCCGTCGCACCAGGAACCCCCTGATGTTCCGGATCCTGGCAGTGGCATGTCTGGAGTTTGATGGGCGCTTGAGGACATCACAGCAGCCACAAGGGGGTGAGTACACTCTCATTTAGCTGACTCTGCGCACATTACGAGGTGTCTGGGTGGGGGAGGTGGGCAGTGGGTTCCCCTAGGCCAGTGCAAAGTTTGTAGGCAAGGTCCCTTGTGAGGCAGGCTACGTGTTACCCCAACCCCAACAGTGGTAAGAGCCATCTACATCTAGTCAGGCTCCTGTGACTTCCAGGTGTGCAGCAATTGGTGTTAGGCCTCGTACCCCATGGTCAGGTGAAATTTCTAGGAACTGTTAGTGCATTGCGTAGTGCAGAGGGCTGCTCCATGTGTGTTGTGTCCGCCAAAAGTAGTGGTGTTGCATGCACTGAACATGTCTTTCTTCTGTCTTTCCCCCCTTTTTGTGGTCTCCCTGTTCTTGTGTGCAATAGCATCATCAGGCGGAGGAGCATTGGCACCAGAGCAGGAGCGAGCTGCAACCCACTTGGCCCTGGAGGGCGAAACAACGGAGTCTGAAGCCACCAGTGGGACGGAGGGCGAGGGGGAGGGGAGCTCCATGGCGGGGACAGGAGCAGACAGCAGTGACAGTGACTCCTCCTCTGATGGGAGCTCCCTTGCAGTGGCGGGCACCGCTGTGCCCACCACATTAACAGGTACACCCCCCCCCACCAGCACCGCCCTCCTAGCAGCCCCTCAGCTGTCCCGTGCACACTCACCCAGGAGGGTGGGCATCTCCTTCACCCCAGGCACCTCAGGCCCTGCCCCAGTCAACCCTGCTGCCCTCAGTGAGGATGCTATTGACTTACTGAGATCCCTCACTGATGGGCAATCTACCATTGTGAATGCCATCCAGGGTGTTGAGAGGCATTAGCAACAAACAAATGAGTACCTGGAGGGCATTCATTCTGGGAAGGCAGCCCAACAGAGAGCATTTCAGGCTCTGGCCTCAGCACTGATGGCAGCCATTGTCCCTGTGTCCAGCTCCCCCCTCCAACTTCCTCCACCCAGACCCAATCCCCTATACCTCAGCCTATCCCAAGCACACCATAAGACCAGCATGCACACTCATCAACACACAAGAGTGGCTCAGGCAAACATAAGCACCACACATCCCACAAGCACTCACACAAGCACCATTCCCATGCAGACACAGCAACATCCACAGCCTCCACTGTGTCCCCCTCCTCCACGTCCTCCTCCTCCCTCCCTGTCTCGTCTCCACTCGCACCTGCATGCACTACATCATCAGCCATTGCCTCTATCACCAGCAAGCCCATCACCACACACCGCTCATGTGCACTCACCACCCCCACTACCATGCACACATCCCCAGTGTCCTCTACCAGTGTGTCTGTGAGCCCTCCTCCCAAAGTACACAAACGCAGGCACACACCCACCCAACAGCCATCCACCTCACAACAGCCTCCAGCCCATGCACCTTCACCCAAATTCAGCAGACGTACACCTCCTACAACAACTACCTCTGCCTCCACGCCCAAATCCCCCCATCTTCCCGTCCCAGTGTGTCTATGAAACTCTTCCTGGCTAACATTGACCTCTTCCCTACACCTCCCCCGTCCTTCCCCTAGGGCCAGGCTTTCCAGGTCCCAGCCCAGCACCTCAGCCACCAAATCCCCAGCCACAGTGGTGCCAGCAACTGCGGGGCCATGGAGTGCGCCACCCATCAGGGCTTCCAGTGTGCCACGTAGCGAGGGCAAGGACATTCCGCCACCTGCCAAGGTGAAAAAGGTGCCCACATCCCAGAGGGAGAAGCCTAAAGTACCAGCCACCAAGGGCTCAGCAAAAACCAAAGGGGATAGTGGCAAGACAACTGCGGCACCATCAAAGCTGGGAAGGGCCTAAGCTGAAGAGCAGGTCAGGAGAGGGCATGGTGGCACCGACTGAGGGACCAGTGTCACGCTTTCTATCCACGCCAACCTGTACGGCGGCGAACACCGCTAGCTGCCCCGCCACCACAACCGCCACAACAACCGCCACCTGCACCGTCACCTGCACCGCCCCCAGCATGTCTACAGCCTCAGCAACAGTCCCCAGCCTCTTCCCTAGTGGGCAGCTGTCCAAGGCTGTAGGAAACGTCCTACTGTGTCCCTCTGCTGGTGCTGACCCAAGCACCGCCGCAAGCACCGCTGCAACAGACACCGCCGCAAGCACCACCGTGACAGATACCGTAGCAAGCACTGCCACCTGCATTGCCTCTGGCGCGTCCACAGCCTCAGAAACAGTCCCCAGCCTCTTTCCCAGTGGGCAGCTGTCCAAAGCTGAAGGAAACGTCCTGCTGTGTCCCTCAGCAGGTGCTGACCCATGCACCGCCGCAAGCACCACCGCGACTGACACCGCCGCAAGCACTGCCACTGGCCCTGTGGCATCCTCGGACACAGGCACCACCGCTGACATGGCTTCCATCCCCAGTGGTCAGTCGTCTGAGGCTGGAGGAGAGTTCCTGGACCCTGGGCAGCTTCCATGAGGCATTTCTTCCATCACTGTTTACACCTGCAGGTGGAAGGCGCAGCCACAGCAGTGTGGGGTATTTTGCTGCCTCCATGGCGTATCATGCTACCTGTACCTCGCCAATCTCGTGGCACGCACACCCAGGTGAGGGAATTGTACTGGCCACACTGCATGTGCAGCACTCTGGGCACCGAGCCCCCTCCAGAACCAGTGGAGAATTACATCCACTACCTCTGTCCTTGGCAGAATGAAGCACTCTGGGCACCAGGCCCCCTCCAGAACGAGTGGAGAATGACATTCAGTACCTCTGTCCTTGGTAGGATGAAGCACTCTGGGCACTAGGCCCCCTCCACAACCAGTGGAGAATGACATCCACTACCTCTGTCCTTGGTAGGATGAAGCACTCTGGCACCAGGCCCCCTCCAGAACCAGTGGAGAATGACATCCACTACCTCTGTCCTTGGCAGGATGACGCACTCTGGGCACCAGGCCCCCTCCAGAACCAGTGGAGAATGACATCCACTTGAGAGACTGTGGATTTGCACTCCTCAGGATAAAGCAGTGGGCAAACCACCCACTGGAGAGACTTAAATGACTGTGGCTTTGCACTCCCCAGGATAAAGCAGTGGACCACCCACCCACTGGAAAGACTTGAGAGACTGTGGCTTTGCACTCCCTAGGATAAAGCAGTGGGCAACCCACCCACTGGAGAGACTTGAGAGACTGTAGCTTTGCACTCCCCTGGATAAAGCAGTGGGCAACCCACCCACTGGAGAGACTTGAGAGACTGTGGCTTTGCACTCCCCAGGATAAAGAAGTAGGCAGCCCACCCACTGGAGAGACTTGAGAGACTGTGGCTTTGCACTCCCCATGATAAAGCAGTGGGCAAACCAACCACTGGAGAGACTTGAGAGACTGTGGCTTTGTACTCCCCAGGATACATCAATGGGCATGGAGCCCCCTAGTGCAGCAGTGGCTTCGGGCGTTCATCTGGCTGAGGTGACCCCCCTCCCCCTGAGGTGCCTGTATATTTTCGATCTGATGCACCAGCAATGTTTTCTCCGTTTCCAGTCAGGTATCATGTGTGGGCCTCGCCCATGCATTTTGGGCCCAGTGGTCCATAGACAATGATTAGTACACTATACGGACTTGTGTAGTTGTTGTACATATTTGTATATACTGATTTTTTAAATTGCACTATCTGATTTTTATTGATTACAATCGTTACAATCATTTCCTTTTGTCCTTGTGATCTTCCAGGGGGTGAGGGGGTGTATATGTAATGTTGTTGCATGTATTTGTGTGTGTGGTGTTGTGGGTGAGGGTGGGGTTATTGTGTGTTGCATGTGTGTCACTCTCTTTTCCCTCCCACCCTCCCCTGTCTTGTAGGTGCAGTACTCACCGTGGTCATCGACGGCGTCTTTGCTGCTCCTGATACAAGAGGAGGAAGACCAGCATTGGTAACACCTGAAGTTCGGGCTCCATGGCGTCCTGGTTCCTCGTTGGGTGTCTAGAGGTGAGTGTTTTCCCTTCTGTGTATTGTTTCCGTCGTGCTTTTGATAGCGTTGGTTCCGCCCCAAAAAAGGTGGCAGATAGGCCTCTTGTAATAGGGTGGGCAGTACTTTGTCTCCCGCCTGTCTGTTGGCGGTGACCGCCGCGCTGTTTGTTTCTTCCGCCGTGGCGGTCGGAGTGTTAAAGTGGCTGTCTATATTGGCGGTTTCCGCCACGGTTGTAATCCCATTTTTTTTCTGCCAGCCTGTTTGCGGTATTACCGCCGCTTTAACACCGACCGCCAGGGCTGTAATGAGTGCCTATGTCTTTACAAGTTCAAAACTGCCTGATTTGTAAAGCTATATGATTTACTGGTACGTGCCACCTCTATGATGGTGCCTGGGCTATTTTGTGTCCCAGTCCCCGCCTGAGCATTTTCAGTCATTTCCTACCACCCTGAGATGGCACAACCCAGAGATTACGCTGCCATTGCTCATTGGTGAACTACAGCTTTATTGGGAGAGCAGATTTGTGAGTACTGCTGCAAAACTCCACAGCATTAACTAACATGAATCAGCCTACTCTGATCTCCATGGTCTGTGAAGTGGTTCCATGATGGATCATACTTCAAACCTAGGTTTTCTCCTTTCCTCAAGGCAATGGATTAGGCTGGCTTCGAAATGAATGTACCCTCAACCACAATTAAATACATCTCTTCACATGGATCAGACAAACTGTCCAGCAGTTTTACAGCTTCCCCTGGAAAGCATGGCTGCACTTTGCTCCACAGCAAGCCACTTCTTGTTATAAGAAAAGGACCGAAACAAAGTTTCATGAAAGAGCTCTGCCAGGTGACTGGTGAATGTACTGGAAGATGCAAAGTAACTACCAATGAAGTCTTTCCATTCACCTGGCTACCCAAGGAGATCCTCTGCAGTGTTAAACAAGGATCGTTCCTCAGCCTCACCCTCTTCAACACGTACTTCTTTAACAATTCAACCTGGCCAGATCACAGAGACTCAATATCCTGTCCTATGCCGATAACACCCAGCTAATCTTCTTGCTGTCAGAAGGCCCTTTCACCGGCTGCTGGGGGACATAGGACCACATCGCCCAGCATTCCTAGCTCCTTCAGGCCCTTTTCAGGGGCCGTGTTCACCGCAGCGCGGGGCCCGCACTTGGGCAATACAGACTCGGCTGCTGGGGGACAGAGGACCACATCCCCCAGCATTCCTAGCTCCTTCAGGCCCTTTCCAGGGGCCGTGTTCACCGTGGCGCGGGACGCGTGTGGGACGCGCCCGGGCACGTGCCCGGGCGAAGACCGGGCCAAAACGGGTCCTTCTTCGCCCGTCTGAGCCTGGGCTGGGCCATCTCTTTTGGTTCTGGAACACAAGGGTTTAGGTAAGGAGACATATAGGTGGTCATTCCGACCTAGGCGGGCGGCGGTTGCCGCCCGCCCGTCGGAAGCCGCCTGAATACCGCCCCGCGGTCAATAGACCGCGAGGGGTATTCTGACTTTCCCGCTGGGCCGGCGGGCGATCTGATTCAGATCGCCCGCCGGCCCAGCGGGAAAGCGCCTTCCACAAGGAAGCCGGCTCGGAATCGAGCCGGCGGAGTGGAAGGCGTGCGACGGGTGCAGCAGCACCCGTCGCGCTTTTCAGTGTCTGCATCGCAGACACTGAAAAGCCTAGTTGGGCCCTGTTAGGGGGCCCCTGCTGTGCCCATGCCATGGGCATGGGCACGGCAGGGGCCCCGCGACCCCCCCTACCGCCATCCTGTTCATGGCGGCTTTCCCGCCATGAACAGGATGGCGGTAGGGGGGGTCAGAATCCCCTCGGCGGCGCAGCGAGCTGCGCCGCCTTGGAGGATTCTAAGGGGCAGTGGAAAACCGGCGGGAGACCGCCGGTTTTCCCGTTCTGACCGCGGCCAAAGCGCCGCGGTCAGAATGACCAAGGGAGCACCGCCGGCCTGTCGGCGGTGCTCCCGCCCCCGTTGGCCCTGGCGGTAGAGAACCGCCAGGGTCAGAATGAGGGCCATAGTCTGGCCCTTAACATTTGATTTTTTACTTTTCCTCCCCCACCAAATCCCTGATTATCGTGTGTGAGATATGGGGCAGCGGAAGGCAGACGATTTTCCTGTGCCTCACTCTTACATAAAAGCATAAAAAGCAGCTTAGTGGGAAAGTGGATGGACGCTCTGCCACAAGTAGGAACCGATTCACTGTTCGAGGAGGTCGAGGCTATTCTGAGGAGCCCTTCTATCTCAGCCCTCCCAAACCCTGATACCTCTTTGCACAAGAAGATCCCCGACCTTTTTAGGAAAAAATCTCAGATGTCCAACTTGGATGTAAAAGTGGATCTTCACTCCCTTCCCAAAACCCAGGATGCAATTCTCTCACCATCAAAGAGTCTTGCTCTGGATGAGGAATCTGCTGAACATACTCAAGTTAAGGACTTTCCATCTCCAAGACATAAGTCTTTAATTTCTATTGACATTCCTTGTTCTAACAGATTCTCAGCCTTGCCTTCTTTCAGTGAAAGATCCTGAATGTCGCCTAGGCTCAGTTCCTGATGAACCAGACAAGGGGAAACAGGATAGGAAGACGCAATCAAATGGAATATTTGAACTGGTAATGATCTCCCAGAAGCCGGACGATTTAAAGCTCCTGGTAGTAACACTCCTGAATAAAATCTCTGGACTTTCTGAACAGAGGGTGGTATGCAATTGTAAACTGTCCAGCGAGGTTGATTATAATTCTGAATTGATTGAGGGACAAAATACGTCAGCTGCACCAAATACCAGTGGCAAAGGGGCTAATATTCCTATATGTATAGGGCTTAGGGCAGGGCCCAGAAGTACAGCAGTGAACGGAAAGGCCACTCGCCCAATCGTATCGGCCACCTTTGAGCGAATGCCCAACTCAGACCCAAACCAACATGAGCATACCCTCGGTCCACGGGATTTAAATATTTCCCACAAAATAATCTCCTCTATGGATTTTGGGGGTGTTATGGGCACACAGATGCCTGTTAGTTCACCCAGAGTTTCATCCCTTGGTCAACCAAGACCAATACAGGCACACAACAAGGAAGGAAGATATGGCTGGAGAAGGGAGGATGCTTATATATTTATGACAGGGGTCCCCAGGTTGCCAGCCGGCCACAGAGAGACACATGACTCACTCATTAACAAAGTTATCCATTGGATACACACACAGAGGAATTGCCTCTCTGTTATTCGGTCTGACATTCGGGAGGTGTGTAGACATAGCAAATTGGGGTCGGAATTTGACTATATTTCAATTCTTTTCACTGATAGTACATTGGTGAATTATCTTATTGCCTTTGACCTATGGACTGGCCCCCTAAGAGCTGGCAGAGAAACTGGTATTGGTCTCTGTATCCATCACCTGGTGGCAAGATCCGTAGATGTTGTAGTACATCTGACGATCATACGGGTGAGGTCCAAGTTTCATCTAAGAGTTGTTTACCATCTATGATAGAGAATCCTTTTCCTTCATTATCTGATCTGGACTGACTAAATGATGCCACCTATGTAGGGTCTCTTAATGCAGCCAGTAAAGCTAGTCGAGTAGAATGGCCAGGGAACCTAAAGACCGTCCCTTATTTGAGAACTAAGGTAAAAACTGCGTACCCAAAACATAGCATCATGTCCTGGAATGTGGCAGGAACAGAGAAAAAGTTAGGAGATCCTGAGTGGGTCAACCTTATCAACAAGCAAGATATATGCTTATTTCAAGTAACTTGGGCTGAAGAGTTGATCAAGTTAGATGGGTTTATAACTTCTCTGTGGCCCAACCTGCTTCTGGGGGTTTTTGGCAGACCGATAGGCGGGCTTATGATCTTGTTGAATAAAAAATTGAAATGTGATCATTCAGTACTAAGTTTTAATTCACAGGATTTACTGGGTGTTCAACTCACATTTCAACCTGGTCTTAAAATGACCATGGTTAATGTGTATGCAAGGTCTGTCTCACGAGGCGCAGAGTCTAAGACACTTGCCCAGCTAGTTTTTATTCATGGAGCACCTGCACCCATCAGATTATCTGTTGGTTGCGGGTGATTTTAACTGTTCTTTTGCTTTAAAGAATCTCACTAGCAGTTTGACAACAGAGGAAGACGAACTTTGGGGAATTCCCCAATCAATGGAGGTTGTCCCCTTTATTGACTCTCATGTGCAGATGTCCTCCTTTTGCCTAAGATTTGGACTAAGAGAATGTAATGGCCGTACTAGATCTGATTCCAAACGTGCTCCCACTTTTAAGCAAGGGTTTTCCTCTAGCACTATTGATTACTTTCTGGTGGATATTAGGTTTTGGACAAGCACCTTAGATATGAAGATAGAACCCCGCTATGATAGCGATCACAATCCCTTGTGCCTTACTCTAACTAACCATGCATTTGGAAGAGTCCAGCACTTAGAGACCACCGATATCCCGATTCCTCGCCTGAACCTTAGACAAACCCCTGTTAGCTGGTTAAAGGTGATATCGAACCCATATCTGATTAAAGAAATCTATTCACTGTTTTTAAAACTTTTTTCCAGCTTTGACGAGCAAGAGGTTGATACTATTCAAATTATGACCATCCACACAGAAATGGTAGGCACCCTACAGGGTATCTTTTATAAGGAAACTTTGTCTAGGCAGACTCCTGATAGTACTCAATCTAGGGAATGGTTTAATAGGGATTGTGCTTATGCGAGGTCTAATCTAAGAGCAGCTCTCAAAAACCATTCACAGGTGGAGATTAGAAATGCCAGACTCAGGTTTGTCAAGGCCCTGGAACTAGCAAAAAAAATTGGGAATACGAGACCTGGCAGAGGATGTTGGATGCAGTCAAGAATCAAGATGACGGCTCTTTCTGGAGGCTGCTGGCTAGTAGAACAAGTGGGGGTAATGACACTATTAGCATGCATATGCAGCCTGAAAGATGGGTGGCCCACTTTTCTGAGATCTATGCCTCACCTGTACAACAGGATTTTGCGGGCAATGGGGGTGATGACTGCAGACTCTCCGCTGATGGTTCTGGGGAGGACATTGTTTTTACAATAGCTGAAACAACTGCAGCCATTAATTCCCTGAGACCTGCTAAGGCACCTGGCCCGGATAAGATACCGGGGGACCTGTTCAAATCTGAACCCGTCATGTGGGCATGGTATATAAATACTCTAACGAATGCCATTGCAGCAGGTAGCCCCATTCCAGATTCGTGGCATGGGGCGGAAACAATCCCTATTTATAAAAAAGGTGATGCGGGCTTGCCCGTTAATTATAGACCAATTAGCCTTATTGATAACTTGCAAAAGATCTTTGCCAAGCAAGTTTTAGACAGGCTCATGGAATGGGTTCAAGATAACCAGGTATTATCCCCTCTTCAGGCCGGATTTCGCCCAAGAACTAGCACTATGGACCAGGTCTTTAGGCTTTTATTGTTATTTTGGAACTATGTTACCTTAGCTAAACAAAAATTGTACATTGCCTTTGTGGATTTAAGATCTGCCTTGGACCTTGTCCCTAGAGAGAAGCTACGGGAAGTTTTGAACAAAATTGGAGTCCCGGGGAATTGAGTGCATTTAATTCAAAGGCTGCATGTGAATACTTATACACGAGTGAGATGGGGTAGCCAGGGGGAACTCACTGACCGGATAGATATTAGGCGGGGGTCCGCCAGGGCTGTGTCCTTGCCCCAACTCTCTTTACTCTGTTTATCAACGAGGTGGTGCAAGTTGTAACCGATTGCCAAAATGACACCCCCTCCTTGAATAACCTAAAAATCCTGATTCTGTTATTTGCCGATGACTCTCTTTTGATCTCCAAAACACCCATGGGTCTTCAGGTTCTAGTGGGCAGATTTAGTGTGTTTTGTGCAGATTATGGATTGGAGCTCAATCTCAATAAAACCAAATTTATGACTCTGGGCTGTGGTTCTACTAAAAGATGTACTATCCTTCTTAATGAGACCCCCTAAGCAAGGTATGTTCCATCGACTACTTAGGGGTAAGAATTAGTAACAACATGCAATGGGAGGCTCAGATTGATAAAGGCACAGCCCTTCTACTGCATAGATCAGGGGCTATTCTGCGTTTTTATAAATCCACTACTGTGAAAGCTGTTTCTCCAGCTATCAAAGTTTTTTTAGCGAAGGCTCAAAGTGCTGCGGCTTATGGTGCAGAGGTCTGGGGATTCTCTAATGTTAGTAAACTCTCTGTGGGAGAAAACAGCTTTGAAAGATCTCTTTTGACATGCCCTCGTAATACCCCATTGATTCCAGTGTTCCTGGATCTCAGGTTCTCTTGCATATCTGATGTAATTGCCTTAAGACCCTTACTTTTTTGGGTACGCATTTGGACTACTCCTGAATTAATTGTATACAAGGAGTGCCTACAAGACATCGTAGATAGATCCAATGTACTTTCGATTCCTTGGTTCAAGCACATTTCGAGATGGTTTGATATTTTGGGACTTAGAGACTTCTGGAGCCAACCCCACAACCTAAGGAGGGATCAAAAGCAACACTTGAAAACAGACTATTGGTCTTACGTGGCTAAACAGCACTTAGGGGAAGCATGCAAGAATTTTTAGTTTACATGTTTTTTATTTCCTCTTTTTAAATTATTTTCTCCTGTATTTATTATGTATACTTTATATTTTAGCTGTTGTGATTCTATTGCTTTGATGGTTAAAATTGACCGAATAAAGCTTGTGTGTGATGATGATGATGATGAACACTTGGTGGCCTGCTGAACTTGACCCTTCCCCCGCCCTGACAGACCACACCCGCAACGTTGGCATCAACTTTGACAGGAAGTTATCTATGCATAAACAAGTAAAGGCAGCCTCGTCTGCCGGTTTCCACACCCTACGGATGCTCTGTAAGACATTCCGGTGGCTCCCAATCGACACCAGAAGGATCGTCACTCAAGCCCTTTTCACCAGCAGGGTGGACTACGGTAACATTCGTTACATAGGAATCATTGCACGCCTCCTGAAGAGACTATAGACAATTCACAGCTTAGTGGCAAGACTCATGCTTGACCTCTCGAGACAGAATCACATCACCCCATCCTCAAGAAGCTACACTGGCTCCTGATCCAGAAGAGATGCCAGTTCAAGATGCTGACCCATGCATAAAAGGCCTTGCACAACGAACGACCAGCATACATCAACAAACGAATGCCATTCCACCAACCGACCAGAGACCTGGGATCTGCCTCTCTTTTCCTCGCCGATCTATCGGCAGAGGATGTTTCTTCTCTGACCTGGTGACCAAAGCCTGGAACAACCTTCCCCTGCACCTCATGAATGCCACATTGCTCAGGAAAAGGACTCAAGACATTGATGTTTGAATGAACAGAGTACTATGAAGCAGATAGAAACTTAAGCACCTTGAGACCTTTATGGGTGATTTGCTGCATTTTATAAATCCTGATTCATTGACTGATTGCTGGACCTGGCCCTTTTTGCGGGTTCATTCCCAGATTTTTTGCCTCCTTCCTCCTATTTTTTCTGACCTCTTGCTGTTGGCTCTAGGACTCTGAGCACTTTACAGCTGCTTATCAGTGCTAAAGTGCAGGTGGTCTCCCTTCTAAAGTTGGTATGATTGACTTATACCTAATTGGCACATTTAATTTACTTGTAAGTCCCTTGTACAGTGATATCTCTATGCACAGGGCCTATAAATGAAATGCTACTAGTGGGCCTGCAGCGCTGCTTGCGCCACCCACTGAAGTAGCCTTTCAAACCTGTCTCAGGCCTGTTAGCACAGGGCTTACGTGTGCATTTTACTGCCACAGGGACCTGGCATCTAAATTTACTTACCAGGCCCAGAACTCTCCTTTTACTACATGTAAGTCACCCCTAAGGTAGGCACTAGCTTGCCCTATGGGCAGGGTGCTATGCATGTAGAAGGCAGGACATGTGCCTGGTTGCGCGGCCTGTCTTGGTAGTGACAAACAGCCTATATGGTTTCTCACTAGTGTGAGTGCTGCCTTCTCATTGGATTGTATTGGAAACGCCGTGCCTTATGTATAAGGGTATTGTCTGATTTCCGAGGGGTAGCACAGGCATGTTTAGTATGGTGGTAATGGTAGTGCAAAATGCTGCTTGCTGGTGTAGGCGGATTTTTTATTATCATTACAGAAATGGCACTTCTAGAAAGTCTCTGTGCTTATGATTCTGGTGTTTTGCAGCTTGCCCCAATCCACATCTGGGCAGAGTGACAGTTGGGCTTTGTGCATACTTTTCAGAAAGCCTGTACACAGGGAGGGTGGAGGTGTCACAGAGATGCATCTGCATATTAAATGGTCTTCCTGGGCTGAGAGAAGGGGAGGCGGGGCACAGTTGCATCTGTAAAGGCTGTGCCATGGCCTCACACCAAGGGCTTGTTTACCCCAAACTAAAGTCTGGAGCCTGTGCTGGAGGAGAGCGGGGGCACTCCCAGAACCAGTTGCAACCGGTTGGAACCTCTTCTCCCCCTCTTTGTTAAACCTTTGCAAGTACAGGGGATTTTTCCCCACAATGGGGAGACACTCTGGACCCTGAAACACACTTGTAACTGGACACAGAATGCTGCTGGAGAAACTCACCAGGAACAACCTTGGACTGCTCTGCTGACCTGTGACCTGTTGGGTTACCTTGAGGAACTGCCACTGTCTGCATCCCCTTTGTAGTGGCCTGCTGCCAGGCCATACCACCCTGTGCTCCATCTTTTGTGTCCCCCAGGGGATGGGTGCTGTGGCCCCTGCATCTGCCTGCATAGCACGTGAGGAGCGCTTCCTTTTACTTATATAGCACCTTGGTAGTGCTCTGGCACATCAAGCATAGAGCCTTGAAAGTGCTTCTGTCTTCTGCCCCTAGCACCTTGGGAGTGCTTCCTCGTGTTGCAGCTGAAAAGGAATCACCGCTGCGACCCGGGCGGCTTATCCAGAGCAAAGCCGAGAGCGCAGCTGAAGTGTGCTGCTCCCTGTGCCCCAGGAAACCGCAAAGTGAAGAAAGGAGCAAGCATGCTCCTAAGGGTGTACCTGGGGGAAGCATACTCCGAGGAGTGCCCCCATGGCACCAACAGGCCCCAACTGCAGCTGATCACCGCTGCGGTCCGGAAGGGCTGTCTGAGGCTCGCACACCACGTCAAGTGCAGGAGCCCTTGTAAGAGTGGGGTGGATGCCTCATCGGAGGCCCTCCATTCCACGGGCCCCATTTTTGTTGTGTGCTGTGCGGGCGGGCGGGGCAGAAGCCTCACCGGAGGCCTCCCGCGCTGCCAGGCCCTTCTTGTCTTCACAGGGGCCCCCACTGCTGTTGGAGCCCACATTTAGGTGACGTGCTTCGTAGGCGGGACATTAGCCTCATGGGAGGCCCTCAGCACCGCTTGGCCCCTTGTTGCATTGCTCTTCTTCCATAGGGAGGGCCGGTTGTGGCCCGAGGGGGAACAGCAGAGATCAGAGGCCCCCAAACTGGATGTGGGCCCCAGGAGAGGCCCCTGTATAAATCCAGAGGGGATGCGTACCACCCTCCTACCCCCAAACATAAAGACGGCGCCCATTTTAGTGCAGAGGAGCGCAGGGAGCCCCCATTTTTCATCATGGCACTGGAGGTGCCTTCATCATTAAAAACAGGTACTGTGAATGACCACATGTTTCCCTGATGTCCTTATGTATTTTTGGTGACATGCCAGAGTTTCTCCATATGTTCCTGATATGGGCATTATTTTGGATTTTTCTATGACCTGCCATGTGTTTACTAATGTCCCTTGTATGGGAATTATGGGCATTGTATGCTGACCTGTTCTGTGACTTGCCATATGCTTTCTAGTGTCCCTGGTATAGACATTTATGATACTTTTATGACAAGTGCATTTCTACAGTAATGTTTATCCTGACTACTGCTTATGTTGCAGAATAATGAGTGACCCGTGTGTTATATGTGACTACTGCTGATTACTGCAGGGTATTAGTACTGTGTAACGTTTTGACAACTGCTTGGGTAGCAGGATATTACTGACATGTGGTGTTTGGTCTAATGATGTTGTGTACAATACAGTTTATTTTTATATAACTTGGTGTTGTGTTTCCTTTGTGGTGGGGATAGTACGCCACATGCGTTGTGTATGTTGTGCAAATGCTTTACAAATTGCCTCTGGAATAGGCCTGACAGCTCGTGCCAAGCTACCAAAGGGGTGAGCAGGGGTTATCTTGGGTGTGTAACTCTCTCGCCCTTACTAGAGTGGGTGGGTTCTGCCTGGCTTAGGTGCATGCCCTAGCCAACCAGAAACCCCCTTTCTTACACTGATTCTTTAGCACTGCTTGAAGCCACAAATTTAAAAAAAGCTATAAACAGCATTCATGCTGAAAGATATTTAAATATTTTGGATTCAGCTGAACTCCTTATATTCCCCTATGTAATTGCTTTGGAGAGCACTTATATTACTTAGAGAACTGACAAGCGTACAAAGCTTCTTATCCATATGGCTTTACAATATGTGGTATTTCCAAGGGAGCACTTTAACGGAGGTCTAGCATTCTTTTAGGTTACTCTTTAGCACTCAGCAGCATTTTTGAGTTCAGGAAGTAGTACTACAGGAGTACTCCTTTACATACTCTCACATGCTTTTGGAAATCGGGCCTGAAACATCCACCTCTCTGTTAGTAAAAGTGTAAGCCAATTCTATTGTTAATTGTATGTAATGTATGTGAATGATCCTTGAATATTCTTATTTTATTCCCATTTGGGATTTTGGGGAGCTATTTCACAGATGCATGTAAGAGTATGTAATATCAGAATGGTTTTCCGACAAAGTGTCATAGGTCACAAATATCTTGTCGAAAATATAACAGGACAGAATATAGAAGATGAAGATGTAGAAGGGGAGAATATTGGGTTTTAGTTATTTGATATCTTTTTAAAATATAGTTGTACATAATATTGTTTTATTTAATTTAGCTTATTAAATATCATTGAATGAGTTTGATAAATATAAGTTATTTTAATATTACAAAGTATTAACATCATATTGGAATTAGTCTTCAATTTGTTTCAGTATAATGAGTACATTTCTAATGATTTATGTTTCATATTTTATTAGAAATTTTATATTTGGTAGAGGATTTTTTGGTTTGAAGCAGACTATGGTGGGACGTTTTTTAAAATGTAAATGCCTGTTTTTGTTTTATAAATTATTTTTAAGTAATTTATTTTTAATTGATAATTATGGTAATTATTTAATTAGCTATTTTAATGATGTGTTGGTCTTTAATATTAGGCAATCAGTTTATTTAATTAATAAATTGTGCAAATTGGTTTTATATTGATTCATTTGTATTTTTGAAATGTAATTGTATTTGTTTTGTTGTTAATTAATTCATTTAATTTTAAATATGTTTTATTTTTTGCCTATGTTAGAAATTAGGTCTCTAGTTGACAGAGGTATGCACCATGTCCACGTAGGGACCACGAATCTAGTCAGAGTAAGTCAAGTACAAACCCTAAATTAACCTGTGCTCACCATATGGTGGCTTGGCACAGATCAGTCAGGCTTCACATAAGAGGCAATGTGTAAAGTATTTGTGCAACACATAAAACAGTAAAAACAATAAAAACACCACGCAAAAATAATCCACACCAAGTTCTAAAAATAGATCTTAACTTAATGAGCAAAACATGACAAAAATGACAAAAACCCAATTATTAGAAGTCGAGATATGAATTTGTAAAGAATATCTGCAAATGTAGTGCCTAAAAGCTTAAAGAGCCAACCTGGGCTATCTGGCCACACTAAAATCAGATGAATCCAAAAGTTCAGGCTGACTGCAATGAAGCGTGGGCTGGCTATAGGGATCAACTTTGTTGGTGTCGAAGATCCAATGCAGGGAGTAGGAGAGGCCAATGCGAAGGTGATGTGTTGGTTCTGATCCACGCAGTCAGGGAAGGCATCATCGGAGAGCTGCGCAGTCGACAATGTGATGTTGTCGAGGAGCGGTGTCAAACTGTTTATGATGAAGGTGATGCGTCGTTGTTGAGCCAAGCAGCTGGCGATACAAAGGTGATGTAACGGGGCTGATGGCGATGTGTTGATCCTGAGCTGCGCAATCTGCAATGCAAAGTCCTCATCCTCAGTGGCAGTGGCGATGTGTCGAGGAGTGATGTGGTGGTTCTGATTGGCACAGTGACAGTGATGCATTGATTTCCTCAGAAAACAACTGCAGAACCCACTTCAAGGGCCCAGGACTGGATTGGCACCATTGACAGGGCAGGATTCACACATGGCGGAGTCCAGGTGCTGTTGGAGAGTTGCAGACAGTCTTTGATGTCCTTGAGACTCTGAAAGGATAGGAGGCAAACCAGCAACCCCTTGGAATCATTTGGTTCTGGGGATGTTCAGTCCAATCCTTCTCACTACTAGGCAAGGGGAGCAGCAGGCAGCAGTTTAGGTACAGCAAAGCAGGAGTCTAGCAAGTCAAGCAAAGCCCTGCAGAGTGGATGTCCTTTGAGCTGCACAGTAGTCCTTCTTCCTGGCAGACTGTCTCCAGGTCCAGCGGTGTACTAATATGATAGGGTTTGAGGCAGTACTTATACTTATACAAAGTTGTGCCTTTGAAGTTAGGGAGACTTCAAAGAGAGGCCTTTGAAGTGCACATAGCCCCTGCCCATCCTTCCCTGGCCCAGACTTACTACAGGGGGTTATGCAGCTCTTTGTGTGCGGACAGGCACAGACCTATTCAGGTGAAAGTATCAGCTGCTCCCTCCCATCTGGCTCAGGAAGACTCATCATACTAGTGATAGATCATCAATATGTGAATGACACACCATTAGCTCCCTTTGTGTGTGACTGTCTAGGGGGAATGCACAAAGACCAGCTGTCGCCCATCCAAAACATGTATTCAGAGACAGGCAGAAAGCACAGAATGGTTAAAGCAAGAAATTCTAAACTTTCTAAAGTGGCATTTTCAGACTTACAACTTACACTTGACCATAAGTGGTGATTTTAAATTGTGAGTACAGAGACACCAAACTTGAAATATCTATCTAATCACCATTGGAAATTACACTCATAAAATGTAATAGAGTTTTACACTACCTAGACATGTAAAACTTAAAAGTAGATGTCCAACTTTTTAAATATACTGCACTTGGGACAGTCCATGGCCTACCTTGGGGTGACATATATTAAAAAAGATGGTTTGGGCCTGGCAAGTGGTTAACTTGCCAGGTTGACATGGCAGTTTAAAATTGAACATACAGGCTCTGCAAGGGTAGGCCTGAGTCCTGTTTAAAGGGCTACTGAAGTGCTATTAGTGTTGCAGGCCCACTAGTAGCACTTAATTTACATGCCCGGGCACATTAAGTGCGTTTCACTAGGGACTTACAAGTAAATTAAATATGCCAGTTGTGGATAGTTCAATGTTACCATTTTTGGGGCAAGAGCACATGTGCTTTAGCACTGGTCAGCAGTGGTAAAGTTCCCAGAATCCTAAAGCCATCAAAAACGAAGTCAGCAAAAGAGGAGGTCAGGAGGCAAAAGGTCTAAGGGAAAAAACACCAAGGATGTCAGGTCTAACAGTCTACTTATAAATATTTTATTTAAAAAAAAACGTTGGTGGAGGAATAGTAAATCTGACCCGTCAGAAGCCTAACTCTACTCCTACTGGTGCTTAGATTGGTGTGGGAACAGTAAATCTGATCACTCCAAAGTCAAACACTTTCCCTAATTTTGTTTACATTGGACTGGGAACAGTAAATCCGATTCCTCTAAATATGAACACTTTCCCTACTGTCGCTTAGATAGGGGTGGGAACTGTAAATCTGACCCCTCCAAAGTCCACCACTAACCCCTATAAAGTTCAAAATGAGTGAACAGTAAAGATGCTTCAAGTTCTTATAGTGTATATCGTCTTCTAGATTTTTGTTATTGACATTTTACCTCTAGATACTAAAGGCCTCATTTGGATCCTGGCGGAGGGGAATACTCCGTCACAAACATGGCAGATATCCTGCCTCCTGCATTACAATCCCATTATATCCTAAGAGGATCGTAATACTTTGGACGGGATATCCATTTTGTTTGTGATGGAGTATTCCATCCACCAGGATCTAAATCAGGCCCAAAGTATATAAAGTTGATATTTATGTTCTCAGTATGTTCTTTGGGATATTTTTGTCACTGATAATTTTATTAGGGATAGTATGCCAAAGAACCACAGAAGTACTATTATATGTACTCCAAATGCCTTTGTGAATAGGCCAATGTGCTTTTCTTCTCTGTGAACCGAATCTGTTTAAGGGTTACTACATGTTAAACTAATCCCATTACATGTTGATAGACTCTGCCAGAGTCAGAAAATAATTCATTTGGATGGTCTCTACTCTTGTAGAAATCTAAAATACAAAACATGCATAAAATGCAATGTCTACAGTTCTAGTAAGTAATACAGATAAGGTCACACAAATATATGAATATATGAAAATATATGTGCACTCCCCTACCTTAAATAGAGCCAGGGCCCATCAAATGCGTTTTACCATCAATTAATTTACTCATGAGGTGGAGCTAAACTTAAAATATCATGCCTGCATCTCAGGCAAAATACACAAAGTCAGAAAACAAACACTATGTAGCAGGGGCCCTGTGCAGTTAGATGACTCCAACCTTCCTTTAATTCCCTTGTCAATACCTTCAAGGATAGCTATTTTAGTATGCCTCAATGTTTTGACTGTTATCAACAATGCCCTGTAGATATAGGAGGGTAATACCTATGCAAATCTGGGGTTCAGCGTGTCCCATGCAATGATGAGTGCTACCCTTACATCTCTAAATGTTTTCTGGTGCAGGCTGGGAAGAAACCCATCTTTAACTGCGGGACTTGTATGATGAACAAAAAGAAATAAACATAAATATGGGTACATGTATAGCTTTTACTGGCTGCCATTTTCAGACACCTGTTTGTAGGCTTATCTTGTTCTATAGAGTTCTAGCAGACAAACCTTGAATTCACATGTAAAGTTAGCAAAACGATTGATGTTTCTGAGTTAATATAGGTTTAACACTCACATAAAATGTATATTCATAACTCTGAAATGCTAAAGATTGGCAAGTAGCTTCCTATGTTTTTTTCTGGGAAACAGGACCACTGTGGGGTTTTGATCTGAGGGGTGGAATATCTTGAGAACCATAGAGATAACTCCTTTAGCTGGTAGAATCTACCGTTCACATAAGTTAACCAGATTAATGAAGGTGTTTTATGGCACTTTAAGATACACTTCATTGTTGCTGCGCAGATCTGGTCACGTTCGTAAGTCCCAATTCAGTGAAACATCATTATTGGATGAAGATTTGCTTGGGACATTATATTATTTCCTCTGCAATCCTCATTACGAGATATACATGGGGTGCCAGGTGTAAATTTAACAAGAGCCTCTAGAAGAATGTAATACTTTCCACGTAGAGCAAAAGAGGACTAAGCCTGAACAACTGTTTTCACTACTTATTTCAACGGAATGCAATGCTGTTGAAAGCACTTTAGGACGCTGGGTTTCGGTGACAGTTTTGCTAGCCCTGCACCCAAATTCCCTAATGAAGGATAATATTGAAGTTAAGGGTTGTACTACTCTTTTCTATTATACTGAATACTTTTCTTATGATATATATCTACTCTCATCCTGACTGTTGGTTCAGTGTTGTCTTCTCAAAATCCAGTTGGTATTGTGGAATGTTTTGGGTCTATATTTGTAGAAGCAGTCTTACTGTTGGATAAAAAAAGAGTATTTGCTTACCTGTCCAGGCTCATTGCTGTCATAATAGCACTACATGCAAACTGATTGCATGTGTCCAATGAGGTGATGATGGTACATAGAGGGCTGCCAAATACCCACTCTCCTCCACGTGCCCATTGATGTATAAGAAAAGGCATTCCTATGATGTGAACCAGGTCAGCGATCGCAAGATTACATATGTATATGTCTGGAATGGTTTTTCTCCGAGAACTGTAAGAGAAGAAGAAAGATGTGTTAAATATACAGCAACCATTAATTAAGTTAGCTGTAAACTACTATTGTATGAAATAACCATATAATGATATTGGAAATGTGGCGTTAAGTTACCATCAAAACCTTTGTTACCTAAGTTAAAAGTTAAAAATGCATTTATGTATTTATTTCTTTAGCATTATTAAATAATACACAATAGAGTCTAAAGTATAGCAGAGTGGTTTACATAAAACAGTTTTCATATTTGTACTACTTCATGCTAAAAAAACTGTACAGAATATTTATGTTACATTTAATGTACCAGGGAGCATTTGAAAAAATGAAAATAATATTTAAGAGACATCACCAGTTTACTATTCTATTGCCATTTAAAAAAAAAAAGTTCATATCTGTGCTCTTCTTTATTTGCTAGAGTTATGTTTTTTTTTATTAAAGAACTTTAAATAATTCAAATGCTACTTCAAGACTTCAGTGGACAGCAAGGCGGATGCATGGGAAGCCAGATAGCATAGCAATGCAGCTGTCAGAAGTGACATGGGTGCTTAGTTTTAAGGAACCATCCCAAGAGCTG
The DNA here is from genome assembly GCF_031143425.1 of Pleurodeles waltl. NCBI lineage: Eukaryota > Metazoa > Chordata > Amphibia > Caudata > Salamandridae > Pleurodeles > Pleurodeles waltl. The sequence goes on from NC_090444.1 coordinate 1,204,675,813, forward strand.
CATTGGCCAACAATTAGGTGGATAAGGACCTCTCAAATGCAGATTTGAGTAGTGCATTTTAATGTTCACTCTGAGGAGAACACAATTTGAATTTGTGACATATTCCAATCAATGTTATTTGCTCAAAGTTGTGTAATAAGAATAGTTTAAATTTTAGTGGGTGAATGATGTATTGAGGGATATGTAGTGAGTGTGTGGATTGTGGGCAATTTTTGAGTCTGGCAAGCTCCAGAAACCTGGCATTAACATTTTGCTTATATAGCAGTCAGACACCATATGGAATAGACTTGGATTTTTGAATGCTCACAGAGTCCAATTCTATATATGTCATATAATGCACAAAAACTTAGTTGGATTTTACCTTCAGAGCTCTGCGAAAAAAACATATTTACACCTTTTTGTACTTAATGCATTAGGCATCTAAGTTAGATGGCCTTTCATACTTGATTTCCAAAGACTCTAAACAGGCTTCTGGAACAGTAGAATTGTCATATTTCCTAAATCTATTGAAATAATTTAGCTTTTCTGGCCATATCACCATTTGGGTTATAGTCTTCTATGTTTCTTCCAATGGAAGGATGACACTGATTCACACACATATAGTCCTTTTGCCATCCAGTCAACAAGTATGCTCCTTGCTCTGCTGCTATTTGTGATTGTTTTGGAATCACAAATCTACTTGCTCAGGGAGGAGACAGACACCATGTGGCTAACCTCAGGCTATCAGGGAGAAAATTGTTGCTATTTGTAGAAAACATTATACTTTTAATGAAAAACCTGAGTTATGAACTCCAAAATATTTTGATTTGTTTAGGTAGATTTGGAAAGCTGTTGGGCTATAAAACATTCAGGAGCTAAATTTCACTCCTATTCTCTATGGATGCATGTGATGCTGTGAGTTTGGCGATATCCCTTCAGAGGTAATAAAAGATGGTATCAAAATAGAGGAAGAGACTCTAAGAAACATGTCACTTTTTCTGATACATTTAACATGAGCTCAGACTCGGAGGAAGAAATGAGACAAGACAGTAGGAACAATAGAGATAGTAGATATGTTGGGATTGCAACAAGCAGAGATAACCAGGAGTTTTTTAGACCACCACCAAAGCCCGAGGGAGAGGGATGTGCCATTACAAATCACAAGTCCAAGGAGAGACTAAATGAGAACAAGAAGCCAGAAGAGAAGGAATAGAATACAAAAAGGCCCCAATAATACATTTGTCATCTAAAAATTTAACAAGAGATGAGGAAGAAGAAGATTTTAGAGAAAGCTCTTGGATTTGCCTCAAAAGGATCTTCTAATAAACTTGAGTTAGAAAAAGACTTGAGGGGCCTATTCAGGAAAATAAGGCAAAAAAATTATTTAAGGGCAAGGAGCTGGAATCCAGGGAAAGTAAGTCCTGATTAAAACCTCCATCAATATGGACATGGATCTAGACAGCTTGTAGGCAGAGAGGTGGAAGTGTTTGAGACAGTTATAGAAAAGGGAATAGAGAATTTAAATAATAAAAAATTTGAATAATAAAAATCTAGCAATAAGACATTGAGAAGCTTTAAGGAAACTTTAAACCTATGATAATATCACCATAAAACCATGAGGTAAAGGAGGAGCATAGTATTCATTGACACATTACATTACAGGAAAAGAATGCAAGCCCTTTTTCATGAAGAGGCACATTAGAGAAAATCTAGTAGAGTTGAATGGAGAGACTTGGCCTGAAACGTAGGAAATATTTTAAAATTAGCCAAAGAAGATTAACTGATTTGTCAGAAGGAGTACACATTCTTGCAGAATGAACTTCAGATAATACCAGCCTTCTACAGTCTCCTGAGAGTGGTTTACATAAAACAATTTTCATATTAGTACTACTTCATGCTAAAAAAACTGTACAGAATATTTATGTTACATTTAATGTACCAGGGAGCATTTGAAAAAATGAAAATAATATTTAAGAGACATCACCAATTTACTATTCTATTGCCATTTAAAAAAAAAAAGTTCATATCTGTGCTCTTCTTTATTTGCTAGAGTTATGTTTTTTTTTATTAAAGAACTTTAAATAATTCAAATGCTACTTCAAGACTTTAGTGGACAGCAAGGCGGATGCATGGGAAGCCAGATAGCATAGCAATGCAGCTGTCAGAAGTGACATGGGTGCTTAGTTTTAAGGAACCATCCCAAGAGCTGCATTGGCCAACAATTAGGTGGATAAGGACCTCTCAAATGCAGATTTGAGATTTGAGTAGTGCATTTTAATGTTCACTCTGAGGAGAACACAATTTGAATTTGTGACATATTCCAATCAATGTTATTTGCTCAAAGTTGTGTAATAAGAATAGTTTAAATTTTAGTGGGTGAACGATGTATTGAGGGATATGTAGTGAGTGTGTGGATTGTGGGCAATTTTTGAGTCAGGCAAGCTCCAGAAACCTGGCATTAACATTTTGCTTATATAGCAGTCAGACACCATGTGGAATAGACTTGGATTTTTGAATGCTGACAGAGTCCAATTCTATATATGTCATATAATGCACAAAAACTTAGTTGGATTTTACCTTCAGAGCTCTGCGAAAAAAACATATTTACACCTTTTTGTACTTAATGCATTAGGCATCTAAGTTAGATGGCCTTTCATACTTGATTTCCAAAGACTCTAAACAGGCTTCTGGAACAGTAGAATTGTCATATGTCCTAAATCTATTGAAATAATTTAGCTTTTCTAGCCATATCACCATTTGGGTTATAGTCTTCTATGTTTCTTCCAATGGAAGGATGACATTGATTCATACACATATAGTCCTTTTGCCATCCAGCCAACAAGTATGCTCCTTGCTCTGCTGCTATTTGTGATTGTTTTGGAATCACAAATCTACTTGCTCAGGGAGGAGACAGACACCATGTGGCTAACCTCAGGCTATCAGGGAGAAAATTGTTGCTATTTGTAGAAAACATTATACTTTTAATGAAAAACCTGAGTTATGAACTCCAAAATATTTTGATTTGTTTAGGTAGATTTGGAAAGCTGTTGGGCTATAAAACATGCAGGAGCTAAATTGCACTCCTATTCTCTATGGATGCATGTGATGCTGTGAGTTTGGCGATATCCCTTCAGAGGTAATAAAAGATGGTATAAAAATAGAGGAAGAGACTCTAAGAAACATGTCACTTTTTCTGATACATTTAACATGAGCTCAGACTCGGAGGAAGAAATGAGACAAGACAGTAGGAACAATAGAGATAGTAGATATGTTGGGATTGCAACAAGCAGAGATAACCAGGAGTTTTTTAGACCACCACCAAAGCCCGAGGGAGAGGGATGTGCCATTACAAATCACAAGTCCAAGGAGAGACTAAATGAGAACAAGAAGCCAGAAGAGAAGGAATAGAATACAAAAAGGCCCCAATAATAAATTTGTCATCTAAAAATTTAACAAGAGATGAGGAAGAAGAAGATTTTAGAGAAAGCTCTTGGATTTGCCTCAAAAGGATCTTCTAATAAACTTGAGTTAGAAAAAGACTTGAGGGGCCTAATCAGGAAAATAAGGCAAACAAATTATTTAAGGGCAAGGAGCTGGAATCCAGGGAAAGTAAGTCCTGATTAAAACCTCCATCAATATGGACATGGATCTAGACAGCTTGCAGGCAGAGAGGTGGAAGTGTTTGAGACAGTTATAGAAAAGGGAATGGAGAATTTAAATAATAAAAAATTGGAATAATAAAAATCTAGCAATAAGACATTGAGAAGCTTTAAGGAAACTTTAAACCTATGATAATATCACCATAAAACCATGAGGTAAAGGAGGAGCATAGTATTCATTGACACATTACATTACAGGAAAAGAATGCAAGCCCTTTTTCATGAAGAGGCACATTAGAGAAAATCTAGTAGAGTTGAATGGAGAGACTTGGCCTGAAACGTAGGAAATATTTTAAAATTAGCCAAAGAAGATTAACTGATTTGTCAGAAAGAGTACACATTCTTGCAGAATGAACTTCAGATAATACCAGCCTTCTACAGTCTCCTGAGAGTACACAAGGACATAACAAATCCCCCCATGAGACCCTTAGTGTTTACCTTAAATTCATTTGGCAGAACCCATCAGTGAATACGTGGATCATTTATGTATAAGACACATCTGATATGATACGCAAGATAGAGGACCTTTAATATGATCTGAATAAGGAATGTCTGGTCTCCCTAAATATTGAGGCCCCTTGTACCAACATACCCAAGCATGACACTGTACAAATGATTAGAGAGATACTTCAAAGAGAATGACGATTTCTTTTGTCAACCTAAAAGTACCAGCATGGGAGCCACTGGTGCTCCTAGTCTGGCATGTTTATAAGTAGGGGCATTTGAGGATAAACATATATATAATTACATAGCCGCATTCTATGAGAATATATCCCATTGGTTCAGATTCACCAACAACATGTTTTTCAACCACCATATAGGTATAGATGTATACAGATATGGTAAATTGTAGAACTACAAATATAATGCATCTGTTAAGTTGTCCATGTGGCAGAGGCTATGTGGGAGAGACAGGCAAAGTAATGTGACTGAGATTAAATGAACATACATTAGCGATCAGAACCACGTGGAAAGTGCCTCTTTAGCTGAGCATTGGCTAGAAAAAAATAACAAAGAAGAACGACTCAAATGGTTCATCTTAGAAAACAAAACAGGCTCAGCAAGAGGTAAATATCTGGAAAGTAAAATGAAGAAAATTAAACAATTCTACATGTATATATGGTCTGAATAAAGAGAGAATAATTGGAAAGACTGGCTCAATAAAAAAGGGTGCGAGCCAGACCTGAGTATGACTACTCTAAAAACAGATACCGCTATAGATTATACATTTGACAACAACAACACAGGAGAAATAAATTCAGTGCTCTATCGCATTGTGCACCACAGCACATTATAGCCTGGCCTTACAAGGATATGTGAAGCTGGTGATGTGACTAGTCACAATGTAATTGAGTGTGAGATATGAAGCGCTTATAGGAACTAAGCTTGACATTAAAATGTCGGACATGTAAACAAATGCTGACATGGGATAGTCAGTGCCTTTATGAACCCCATGTGCTAAATATTCATCAGCATAAATTAATATTACAGATAGTATTATTTAATAGGTTTATCTTCCCATCTACTGATTGATTGATGTGTGATTTTAAAGGATGAGCAGGCATTAAAGGGGTATAATGCTTATTAGTAGCCTAACAACAGAATGGCCAACGCTAATAGAAAAGGGACTGGCAATTAATTAAATAGTATATTGTACATAACAAAGCCTGACACAAAAATGGCCACCCAGAATGACAAACACATAAATGATGATACATGGAGGAACAATATAGTATAACAATCCTAGGTCAAGTTACTATGGCGATTCAGCCAGATCGCAAGACAGGTGAAAACTAAATCAGGTAAGGAGAGGAGTAACACCCACAATATTGAGGCAATAATATTCCTATTGTATAATCCTTCATCAAATGCATATGTTTGATCAACAATGAGTAATAACTAAGATTAACTAGACTATAACTAGGGACATTTCGAACCAAGACACCTTTGTACCGAACATGACTACCACATAAGTAGTATAAGATACACCAGTAGCCTGGCTTAGAAATTGCCTCTCTCAGAGACATATGTCATCATGTCATAATCACGTTGAATAGCGGGATAGTAAGAGTGTAAATATCCTGATCTAAAACAATATGGTAGTTCAACCAGATCACAAGATGGATGAAAACTATTTTAGTTAAGGGGCACTCTGAATAATTAAGTAAGTACAACGCCTACTGCATGGTGTTAAATGTGTCTTGATAATGCTGTCTGAAATTAAGTAAGAACTAATGCCAAAGCATAAAGTGAGATGCCTTATATTAAAATGTAGACAACATGCAAACGGGTGCTTGTAGCAGTAATTATTCAGGTGGAATGGCGCATTCAAGAACAACTGACTACTTTGTTTTGTGGAAAAGGTCGCTTTAATGGAACTGGTGCTTAAAGCTTACAACAACCTTGCTCTAACACCATGCATGATCTGTCTTCACTAAACAGCTTGTAACCATCTGAAACTACCCCACCCCCTAGCCCACCCTTCACCCCATCAAGCCATCAAGATTCAATCACAACTCTCTTTACTCAGACATCCCATATCACAACCTCCTGCCTACATCACTGTTGTCATCCTGTTCCAATCCTGAACCTACCCATCCGAAGTTATCCACTGGGTCTTAACCTGGCCAACATTTGCTGTATTCACTTGTAAACCTCTGTACACCCTCTGAGGCACCCATCCATCAAAAGCAACAACCAAACAACAATCAAAACCCTGTCACACCTGCTGCACTAAATTTAAACAAAGGGCCAGGTGGGCTGGCGGGGAAGAAAATGCCTAACTGTACTGTCCCTGATCAGCCGGGGTGCACTGACAGTTAAAAATGTCACCCTCGGAATGTCATCCATACCCCATATACCCGAATTGAACTTGCCCACGGGCCTCTACACCAATCAGCACAGCCCCTAGCCCCTGAGATCCTACCACCCTCTCGAAGATTCCAGCAGAATAGGGCCTTCAGCCCAGTCCCCCAAAACTCCCATCAGGTGGAATTGCACATCCAAGAACGACAGAATACTTTGTATTGTGAAAAATGCTGTTTTAATAGAACAGGTGCTCAAAGCTTATAACAACCTGGCTCTAAAGCATTATATACTAAATAATCTGTCCTCACCAAACAGCTTGTAACTATCCAAAACCACCTCCTCTCCTAACTCACACTTCACCCATCACCATCAAGATCCAAGCACAGCTCTGATTACTCAGACATCTCATCTCACAACCTCGTACATACATCACTGTGGTCATCCTGTTCCAATCCTGAACCCTCCTCCCTATCCCTTTCCCCCAAAATTATCCACTGGGTCCTAACCTGACCAACATTTGCTGTATTCACTTGAAACTTCCGTACAGCCGCCACCAGAAAAACCCCATAGTGTTTTTCTGTCCCCCCCATCCTACATTGCCATTGGCAATCTTAACAGCCCCACCAAGACATTCCTCACCTGCATAAGATATAATACCACCTGAAATATGAAGAGATGGACACCGTCATACCTAAAAAATTCAACTGTGTCATAGCAAATATCATTGTGTTCCATAAAGAACATGCCCTCTGCCTCCATAGTTCTCTGCTGCCTTTTCTCCTTGCACAGTCAATTCCTCCAGGTTTAGTTGCCACCCGCCAAAACCTTTGAGGCATGAACTCATTAAGGGCCACAGTAGTGCAGTACCATGCTGTTTTTACCGCTAACAAATCTAATTTAACTGCCTTCACCAACGCTAAACCTTTTAATTTAACCCGGTCATTTTCTCCTTGGTGGAGCTCTAAAATGTCTGGACAATGGGTGCCCATCACCAACAAGTTCAATTTAAGCAAGAGTTCATGCAATTTCATGTCACCTTTGCCAAACTATTTTATTTGCACCATAATGTCTGGCAGTCCCAGTTGCTGTCCTCTTTTTTTGTGGTGTGGATGCTTCACTGCCGACTTCATAAATGAGTGCCTGCAAATCCAAACCCCAATGTGGGCCCTTGCAGGGCATGCAACGCAACCTAGAAGAAAAAGACTCATGTTCATTTGATTCTTGAAAAAACCCAACCCAAACACAAATAGTGCTGGTAGCAGTCTGATCGCCATCTCCCCACCTGTTGTATCTGGCCTGCTGTCTGAACCCCTAGACTCCACCTCCGCCCCCGTCCCAATCCGAAATGAATAGGTCCCAAAATCATTAGCATAATATCCTAGAAGACCTTCCTCAAAACCCCCAAAACCTGTGGCGCTGAAAACCATGGCCAATCCGCGTGGTGAGCAACCCCTCCAATCCCTGTTCCCTACTGACACAACCAGCACCACCCTTCCCTCGGAAAACCAGGGCATCAGGATATTCTTGCATACTGACACAGCACCCCTTCTCTGACAGAACACTTTTTGACCTCAGAAGCCACACCTGCACCGCCCCATGAAGCCTGTGCACATCCTGCCAGCGAAGCCCTGCCCTGAACTTAGACCCAACTACCTCTGTGACCCGAAAAGCACCAAATAATAACCACAGCATGATCACTGCAAAATGCAATGCCTTACCTTCATCCTTGCACAACTGCGGCAGTAGGTGTATGATCCGTTTCAGAATGTCAAGGGTAATTGGACGTTGAACCCGTTCTCCAGCACCCCTCTCCCGTGGCCACCCTTCCAGTATCCTCTTCCCCATCTCACCTGCTGATGGTTTGTAGCCCACACCACAGCTTCCCAAAGAATGCTATCCCCACCAATTTAACTGGTATTGTAACTGCTAATAGCCCCCTCTTAATTAGTACCATAATGAAATGTACTACATCATTTCGGCGCACCATGCCTCCATGATCATCACCACGCTGGGTCACCACAGACTACAAAAACTCTGCCCAAACCAGTCTGTATGACCACCATGTCGACACCAACAGCGATCCCGATATGAACTACATTACCCTCTCTCACCAACGGCCCACAAATGAGTGGGCATCCGGGGCTTCTCCTCATCTGACCCTGGTGGCAGCCCATGGAACATCTCCCACTGGAAATGAGAAAGAGCAGAGGCAATTTCATTAGGCACCACTGCTATATGCCTGAACTTAGATGTGACATTAGCATTCAGGCATACCAAAACAAAAACACGCAACAGCTGCCACACCTGGGGGTCCCTTGCTGTCTGTGTGTTGACTATGTGCACCACTGACATATTGTCCACATTGAACAGTACTGTTTTGTTGACAAAATGTCACCCCCACAAATACAGTGCCACCACTACAGGGAAAACTCCCTCCTTCCCCCTTTTCCAGCCCTCAGGCAATTCCTCTGCACACCAATGCCCTTGCTAAAACAGACCAAACCAGTTCCCCTGGCACCATCAAGAACAACTTGATAGACCATTCAGATCGTTCTCCCAGGCCCATCATGGAAATGCCATTGCATTTGTTCAAGAAACCCCTCCAGATTCTCAAGTCCTCCCTGACCCCTGCAAAGTTCCAAACTCAGTGATGCGGGATCCCTTTCCCCATCAGAGCTCAACCCAGACACTTACAGAAAGTTCTACCTGCCTGGACCGCCCAGCAAGTGAAGTTCAGGTGGCCTAGCAAAATCTGCATATCTTTCAATTGTGCCTTGCCCTTATCTAAGATCCTGTCCGGAAACTCCACATAGCACCACTTTTTATCCTCTGGCAACCTGATTTCCGTAAGTCCAACTCAATCCGCAAGAAAGTAATGACCTTTACTGGTTCCACAGTTTTTTCTGGTGCCAAAGGAACCCCAAGTTCTTCTATCAGATCCTGGAACAAACTCAAATATCTCACACAGTTAGCTGACTGTGGAACATCCCCCATGAAAAAATTGTCAAGGTAATGAGTCATCAGCTCACTACCTGCTACGAATGTGAAAACCTTTAGCAAAAATGAACTAAATGCTTTGAACAGAGAACATGAAACTGAACAACCAATGAGATGAGCTTTATCCACAAAAAAGTGCATCCTGAAATGGATACCCAGCAACTCATAATCTGCCAGGTGAACAGGAAGGAGTCGGAAAGCTGACTTGGCATCACCCTTAGCCATTAGAGCACCCCTTCCAACCTATTTTACCAACTGCAGTGCAGTGTCCACTGACACATAGTGCACCCTGCTGTACTCTTCCGAAATAAAGTCATTCACTGATGACCCTCCTGGCCAGGAAAGTTGATGAATCAAACGGAAATCCCCTGGTTCCTTCTTCGGAACCACCCCAATCAGAGAAACCCACAAATTCTCCACTGGTCAGTTTCTGAAAGGCTGTTCCATCCTCCCCTCACAAACCTCTTTCATCAGTTTGGACTAAAACCAGCTCCTCTTGGCTCTGCTCCGATTTCAGAGATCGACCCACTGATAAACCCCAGGTCCCTCACAATGTAATTGAAAACCAACCTGAAAACCTTGCAACAACAATTATGTCTCTTCTCGTTACCCCAACAAAGTAAGCCAATACTCAAACCTGTCCACTTTAACCTTTGTATGATCCCCTGCTCAAAGGATCCTGTTCATTTTTCCCCTACCCCGTTTACTGGAACCTGACCACTGTCCTCATTGTTGAGTAAACCCCCCACCCAGGGGTCCGCATTGAATGAGTGCATGTTTACCTCTGCAGTTGGAGCACTCATGCCTGTACTTATAAAATTCTCATTGGCACTGCCCCCTTTTGAAAGACCAGCAAGCACCACTGTAGCTCTCTGTCCCCCCCCCCCGGCCATACCCCCCAACTCTAGGTTGGACGCCCCTGAAAGGGCTTGTAATTAATCGACCAGCCACTCCCCATATAAGTCGATGGGGTTGGCTGTTCCGGCGTTATCATTTGAAGGAACAGCTCATTACCCAGCTGTCCCTAGATACTGTCTGCATCCTCCTTGAGGCATACCCAGAACTCCTCATCATACCGCACCCATGCCTGACCCCCAAAGGTCACCTGTGCTTTCTGCACAACATCTAGATATTTGAAAGTGTCACGCACCTTTCGGGATATTTTTTGCAATACACACTTGAATATATGAGGGAGGTCGCTGTCCAATTCTCTATATTTACCGCTTGGGTGCCCAGGACGAGCTGGTCTGGCCCTCGGCAACAGTGGCCCGGAGCTGAGGACGAGACCAGCTCGTCCTGCTATGGGCACCCGGGGGGAGCTAGCACTCCCCCAGATGGCCGAGCACCCCCCTCCCTTGGGCAGGGATGGAAGGGGAATCGCTTCCCCTTCCACCCCCGCCCCCTCCCCGTGCTTTCGCGCACTGACCTCATCAGAGGCCTTCCCCCCGGCGCTGGAAGCTCAGCTTCCAGCACCTGATCGAAGGAGAAATGCAAAAGCATTTCTCCTCCGATCACGTGGAGGGGGGAGAGAGGCATGAAAGGAGAGGAAAGGCCTTTCCTCTCCTTTCATGTCTCTCTGAGCATTTCTGCGATGCGATCGGGCAGCAGAAATGCCCAGAGAGACACCAGGGATTTTTTTTTCTTATTTAGAATAAGGGGAGCGGCCCCTTTGGCAAGGGCCGCTCCTCGGGGGGCAAATTATTTCTAGGCCATCTAGACACCAGGAATAGTTTTATTTCTTTATTTTTTTTTTTATGTTTCGGGAGCGACACTTTGGGCAAGGGTCGCTCCGGGGGCGGGGGGAGGGAATTATTATTAGGCCATTGATCGGCCTTGTGATCTGCCCCCAGGGGGGCAGAAACCACTAGGCACCAGGGATTATTTTGTACTTGCGCATAAGGGGAACGCCCCCATGGACAAGGGCCACTCCCCAGGGGGGTAAATGATTTTTAGGCCATTTCTGCCCCCCTGGGGGCAGATCGGCCTAAAATTATTAGCCCAAACTGCCCCCGGGGGGGGGGGGCAGAAAACCACTAGACACCAGGGATAAAAAAAAAAATTGTTTACTTTTTTTTTATGTTTGGGGAGTGATCCTTTAGCCAAGGGTCGCTCCAGGGGGGGCAAATGATTTCTAGGCCATTTCTGCCACCCCTGGGGGCAGATCTGCCTAATATAGTTAGGCCGATCTGCCCCCAGGGGGGACAGAAACCACAAGACACCAGAGATTTTCTTTTTTTTTATACTAACGCATAAGGGGAGCTGCCCCTTTGGCAATACATTATTATCAGTATAGATGAGACAATGCTGGCTGGTAGGAAGTTTGTGGATTCCTGCAGATTTCGGAAGGTTCCATCACAAAAATGTGGGGAAAATGTGTGCTTTCCAGCAAAGTTGCAGATTTGCAGGGCATTGTGGGAAAGGAAATGGTGCAGGGTGCATGTGAAGCACAGCACCCTGGAATCAACTAGATGTTTAGTTTTCAGGTGTGTCTAGGACCTGTGAATTTTTCTACATGGCAGCGCCCCAAAGTAAAAAAAAGTGCATCTCTCACCATTCCAAGTGGGATGATTTTGAGAGTTACTGAGCTCTCATTGCCCAAATGTAAAACAAAAACCAAAAATAATCAAATATCCTCTTGCTTGCCAGGGGATAAGATGTTGTAGTGTGCGGGGAGAGCTGAAAGACTGTTAGCCCCTTCAGTTCGGGTGGGTGCATAACCAGGCCCATACTGGTTGGTAGCCACCACCCCACTATTTTCTTTTATTTTCCTCATTACCTGGCATCTAGTAGACTTTCTGTCCCGCCGGGGTGTGGATCAGGGGTAATTGCCCAATCTGCCCACTTGTGGGCCATCCCACACAAGTGAGGTACCATTTTTATCGGGCGACTTGGAGGAACGCTGGGTGGAAGGAAATTTGTGGCTCCTCTCAGATTCCAGAACTTTCTGTCACCGAAATGTGAGGAAAAAGTGTTTTTTTAGCCAACTTTTGAGGTTTGCAAAGGTTCTGGGTAACAGAACCTGGTGAGAGCCCCACAAGTCACCCCGTCTTGGATTCCCCAAGGTCTCTAGTTTTCAAAAAGGCACAGGTTTGGTAGGTTTCCCTAAGTGCCTGCTGAGCTAGAGGCCAAAATCCACAAGTAGGCACTTGTCAAAAAACACCTCTGTTTTCTTTGAGAAAATGTGATGTGCCCACTTTGTATTTTGGGGCATTTCCTGTCGCGGGCACTAGACCTACCCACATAAGTGAGGTACCATTTGTAGCGGGAGACGAAGGGGAATGCTGGGTGGAAGGAAATTTGTGGGTCCTCTCAGATTGCAGAACTTTCTGTCACCGAAATGTGAGGAAAAAGTGTTTTTTTAGCCAAATTTTGAGGTTTGCAAACGATTCTGGGTAACAGAACCTGGTGAGAGCCCCACAAGTCACCCCGTCTTGGATTCCCCTAGGTCTCTAGTTTTTAAAAATGCACAGGTTTGGTAGGTTTCCCTTGGTGCCAGCTGAGCTAGAGGCCAAAATCCACAGGTAGGCACTTTGCAAAAAACACCTCTGTTTTCTTTGAGAAAATGTGATGTGTCCACTTTGTGTTTTGGGGCATTTCCTGTCGCGGGCACTAGGCCTACTCACACAAGTGAGGTACCATTTTTATCGGGAGACTTGGAGGAACACTGAGTGGAAGGAAATTTGTAGCTCCTTTCAGATTCCAGAACTTTCTGTCACCGAAATGGGAGGAAAAGTGTTTTTTTAGCCAAATTTCGAGGTTTGCAAAGTTTCTGGGTAACAGAACCTGGTGAGAGCCCCACAAGTTACCCTGTCTTGGATTCCCCTAGGTCTCTAGTTTTTAAGAATGCACAGGTTTGGTAGGTTTCCCTGGGTGCCGGCTGAGCTAGAGGCCAAAATCCACAGGCAGGCACTTTGCAAAAAACACCTCTGTTTTCTTTGAGAAAATGTGATGTGCCCACTTTGTGTTTTGGGGCATTTCCTGTCGCGGGCACTAGACCTACCCACACAAGTGAGGTACCATTTGTAGCGGGAGACTTGGGGGAATGCTGGGTGGAAGGAAATTTGTGGGTCCTCTCAGATTCCAGAACTTTCTGTCACCGAAATGTGAGGAAAAAGTGTTTTTTTAGCCAAATTTTGAGGTTTGCAAACGATTCTGGGTAACAGAACCTGGTGAGAGCCCCACAAGTCACCCCGTCTTGGATTTCCCTAGGTCTCTAGTTTTAAAAAATGCACAGGTTTGGTAGGTTTCCCTAGGTGCCAGCTGAGCTAGAGGCCAAAATCCACAGGTTGGCACTTTGCAAAAAACACCTCTGTTTTCTTTGAGAAAATGTGATGTGTCCACTTTGTGTTTTGGGGCATTTCCTGTCGCGGGCACTAGGCCTACCCACACAAGTGAGGTACCATTTTTATCAGGAGACTTGGAGGAACGCTGGGTGGAAGGAAATTTGTGGTTCCTTTCAGATTCCAGAACTTTCTGTCACCGAAATGTGAGGAAAACTTGTTTTTTTAGCCAAATTTTGAGGTTTGCAAAGGTTCTGGGTAACAGAACCTGGTGAGAGCCCCACAAGTTACCCCGTCTTAGATTCCCCTAGGTCTCTAGTTTAAAAAAATTCACAGGTTTGGTAGGTTTACCTAGGTGCCGGCTGAGCTAGAGGCCAAAATCCACAGGTAGGCACTTTGCAAAAAAACACCGTTGTTTTCTTTGAGAAAATGCGATGTGCCCACTTTGTGTTTTGGGGCATTTCCTGTCGCGGGCACTAGGCCTCCCACACAAGTGAGGTACCATTTGTAGAGGGAGACTTGGGGGAATGCTGGGTGGAAGGAAATGTGTGGGTCCTCTCAGATTCCAGAAATTTCTGTCACCAAAATGTGAGGAAAAAGTATTTTTTAGTCAAATATTGAGGTTTGCAAAGGATTCTGGGTAACAGAACCTGGTGAGAGCCCCACAAGTCACCCCGTCTTGGATTCCCCTAGGTCTCTAGTTTTTAAAAATGCACAGGTTTGGTAGGTTTCCCTTGGTGCCAGCTGAGCTAGAGGCCAAAATCCACAGGTAGGCACTTTGCAAAAAACACCTCTGTTTTCTTTAAGAAAATGTGATGTGTCCACTTTTTGTTTTGGGGCATTTCCTGTCGCGGGCACTAGGCCTACCCACACAAGTGAGGTACCATTTTTATCGGGAGACTGGGAGGAACACTGAGTGGAAGGAAATTTGTAGCTCCTTTCAGATTGCAGAACTTTCTGTCACCGAAATGTGAGGAAAAAGTGTTTATTTAGCCAAATTTTGAGGTTTGCAAACGATTCTGGGTAACAGAACCTGGTGAGAGCCCCACAAGTTACCCCGTCTTGGATTCCCCTAGGTCTCTAGTTTAAAAAAATGCACAGGTTTGGTAGGTTTACCTAGGTGCCGGCTGAGCTAGAGGCCAAAATCCACAGGTAGGCACTTTGCAAAAAACACCTTTGTTTTCTTTGAGAAAATGTGATGTGCCCATTTTGTGTTTTGGGGCATTTCCTGTTGCTGGGCACTAGGCCTCCCACACAAGTGAGGTACCATTTGTAGAGGGAGACTTGGGGGAACGCTGGGTGGAAGGAAATGTGTGGGTCCTCTCAGATTCCAGAACTTTCTGTCACCAAAATGTGAGGAAAAAGTATTTTTTTGTCAAATATTGAGGTTTGCAAAGGATTCTGGGTAACAGAACCCGGTGAGAGCCCCACAAGTCACCTCATCTTGGATTCCCCTAGGTCTCTAGTTTTAAAAACTGCACAGGTTTGGTAGGTTTCCCTAGGTGCCAGCTGGCCTAGAGGCCAAAATCCGCAGGTAGGCACTTTGCAAAAAACACCTCTGTCTTCTTTGAGAAAATGTGATGTGCCCACTTTGTGTTTTGGGGCATTTCCTGTTGCGGTCCCTAGGCCTACCCACACAAGTGAGGTATCATTTTTATCAGGAGACTTGGGGGAATGCTGGGTGGAAGGAAATTTGTGGCTCCTCTCAGATTCCAGAACTTTCTGTCACCAAAATGTGAGGAAAAAGTGTTTTTTAGCCAAATTTTGAGGTTTGCAAAGGATTCTGGGTAACAGAACCTGGCGAGAGCCCCACAAGTCACCTCATCTTGGATTCCCCTAGGTCTCTAGTTTTAAAAAATGCATAGGTTTGGTAGGTTTCCCTGGGTGCCGGCTTAGCTAGAGGCCAAAATCCACAGGTAGGCACTTTGCAAAAAACACCTCTGTTTTCTTTGGGAAAATGTGATGTATCCACTTTGTGTTTTGGGGCATTTCCTGTCGCGGGCGCTAGGCCTACCCACACAAATGAGGTACCATTTTTATCAGGAGACTTGGGGGAACATAGAATAGCAAAACAAGTGTTATTGTCCCTTGTCTTTCTCTAAATTTTTTCCTTTCAAATATAAGACAGTGTTTTAAAAATATGTCTATCTGAGAAATGCCCTGTAATTCACATGCTAGTATGGGCACCCCAGAATTCAGAGATGTGCAAATAACCACTGCTCCTTAACACCTTATCTTGTGCCCATTTTGGACATATAAAGGTTTTCTTGATACCTATTTTTCACTCTTTATATTTCAGCAAATAAATTGCTGTATATCCGGTGTAGAATGAAAACCCACTGCAAGGTGCAGCTCATTTATTTGGTCTGGGTACCTACAGTTCTTGATGAACCTACAATCCCTATATATCCCCACAACCAGAAGAGTCCAGCAGACGTAATGGTATATTGCTTTCAAGAATCTGACATTGCAGAAAAAAGGTACAGAGTAAAACGTAGAGAAAAATTGCAGTTTTTTTCACCTCAATTTCAATATTTTTTTATTTCAGTTGTTATTTTCTGTAGGAAACCATTGTAGGATCTACACAAGTTACAGATTTCTGAATACAGAATTTTGTCTACTTTTCAGAAATGTTTAGGTTTCTGGGATCCAGCATTGGTTTCACACCCATTTCTGTCACTGACTGGAAGGAGGCTGAAAGCACAAAAAATCGTAAAAATGGTCTATGTCCCAGTAAAATGCTAAAATTGTGTTGAAAAATTGGGTTTTCTGATTCAAGTCTGCCTGTTCCCGAAAGCTGGGAAGCTGGTGATTTTAGCACTGCAAACCCTTTGTTGATGCCAATTTCAGGAAAAAAAACATGAGCCTTCTTCTGCTGTCCTTTTTCCCATTTATTTAAAAAGAAAACACAATTTTGGCTAATTTCTTGGTCTCCTTCAGGGAACCCACAAAGTCTGGGTACCTCTAGAATCCCTAGGATGTTGGAAAAAAGGAGCAAATTTGCTGTGGGTAGCTTATGTGGACAAAAAGTTATGAGGGCCTCAGCGCGCCCTGCCCCAAATAGCCAAAAAAAGGCCTGGCTCCTGAGGGGGAAAAGGCGTGGCAGCAAAGAGGTTAACAGGTACCTTCAGCCCTCGAGACAACTTGTACTCCTTCTCCATTGAGCCCTCCTTTGCCCATATCTATCGGTGTAGAAGCTTAAAAAGTTCCACATACTATCCCTTCCAAATAATTTCCTTAGTGACGAGCATCAGATGTGCCCCAGCGGTTTCATAATGCCCATATAGGGCAGTTTGTTCCACCCAAAATGCTTGCTTTCTTTTTTTTTGTCATCCTCTTTGTCCCCACCCTCAGCCAGAGATGCTGTTTCTTGTGTTTTGATTCCCCTATTTCCTGTCCTGCCTCCCCACTCATATCCATGTTTGTGCCCTGATCTTGTAAAAACTTACCATGTGACAAACACAGCAAAGCTTCACCACCGCCCCCTTTGCTCCACGACCTCTGCTTGTACCCCGATTTTTCTTCCCCCAAATGCCTTGTCCATTCCCATCTTACCTGGCCTCAAAACAGGGGTCTGTACTGAAGCTGTCCGCCTTGATGCCGATCTAGGGTCACTCAGATCAGGCACCAGCACCCCTGTCTCCACAGCTGTGCCAGTCTGTAAAACACCAAGGCTGTTTGTTTGGTTAACCATTCCCCACGCCTCTGGATCCCCACGGTTGCTGACTACCACCCAGCTTCCAAACTTTCACTCTCTACAATCTCTCCTTCTTCCAAGTCATCCTCCCCGTAAACCAGCTCCCATCCTTCATCGCCACACTCCAACTCACATGCCGAACTCATGCCTGTCACCTCTTCATTCCCCACACCACCATCTCCAAACTGCACATCATATAAGTCTTGTTAGGAATTGACATCCTGCAAGGTGGACGCAAATCTTGTACCTTGCCGGTTCATTGAATGGTCCACCGATGTCCCAGAGCCGGCCGTACAGACTCTTCGGACCGAGGTCGCTGGGCTGGACCAGACCCTCCCGGCTGTCCCGATACAGGTGTAACTAGTTCTTACCTGTCCTGCCTTACTGACCTATAAGAGTCCCTGACCTGAGGTCCCTGGCATATTGCACTGTATCTCAAGATACCATACCCACCTCTTTGACCCCCTGTCCTGTAAAGCGTCACCTTTCACCCAAACCACTGAACTTGGCCTAGGCCCCCCCCCTCTATGTCCCCTGTGCCCCCAACCATCCTAATAAAATTGCTTAAAGGCTATGAAAGCTCGCAACCATGAACCTACCCTGACCCACCTCGGCTTCCATCCTACCAGACCGGTCACTGCCAGTGTGATCTGCACTGTGTATGCCCAAATCCAGCCCTTAAAGGCTTGTTGTGGGACCTCCCATTGCATGCCCCGGTGTAGAAACTGCCGAAACCCCCTCTGCCTCTCTGAAGGCTCCCCAACTCCCCTGTTAAGCACCTGCGTCCCTAGGCTTGATAAATCCAGCTGCAGTGGGCTGTGATGCCTCCCTTGTGCAGCGGAGAGGTGTCACTCCACTCTGAGGCTGCACGAGGGCCAGCCTGACGCCTTCCCTGCTGTGCGCAGGGGCTGTAAAGAATCCTGGCTACAGGAGTCAACACTCCTCCCCACCAGTAAGACGTACAGCGAGGGCAGACTCGCTGCCCAACTCCGTGCATGGCTCGGCCCACCCCTAATTTTACCATTGGCAGCCCCAGCATTGACAGAAACGACACACGCTGAGGCCACACCATCTGCAAGAAAGCCCAGTATGGCCCCGGTCGCATTTGCAGCGCCGGGGCTTAGGGGGAACTCCTCCTGCCCCCTCTCATGCGGGCTGCCACACTCGACCCCACACCTCGCCCAATGCCTCCTCTCCTTACTTTCTTGCAGAGGGACAAGCACGCCATAATGGCTGAAGTCACTCCCCCTGCTGCTCTCATTCACGGGCACCCGCCGGGAGACATGGACTCCAGGGTCCCCTCTAATAGAAGATCCATTCTGCTGGCCGCCTGCAAAGTAAGCAGAGCCTGGCAGACATCCTCCAATATGGCAGACATATTGGATCTAAAATAAATACACCATAAATGGATCCACTAGGGAAAAAACACCTAAAGGTGGTATTGAAGAAAATGTCTAATTGTACTCTCCCTGATCAGCTGGTGTGCACCCTCGTCCCCGGATCCTACCATTGTTAGCGCGTCAGAGCTTTGATAACTAAACTAACAAGGAGACGCGTTTAGGTCGACGACCCTTTGGACCACGTTCGGGGACTTCCCAGTATGAGATGTCTTTTTGGCATCACAAATCAATAGATCAATAAATCAATCAATAATTACTATAACTATTCAACAAACTAACCGATAACATTTAGTAAGAATCAATAGGTTGAACACACCATGACCTTTCAGTCATGAATAACCACACCAATTTAGTTAAATGTGGGATATTTTATTTCCCTATTGATTACAATCTAATGTCATCTCTGTTAATCTCATTAGCAATAAATCTCACTAGAAACTCTCTTAATTTGCAATTAGAACACAATTAATCAATGCATAGAGAATATTCATTCAGTATTAGGCACATCATTAATATGAAGCAATTTAGCAAAGTCTCAGTAATACCTGATTCAACAAAGCAAGTACTCAGTTATTTGTCTATTTGCATAAGATATTATGAACACCTTAACTAACCTCAAATTAGCATTAGCATGTTGGGCTTCATGCAAAACATTTTAGCAAACACAAATTTAGAAAACATCTTAACTATGGCCTCTATCAAAATAGTAGTTGGTACCTAGAAAGAAAAGGCAAACAGACAATTACAATTTTGCATCAGATAGTTACCAATCCAACAGATCAGCAAACAGCGTCAGTCTTCGTCCTCAGGACGTCAGTCGATTCGCCATCAGCAGAGAAAGGACGGGGCAAAGTTTCAATATGGAATATCTAAGGAATAGGACCTTCCCTCATATGGAGGAGAAGTAAGAATCAGGCAAGAATGGGTAGAGGATGGTTCAGAGTTATAGGACAAAGCAAGAAAAGTGCAAAAGTCTCTGTAAGTGAGTAAAGTAAAGTCTCCCCCTTTCTTCTTGGGTCTCTCCGTTATATCAAAACTGTCTAATTAGCCCATAACTCCTCATTGGATAATAATTGGTGCATCGTTATCTCTGTCCAATAATTGTTAAGCATCTTGCCAGAATTTTCCACAAACCCACAGTTCTCATGTCTCGGATTGGTCCATGTTATTGACGTCTTCAACGGTTGGAATGTCAGGTAGGAAAAGTTACACTTCGCTCTCCAGTCAGTGTATCCATTGTTTTCTCCTACTACAGTTAACCTTGCACCTGTTACAAATTACACTGTTGCATTCACCAAGAACGTTGCCTTGAGCAAGTCGGTTCTCATGAGCAAGAATTTACTACGGCTACACACACACATAACTTCTGGAAAAGTACAGCTTCGTGTCCTTCAGGAAAAACAGCACATTACACATTTAGAAAATGCAATTTAATACGAGGCCAGGCAGCTAGGCCCAGACCCTCGCTAAGCTAAGGCCCTTTAATTAATAAACAAACTCTTAACACATAGCTTTAATTATGATACGCTAATACAAATTCAAAACAATATTGCATAATAATTCAGAATTAACAAGCTTTTCATTAGTCTTCGTATACATTGGTAGCCACTCCCCGTGGGCACATTTCAAACGTGTGTATTATTTTCTAGGTTAACACGTTTTCTATGCAGCTTCATCACACAATATATTGCAAGCTTTTCATGTTAATATTGCTTTTAAAAGACACACTCCAACAATCCCTCCTCTGATGACTCTTGTCGTCACACAAAACCTTCCCCAAAAATTTGACATAAGTTAAAATTCTTTCAACTCAATTTCCTCCCTTATTGGCTTCCCCTTTGATTTTTCCCTATACAATTTTTCCCTTTGTTTTTCTTCCCTCCTCTTATTATTTTTCGCCATCTTCATTTTATTCTTTTACTAATTTTGCATGCCACCCACAATCCAAATAGGCAAGCTACAACAATCAATATTCCCTGTACTATTTTCGACAATATCCCATGCCAAATGTTGCTAAGCCAATTTCCCACTGAAGCAAATCCTTTCCAAACCTTTTCCCAAACACTTGGTTCTTTCAATTCCTTCAAGTCTGCACTATCCCTAGTCAAGTTAGTAAGCTACTTCTAATCTCATTACTATTGTCTGGTATATATGCGCAACAATGACGCTCATTAAGCGTCCTACAAACTCCCTCGTCTCTTACTGGAGTGACCAAGCCGTCCTTAACGGGCTCTCCTTCTGTCTCAGTTCCCCTTTCGATCGCTCTCCGGCCCTGAGACTTCCTTTTCTGTTGTTGGTACTTTCAACAACTCAACTTCCTCGTCAGTTGGACACGTCACCTTTTTCGTGTTACTGGCATGGATCCAGTTCGGAATTCCTGCACACTTCACAGCAGTAGTAGTCGTTAGTATCACTTGATAAGTTCCCTTCCAACGTGGCTCCAAAAACGTCTTCCTTACATGTTTGTTGATGACAACCCAATCACCAGCTTTCAGGTTGTGTCCTGGATCATTAATCGGTGGCAAGGTGGTAGCTTCCACCTGGTGAGAAAAAGAGCGGACCACATCAGCCAGACCCTTGCAGTAGTCCAACCGGGATATTCACAAGAGCATTCGCAGGCACTGCGGGCAGTCTCATAGCTTGACCCATGAGAATTTCATGGGGGGACAGTCCTGTTTTCTTGTTAGGTGTATTTCTCATTGACATTAACATCAAAGGTAATGCATTGGGCCATTTCAAATTCGTGGCTGCACACATTTTCGCCAATCTTGACTTTAGGGTACCATTCATCTGCTCCACTAGTCCTGATGCTTGAGGGCGGTAACTACAATGTAACTTCTGCTCAATGTTCAGTGCTGCACACAGTAACTTAACCACCTCGTTGTAGAAGTGACTTCCCCTATCTGATTCTAAAGAGATCAGAAAACCGAAACGTGGTATCAATTCCCTAAGCAGCAGCTTCGCTACTGTGAGGCTGTCATTCCTGCGTGTAGGGTACGCTTCAATCCAATGACTAAAGATACACACAATCACCAGCACATATCTCAAACCTCCACACACTGGCATCTCAATAAAATCCAATTGCATTCTGCTAAATGGACCTCCAGCTCTCCCAATGTGGCTCAAATTCACCACTGTCCCTTTTCCCGCTTTCATCTGTTGTCAGATGACACACCTATGGCAAATCACTTCTGCAGCTTGTCTGAACTTCGGGTTAAACCAGTCAATTTTGAACAACCTGATCATGGCATCCCTCCCAATATGTGCTTGACCATGGTAAAACCTTGCAAATTGTGACCAAAGACTGTTCGGCAAGACCATTTTCCCTTCATCTGAGACCCACAAGTCATCTGGTCTTTGTACGCATTGCATCCTAACCCAAGAACGCTTCTCATCCTTGCTGGCACGACCCTGCAACAATCTCAATTCTTCTAGTGTGTCAATCACCCCTAATGCGTAACATGTGCATGTCTCATTTTCTTTTTCAGGCAACAATACCCATTGATCCTTAAACGATATACAATTCAATGCGCAAAACCTTGCGACTTGATCCGCATATCCGTTTCCCATTGAAACAAAGTCTTGTGACTTCGGGTGCGCACTGCAATTCACCACGGCAATTTCATGAGGTAACTGAATTGCGTGCAACAACTCCTTAATTCTCTCACCATTTTTCACTGGTGAGCCAGAAGAAGATGAATAACCCCTTTGAGACCATAATTGGCCCAAATCATGGACAATTCCGAATCTGTATCGACTATCAGTATAGATAGTCACTCTCGTCTAGGTAGAGGCATGGCAAGCTCTAGTAAGAGCAACCAGTTCAGCTACTTGAGCAGAATACACTCCTTGAAGCCAAGACGCTTACAGGATACCAGAAATCGTGCATACAGCATATCCGGCTCTCAGCACTCCTACTGAGTCTCTCAAACATGAGCCATCGACAAAGATAATTTGGTCATTTTCTTCCAATTGGGTATCTTTAATATCAGGCCTCTGTTTGGTGCACATTTCTGTTACCTCAAGACAATCATGTTCCACATCTTCCACATTTTTAATCTCTGTATTTTCACTTGGAAGCAAAGTTGCCGGGTTCAACACTGTACATCTTTTCAACGTTACATTTGGTGACCCCAATATAATTGTTTCATATTTAGTCAATCTTGCATTTGTCATGTGCTGCGTTTTAGTATGGGTTAACAGGATTTCAACTGAGTGAGGGACCATGACTGTTATAGGATGTCCCATCACTATGCCTTCACACTGTGTGAGGCTTTGTCCAACTGCTGCTACTGCACGCAGACAACCCGGTAAGGCTGCTGCAACTGGGTCCAAAGTAGCTGAAAAATATGCTACTGGTCGGTTTACACCTCCATGGACCTGTGTCAAGACAGACATAGAACATGCATTGTGTTCATGACAAAACAGTACAAAAGGCTTTGTGTAATCAGGCATACCTAAAGCTGGAGCCCTGCACATGCTCTTTCTTAACTCAGTAAACGCTTTAATTTCCTTCTCTCTTAACACTATGACATCTGGACCCTCTTTGACCGTCAGTCTCACCAATGGCTTGGAGATGACTGAGACGTTCGGGATCCACTGACGACAGTAACCCACCATTCCTAGAAACATCCTAACATCTCTCCGTGTTGTTGGGATTCATCTGTAATAGTGCAGTTACTCTTTCCCTGGATAACTTTCTCGACCCTTTCTCGATTTGATGACCCAAGTACTTTACTTCTTTCTGGCAATATTGCAACTTCTTTGGGGACACCTTGTGCCTGTTCTTTCCCAAGTGATTCAGTAAGGCAATTGAATCATACTTGCATTCATCCCTTGTCTTAGATGCGATCAACAAATCATCAATGTACTGCACTAGAGTCGATTGGAAAGGCAGCTCCAATTACTCCAAATCCTTCTTCAGTATCTAATTGAATATGGAAGGTGATTCTGAAAACCCTTGAGGAATTCAACACCAACTGTAAACCTTGTCCAGGAATTTAAAACTGAAGAGAAATTGGCTGTCCTTATGAAGAGGCACAGAAAAGAACGATTGGGACAGATCAATTACTGTGAACCATTATGCATCGCATGGAATCTGAAACATAATCACAGCTGGATTTGGCACCACTGGGCAGCATTTCACCACTATGTCATTGACCTTTCTCAAATCCTGGACTATCCGGACCTTCCTACAGGCTTTCTCAGTGCCATTATTGGTAAATTACTTGGACTGCTCATCACTTCTTTCAAGACTCCCTGTTTAACAAAGTCTGCAATTAATTGCGCAACCTTTATAAGGACATCTTGTGCCATATGATACTGCGGTATCTGGGAGAACGCAGCATGTGGCTTCAAACTGACTTTAACTGGCTCTACTCCTTTTATCAGTCCTACTTCTTTCCCTGTCAAGTCCCACACCTTCTCTTGAACTGTTCCCTGCAAGAATGCCGGGAGTTCAGCTACTCTGAACATCGGAAATAAATTTATCAAAGGATATTCCTCATCTGTGGTCTCAGTTTCAGGCTCTGAAACCTGTTCCTCCCCTTCATCATCGCTGTTTGTCTGGACCTCAATCCCCTCATTGGAACAGGTGATTGAACACCTCGTCTTGCACAGTAAGTCCCTCCCCAGTAAGGACACAGGACTCGAATCGCAAACCACAAACCTGTGCAATCCTTGGAAAGTGCCAAGCTCAACCTGAACCGGATATGTGATAGGGTTAGTCAGGAGTTGGTTTGCTACTCCCACTACCTTAACAGTCCGTCCCGAAAGGGGCAGTTTCGGAACCTCTGCACTTCTGACTGTAGAGTGTGTAGCTCCTATGTCAACCAAGAATGAAACCTTGTGACCCATTACCTTCACCTGAACATAGGGCCCTTTCTGGTCTACTTCTAAGGATGCTGCAAGCCTGCACTCTTCGCTATCTGAACTCTCATCCGACCATTCATCGTTTATTCCATTCAGACCACGCAATGGGTACTGTTGTACTATGTTATTTTAACTAATTTTTTGACCTGTGACCTGTTGAGGAAGCATCACCTGTTGCTCTTCCATTGGCGCTAAAGGCACTTGCATTTGCGGTCTAGGTACCATAGGAACCTGCTGTTGCATTTGCTGTAGCTGCATCGGCTGTATATGCGGCACCTGCTGCTTGGATTGAAAACCCTGCATTTGATTCACATTATTCTGGAAATTCGGATTTGGACCCCTCAATCTCGGTCCTCTCACATTTTGGAATGAATTGACATCATTGCTTTGTTGAACAACACCCTCCTGAACCATCATCGAGCACTCCCGCTTCCAGTGTCCAACGACCCCGCAAGCATGACAAGGTAACATCTTCTTCATTCCCTGTGCATCATTTCAAACTACTACAGTTTTCGAATCTGGACTTCGGTTCACAAAACCTCCTCGACCTCTGCCTCTCGCTTGCGCCTGAAACATCCTGTTTCCTTGTGTCTGTTGCACCATCTGCTGTAGACAACCTCCCTGCATCCCTGACTGTGCTGCCTTAATTTGCATCACCATCGCTTTCTCCTTCAACTTTCTCTGCTTTAACTCAATCTCGTCACTACAGTACTTTGCATACTGCAACACCTCGTCAATTGACTTTGCTTGCCAGCAAATCTAGTGACTCTTAATCATCTGGCTAATCTCAGGTCTCAACCCTTCAACAAACCTAAACACAAGGTGATTCATGTCCTTCGCCTCAACAACCTCTGTACCACTGTATTGCTTGAATGCCTTCAACAACCTCTCATAATAGGCATGTATCAACTCCTTGGCTTCCTGAGCCGTTTGATCAATCCTTTGCCAGTCAATATTCTTCGTCGAAACCCTTGATTTCAGAAACTCAATCACCTTATAGTAATACTTCATCACCTCAGGAGACGGTGCTCCTGTGATTCTGTCCCTTGCCGGTTCCTCGGTCAGCCAATCCATGCTCCTCTTGCACCCAAGCCACAAATCAGCTGGAACTATGATCTCAAAGAGAGTATTCAGGTGTTCCCAAAGGCATTTTGCAAGTTTCACAAACCTGTCTGTCTGCTGATACCACTCTATTGGCTTCTCCCTCAGCCTGGGGAAATCATTTGTAAATGATGGAATATCACCTCTAGTCCACGGTACATGGACGAGAACCCCTCCGGCCGTCTGTCTCATTGGTAACATTTTTACCGTACCGGTATCCGGTAATGCTTTCGCTGGCTGCTCTATGCAGTCACTCTTCCTCTTGTCTCTATTCTTCACCCATCTGCCTTCCCACTTTCTAAGGCTCCCCAAACTTGTGCACTCTGCAGTATCTCCTTGAGGTGTGCCTACATCCCAGTAGACCTCATGTGTTCAAAATCTTTAGGCTCAAATATATAACTCCTCTTCAGATGTTTGGTATTTTCTAAATCTAAGCCGTATTTATCTGCCAAATTTGCCAACCTCTGGTGCACCCTGCTCACTTCTCTAGTTATCTTTGGACACAAGTATCTCAATTCTGCTTCCGAGTATGACCCTAACCTATTCACACCCATGCTTCCTTCAACAAGTTCATTTTCCTCCATGCCCAACCTCACAAAATTCAGGTGTTCTTCTCCTTCTGTTCTCCCTACGGCTACAGGAGCAGTCTGTGCAGTATTAAGCTTGTCTAGCCAGTTGGTCAGCTGTTGTGCTGTTAAACCTCTTAATGAGATATTCCCAGCCTGCACTAAGGGTGTCTGTGGTATATTCACACTTGTGACCTGCGGAGTTAACAGTCTCAAACCTGTCTGTCTCATGGCTTCTGGAGGAGCCCCATTCGGACTGAAGTCTAACAGGGATCTAGATCCTTCAAATGTCGGTTCCACTGGAGTCGCTCCTTGGGAGCTTCCTACGAACCCTCCTCTTGTCATCTCATTAGTCATTATCCCTTGATCACATACACTAGGCTTCGCCTGCGCATACAATGGTACTGGTGGACCAACTGTAATAGGCAAAGATATGGCGGCTGGCATCTGCCTGTTCCCCAAAACCTGTGGAGGATTAACTCCCATATTCTGGTTCATCACTGGTGCCATGGTTGATTGCGGCCCCGTGTCCGATGGTGCAACAGCCGCAAGGAAACGGGATGTTTCAGGCGCAAGTGAGAGGCAGAGGTCGAGGAGGTTTTGTGAACCGTGGTCCATATCTGAATACCGTAATGGTTCAGAATGATGTGCAGGGGATGAAGAAAGTGCTACCTTGTCATGCTTGTGGGGGCGTTGGACACTGGAACCGGGAGTGTCCGATGATGGTGCAGGAGGGTGTTGTTCAACAAAGCAATGATGTTAATGCACTCCAAAACGTTAAAGGACCAAGGTTGAGAGGTCCTAATCCGAACTTTCAGAATAACATGGTTCAGATGCAGGGTCTCCAACCCATGCAACAAGTGCAGATGCCACGTGTACAACAGCAGTACCTGTGTTACCTAGACAGCAAATGCAGTTGCCCTTAGCACCAATGCAACAGCAACAGGTGATGCTTCCTCAACAGGTCACAGGTCAAAGAATGAGTCAAAATAACACAGTACAACAGTTCCCATTACGTGGTGAGAATCAAATAAACGATGAATGGTCAGATGAAAGTTCAGATGGTGAGGAGTGTAGGCTTGCAGCATCCCTAGAAGTAGATCAGAAAGGGCCCTATGTTAAGGGGAAGGTAATGGGTCACAAGGTCTCATTTTTGGTTGACACAGGAGCTACTTGCTCTACAGTCAGAAGTGCAGCTGCCTCTTTCGGGACGTACAGTCAAGGTGGTAGGAGTGGCAAATCAACTTCTGACAAACCCGATCACAGATCTGGTTCAGGTTGAGCTTGGTACCTTTTAGGGATTGTACAGGTTTGTGGTTTGCGATTCAAGTCCCGTGTCCCTACTGAGAAGAGACCTACTGTGCAAGACAAGGTGCTCGATCACCTGTTCCAATGAAGGAATTGAGGTGCAGACAAACAGTGACGATGAAGGAGATGAGGGGCAGGTTTCAGAGCCTGAAACGGAGATCACAGACGAGGAGAATCCTCTGATTAATTTCTTCCTAATGTTCACAGTGACTGATCTGCCAGCAGACTTGCAGGGGACAGTCCAACTGAAGGTGTGGGACTTGACAGGGAAGGAAGTAGGACTGATAAAAGGAGTGGAACCAGTCAAAGACAGTTTGAAGCCAAATGCTGTGTTCCCCCAGGTACAGCAATACCATATGGTGCAAAATGTCCTTATAAAGGTGGCGCAGTTAATTGCAGACTTCGTGAAGCAGGGAGTCTTTAAGGAAGTGATGAACAGCCAGTGTAATTCACCAATAATGGGGCTGAGAAAGCCCTCTGGGAAAGTTCGAATCGTCCAAGACTTGAGAAAGATCAATGACATAGTGGTGAAGTGTTGCCCAGTAGTGCCAAATACAGATGTGATTATGTTTCAAGTTCCATGTGATGCAGAGTGGTTCAAAGTAGTTGATTTGTCCCAAGCGTTCTTTTCTGTGCCTCTTCATGAGGACAGCCAATTTCTTTTTAGTTTCAAATTCCTGGAGAAGGTTTACAATTGGTGTCGAATTCCTCAAGGGTTTTTAGAATCATCTTCAATCAGGATTTGGAGTCATTGGAGTTGCCTTTTCAATCAACTCTAGTGCAGTACATTGGACACTTGTTGGTCATTTCCAAGACAAAGGATGACTGCAAGTATGATTCCATTGCCTTACTGAACCACTTGGGAAAGAACGGGCATAAGGTGTCCCCAAAGAAGCTACAATACTGCCAGAAAGAGGTGAAGTATTTGGGTCATCAAATTGAGAAAGGGTCGTGGAAGTTATCCAGGGAAAGAGTGACTGCCCTGTTACAGATGAATCCCACAACAACACAGGAGATTTTAGAATGTTTCTGGGAATGGTGGCCTACTGTTCCAAATTTCTCTGTCATCTCCAAGCCATTGGTGAGACTGACGGTTAAGGAT
Organism: Pleurodeles waltl; assembly: GCF_031143425.1. Lineage (NCBI taxonomy): Eukaryota > Metazoa > Chordata > Amphibia > Caudata > Salamandridae > Pleurodeles > Pleurodeles waltl. The sequence continues at coordinate 1,204,704,581 of NC_090444.1, forward strand.
GGGCCAGATGTCATAACGCTGTCAGAAAAGGAAATGAAGGCGTTTACTGAGCTAAGGGAGTGTACGTGCAGGGCTCCAGCTCTAGGTATGCCTGATTACACAAAGCCTTTTGTTCTGTTTTGTCGTGAACGTGATGCTTGTTCCTTGTCTGTCCTGACACAGGTCCATGGAGGTGTAAACAGACCAGTAGCATATTTTTCAGCTACTTTGGAACCAGTTGCAGCAGCCTTACCGGGTTGTCTGCTTGCAGTAGCACCAGTTGGTCAAAGCCTTGCACAATGTGAAGGCATAGTGATGGGACATCCTTTAACAGTCATGGTCCCACACTCAGTTGAGATCTTGCTAACCTGTACAAAAATGCAACACATGAGAAATGCAAGACTGACGAAATATGAAAGTATTATATTGGGGTCACCAAATGTAACATTTAAAAGATGTACAGTGTTGAACCCTGCAACTTTGCTTCCAAATGAAATCACAGAAGATGAAGATGCTGAAGATGTAGAACATGATTGTCTTGAGGGAACAGAAATGTGCACCAAACTGAGGCCTGATATTAAAGATACCCAATTGGAAGAAAATGATAAAATTATCTTTGTCGATGGCTCATGTTTAAGAGACTCGGTAGGAGTGCTGAGAGCTGGATACGCTATATGTACGATCTCTGGTATCCTAGAAGCGTCGTGGCTTGAGAAAGTATATTCTGCCCACGTGGCTGAATTGGTTGCTCTTACTAGAGCGTACCATGCTGCTGCCCAGTTGAGAGTGACTATCTATAATGATAGCAGATGCGGATTTAGAATTGTTCATGATTTTGGCCAGCTATGGTCACAGAGGGGTTTCCTGACCTCTTCTGGTTCTCCAGTGAAAAATGGTGAAAGAATTAAGGAGTTGTTGCACACGATTCAATTATCTCATGAAATTGCTGTGGTGAAGTGCAGTGCTCATTTGAAATCACAAGACTTTGTTTCAATGGGAAATGGATATGCGGATCAAGTCGCAAGGTTTTGCGCATTGAACTGTATATTGTTTAAAGATCAGTGGGAATTGCTACCTGAAACAGAAAATGAGACATGTACAGGTTACGCTTTAAGGGTGGTTGACACGTTGGAGGAATTGAGATTGTTGCAAGGACATGCCAGCAAAGATGAGAAACGTTCTTGGGTTAGGATGCAATGCAATGCGTACAAAGACCAGATGATTTGTGGGTTTCAGATGAAGGGAAAATGGTTTTGCTGAACAGTCCCCTGTCAGAGTTCGCAAGGTTTTACCATGGTCAAGCACATATTGGGAGAGATGCCATGACCAAGCTGTTCAAAATTGATTGGTTTAACCCACAATTCAGACAAGCTGCAGAAGTGATCTGTCACAGGTGTATCATCTGTCAACAGATGGATGCGGGGAAAGGGACAGTGGTGAATTTGAGCCACATTGGGAGAGCAGGAGGTCCATTTAGCAGAACGCAGTTGGATTTTATCGAGATGCCTGTGTTTGGGGGTTTGAGGTACTTGTTGGTGATTGTGTGTATCTTTAGTCACTGGATTGAAGCATACCCTACACGTAGGAATGACAGTCTTACAGTAGCGAAGCTGCTGCTTAGGGAATTGATACCACATTTCGGGTTTCCGATCTCTTTAGAATCAGATAGAGGAAGTCACTTCAACAACGAGGTGGTTAAGTTATTGTGTGCAGCATTAAACATTGAACAGAAGTTACATTGTAGTTCCCGCCCTGAAGCATCAGGACTAGTGGAGCAGATGAATGGTACCCTGAAGTCGAGAATGGCAAAAATGTGTGCAGCCATGAATTTGAAATGGCCAGATGCATTGCCTTTGGTGTTAATGTCAATGAGAAATATGCCCAACAAGAAAAAAGGACTGTCTCCTCATGAAATACTCATGGGCTGAGCTATGAGACTGCCCGCAGTGACTGCAAATGCTCTTGTGAATATCACAGATGCTAACCTGACTGTGTGAGCATCTTTTAATTTTTGAGAATCAAATGTTTTTAACTGTTTGGGGGACATTTTAACTTTTAAGAGTCTTCTGGCTTTTCTCATTCTAGGGGGAATTTCGTTTTAATTTCGTTTTAATACATAAAGGGATTGGGATTAATCGAATTTTTTCCTCTTGTGGATTTACAAGTATTGGGGGCATATTCCTGTTCCTGTGTCTGTGTTTTTGGGACTTTTGTTGATTCCCTGCTTTTTAGCAACCTTGGGACCCGTGTTCAGTGGTTCCCGGTTGCTTACTCTTTTTTCGTTTTTTTCTTCTCCCCACTTCCTGGTTGGGACAAATCAGACCGCCATTTTGGGTCAGCGGTCTAGTCGTTTTCCTTAGGCTTTTCAGCCTCATTTGGCTCCCTGGCTCATTTAATGCCGGAAGGACGCCGGACGCGCAGCTAACCTGACTGTGTGAGCATCTTTTAATTTTTGAGAATCAAATGTTTTTAACTGTTTGGGGGACATTTTAACTTTTAAGAGTCTTCTGGCTTTTCTCATTATAGGGGGAATTTTGTTTTAATTTCGTTTTAATACATAAAGGGATTGGGATTAATCGAATTTTTTCCTCTTGTGGATTTACAAGTATTGGGGGCATATTCCTGTTCCTGTGTCTGTGTTTTTGGGACTTTTGTTGATTCCCTGCTTTTTAGCAACCTTGGGACCCGTGTTCAGTGGTTCCCGGTTGCTTACTCTTTTTTCGTTTTTTTCTTCTCCCCACTTCCTGGTTGGGACAAATCAGACCGCCATTTTGGGTCAGCGGTCTAGTCGTTTTCCTTAGGCTTTTCAGCCTCGTTTGGCTCCCCGGCTCATTTAATGCCGGAAGGACGCCGGACGCGCAGCTAACCTGACTGTGTGAGCATCTTTTAATTTTTAAGAATCAAATGTTTTTAACTGTTTGGGGGACATTTTAACTTTTAAGAGTCTTCTGGCTTTTCTCATTCTAGGGGGAATTTCGTTTTAATTTCGTTTTAATACATAAAGGGATTGGGATTAATCAAATTTTTTCCTCTTGTGGATTTACAAGTATTGGGGGCATATTCCTGTTCCTGTGTCTGTGTTTTTGGGACTTTTGTTGATTCCCTGCTTTTTAGCAACCTTGGGACCCGTGTTCAGTGGTTCCCGGTTGCTTACTCTTTTTTCGTTTTTTTCTTCTCCCCACTTCCTGGTTGGGACAAATCAGACCGCCATTTTGGGTCAGCGGTCTAGTCGTTTTCCTTAGGCTTTTCAGCCTCGTTTGGCTCCCCGGCTCATTTAATGCCGGAAGGACGCCGGACGCGCAGCTAACCTGACTGTGTGAGCATCTTTTAATTTTTGAGAATCAAATGTTTTTAACTGTTTGGGGGACATTTTAACTTTTAAGAGTCTTCTGGCTTTTCTCATTATAGGGGGAATTTCGTTTTAATTTCGTTTTAATACATAAAGGGATTGGGATTAATCAAATGTTTTCCTCTTGTGGATTTACAAGTATTGGGGACATATTCCTGTTCCTATGTCTGTGTTTTTGGGACTTTTGTTGATTCCCTGCTTTTTAGCAACCTTGGGACCCGTGTTCAGTGGTTCCCGGTTGCTTACTCTTTTTTCGTTTTTTTCTTCTCCCCACTTCCTGGTTGGGACAAATCAGACCGCCATTTTGGGTCAGCGGCCTAGTCGTTTTCCTTAGGCTTTTCAGCCTCGTTTGGCTCCCCGGCTCATTTAATGCCGGAAGGACGCCGGACGCGCAGCTAACCTGACTGTGTGAGCATCTTTTAATTTTTGAGAATCAAATGTTTTTAACTGTTTGGGGGACATTTTAACTTTTAAGAGTCTTCTGGCTTTTCTCATTATAGGGGGAATTTCGTTTTAATTTCGTTTTAATACATAAAGGGATTGGGATTAATCGAATTTTTTCCTCTTGTGGATTTACAAGTATTGGGGACATATTCCTGTTCCTGTGTCTGTGTTTTTGGGACTTTTGTTGATTCCCTGCTTTTTGGCAACCTTGGGACCCGTGTTCAGTGGTTCCCGGTTGCTTACTCTTTTTTCGTTTTTTTCTTCTCCCCACTTCCTGGTTGGGACAAATCAGACCGCCATTTTGGGTCAGCGGTCTAGTCGTTTTCCTTAGGCTTTTCAGCCTCGTTTGGCTCCCCGGCTCATTTAATGCCGGAAGGACGCCGGACGCGCAGCGGACGCGCGCAGCGGGCGCGCCGCTGGCACGCCAAAGGCAAGCCCGTCCGCGCCCTGAAGCGCACAGAGCCCAGAAATGCTGTTCCTTTTACCACAGACAGGTTAGTTTATTCTCCCCTGCAGCTCCACGCACTTAGAGGGGCACAACCTGGACTACCTCCTTTAGTATCCCCTGGGTCCTCTGCCTCTTCTTTCTGCCCGACCTGCCCCAGCACCTGTAAGGCTGTCTCACCCCCCGCTTCGTACCCATTTGTAACCTGTAAATTTCTGCTCCTTAACTGTCGGTCTTTACCAGCTCATTCCCTTCACATATATACCCTCATAGAAGATCTGTCCCCTGACGCCCTGTTCCTCACCGAAACCTGGTTGGGCAATGACTCAGCAGCAGATATCTGCAATTCTTTACCCTCCACCTACTCTATGGTGCATGTAGATCGTCTCCATGGAAGAGGTGGCGGCTTAGCCATTATCTACAAAAATAACCTTCGGTGTGCCACCCTCCCCTCTGATATCCCGGAGTGTGAAAGCTTAATTTTCTCCCTTCACCTCTCCCCTACCTTTACTTTCTCAGGTTTGCTTCTCTACCGACCCCCAGGACCCTGTACCTGTTTTTTAGATTCCCTGCCGGAAGTTGCAGCGAGTCTTATCTGTAAATCCCCTAACTTTACTATCCTTGGGGATTTCAACATCCATCTTGATAATGGAAATTGTCCACACGCAAGGTCTCTACTTGCGTCTCTCTCTGCGCTTGATTTAAATCAACACGTAATAGGACCTACCCATACCAAAGGCCATACGCTGGACCTTTTATTCAGTAATCTCCCTGTCCTCACCACTCTGCCATCCCAGCCTCTAACCTGGACGGATCATTGCCTTCTATCTTTCTTTTTCCCCTGCAATGTTACTCCAGTTGTGCAGTCTACCCCCCCTACTTTTGGTCGCATTTGGTCTAAACTGGCCCTTGTGGAGTGGCGGGCTGCTCTCCAGACCTCCTTGGGGGCCAGCACCCCCTCCATTTCTGCAGATTCATTTAATAAATGGATTTCCTCCTCTTTGGATAGTATTCTGCCCATCAAATTGAGATCTAACAAGCCCCCCCATAAGGCCAAACCCTGGTTTTCACCTTGTTTGCTAGAACTAAAAAAAATGTGCAAAAGGTTAGAAAGAGCTTGGAGAAAGAATTACAGTCTCATTGATAGAGAAATATATAGGCAATCCGTCAGACTCTACCATCAAAACATCAAAGCCGCCCAGTCCTCCTACTATGGATTAAGAATAGAAAGCTCCTCCTGTTCACAAAAGGAAATTTTTCAGATTTTTAAGGAATTAACTATAACCCCTATGCCCTCTCCTCCCACAGAACCCTCCACTGAATATAGTAATCTTTTGGCATCTCATTTTAATGACAAAGTCATTAAGATATACTCTGGGTTCCCTTCTCCTCCTCCCCCAGGTACAGTAGAGCACCAAATGATGGATCCCTCCCTCTCCGGAACCACATTAACTGTCTTCACACCTCTTACTGATACTGCTGCCACTAAACTTCTTCTTCAGATTAAATCGGGCTCCCCCCTGGACCCCGCTCCTCCCCCCATCCTCTCGCGAGTTTCAGATATTGTTGTACCTCCCCTCACAGAAATACTGAATCGTTCCCTATCGTTAGGTCTTCTCCCCCTCTTTTTAAGCATGCCATTATTAAGCCTCTGTTAAAAAAAACGAAACTGGACCCATCTCTGCTGGAGAATTATAGACCCATTGCTCTTCTCCCTATTTCAACAAAAATTTTGGAGAAACACGTTAATCACCAATTAACCAGCTACTTAGAGACCCATGAACTCCTCCACCCCACCCAAATGGGTTTTAGAGCCCATCATAGCACGGAGTCAGCTCTCCTTGCAGTGACTGAGTCAGCCAGGCAGCTTTTGGACCAAGGGTCCCATGTGGCCATGATTCTGCTTGATCTCAGCGCTGCTTTTGATACAGTGGACCACAACCTTCTCTGCCGCAGGCTCTCAGAATTGGGGATAGGAGGCCTGGCATTGTCCTGGCTGTCCGCTTTTGTCAAAGACAGATCTTTTCAAGTCCTGGATCGAGCCTACTTCTCTGACATTTTTCCTTTGACTTGTGGAGTTCCCCAGGGCTCTTCTTTGAGCCCAACTCTTTTTAATGTCTATTTATCCCCGCTGGCTAAGGTGATCGCTCCCTACAATTTGTCTTTGGTCACCTACGCCGACGATACTCAACTTGTGGTGTCCCTATCCAGCTCCGGGGACTCGTCGGCAGCTAACCTCTCGTGCTGTATGAAAGACATTGGAGCTTGGATGGTCCAGTCTAAGCTCAAATTCAATGACAGAAAGTCAGAAGTCATCGTACTAGGCAATTCCCCCCCAGCTCTTTCGCTTCCGCTGTACTCTGAGGCTTTCAATAATCTTCCTCCCCCTAAGGACCAGGTAAAAAGCCTTGGTTTCTGGGTGGATTCTCGTCTGACCATGGATTATCAAGCAAAAATAGTCTCCTCTATATGCTTTGGCATCTTAAGAGTTCTTAGGAAAATCTCGATTCTTCTTCCCCCTATGGCCAGAAGAATCCTTGTTCAAACTCTTATCCTCTCCCGGTTGGATTATGGGAACTCACTTTTTCTCAGCGCCCCGGCTTATGTTATAAAAAGGCTACAAACAGTCCAGAACGCAGCCGCCCGGCTTCTTGTCAATCTTCCCAGACATGTATCCGCTAAACCTGCTCTTTCCTCGCTTCATTGGCTCCCCTTCAAGCAACGTACCTATTTTAAGGCCCTATGCATTGTTCATAGAGCTCTTCAACATAAGGGCCCAATGTTCTTTAGAAAGCGGCTATGTCTTTATGTTCCTTCTCGAAGTCTGAGGTCCTCCTCCTCTCGTCTTGTGACCATCTTGAGGTCTAAGAGAGCTTGGGGGGCCAACTCCTTCCTTACCAAGGCCGCCCGTCTTTGGAATGATCTTCCTTCTGATCTACGTCAGAAACATTCAGAACTACTTTTTAGGAAAAAACTCAAGACTATTCTTTTCTGTAGGTAGCGCTCTCAACTCTCCTAGTGACAGCACCGGTCAGGTTAGGTTAGCGCTGGGATGCCTTCGGGTCACTACGCGCTTTATAAATTCTTAAACTAAACTAAACTAATATGGTGTTGGACTACTGCAAGGGTCTGGCTGACGTGGTCCGCTCTTTCTCTCACCAGGTGGAAGCTACCACACTGCCACTGATAAATGATCCAGGTCACAACCTGAAAGCTGGTGACTGGGTTGTCATCAAGAAACACGAGAGGAAGTTGTGTTTGGAGCCACGTTGGAAGGGGCCGTATCAAATAATACTCACAACTACTACTGCTGTGAAATGTGCGGGAATTCCGAACTGGATCCATGCCAGTCATACGAAAAAGGTGACGTGTCCGACTGATGAGGAAGTTGAGTTGTTGAAAGTACCAACACAGAGAAGGAAGTCTCAGGGCCAGAGAGTAATCGAAGGGAAACTGAGACTGAAGGAGAGCCAGTGGAGGACACCTTGGTCACTCCAGTAAGAGATGAAGGAGATGAGACCCAGAGGGGTGACGGTGAGCCTATCTCAAGTGAGGCACCAGGAGAGCCGAGTCAGAAGGAGGTTCTCCCAGAAGCAGACGAATATGGACATGAGCTAGAGTCCCTGACAGACCCAGTAAACGAAGGAGTTGAGGCGGAAGAGAGTCAGAGTGTCCAGACTCCTCCTGAGCAAATTGCAGGTCCATCAAGAGAAAACACCATAGAATCAGAGGAGGGCGAAGGGCCGCCACAGGAAAGGTCAAAGGCCAAGGAGGCACTGAAAGGAGATAAGTGGCCAGAACTGCAAGTGACAAAAGGAAAAGTGGTTGTTGAAGATGCAATAGATGAAGAGGTCGATACAACAAGGAGAGAAGATCTGAGTGAAGGAGAGTTGCAGGGTGATCGCAAGTTGAAAAGAAAGAGACTAGCAAAAAGAAGGTACGCAGGTCCTGAATGAGCATATGCAACGTCAGCTGAATGGCAGCAAGAGTTTTTGGCATTCTGTTTTGATCGAGAAGTCCCAGGTCAGTACTTTGGTACCTGGGTCTGGCCAGAGAGACTGTGTTGGCACGAAAATTGTATTAAGAGAAATTGAGAAAAGAGACTGATAAATTACCGGATTTGACACTGTTAACCTGAATTGACTTTTGAAAACTGATTCTGACAAGCTGCTAACCTGAATTGACAAGGATTCTGGGAGTGAATGTGAAAGCTATAAATAATTGCTGAAGAAAGACTTTAGCTTGCTTAAACTTTGCAAGAAAAAAATATATATATTATTAATAATAAGTTTCAACCATCCTCTGTTGGTTGTTGTTTGAACTACTAATACTTCACTTTCTGATTCTTTATAGATCATGGCTAACACTAGAGAGGATAACAGGGGAAGTAGACGGTGTAAATGTTTGGGTGTTGGTTTGGGTGTCGTATGTGTGATATTCATCATAGTTGTGATTGTGGCAATGCCATTAGTGGATAAGAGTGGAACTAACAATGCTACAGTTCCTGAGACCGCCACTGCACTAACAGCTTGGGAGAGGTTTGAGCACACAAAGTATTTGCATGAGGGAACTAATGCTAAAGGGGAATTATCAACTAATGTTTTCTATTGCTTGCTGAGTGAGTATGTTGACACTATGGATGCGAAGGATTGTTATGTGTGTACGCAGATTCCTGTTTCTGTACAAGAGGGGGTTACCTATCATAGTTTGCCTTTAACGTATGGGACAAGCTGTAGTCTGTTACTAACAACATTCTATAACCAGGAAGAGATTCAATATTTTTATTCCAATCACGATCTTGTGTTTTCTTATGTGCCTATCATCGAGGATTTTAGTAGTGTAGCTAAGTACTATAGCATCAAATTAGTTAAGGGGTTCTTTGAGGCAACATTAACAATTAGTACATCCTATGCCCACCGCAATAATTTGACATGTTCGCATACATCTGTAGAGAAGAGCTTTTTAGTTCACACGGAAGATAGAAGAAGGGCATTGAAAGGAAAACTTGAGAAAGGATTGCAGCAGTGAGCTTTTGCTAGTACTGAGAGTTACAGTACAATTAGGGAACAAGGGAAGTTAGCTTTAGACGCACTACATGTAGGGAAGCTTTGCATACCGCGACCAAAGTCATATTATGACAAAGTGTTTGTGGGAACAAGTGAATGTAAGCATGTGTTTTTGTTTCAGAGTAAATGGACATTCATGTTAAATGGACAGAATCCAGCAATCCCTTGGATCTATTATATATGTGGACTTAATGCTTATTACCGTCTTCCAAAGGGATGGTATGGGACATGTCATCTGGGGATAGTTTTCCCAAAGATATATCAACTGGATGATCTGAAAAGGTTTCCGAAATTGCCTGAATTACATCCAACTAGACAGAAGAGAGAGACTGCTGCTGGTGTAGTAGGAAACATATTTGGGGCGATAATTCCTTCAGTGGAAGTTATCTTAAACTCTATAAAGATTAAAAAGTTGTCTACTATTGTGGATAACATGCTGACAAATTTCACAGGGGCTATACTCCTGATGGATACTGAACTTGCTGCGGAGAAGGCTATGACTCTTCAAAACAGGCTTGCTTTAGACATTCTTTTAGCGAAAAATGGCGGAGTTTGTAAAATGCTTAATGAGCGTCATTGTTGTGCTTATATACCTGACAATAGTAACGAGATTAGAAGTATGCTTACTAACTTAACTAGAGATAGTACAGATTTGAAGGAAGTGAAAGAGCCATGAGTTTGGGAAACGGTTGGAAAAGGACTTGCTAAAGTGGGAAATTGGTTTAGTAGTATTTGGCATGGGATATTGGCAAAAATAATAAATGGAATATTGATTGTTATAGCTTGCTTATTTGGATTATGGCTGTCATGCAAAATTAGTAAAAGAATTAAATTGAAAATGGTGAAAAATAATAAGAGGAGGGAAGAAAAGAAAAGGGAAAAATTGTTCAGGGCAAAATCACAAGGGGAACGATTGAGAGAGGAAATTGAAATGAGGGAATTCAAGGGTGCAAATTGCAAGGGAAAAGGTTTGTGTGATGACAAGACTCATCAGAGGAGGGATTGTTGGAGTGTGACCTTTAAAATTAATATTAACATGAAAAGCTTGCAATATAATGTGTAGTGAAACTGCATAGAAATGTGTTAACATAGAAAATAATACACACGTTTGAAATGTGCCCACGGGGAGTGGCCACCAATGTATACGATGATTAATGAAACTGATTAATGATTAATTAATAATGTACTAATGTATGACTTTGTATTAGCATTAAGAGTTATGTATTCGTTTTTTGTTGAATTAATCACTAGGCCTTAGTTAGCGAAGGTCTGGGCCTAGCTGCCTGGTCTCAGATTAACTGTGTTTTTTCTAACGTGCAATGTGCTGTTTTCCTGAAGGACACTACGCTGTGCTTTTCCAGAAGCTAGAGATGTGTGTAGTCGTAGTAAATTCTTTCTCATGGGACCCGACTTGCTCAAGGAAACATTCTTGCCAAGTGCAACAGTGTAATTCGCAACAGGTTCAAGGCTGCCTGGACTAGGAGAAGACAATGGAACTACTGGCTGGAGCGTAAAGTGTAACTTTTCTTACCTGACATTCTACCCGATGAAGACGTCAATCACAGGAGCCAATCGACTGCATGAGAACTGTGTTTTGTGGAAAATTCTAGTAAGGTGTGTGGAGGATTATTGGACAGAGATAATGATGCACCAAATATTGTCCAATGGGACATTAGAGACTTGTTAGACTGTTTGATATAATCGCGTGACCCGAGGAGAAATCAACCATTTTCTTCACCATTCCTTGCCATTCAACCGAGAAACTATTAGCTGTACTTTGAGACCTTGCTGCCCTAATACTTTAAACCAACCTCTGTTCAGTCTTGCCTGATACTTACTTCTCCTCTTTATGAGAGAAGAGCCTTATTCTTAGCCAGGCCATACAGAGACTTTGCCCTATCCTATCCTTGCTGATGGTGAATCGACTGATGTCCTGAGGACGAAGATTGACGTTGTTTGCTGATTCATTTGGATGGGTACCTATCTAATGAAACTGTTATTGTCTGTTTGCCTTTTCTTTCTAGGTACCAACTGCTCTTTTGGTAGAGGCCATAGTTAGATGTCTTTCCAAATTTGTGCTTGCCAAATTGTTTTGCATGAAGCCCAACATGCTGATGCTAATTCGAAATTAGCTATGGAGTTCACTAATATTGGATGCAAAAAGACAAATGACTAAATTCTTGCTTTGTTGAATAATGTACTAATGAAACTCTGCTAAAGTTGATTCATATTAACGTCGTGCTCCATTCTAAATGTTCATGATCTATGCTTTGATAAAGTTTTGCTCTGATTGCCAAGTTATAGTGGTTTTGACGTGCTTGTTGATATCGAAACAAATAAATATGATATTAGATTGTAACTAATAGGGAACAAATATCCTAAAACATAACTAGATTTGTCTGGTTATTCATGGCTGAAAGGTCATGGTGCGTTCGCTATATATTGATCTATATTGAATAATATTGATTAGCTTAATGATTAGTTATTGTGAATATTGAATGAGTTATTGACATATTGATTGTGATGCTAAAAGTATATCTCGTTCTGGGAAGTCTCCAAACGTGGTCAAAAGGTTCATTGGCCTAGACGTGTCTCCTTGTAAGTTTACTTATCAAGGTTCTGATGCGTTATCACAGCCCACTCCTACGAAATCCCAATTGCGAAAGCAGGACATATTATATAAGCCAGAGATCAATGCAAAAAACTAGGTGAGATAAACCCCCAACGCATAGTCTTTAAGTTTTAGTTTTTGTTGCCCACCCTACAACGTAACAACCAAAATTAATATATAACGGAGAATGTATGAGTGAGTAACCCATGAAATGCACCGGAGGTTAACAAAGTCCTATAGCACAGTTGGAAATTGTTTAATTAATCTGTTGAGTGAAAACAAACAACAATAAATAAAGATGAGTATGTAATGAAGGGAGTCCAAATTAAGAATGTCTGGCTTTAAGACTGCGACTGTGCCATAGTAAAGCTAGCAAATAATAAATACAAGGGTATTTAATATCGAAAACAAAAGCAGTCTACGTAATGGAATCTGATTAGTTTGTAACAAAATCTGACTTAAAAAAATATGTTACTCTCTTTAGTGAACATAATAAATAATAATTAATATGAATGCGTGAGTGAAAGATAATAATGGGGCCTAAAACGAATGCTCCGAAAAATAGACATGGGTGTAACTAGCACCAAAAACAAAAGCAAACACCATGTAATATATGCCTTGTCGATATAAAAACTATAGAGCACATGTTTTCCTCATTTTCGTTCTCTATTTTTAATAACTAAGACTAATGTATACTCGACAAATTGTCTGCTCCTAATATGATGGCACTCATATTAACACCATTAATAATTGTCATTTGAGAGAGTCCACAATCATTGAGGATGATGCCTAGTTTAAACAAGGTCGAGTGGAAGAACTAATGCCATGACTAGAGAAATTTTAAGACCCTAACGCCAAATCATGACTCTTTTCTACAAGTTGGGTGAATAAAGAATAGTACATAAAAAACAAAAGTAGGAGGAAAGCATGCATAGTCCTTAATTATAAAATAATTTCAGCACTCTAACCTTTAAATAAATGGCTGTAAGGTATTAACATATCAAGTTAATATAATATGATATGTGCTCTTAACATGCTTAATATTTTTAACTAATAGGGCATGTAATGACATATATGCCAGGAGGTGTACGAATCACTATTGAGAAACACACAGGAGTAAAACATAGTATTGAACCTTTGTCCTACAGACTGTAACCTTGGGTCACGAAGTGGCCAACAATTACACCACCAGCCAGGGTTTAGGCTACAAATTAGTGGAAAAACGACGAGAACCTCAAGCACATAAATATTGTTTTTTCCACTGACATAGTCAGTGAGGTAAGAACGAGTAGGTTTTTCAGTATCTGAGTCTGATACATACCCCTAGTTGAGAAAGAAAAACATATTTTGCTATGCCTATCAACCTACAGCATTCTTCAGTGAAGGCATATGAAGGCCCTATGTATTTATAAGAAAGTGGTCTTCACCAAGAGGGAAGACGCTGCTTTTCTACCAAACCAAGTAAGCTATTAATGGAGCAGCAGTACTATATACCCATACTAATCCAGAGATTCATTTTAGATACCAGATGATGTCAAAGGTCAGGGTCAGCAAATGAAGAGCAACTGTAAGACATGACCCAGTGAAATATCAAGTTTCTACATTTTCCTGACAAAAGTGCTGTTTGGAAAACAAATAGAAGTATATCATCCACATAAGTTAATATTAAAAAGTCCATGAAAGGTCTAAATTGAGCACAGAAGTGGTGTTAATAGATAAGGAAATGAACGTGCAAAGTTAAGATTCTATCTCAATACGAACGACGAAGTGTGGGTGGTGAATAAGAAATCACTATACAGAAGACTATAAGGTATATGAATCAACTTATATGTCTAAAAAAATGTTTTAGGAATGTTACTTGTAATTTGTGGCTACACAATGAACTAGGGTATTAGCATGTATCATTTATGGTTGTATTATGCTATTTTTAGTAATACGTATTTTGCGGTCCCTAGAATTTGTGTTATATATGTATTTCCTGATGAAGGTGGTGTGAACCATTCCGATTTCCACCGAAACGCCATGTTGACAGATTTCCTTTTTCATATGATTTTCTTTTATTGGAATGTAATCTTGAAAATTATTTACGTACCAGATGACCATAGGATTTAAAGAGGTCCTTCTTAAATTTGTGTATTTGATTTTAATATGTTTATAAAATATAAGTTTTGTTACAAGAATAAATGAACAATTTTCAGTAAACACAGTGAGACAGAGACTACTTATGTAAAGTTATTCATTTTTTACTTTTAATTCTTTAATAATGCTGCTGTTGATTGCCCAAATATGTATGATTGATGTTTGGATGTGATTCTTGTGGGGTCCTAAAAGATAGAGAGCACAAAAGGGAATTTAGTTTGTTGTTCAGCTGAGAGTCTATTACAGTCATTTTACAGAGAAATGTTAAGTTTATGTTTCATGCAACATCCATAAAACATTTATTTTAGGTAAAAAAAGGGGACCTCAATATGAGAAATTGGAGGGCATCACAGAGATTATTTGCAGTAATATTACTTAGCTGCTGCTGTGTTACAATATTAAAAGAACATGTCACTATCCCTGAATAATAGATGTAAACACATTTAGAATTTGGACATGCTTGTGCGCTGTCAGTGACGTGGTGAAAGAGGGCATGAAAGCGCTGAAATTGGATCATAAATTCACAGTTGTTCTGAACAGGGGACCTCAAAATATATTTGATCCAGGGCCCTTGAAATCCTTAAGATGTCCGTGCTTACATATAATCTTCAGTCCCCTCATTTAAAATGGTCTTGCTGCCACAGGCAATTATTTTTAATGGCATAATGGAACTGAAAGTTCACTCTAATTTTCTTCAACAATATATTTTGTTTGAAATACATGATAGCAAGGGGGCACATAAAAAATAAGCTGTATACTGTCTTCAAACATAGTTTTAAAAGTCGCCTTAAAGTGTTAATAAGAAGCAATCCCAGCGGGCTACTAAATTCTACAACATTCAGAAAATTGTCTAGAATGCAAGTAACTTAAACAGAAACACTGGAGAGGGGTCAGTGTGAGGACTTTGGACCTCATTTAAAATGTGGCAGGTAGTATAGTCAATTGCAAATGTGGTAGGTTTCCAATCTTCCGATTTGCAACTGCATTATGCTTATGGCACTTCAAATATGGCAGACAGGATGAATATCTCATTCACCAAACTCAAAATAAGGCTCTTTCTCTTAAACTCTTTCACAATACTGCACTCAGTTAACTGAGCCAGGACATGACACTAACTCTATTCAATACTAGGACAACTAAAGAACTTTTGGAGAACTATTTAATAGATTGGCCATCATCAATATCATCAACATCATTAAATCTTTATTTGGATTGCATAAAACCATAAAAGAACACAGTCTAACAGTGTGTAGTAATATAAAACATCACGTAAAACCATAAAAGTAAAAATACATAGAAATAACAGTATTTAAAATTCCAATCAGAATAAAGAATGAAGTGATACTTGCATTGAAATATATTTTTCCCACCATATTCCTCAATCTAATAGTAGCTAATGAAAACGTATGTACCATCATGCAGATATGTTCAGATTGTAATAACTGCAAGTAATACAACTCTGGTCTGCACTTTCTAATATTCAGAGACCTGAGCAGCGGTATGAGAAATTGCTTCCTAGATACAGCATACAATTGACAGAAGAAAAAGAAGTGCAACATGGATTGATTAAATTTCAAGACATATGGGCATGGATCCAAGCCTGAGTCACTATATGTGTGTCTGGGGATGAAACAAGAAGGTGTGCTATGTTAAATCTAAATCTAAGCAAACTAAAACACTGATAATGAGGCGGTCCAGTATACAGATAGGGCTCCATATGATCAGTGGTTACTAGTAACTCCTTTTGATATTGGTCTTATGCTTGGCACTACAATATGGCTATATATCAATTTTTTGAATATGAGACCACTTAATCTATTTAAATGTCTGGGACAGCATAGGCTTTATCTATCTGAACCAGTACCTCCAAGGGTGGGGGATTTAATAGCATTTTATTTTTTAATCAAACAATACAATTTGGGAAAGTAAGAGATTTGGAATGGACCCCAGCTTTGAGTTTGTGGATCACATTTTGTGAAATTAGCATAGGCCCCCATATGATATTTACATACATTTTTATGTTGGAAACAACAGATTGATGAGCCTTTGCTTATCTCTGCCAATCCCTAAATGTAAGTAGGGTCAATATCTATCCTTGTGGGCCCGAATGAGGAGTGGTTCAGTGGTTATAAGCAATGATGCCAATATCAGACTTCTTTCATTTCTGATCCAACTTGGAGCCCATTGGTGTCTAGCACTTTCAGTTGGAGTGGGATTCTCAGAGCAGGGTAAATATCACTACAGTTCAGATGATTGCTGCTAGAGTCTAGGTAAATTATTTTTTTCACACCCTGGGTTGCACAGGTATTTTTACATTTCTTTGCTTTTTAAATAGGAACTATGTGTTCAGGGACTTAAAACGTGAAGAACATTGTGAGTGATTATTAGCATAGTCTTCTTCACACACATCTAGATACCATCATTCTTTTTTAGTGTTGACATAGTTGATAATTTTTGTTCCTAAAGACAATATTATTGACATCAGTATCATGTTCATAAAAAATATTGTAATCAGTAGTCTTATCTGAAATATCACTATTACCATAAAAGCTGTAAACACATCTTTGTTTTGGCTCCTATGTCACCTGCTCATTTGAGACCATTTAATTCAACTCTGTGAACAGTCTTGGTTTCTGCAAGTCCGCAACCCTGATAGGGCGGCCTGATACCCTGAAAATATGCAATGTGCGTTGGATTGTAAATCCCACAAGTAGACATTGTATTGAGTCTTCTTTAAAAAAGTATTCAAACTCAACACAAGGGGGCAGATTCAACAGCCCTGGCATCACCGGAGTGTCACTTTTCATGACTCTCCTGTTGTGCTCACCACTGCTCCATATTTACAAGGAGGTGTAACATCACCTTTTGTGGCGTTACTCCTCCTTGTAAATATGGGCCCCTCCGATGCAGTTTTCTGCATCAGAGGGGCGTGCAATGGGTGTTGCAGTGGGCGTTCCATCGCAACACCCATTGCTTTTGACGCTGTCTCAGATTTATGAGTTGTCGTAAACCTGAGGCAGCACCAAATACTAACCCCACCCCAGGGGTGGCATTAGCATGGAAAAATGAGGAGAAATGTGTTTCATACTCCTCGTTCTTTGCTTTCTGCAGCACACCAAAAAGAAGCAAAATGCCATGGATGATTGTTTATGTGCAAGAAAGGAAGCCTTCCTGCTCATATACAATCATTCCAAAATTATGCTTTGGTACTTCTAGAAGTGCTAAATTACCATAGTAGATTGTTTATGTGCAGGACGCGACACCTTCCTGCACATAAACAATCTATCCCCTCAACACAAACACCCTTGCACTATGGTGCAAGGATGCCTGTGTTGGCACAAGCAGCTTAATTTAGCACCAGTGCAGGGGGAAACGCAGGGCGGTGCCATATTCCTGTAAACATGGCGCATCCCTGCATTTCAAAAGTGCCACGCTACTGCTATTTTTGGAGCAGCACTTCACTGCACCTTTTTGGCTTAAATCAGGGCCAATGTCTTTGTAAATCTGGGTCCAACTGTGGTTGTTAGCATATGTGCTGGAGAGGACACAGCAAAGAAAGTTCCACTCCATATATTGTTGCAGCATGGTACCTCGACGTTGAATGCGGGCTCCAAGGACCCCACCTTAATGGGACAGTCAGGGTTCCCCTCTGAAACGGATCTGCAGGGTACACCTTTAGGAATGCTGGCACCTAGCACCTAGATGTGCACTCCCAGGGTTTTTCATGGCGTCCATGGAACTTTCTTTCCAAAGGATACTCCTGGGGGATGCACAGACAGTATGTCCCGCGAGAACCAAATTTTCTGTGTGCCTATATGTGAAATAGGGCCACAATCCCATAATGATGGAAGTCACTTTGCAGTGCAGGGGCTACTTTAGTGCCCATGCACCACGCAGCACAAAACATCTTTGTAAAAGCTGACTGAGCTAATATGATGAGATTGGAAATAGTTCTTTCCTCACCCTGAAGCATCTCAGTGTGAGCTGGATGAGGGCAAGAGCACCCTTGACATGATTAAATATGTCTTTCTAAAAAGGTTTGTGAGTCTCACACTGTGCAATTGTGTGCTATTCAAACATACTACTGCTTCCCTAAATGCTGGAGACTAGGCTACACTGATTGCATCAGGTCTGGTGCCGTTTTAATCCACGTGTTTTAGATAAACCAAATAGCACTGGCCGAAGTGAGCTTTTGTTTTCAATGATGTACACGTGACACGTGCGCTGAATGACAGAAGCAAAATGACATCTTGCACGTGTTCGTCATTCCAAATATTTGTCCAAAAATCAGTGCAATCTACGTAAATCTTTAAAGTCATTACAAAATATGATATGTTTTGTCTTATTTTAAATGATATTATGATGATTTATGAGAAGAAAAAATAATAATAAAGCATGCCACATGCCACTCAAAAGGATGGAGGAACAGCGAGTGCTAAAAGTCAAATGTGACTGATAGCTAATACTTGGGCCAAGCTTAGTGTTGAAAAGAAACAGACTTTGGTAGGTTAAAATAGGTACATATAGTTTTAATATTAGATTCAACAAACACATCGCCAAATAAATCCCGTGATATTGGAAATGTTATAGTTTGTTCTGATTTGGTAAAGAATATCCTTTAATACTTTAGAATATCATAAAAGCAACTGAACCGAATAATTGGATTTAACTTTGAATCATCTGTAACACTGTGGAACCCATTAGCTCTCTGAGGTCGTCCCTTTCCTTTGTGTCAATTGTCTAATGCAGAATGTGTAACAACTTCTCATGTTTCTCTGATGTTACTTCTGGGCATTTCTATTATTTCCTAAACACCGTGTGGTAAATCGCTCCCGCTTGACTCCATTCTCCTATCTCCACCTCTCTCTGTCCTTTTCCGCGTTCTCAGTTTCTTTTCTCTGCTACTTTTTCTCATTCTCTTTCTCTATTCCTCCCGCCCCTCCTTACGTCTCACTGCTCCCTGTCGCTCTCTTCCCCTACTCTCCCATCTCAGACTCTGGCTATTTCCTGATCACACACACTCAAGTTCATTCCTCCGTCTCCCTTCTATGCCTCCTGGCTACACACAGAGGTATCACGTCATCACCTTTTTTTCGTAGGCGTCCAGCATAAATTGAGGTAAAATTTTCTTAGCTGAACAGTGTGGCTGGTACACTAGCAAGCTCTGAGCAAGGCTGTTTCCTCTTGCTTAGACCTCACGCCGAGACCACCAGTCAACATACCACACTCTGTGGATGAAAACTGAAAGCTTTCGTTGGACACAGAGCACCACGTGCAGACATTACTACTACAGCGCTTTTAACTGCTTCAAAGAGCATGGGTGGTTGGCCTTGGCTGCTGACTTGCGCACTTCACATAAGCTTAATGCTCATGTCTGACCAATTAACAACCCTCAAGCTTTAGCTTAGTATGAAGATAGTTAAAAGTTGGGCGGTAATTAAATTAAATGTAAAGAATTCTGTTTTTTTGTACAACTGTAATAAGGGCACGATTTAGGACAGTCCGGATCACTTTATCAGGGGCCCCTTTTAAGAAGGTGGGGGCCTGGATAATTTACCTGCCTTATGACAACTCAGTGCACGTAAATTTGTAAAAAGAAGTGTGATGTTGTTGTGCTCTACAGAGCTGGAAAGAGGAAACTATAATCGTCCTGATAAAAAAAAAGTATTGCAATACTGAAATGCTGATTTTAAGGCTCATCATAAATGCTCACAACTACCAAGGTTTATCTGTATTTGACATTTCAATGTTTTCAGTGTGTATATGTGTGAAGTTTTAATGCTTTAAGTGGGACACTTTCAGTCATACTTCATCCCAAGGTGAAGAAAGGCAGTCATGACAACGTAAAAAACATGCATGGCGACATTTTACAATTGGAAAGTGGGAGATTTGGAAAGAAAATGGGGGGAATGCATGGTCTCCATTTACATACTTTAAAACAGAGGCTATTTTAAGCGGTCATCAGGTAAAACAAAGCCATGTTTTCTGATTCAAGAATCGAGTCTCCCGCCCGAATCTGGCATTATGGCATGAATGAATTAATTTCATTTCTGAAATCACTCCCTTTTATGCAAAATAATAGCCATTGTCATGTCTCGAAACAGTCCGGAACTTAACACGCTCTTTGGTGAAAAATGAAAATTGGTCAAATATACCATTCCCACCAGGCTATGCTTTACAGATTCATGACTTTTCCTTCATCCTACAGACATAGGAGGATTTACATTTTGGAAAAGTATCTTTTTCCGAATATTGCTACAACACTAGCACTTAAAACTTTAATTTATTAGCATCAAAACCATGATAATAATAAACTTTACTTTAGCCAAAACCACTGGAACTTTGAGATTGTACGACTTTTTTATGCATAATTATGGATTTGCCAACTAATCCATCATTTGCTGCATATTTTCCAGATTTTAACAATAATTGTTTCCAGCTCCAAATTTTCAAAAGTTACTCAAATTGGTAAGTGGGAGATTTGGAAAGTAAATTGGGGGAATGTATGTTCTCCATTTACATACTTTAAAACAGAAGCTATTTTAAGCGGTGATCAGATAAAATAGAGCTATGTTTTCTCATTCAAAAATCGAGTCTCCCATCTGAATCTGGTACTTTGGTACGTATGAGTTAAATACCCCCTTTTCTGCAAAATAATAGTCCTGGTCATGTCTCGAAACAGTCCGGAACTTAACACGCTCTTTGGTGAAAACTGAAAATTGGTCAAATATACCATTCCCACCAGGCAATGCTTTACAGATTCTTGACTTTTCCTTCATCACTCAGACATAGGAGGATTGACATTTTCGCAAAGTGTCTTTTTCCGAATATTGCTACAACACTAGGACTTAAAACTTTAATTTATTATCATCAAAACCATAATATTAATTAACTCTACTTTAGTCAAAACCACTGGAACCTCGAGATTGTGCGACTTTTGTTTTGCATAATTATGGATTTGCCAATTTATCCATCATTTGCTGCATATTTTCCAGATTTTAACAATAATTGTTTCTAGCTCCAAATTTTCGAAAGTTACTAAAATTGCAGTAACACACGTTTCCTGGCAGTGGAAGACCCTTTGGGAAGATTAATTGGTTACCATTTTATTGTTTATTGCGCTATTTGAATGTTAAACTGGTACTAATGGCCTGAAACTTATACCCAGATAGTGTTAACAAGTATAAGCATGACAAAATAATGAATACTATTGATAACGCATCCCTTTATGACTAACTTACTCACTTGTTTTAGGCCAATGAATCTTTTGACCCTGATTGAAGACACCTTAGGACGAGATAGCTAATCAGCATGTCAACCAATATGTCAATAATGTCATCAAAGTTCACAGTAATGCGACAATTAAAATTAATCAAAGACATTTAATAAACTCGAAAACCACCATGACATTTCAGTCATGAATAACCACACCAGTTTAATATGATTTTGTGAAGTTTATTCCCTATTGATTACAATTCTACTAGTAAGTTTATCAGTCTCAAAACCAAGAAACACATTAGCATAGTCACAATATGGCAACTCTGATAAGATTTCATCAAAGCAGTGATTACGAATATTAGAACATAACACGGCATCAACATAGATTATCCTTAGCAGAGTATTATCATCACGTAATTCAACAAAGCATAGATTCAGTCATTTGTCTATTTGCATCAGTTTAGTGAATCCCTCTCCTAACCTCAAATTAGCATTGGCATGTTGGGCTTCATGCAAAACA
Organism: Pleurodeles waltl; assembly: GCF_031143425.1. Lineage (NCBI taxonomy): Eukaryota > Metazoa > Chordata > Amphibia > Caudata > Salamandridae > Pleurodeles > Pleurodeles waltl. Next base: position 1,204,726,352 of record NC_090444.1, read on the forward strand.
ATTTAGTAACACCAATTTGGAAAACATCTAGCTATGGTCCCTGTCAAAAGAAGCAGTTGGTACCTAGAAAGGAAAGCAAACAGACAATTACAATTTCATTGTCATATAGTTACCCTCCGTATTTGGGTCAGCACTCAGGTTCGGTCTTTGTACTCAGGACATCAGTTGATTCGCCATCAGCCAGGAATTCAGCAATCGGGTAAAAGGGGCACTTCCCTCCTAAGGAGGTAAAGTGTAAACGGGCAATTATAAGGCAAGGATGGTTTTAAGAACCAAACAGCAAAGTGTCTATGCAGAGTGACAAAGTGTCTGGGTCATAGCAAATCGCATCAGCATCCCTCTAACTCTCTCCTAGTCTCCTATTCTCTCCTGTTCTGCTTTACTTCCTGGTGTCAAGGGTTTATATCCCATTTTTGTTGTACATTCCCCTAAAATTTGGTTGGATAAGGGGTTGCACCCCATGATCCCCTCCAATAGAGTTCCGATTACTTCATCAAATTTGTCACCTCATAACAGTTCTCACGTAGTTTATTGGTCCTTATGATTGACGTCTTTAGCGGGTGGAATGTCCGGTATGATTTCATACTCTCGTGGTCCTTTGCGCATCTTCAGTCAGTGGCTCCATTGTCTGTAACGGTTCTGGCGACCTTGTACCTGCCAGTGGTCTACGCTGTTGCATTCAGCTAAAATGTTTCTACAAGCAAGTCGAATTTCATGAGAACGGCTCTACTACAGTTACATTCATCTCCAAGTTGGAAGAAAACAAGAGTTCATTTCCTTCAGCAAGTCAGCATACTGCACGTTAGAAAAACACATTTAATATGAAACCCGGCAGCTAGGCCTCGACTCGTGCTAACTAAGGGCTAATGATTTATTAGCAAACCTTAACGTAACCTATTATTATTAGTTCAAAATCATCTCTTAATATCACCTTTTATAATTATTCGTCAGTTTCACTAGTCCCCGTATATATTGACGGCCACTCCCCGTGGGCACATTTCAAGTGCACGTTTTAGCAAAACATATTAATACATTTTCTATGCAATATTATTACACATTAGTTCATAAGCATTTCATGTTAACTGCTTCTGTGCCTTGGACGAGGTGATCTCGTCCAAGGCACCGGTTCCCGGGTGCCTTGGACGAGATCACCTCGTCCTGCACCCAGGAACCGGGGGGCGCACTAGCACTCCCCCCATGGGCCCCCCACCCACACCCCCCGTTCGTGGATGGAAGGGGAATCCCTTCCCTTCCCACCCACGACCCCCCCACCTGCAAGGGCAAGGGGCGCTCCCAGGGGGGGGGGAATTTTTTTTAAGGCCTTTTCTGCCCACATGGGGGCAGAAACCTCTAGGCACCAGGGATCATTTTTGTTTTGTTTTGTTTTTGTTTTCAGAGATGGGGAGCGACCCCTTATGCAAGGGTCGCTCCACTAGGGGGCAAAATATATTTAGGCCATTTCTGCCCCCCTTGGGGGCAGATTGGCCTATTTGTATGTGGCCAATCTGCTCCCAAGGGGGACAGAAACCACCGGACAACAGGGAGTTTTTTTTTTCTTTGTGAATTTCACGCAAGGGGAGCGACCATTTAGGCAAGGGTCGTTCCTCTGGGGGGCAAATTTATTTTAGGCCATTTCTGCCCCCCTGGGGGGAAGATCAGCCTATTTTCATTAGGCCGATCTGCCCCCAAGGGGGGCAGAAGCCACTAGGCACCGGGGATTTTTGTTGTTGTTGTTGTTTTACAGATGGTGAGCGACCCCTTAGGCAAGGGTCGCTCCCCTGGAGGGGCAAATTGTATTTGGAGGCAGTTTGGCCGATTTTAGGTCGGAACCTCTAGGCACCAGGGATCTTTTTTTTTGTGCCAATGTCACGCAAGGGTAGTGACCCTGTAGGCAAGGGTCTCTCCCCGGGGGGGGGTGGAGGGGGCACAGTTATTTTAGGCCATTTCTGCCCCCCCTGGGGGCAGATTGACCTATTGTTATTAGGTCGATCTGCCCCCATGGGGGCAGAAACCACTAGGCGCCAGGGCTAATTTTTGTTTGTGTTTTTTTTGTGTTTGTTTGGTTTTTTTAGAGATAGGGAGCTACCCATTAGGCAAGGGTCGCTCCCCTGGGGGCAAATTGTATTTAGACCATTTCTGCCCCCATTGGGGGCAGATCGGCCAATTTTCGTTAGGCCAATCTGCCCCCATGGGGGCAGAAACCACCAGGGATTGGTGTGTGTGTATGCATGTGTTTTCTTTAGGGAGGCAGCCCCTTGGGTAAGGGTCGCTCACCATGGGAGTACATTACTGTTGGCCATATCTGCCCCCCATTGGGGGCAGATGGGCCTATTTTTGGAAGGCCCATCTGCCCCAAGGGGGGGGGGGGGCAGAAAGCCAACCAGAGGCCAGGGAAGTTTTTTTCCCAAAAATAAGAGGGTGGGAGTATGGCCATACCCCCACCCCAAATAAATGGGGCCAAAATTGTTCTGCCCACTAGTGGGCAGATGGGGCAATTACCCCTGATCCACACCCCGGGGAGGCAGAAAGTCTACTAGATGCCAGGGAATTTAAAAAAACAAAAAATATGGGGGTGGTGGCCCAGTATGGGCCTGGTTACGCACCCACCTCAACTGAAGGGGGTAACAGTCTTTCAGCTCTCCCCCGCACTCTAAAACATCTTATCCCACAGCAAGCAAGAAGGCATTTGATTATTTTGGGTTTTAGTTTTACATTTGGGCCATGAGAACTTGGCTTACTCTCAAAATCGTCCCACTTGGAATGGTGAGGGCTGGACTTTATGGAATTGGGGACGCTGCCATGTAGAAAAATCCACAAGACCTAGACACATCTGAAAACTAAACATGTGGGTGATTCCAGACTGGTGTGTTTCACGTGCACCCTGCACCATTTTTGTACCCACAATCCCCTGCAAACCTCCATCTTTGCTGGAAGTCACATATTTTTCCCACGTTTCTGTGATGGAACCTTCCGGAATCTGCAGAAATCCACAAAATTCCTACCACCCAGCATTGTCTCATCTATTACCAATAAAAATTCTGCTGCACTTGTCAGCCTAAAAATGTTTTTTTTGCAAACTGCCCTTTTGGACCCTCTTTGTTCCCCCTCAATATCAACATGTTTTTGGCTCTTCCCTTTCACAAGCACTTAGCACACCTACACAAATGAGGTATACATTTTACCAGGAGACTTGAGGGGAACATTGGGTGGTATGAAATGTGTCCCAGTGCGGTGATCCAACACAGAAATGTGGGAAAAATTTGATTTTTTTTAGCTAAATTTGAGGTTTGCTGTGGATTCTGGGTAAGAAAACATTGGGGGATCCACGTAAGTCACACCTCACTGGACTCCCTCGGGTGTCTAGTTTTCAGAAATGTCTGGGTTTGGTAGGTTTCCCTAGAAGGCTGCTGAGCCCAGGACCAAAAACGCAGGTGCCCCCCTGCAAAAACAGGTAGTTTTGTATTTGATAATTTTGATGTGTCGACGTTGTTTTTTTAGCCATTTCCTTTCGTGGGCGCTAGGCCTACCCACACAAGTGAGGTACCATGTTTATCGGGAGACTTGGAGGAACGCTGGGTGGAAGGAAATTTGTGGCTCCTCTCAGATTCCAGAACTTTCTGTCACCAAAATGATAGGAAAAGGTGTTTTTTTGGTCAAATTTTGAGGTTTGCAAAGGATTCTGGGTAACAGAACCTGGTCAGATCCCCACAAGTCACCCCATCTTGGATTCCCCTAGGTGTATTGTTTTTAAAAATGCACTGGTTTGCTAGGTTTCCCCAGGTGCCGGCTGAGCTAGAGGCCAAAATCCACAAGTAGGCACTTTGCAAAAAAATACCTCTGTTTTCTGTGAAAAAATGTGATGTGTCCACGTTGTGTTTTGGGCCATTTCCTTTCGTGGGCGCTAGGCCTACCCACACAAGTGAGGTACCATTTTTATCGGGAGACTTGGAGGAACGCTGGGTGGAAGGAAATTTGTGGCTCCTCTCAGTTTCCAGAACTTTCTGTCACCGAAATGAGAGAAAAAGGTGTTTTTTTGGTCATATTTTGAGGTTTGCAAAGGATTCTGGGTAACAGAACCTGGTCAGAGCCCCACAAGTCACCCCATCTTGGATTCCCCTAGGTGTCTAGTTTTCAAAAATGCGCTGGTGTGCTAGGTTTCCCCAGGTGCCGACTGAGCTAGAGGCCAAAATCCACAGGTAGGCACTTTGCAAAAAACACCTCTGTTTTCTGTGAAAAAAAGTTGATGTGTCCACGTTGTGTTTTGAGTCATTTCCTTTCGTGGGCGCTAGGCCTACCCACACAAGTGAGGTACCATTTTTATTGGGAGCCTTGGGGGAACACAGAATAGCAAAACAAGTGTTATTGCCCTTTGCCTTTCTCTACATTTTTTCCTTCCAAATGTAAGGCAGTGTGTAAAAAAGACGTCTATTTGATAAATGCCCTGTAATTCACATGCTAGTATGGGCACCCCGGAATTCAGAGATGTGCAAATAACCACTGCTTCTCAAAACCTTATCTTGTGGCCATTTTGGAAATACAAAGGTTTTCTTGATACCTATTTTTCACTTTTTATATTTCAGCAAATGCATTGCTGTATACCCGTTACAGAATAAAAACCCATTGCAAGGTGCAGCTCATTTATTGGCTCTGGGTACCTAGAGTTCTTGATGGACCTACAAGCCCTATATATCCCCGCAACCAGAAGAGTCCAGCTGACTTAACGGTATATTGCTTTAAAAAATCTGACATCGCAGGAAAAAGTTACAGAGTAAAACGTGGAGAAAAATGGCTGTTTTTTTTCCTCAATTTCAATATTTTTTTATTTCAGCTGTTATTTTCTGTAGGAAACACTTGTAGGATCTACACAAATGACCCCTTGATGAATTCAGAATCCTGTCTACTTTTCAGAAATGTTTAGCTTTCTGGGATCCATCATTGGTTTCTTACCCATTTTGGTATCTAACTGGAACGAGGCTGAAAGCACAAAAAATACTAAAAATAGGGTATGTCCCAGTAAAATGTCAAAATTGTATTCTAAAATAGGGTTTTTCTATTCAAGTCTGCCTGTTCCTGAAAGCTGGGAAGGTGGTGATCTTGCCACCGCAAACCCTTTGTTGATGCCATTTTCAGGGAAAAAACCACAAGCTGCCTTCTGCAGCCCTTTTTCCCATTTTTTTGAAAAAAACAAAATTTTCACTGTATTTTGGCTAATTTCTTGGTCTCCTTCAGAATCCCTAGGATGTTGGAAAAAAAGGATGCAAATTTGGCGTGGGTAGCTTATGTGAACAAAAAGTTATGAGGGCCTAAGCGCGAAATGCCCCAAATAGCCAAAAAAAGGCTCGGCACAGGAGGAGGAAAAGGCCTGGCAGCGAAGGGGTTAATATAGAATATATATATATATATATATATATATATATATATATGTTACGCTCTCTCACTATCACCAAATGTGCTGTTTTATGCCACATATTTTGCCTTGTCTTTCTGCATAATTTAGTCAACCTTGCTTTATAATCTGACCCTCCCCTGCTTCCCAATTTCAGTGGCCCAAACTTTAGTTCAACTGATATGAGTAAACACAGCAATTGCAATAATTTGTTTTGTGGTTCAATCATTGTTGAGGCCTGGGCCATGCAATTCTCAATGAAATAATCAATCAACTAATTATCAAAAGCATTTTTGTTGACCTGAATGAATGGAAAGTGCAGTGGGCCTTGCTCGGATTCTACACTACGACCTCCATGTTATGGAAAGGTATTTGCAGCAGAGGGTTTAAACTACTGACTCATCATACAATAAATACATCATACAATAAATATGATCATTTAATCATATTTCCAAATCTGCCTCACAGACTCTCATATATTGAGAAGAGGAAACATGCCCTTATGAAGGCCATAACAATTCTGATGTCCACAGAGCTAGCAGTAAAGCAGAAAGTGCTGCATGTGTAAATGTAAGTAAGAAGAAGCATTTGGAATGCAATAGGTCTTGTATATTTCGAACAAGTTAATTGTCATCTTTTGACAACAGCGCCCAAGAGCAAAAACAAAAAAAACAGTGGAAACTGAGAAAAGACGACTAAACAGAATAAAACAAAGTTAGCATTAAAAAATAAAACTTTGCAATTTTGTTTGTCCTGCTGAGCACTTTTTTCTCTAGTCACAAGCCTTCTGTTTGGGGGCACTAGAAGTTAGAACAAAATAGTACCTTGATCTTGTCGGGAGCAGCGGACGGGCACTGATTAAGTTGAAATCAATTAGTGTTTGATCCCTGCTCCACACAGAGGATCAGAAATGATACCAGACATTCCTTGATGAATTACAAGACTGTAAAGAAGAGTGCCAACCACACCAACAAATGGTGAGCGGCAGGCGGGCTCCAAGCTCTTTACTGAACACAAGAGTCTCGCATGTGAGATGCATGCGCTAGCGCTGGACCCTAAAAAAGGCTTTGCACCTCCTGGTTACGTGCCACAAATGGTCACTAATTGCAGCGAAGTGAGGTCCTCACAACTGGGTCCCTGTGCAAATGCACTTGCTGCACTATTGATAGCCATACTCCGAGGATCTAGCTCTAAAACTTTGTTTGCCTACTTTAACATCACTACAAATTCATTATGCTTTGTTTGTCCTCATACCGTACAGCCAAGTGAGCATGTTTCCTGGCAGCCGTCCCTTCTTTTTCAATAAGACATTTCATTCTGAGACACATAGTTTTGCTCTTCCTATTGAAGGCATTAGTTTTCCAGTCTCTTTTTGCAAGTGGTGAAGGATTGAGGAAGATGTTGCGTTTGATATCATATTTGCAGTTTGTGAAAATAAGCAGATCTGATCAAAGTTTTATGTGAAAAACGTGTTTAATGCAAAATTGTCTGTGTACACACTACTCACCGAAAAAGGCAACTGTACAGGCAAGGATATTTCCACTTGGCATATGCAGATCGCGTGAAAGCAAGGTGCAGTAGGAGTCTGGAACTGGGTGGTTTTCATTATCAAACATATGTCTGCATCTTTTTTCACAGCTAATACATGTGTGAGAAAACCTGAAAAAAACTGTTTTTGCATATGACTGTGCACGTACAATTTTTCTAAATTACAATTCTGCCTTGTTGAACCATCTTTTGGAGAAACAAAAACTTGTAGAAGGGATTTTGATTGGAGCTTTACAATTATAGTAGTGCCAGGACAAAGAAATAGTGCAAAATATTTTACAGCATTCACAAAGCATTCAAGTTTTCTTCAAAAGTAACCTAGGTAGTTTATAAAAATGTGGGGAAAAGGGTAAGGAAGGAATCTAATTAAGGGCATTTTCAATCTTCAATCTTCAGTGGTGTCCAGTATCAGACACTAGGATGGGCCTTGGCTGGGATAAGGTAGAGCAGACCTGCCTCACATAAGACTATGACTGGTGTGGCTCGAACATCTTCTGCTAGGCTACCTGCAGGATGCTTGTAATTGCACAGCAATAGTGCAGTTCAACCTGGTTGTCTGATAGATTATTGAAGCGATAAATATCATATGGACAGAACATTGTGTCAAAAATATGGGGAAGCAAAATACTGAGAAGGTAAGGACAAATGGGTAAGTATAGATTTACTATTCTTAACTCCAGATCGATGTACCTTGAAGATACCGAGGCTCAAAAAGTGCCGGTGCGACCATGGTTTCGGGAAACACCATAAATAAAGCAAAGCAAATTCTTGTAATGACAAGAAAGGTCAGGACACTTCCAGTGAAATTAAAGCTTTTACTATCATTCAGATCATCTGTGAACAAGGCTACGGCTGAAACGCGTTGGGAGGAATAATCTAAGATAAGTGTCCTGACCTTTCTTGTCATTACACATACATGTGGGATTAAGTATAGTTAAAGCTTTGCTTACCCATAGAACCTTACCTTCACCATATTTTTGCCCCGACATTCTTGGCACAATATATTGTCCACATGATATTTTTCACTCAATAGTTTGTACAAAAATCCATTAAACCACTGCGCTTACTGCACTCCTTTTACCTGGCAAAATCATTATCCAGGCAGTATTCCGTTCAACCAGTTTTGTTTGCAGGAAAACCCTCAAACACAAGAAACTCTGTCTCTGACCCCTACCCCGTAGTTTCATTATTGTTGGATTTTCTTTCTCAGGAAGCTGTTCGATTTACAGTGGGAAGCGGTAGCCATTCCGTCTACTAATTTCACAACACCTGGCTATTTTGAAATGGGCTGATTTCAAGGCGGTGCATCTGGTTCACAAGTAAATTCACAGCTTTGGAAAATCCTCTCTTGTTTAAATTTCAGGGAAAAAGAAAAAAAAACAGGATTCTGCACTACAGCTTTGCACCATGGATCATCATACTACCTTACTACATGAAATTCATAGGAAGCATTATTTTCTGCCTCAAAGCTTAGAACCTCACTACCAGCCAAAAATAAAAGCATTCCAGAGCATTTTTATTTCAGAAGAGAGTTGAAAACATGGCTATTTTCAAGATAATTACAACATCCCCCAACCCTGGGATTGAACCCAAAAGATACCTTGAAGTATACTTTACACTTTACATCCCACAGATATGGGATAATCTAATCAGAATGCCAATTATTATCCACCTACAAGAGCTGATCTACTTGTAGTCTCTGTATTATATAGCAACCTTAACTCATGAATAATTTGTCTGCATCAAATTAATGCTAATGCCATAGCATTCAGTGGTCAGCATCTGTTTGTAGCTCAAACAGGCTGTACAATTGCTCCTCCCGTACACTGCTTAGTCCTCTTACACTCATATGTGCATATTGCTACAGATCTTATCAATCACCCAGTGCTGTACCACTTCATAAAATATGTGTTGGAAACTACCCTTTCTGCAGGGTTATCCCCAAACGTTTTGCCTATTTTTATGACACTCCTTTTATTGGCTTTAGGACTCAGGGCACTATACTACTACTACACAGTGCGAAAGTGCTCTCTTCCCTAAAACTTGGTATAATTAGCTTACACCTGTTTGGCATATTTAACTTACCTGTAAGTCCCTTGTAAAGTGGTATACCATATACCATGGACCTGTAAATCAAATGCTACTAGTAGACCTGCCACGCCGATTGTGTCACCCACAGAAGTAGCCTTTCAAACCTGTCCCAGGCCTTCTACTGCAGTGCCTTCATGCACAGTCTACTGCCACACTGATTTAGCAAGTCAAACTAATTGCCAAGGCCTAAACACCTGTTTTACCACACCTAAGTCACGCCTAAGGTAGGCCCTGGACAGGCATAGTGCTGTGTAGGACATGTACTTATATGTTTTACATGTCCTAGTAGTGACAAACAGCCTTTTTCATTGTTTACTACTGTGAGGACTGCACCTCTCATAGGTTAGCATTGGGAATTTCCTTATATATGTCTAAGTGGTGATTTCTGATCAGTGAGGAGTAGCATGGACATGTTTGATATATTGAGAATGGTTACTGGTGTAGTTGGAGTTTACATTAATACTTGAAAAATGACACTTTTAGAAAGTGGGCATTTCTCTGTCCTTATAACTTTAGGCCTTTGCAGCCTGACTCCAATCCACATCTAGGGCTGAGTGACAGCTCCACGTTGTGCATACTATCCATACAGCCACAACACAGAAAGAAGAGACATCTGCATCCATCTGCATATAAACAGTCATACTGGGCTGGGGAGAGGAAGGTTCACTCACACCTTGCAAGACAATAGGCTGTGTCCTGCCCTCACCTAATGGGCTAGTTAACCCTTACTGATGTCTAGAGACATGGCTGGGTTGGAAAGGAGTTGTGTTTAACTTGAAAGGGTTTCTTTGAAGTTACCCCCTGAACACAGACTTTTTGAGTATAAGTACAAGGGCTGAGGCTTCATGATTTTAGAGCTCTTTTGGAACTGGGACTGAACCTCAGTCAGAAGGACTGCTGCACTGCATCAAAGGACTCATCTGGAGTGCTCATCTGTTGTTGGCCTGAGGCCTACTAGTGCTGGGTGGCTTAAAGGCTTACTGGATTGTTTTTTCGCTTGTTGCCCTGCTACCAGCTGTGGGGCAGCCTTGCACTATTGGACTGCACGGTTGGTCTGCCATTGTTTGCCCTGATGTGCTGGCCTGCCTAGACCTTGGTGCCCCTAGGTGTTCTCCTGGGACTACTGACTGCCCCAGAATTCACTGTGGGACTCTGTGTCAGGCCCTCACAGGCATTTTTTAACCTAGAACATGGTAATTGCTTTGTTCTCTAATTCTTCACGCCAAGTGCATGATGAGCACATTATTGTTCTTTAGTGCGTGCTGAGCGCTATACACTCTTCTGCTCAACAGCAACCCTTGGAGGCAGAGTGCCGCATCTCTTCTTCTGGCCCACCGGATTTGCACCACACCTCCCATGTTCGCTGAGTCCTACGGCTGCCTTCTACCCAGAGCGTGTCGCCTAAGCAACAGAGAAGCCACCAACGATTTCATCACCACCCTGTAGCTGAGGAGACAGCCGTGCTTCCCCTACCTGGCCTCAGGGCAGAGAAGATCTTTGCAGTGCAGCCACATCTGTTCACTCATGACGACTTCAAGAAGGTACTCTATTGGCACAAGCCGTCTTGCACTAACTAGCGGGTGGCCGTATGTTTGCATCCAGGTATGGAGAGATGACAAGAGGTATCTCTCCCACTTGTCTTCGGACTGGTTGTTCCTCTGGAATCCAAGAGGTTGAACCACTCCTCCACATGCTTGCGGGCAGCTGCTGTTTCGAAACTCTGCCTGTGTGTGAGCTCCCCCCCTTGTTAGCACATACCTTGGGTGTGCTAGTTCTTTTGTTGGTGGCATTACAGGGGAAGTCCTTGATGGAGGTCCCCATTCTTCCATCAGTAAATTCCCACAAACCAATCACTATAGATTTTACCACAATCCATGTAGTAGGCGCACAGCTGTTCCTCTGGCCTATGATCCTTTGCTAAAGTACTGTATTATAAATTATGGGCACCCAAACACCTCTGTGCCCATGCCTGAGGTCTGAGTTCCATAGGAGGTTTATAAGGAGGCCAGATGTGCTAGGCCCTATGTTTTCATGATGGTATATGTGTCAGCACAATACTAGCACATGATAATGTATATGCTTGTTCCTAAACTGTTACATTTTCATGTTCTGATAGTATGTTGTGTGACGTTCTTCCTTGAATTATCAGAATACTGACAGTGATTGCATTTTAGCTGCAATATTTATGATTTATGACGTGTTTGGTCTAAGATATATTTTTACAATATAAGTAGCATATTTTTACATTTAGTTCTGTGTGGAGTCTCCTTTGAGTGTATTTATTGTGTCATTGGTATGACTGTGTTGTGCAAACGCTTTTCACATGACCTCTAGAGATAAGCCTGACTGCTCTTAGCCAAGCTACCAGGGTGTGAGCACTGGATATTTTTGGTGTGTATCTTAGTTCCCCTGACTAGAGTGGTGTGTTCTGCCTGGCTTAGGTGCATACCTTAGCCAACCAAAAAACCCATTTCTAACAACAGGTATGTAATAACTGAAGAGATGCGGCTGGCCAATTGAGGACTCTAATCAAGTCAACCACTGCAGGTCCCAACTGCTTACATACTTTGGCTGCTTCATTACATCACAAGTCATTCAAACATTCAGACGCAAAATGATAGTAACAAAAGCCATTGCAGAAGATTTCCTCACTGCTTTTCTTTCAAACCGTACCTGCTCAGAACAACAATTGTTAAATAAAATATCAGGTTGGTGGAGTAATCACCTACGCAGACTATGATTATACAAAATGCCATAAAGGAACAGCAAAGCTCCTCAAAGCTGGAGTCTTACTGAAAACCAGAAACTGTGCCTCTATCTTGTGCACCTCTTTATCCACTCACTGCTAAGCTCTGCATTCTGCAACGCGATAACCACCCCTCAGTGATTGTCATGCATGACATCAAAGCACTTCCCACATAGAATCAGAAATGAAGACAACACACTTCCGTCCACACACCCTAGGCAGGGTAGCTTGCTGCCCAGGTAGACAAGTGCTTCAGTGCAACACATAGAGATAGTAAGCATCATATACTTGCTACAATATAATAAATAGCATACAAGCTGGACATTTCTGGAAGACTGTAGATTCAGATAAGGGTACCTATTGATCATCCTTCATCCAGGCAGGCTAAGATTCCACATAGTAGAAAATTAAGCATTTTGCAAACAACAAATTACATGACGTGACATGACATTAACAACACAAAAGACTGATTTGCATATTATCTGGGTCCAAACTGGGTTGGCATGGTGAGCAAAAGAACAATGAGTTAAACCCAGATCTGTGACTGGGGTGAGTGGTTGAAAAGTTTCAGCATTCCATCTGTCATCCTTTTGTGTTGCTAAAACCTCCCTAAGTGGGAAGGGTATGCCCAGGCATGGGTCCCGTGTTCACTGTGCCATTGGATTCAAGCTAGCTTGACTGATGCAGGGTAATACCCTGAAACGGGTCCCAGGAGGCTTGTTTCTGGTCCGGGAGGATCTGCCTGGCAGTTTAGGTTGAACTGTTCAGAGGGAAACATGGTCAAGACTGATTTTCATATGGCTGGGTCCAAACTTAGGTGGCATGTTGAGGAAAACAAATATGGATTAGTTCCAGATCTGGGACTGGGGGTGAGTGTTTAAAAAGTTGCAGCACTCAATTAATTTCCCTTTTGCATGACATGACATGATTGATTGTTATGGAAAGGATGAGTGCTAGCAGTGCCTAACACGTTCTGTTCTAGCTTGATTAGTTTGGTTGATAATTTTCATCTCAAATTTTGATAGGCATTAACAGCGTACAGATCAATAGACAAGAAACTGCATTTGTTAGAAGAAGTATTGCATGTTATAGTATAGCTGGCTCCTGCTCAGCAAATGAGGGTCAATTTTGAGAATCCCAACTGCTGATTTTGATAAGGACCCTAGCTAGGAGTTTTCCAAATTGATGTTGCCAAATTGTTTTTTTGCATGAAGTCCCACATGCCGATGCTAATTTGAGGTTAGATGAGGATTCCATATGTCGCACGATGCAGTTTGAGATCTTGTTATGCTGACTAAATGTACGCAATTAGCCCATTACAGATTATCGTATTAGTGCTTTGCATTGCCACTATCGAATGCCTTGTGATTCAAATGCTACATAGATTACACTTGTTCCGACGATATGGACAGCTATTAATGTTCATTTATGTTTATCATTTGGTGTTGAGACACATCTATATTGTGCTAGCTTTGTTAATATAGGGAAATAAACTCATTAATTTTGCAATAAACTGGTGTGGTCATTCCTGGCTGAAAGGTCAGGGTTCGCCGAAATGTATTCTGGATTAATTGTTAAGTGTTATGTTGTTCAAGGTGTTGCTTATGTACGTTATTGATTAACGATATAAGGTGAGTGATCGATTAATAGTACAGAGAGTTCCCACTTAGTCAAAAGATTCATCGGCCTAAAGAGCGTCCAAACGTAGGTAAATTGTTACCACGTTCAGCTCTATCAGTAGATGGTAGCAGAGGACGGTTTCGTCTTTTGGGACCCTGTACCATTAGAGTACATGGTGTTGGATTAACGGTTACGCATTTTTGAGACCCCACTCGAGAAGTTGAATTACATTTTTCTTGGGTAAAACAGATTGACAGAATGATGATGGGCTAGGTCCACCGCGACTTTCCCGGGATCTCGGAGCTTGCGAATGGAGAGAACGGAGATGTGGAAACAGCGTTGGCGGTACTAGTGATGGTATGAGAGAAGTTAGGGTTTTGCGCTTGCACAGCTTATTGCCGCAGAGTGTGTGAAAAGGTTGCGAGGATTTTCTTTTAAGGATAGCGGAGGTGCGACTCCGAGTGTAGAAGTAGAGAGGTCGTCGAACTTCATAGAGATAGCGGAGGTGCGGCTCCGAGTGTGAGAGTAGGGAAGTCGTCGAACTTCATGTGCGTCTGGCGCTTTGTGCATAAAAAGGTCCACGTGGTTGTTGTTGTTGAGACGGGCCCTGCGAGGTCAAGAGACTCCGGAGTATGTTGATCCATGTTGTGGTCTGGGCGGTTTAGTAGGTTGATCGGGCGTGGTCAACGAGTGGGTACGTGTGTTAGGGAGTGAAAGAAACTTCGACTTCGGGCTTTGACAAGATTCTAAGTGCACTAGAACAGATCATTGACAAGTTGAGAGTAGGTCTGCGGGTCAGATTTGCTTGCGCATGTGGGGACTGAGAAAGACCGAATAGCGGCCGAGGCTGGTGAAAGAGATCGAATAGTGGCCGAGGTTAGTGAAAAGTCCCTAAGGTCCTGAAGCGATTATGTTACCCTTCCTGTAGTAAACCGACAGATCTGTTTTAGTTTTGGTAGCTCGCGATACATGCAAAAAAAAGTTGTTACGGGAGGAACTGAGTGAAGGAGGACTAGCCGCGAGGCTTTGTCAGCCGCAGTGTGTGAGTGTGACGTCACTAAGAGCCGCGCTGGGATAGGTTGGTTGGAGAGAAGGGTCGCGCACGGATTGGACGCAGTCCGTGGCACTCGATTGGAAGGGGAAAGGCAGGTGAAGAGTATTCCGGGAATTAAAGTCACCTATTGATTACAAATCTTGTGGAATAACAGTGATCTATTGATTATAAAATTTGTGAATTAAAAGACGAGAAAATGAAATTCCTTAAAGCATTCAGGAGTGCGATGAAGGGGGAGTCATACATTAAAGCGAGCGTAGGAGAGGAAACGCCGCCTGAGGGTACACCAGCTTACATTGTAATGGAGGAAAAAGGGGTAGCTCCGTGTCTTTGGCTAAAGCAATGGCACAAGTGGACAGAGAAACATGGGAGCGTAGCATTCCCGATACATGGGACATTCAATATAAGGGTCCTAGAGAACTTGAGATTCACGATGTATGACATGAAGGTGCCTCCAAGGCCAGCACAGTTTGAGGCTCTAGCAATCTGGGAACTCATGGCTAGACAGCAACAGAAAAACAAGTTTGAAACAAGGATGAGGAAGGTAGAAAAGACACTAGCGGATGCTAGGTGGGATAATGCGCAGAAGGTGTGGAGGTCAGATGTATTGCAGGGAATAAAATTGTTCCCCGCAATTACTAAGGATGAAGAGGAGACAGGTAAGAAAGCTACCTGTAAGACAGACAGGAAGTGTTCCAAGGACAGAGAGGACGAGGAAAAGTTGAGAAGAGAAGAGGAGTTAGAGGATGAGGAGTTGATAATGCAATTGCTGAACGACCGTCCACCACCTTATGCAGAGAATGGACAAGGTCCAAGTACCAGTTCTGCCCCTCCGGCATCGGTACAGAACAGTGAAACGCAGAATACAGGAGTACCATCGGGATCTAAGGATCCGAGCTTGCTGCTCACCCCACAGATACCGCAAGTCAGGAGAATGTATCCAGATGTGCCCGTGTTGAAACCAGCAGAACATTATCAGCCGCAGATGCCAGGGTACTACAGCAGTGACAACAATGGAGGGATGGTTCTAGATCCAACCGTAAGGGGCATACAGAATGGTTACAACCCAACAATGGCACAAGCTGAATCAACTCAGTTTATGAGGCCTCAAAAGCAAATGCAGGGAGGAAATGTTCATGCTCAAATGACGGGGAGTCAGATGGGCATGCCGGCAATGATGGCCCATAATATGGGGATGAACATGCCTCAGAATATGGGAAATGGACAAAATCCAGATGCGATATCACTGCCCATTACTGTAGGTCCAGTGGTACCTTTGTATAGTCAGCCCAACTTAGGTATGAGCAGTCAGAGACAAATGCTGCAGAATGGGACAGAAAGAAGGTGCATAGAAAACACTCCAGGGATAACCCCGATAGTGGCTCAGCCAACTGGGTCTGGGTCCTTGATGGAGTTTAGTCCCGTATGCGCTCAATCAACACTGGTGAGGTCGAGCCCCCCACTGATAATACCATTAACATCGAACACTGAAAAGTTGCCGCAACCATCAATGGCAGTCGATGTGAATGCTACACTGATGGGGGTAAATGCGCAACAGCTGACACAATGGTTCAACAGTTTAAATTCCACACAAAGTTCAGACAGTGGGAAAGGAGACGATTACTTGAGCAGGATGAGGCTGAACATGGAAGCACAAGAATTGGTGGAAGGGAATATGGGTGTGAACAGGTTAGAATCCTACACGGAAGAGGAGTTGAGGTATCTATGTCCAAAGATCACAAAAGAAGTAAACAAGGTACATAAAAGTTTGCAGGAAGTAGCAGACAGGAACGGGATTGACATAGGCAAGACGAAACACTTGAGCAGGAGCTATAGGCTGGATTTTGGGACCACAGATTTTGAACACATGAGATCAGCAGGCATGAAGGCACACCTTAGAGAATTGTTGCAGAGTGCCCAAGTGTGGAGGTGCTTAGACAAGTGGGAAAGCAGATGGGTAAAGAGGAAGGATAAGAGGAGGGACAGTGTTACAGAGCATAATGAGAAAAGACCGCAGAGCAGCGAAACAGTAACCATGTTACCAATGAGGGAGACAGCAGGGGGAAAATTAGTACATGTACCATGGCACAGGAGTGATATTCAGTCTTTTACGAATGATTTTCCCAAACTGAGGGAAAAGCCGATCGAATGGTATCAACAGACTGATAGGTTTGTGAAGCTTGCCAAATGTCTCTGGGAAGACCTGAACACTTTATTCGAGATTGTGGTTCCGGCAGATTTGTGGGAGGATTGCAAAAGAGCTGTAGGTTGGCCGACAAGTGAACCAGAGAGAGACAGAGAGACGGGTGCACCATCACCTATGGTGATGTGTCTGTACTATAAGGTGATTGAGCATTTGAAGACGAAGGTTGCCGCGAAAAATGTGGATTGGCAGAAAATTGATCGAACTGCCCAAGAGGCTAAAGAGTCGATTCATAGTTACTATGAGAGGTTGTTGAAGGCGTTCAAGAATTACAGTGGCACGGAAGCAATTGAGGCGAAAGATATGCTTCATTTTGTGTTCAGATTTGTGGAAGGGCTGAGACCAGAGATAAGTCAGATGATAAAATCGCATTTGATCTGCTGGCAGTCGAAACCGATTGATGAAGTCTTGACTTATGCGAAATACTGTAGCGACGAAATTGAGGTGAAACAGAAAAAGCTGAAAGAGAAGGTGATGATGATGCAGCTTAAGGCGGCTCAGACAGGCTTACAAGGTCTGCAAGGACTGCAAGGGTTGCCAGGGATGCAAGGGTTCCAACAGCAGGTACCGCAACAGCAGCCGCAGTTGCAGGGAGGCATGGTGTTTCAGCAACAGCAGCCGCAGTTGCAAGGAAACATGGCGTTTCAGCCACAGGGCAGAGGCAGAGGTAGAGGAGGTTTCGTGAATAATGGTCCGGATTTGAACACTGTTGTGACAGGTGTGCAGGCAATGAAGAAAGTGATGCCGTGTCACGCGTGCGGAAACGTAGGTCACTGGAAACGCGAGTGTCCGATGGTGGTGCAGGAAGGTGCAGGTGTAGGTGTTGGTCAGCAAAACAATGATGTCAATGCATTTCAGACAATGAGAGGACCAAAAATGAGAGGTCCAAACCCAAATTTTCAGACCATAAATCAATTGCAGGGATTACAACCTATGCAGCCGCAGCAGATGCAGATGCCCCGTGTGCAGATGACGCAGATGCAGCCGATGCAACAGCAGTTACCTTTGGTACCTAATCAGCAAATGCAAATACCTTTGGCACCAATGAGTCAGCAGCAAATGATGGTTCCTCCACAGGTAACGGGTCAGGTAATGAGCACAAACGGCACAGTACAACAGTTCCCATTACACAGTGAGAGTGGAATAAACAATATATGGGAGAGTGAAAGCTCAGAAGAGGAAGGAGATTGTGTGCTTGCGGCATCCCTAGAAGTTGATCAAAAGGGTCCGTACGTAGAAGGAAGAGTAATGGGTCATCGTGTCTCATTTCTGGTTGACACGGGAGCCACACGTTCAACTGTTAAGAGCAGTGAAGTACCAAATTTGCCACTCTCCGGGAGGACAGTTCAAGTGGTGGGGGTAGCAAACAGACATCTGACGAACCCCATAACAGATCCGATACCAGTCAACATTGGTAACTATCAAGGGGTACATCAGTTTGTGGTGTGTGACTCAAGCCCGATAGCACTGTTAGGAAGAGACCTATTGTGTAAATTGGGTTGCTCGATCATGTGTTCAAACGAAGGAATAACAATAGAGACGAGCAATGATGGGGAAGACGAGAACAGTGTAGAGGGGGATGAGATAGAAACAGTTGACGAAGAGTATCCTCTGATTTGTCTTTTACCAATGATAACTGAAGAAGATATCCCAGCAGAATTACGGGAAACAGTCGGAAAGGAAGTGTGGGACATGACAGGGAAAGAGGTGGGATTGATGAAAGGAGTGGAACCAGTAAAAGTGATGGTAAAGCCCAATGTGATCTTTCCCCAGACCCCACAATACCACATGCCACAAGATACCCTCATGAAAGTTGCCCAACTTATTGACGAATTCGTGAAGCAGGGCGTACTGAAAGAAGTATTGAGCAGCCCATGTAATTCACCGATAATGGGACTAATGAAGCCAAGTGGGAAAGTCCGACTTGTACATGATTTGAGAAAAATAAATGACATCATAATCAAGTGCTGCCCTGTCGTACCGAATCCGGCTGTGATAATGTTTCAGATCCCTTGCGAAGCTGAGTGGTTCTCAGTCATCGATTTGTCACAAGCATTCTTTTCTGTGCCTCTTCATGAGGACAGCCAATTCCTCTTTTGTTTCAAATTCCTAGACAGAGTATACAGTTGGTGTCGAGTTCCTCAAGGGTTCTCTGAGTCACCGTCGATATTCAATCAGGTTCTAAAGAAAGACTTGGAAGAGTTAGAGTTACCATTCGAATCAACCCTAGTACAGTACATTGATGACTTACTGGTTGCATCAAAGACAGAAAGTGGCTGCACAGCCGATACCATTGCTCTGTTGAACCATTTGGGAGGGAATGGACACAAGGTGTCTCCTTCCAAACTGCAGTTCTGTCAGAAGAAGGTGAAATACTTGGGTCACCAGATAGAGAAAGGGTCACGGAAAATAATGAAGGAAAGAATTACCAGTGTACTTCAAATGAGTCCACCAAAGACAAGGAAGGAGGTGAGGAAGTTTTTGGGAATGGTGGGATACTGTCGCCAGTGGATTCCCAACTTCTCGTCTCTAGCAAAGCCTTTACTGAAATTGACCCAGAAGGATGCTTTGGATGAAATTGAGCTGAGAGGAGACGAGATGGATGCCTTTGTTGAACTGAAAGAATGCATGTGCAGGGCTCCAGCTTTAGGTATGCCTGACTACACGAAGCCTTTCACATTGTTTTGCCATGAACGTGATGCATGTTCTTTGTCTGTCTTGACACAAGCCCATGGTGGCGTAAACAGACCAGTAGCGTATTTTTCAGCTACTCTGGATCCGGTTGCAGCAGCACTCCCAGGGTGTTTGCGCGCCGTAGCAGCAGTTGGTATCAGCCTCACTCAGAGTGAAGGAATAGTGATGGGACACCCAGTAACAGTCATGGTCCCTCACTCAGTTGAGATACTTTTGACCCGATCCCGAACGCAGCACATGACTGGAGCAAGACTCACAAGGTATGAAACGACTATTCTGGGCTCACCGAATGTGCAGCTGAAAAGGTGCACTACGTTGAATCCAGCTACCTTGCTTCCTGGAGAAAATGCTGAAATTGAGAACGCTGAAGACGTCGAGCATGACTGCCTTCAGGTGACTGAATTTTGCACAAAACCCCGACCGGACATCAAGGATACAAAACTTGATGAAAATGACCAAATTCTTTTTGTTGATGGTTCATGTCTAAGAGATGGGGTGGGAATTTTGAAAGCAGGATATGCTGTATGTACTGTGACAGGGGTCTTGGAAGCGGGATGGCTCCAAGGAGTCTATTCTGCACAAGTAGCAGAACTTGTAGCACTTACTAGAGCATGTCAACTGTCTGCATTGATGAAAGTCACCATTTACACTGATAGTCAATATGGGTTTGGGATTGTGCATGACTTTGGACAACTATGGTCACAGAGAGGTTTCCTGACTTCTTCAGGATCCCCAGTGAAAAATGGGGAGAGAATAAGGGAGTTGTTACATGCCATTCAAGTGCCAGCTGAAGTTGCAGTGGTAAAGTGCAGTGCTCACACGAAAGGACAGGACTATGTGTCTCTGGGAAATGCATATGCAGATCAAGTCGCAAGATTTTGTGCCTTGAACTGTATATTGTTAAGGGATGATTGGAATACAATAAGTGAACCAGAACTCGAACCAGCTGAAGCATTTGCCTTGAAGGTCGTAGATACAATAGAAGAACTAAAAGCACTACAGAATAATGTCAGGGAGGATGAAAGAGATTCCTGGATTAAATCACAATGCATAAAGAGACAAGACGAGCTATGGGTTTCACATGAGGGAAAATTTGTTTTGCCAAATAGTCTCTTATCACAGCTTGCGCGGTTCTATCATGGGCAAGCTCACCTAGGGAGAGATGCCATGATAAGATTATTCAAAACTGATTGGTTTAACCCCAGATTTCGTCAAGCTGCAGAGGCAGTTTGCCATCGATGTGTCACTTGCCAGCAGATGAACCCAGGAAAGGGGACAGTTGTGAATGCGAGTCACATTGGTAGGGCAAGCGGTCCTTTTAGCCGTATGCAGATGGACTTCATTGAGATGCCTGTGCATGGAGGTTTAAGATATGTGTTGGTGGTTGTGTGTATTTTTAGTCACTGAATTGAGGCATACCCCACACGTAGAAATGACAGCCTTACAGTTGCCAAACTATTATTGAGGGAGTTAATACCACGATTCGGATTCCCGATCTCTTTAGAATCAGATAGGGGAAGTCACTTCAATAACGAGGTGATGAGGTTACTTTGCGAAGCACTGAACATTGAGCAAAAGCTGCACTGTAGCTATCGCCCTGAGGCATCAGGACTGGTGGAGCAGATGAATGGTACGCTGAAATCGAGAATGGCAAAAATATGTGCATCAACAAATTTGAAATGGCCTGACGCATTGCCCTTAGTGCTAATGTCAATGAGAAACACTCCGGATAGAAAAACTGGACTGTCTCCGCACGAAATTCTCATGGGCAGGGCTATGAGACTTCCTGCAGTTCCCGCAAACATGCTTTTGAATATTACAGATGATATGGTGTTAGACTACTGCAAAGGTCTGGCTGACGTGGTTCGCTCTTTCTCTCACCAGGTGGAAGCGACCACCTTGCCACCGATCCAAGGTCCAGGACACGCACTGAAAGCAGGTGACTGGGTCGTGATAAAGAAGCACGTGAGGAAGTCGTGTCTGGAACCCCGTTGGAAAGGCCCTTTCCAAGTGATCCTGACGACAACTACCGCTGTGAAGTGCGCGGGGGTTCCCAACTGGATTCACGCCAGTCATACAAAGAAGGTGTTGTGTCCCACAGATGAGGAAGTTGAAGCGCTGAAACTACCAGTGCCTGATAAAACGGTGCCGAGTGCTGAGACAGAACAAAAGCGAACTGGAAGCGGACAAGCAACAGCAGAAGAAAAGGAGATATTATTGGAGAACGAAGAGTCCGACTCACTTGGGGAAGACCAAGGAGAAAGTTCAGACAGCGACGACGAAGCTGCAGGTGACAAAGAGCCTGAAGCAGCTGAGGGTAGCAAAAAGCCTGAAGCAGCTGAAGGTGACAAGGAACCTGAAGCAGCTGAAAGTGATACAGAGCCTGAAGAAAGTAACGGTGACGAAGGGCTCGAGGAGAGTGAGAAGGCAGGAGAGCCTGAGCAGAAAGGGGCTTTCCCAGAAATAGACGATACAGAAAAAGAAAAAGAAAACGTGACTGATTCCCCTGAAGGTGGGGACAAAGAAGAGCAGAACGAAAGAGTTCAAACCTCTACAGAAAAGATCGCAGGTCCATCAAACGGACACGGTGCAAAAAGAAGATTAAGTATCTCACCGATAAAAGAAAAGGGTAAAGAAGGTTTGAACGAAGGAGGAAGGCCGAAAGTAAAAGAGAAAAGAAAGGAAGTGACTGTCGTGGAACAATCGTCAAGTGAGGAAAAGGACTTGGCGAAAGAGGAGAGTGCCAGCGAAGCAGAATCAAAGAGAGAAGCAAAATTGAAAAGGAAAAGGATACCAAACAAGAGGTATTCCGGTCCCGAATGGGCATATGCAGTCAATGATGATTGGACTGATGAGTTTGTATCTCTAAGCATCGAGAACGAAGAAGAAGAAGAGATACCAATAGAAAAGAAAAGTTTCATAGACTCTGTTGATTGAAACGGTAGTAAATGGTATTGCTTGCTGCAATCTAACGTGAGACAAACAACCAGCTGAGACATTGTTAAACCGAATTGAGACGAATGCTGCTAACCGATAAGTGACTGGCCTTTTGAAGAAGACGGTGTGAACATTGTGCTCGTTCAGCTTTGTAACTGAATTGCTAGGTAGTTTCATTTATAAGTGCTTCTAGCTCTCTGATTCTATACAGATCATGCCTGGGTACGCTATGCAGAATAATAGAAAGAAATATTGTAAATACGTGTGTATAGGCTTGGTACTAACATGTGTACTAATAATAATGGCAATTGTATTTGGAATGCATGGGAAGGGTGAGAAGGAAATTATTGCTGCTTCTACTATTGTTCCTGTTACTGTCACTGAACTAACACCATTGAAAAGGCTAGCAATGGATGAGTGGCTCTTGCATGATAAGAAAGAGCTTTCGTATAACGTTTTCTATAGCTTATTAACAGAGTATGTTGAGACTATGGATGCGAAAGATTGTTATGTGTGTACCCAGATACCGACATCAGTAAAGGAAGGGGTGACTTATCACCACATGCCTCTTACGTATGGGATTACATGTAGTATAGTAATGTCTAGGTTTTATGGTCAATCTAACATACAGTATTTTTTCTCAAATTATGATGTTACCTTTGCTTATGTTCCTATAATAGCGCAGCTAAGCGAGACTGCAAAATATTGGGATTACAAAATTATGAGGGACTTTTTCGAGCCAATGCAACCTTTTGAAACGGCTCATGCTCATAGGGAGAACCTTACTTGCTCAGTCTCCGCTGTAGAAATAAGCTTTTTAGATCGCACAGATGATAGAAGGGCTCAAATAAAAGCGAAATTAGAAAAGGAGCTATACAAGAGGACTTCAGTAGATAATTATGATTTTGCTGCTATAAAGACACAAGGGAAAATTGCTTTAGATGCTTGGCATGTAGGGAAATTTTGTATATATCGAGGTGAATCATACTATGACAATATTTTTGTAGGAGCGAGTGAATGCAAACATACGTTTATTTTTAAGGCCAAATGGACATTCATGATGGACGGACTTGACCCTGTCATTCCAGGGGTGTATTACATTTGTGGGCATAATGCCTATTATCGTCTTCCAAAGGGATGGTGGGGAAGATGTTATTTGGGTATAGTGTTTCCAAAGGTTTATCAACTGGATGACATATCGATGATTGAAAAGACACCTGGATCCCATCGTATCCAGAAAAGAGAGACCGCAGCTGCTGTGGTAGGTGATATATTTGGAGCCATGATTCCTTCATTGGGAGTTGTGCTGAATTCCATCAAAATAAGAAAGTTGTCTACTATAGTGGATAACATGTTGACAAAGTTTTCAGGTGCTATAATCCTGATGGATGCTGAACTTGCAGCGGAAAGAGCCATGACTCTTCAAAATAGGCTTGCTTTAGACATTCTTTTAGCAAAGGATGGAGGCGTTTGCAAAATGATTGGTGCACGTCACTGCTGCACCTATATACCTGATAATAGTGTGAAGATTAAAACTATGCTTGCTAATCTAACAAAAGAAAGTGCAGATTTGAAAGAACTGAAAGAACCAGGAGTGTGGGAAAAGGTTGGAAGGGGACTTGCTTCAGTGGGACATTGGATTGGGGGAATTTGGAATGGAATATTATTGAAAATAATAGAAGGAATATTAATAGTAATAATTTGTATATTTGGAATTTGGGGAATAAAAAGGGGAGTAATAATGATTATGGAAAGAATTAAAAGAAGAAAGGAGGAGAAAATAATGAAAAGAATGGCAGAAGAATACAAAGCGCAAACTAGGGGAACTAAAAGGAAAAGGGAGTTGACAGAATTTTAATGGGATAAAATTTGTGGGCTAAATTTGTGTGATGACAAGTAGTCATCAGAGGAGGGATTGATGAAGCAGAAAATGAAGGTTTTGATTTATTAACGCATAAACGTAGTGCTGAAATAATCATGTGTGACATTAACCGAATTAATAAAGATTGTACGGGGACAAAATGTGCCCTCAGAGTAGTTTGCCAACATTTATACGCGTGTTTTATATAACGTGGTGTATTAGAATTGCACTAATCCGACATAATCATAAACGTGTGCTACGATTTGCTTATTTGAAATGCCTTAGCTTAGCATTACTTTAGCGGAGGCTTTGGCCTAGTTGCCTGGTCTCACGGTTTAAAAGTTCGTATTTTTCCACTGTGCTATTAAACTTGTATTTCTGCTTGAAGCTGTACTTTTCCACAGAGACTGCTCACATGCTTATCTTAAAGTTGGTGCCAGCATGGCATATTTTCTCTTAAATTCAAGGTCGGCTTGCAGGTGCGGACAATGGAGGCTCTGAGAGTAAGCTAATCGAGAGACAATGTTGCAAATTACGTACCCATCTCCAAGGATAATGTATGCTTAAGTAAAAGCTTGAGAACTGTCGTTTTTGATTGGTCAATTTGAAGCTAACCTATGAACCCTCCAATGGAGACCCTACAGGACTTGAATTGTTGTCTATAAAACCCAGGTGCACGAGAGGGAAGCTCTCTCTCTATCTTCGGACATCCCGCCATTTTGACTTCGTAGCTACTATGACCCATTTTGCTGCGACGCCATTTTGAGAGACTTTGATGCTTTCTCTAATCGAGAGAAAGAGACTTTAATGATTCTTGCCCTAGAGACTTTAACTTTGATTTGCCCCTTTGCATGAAGTAGTAGCCTTACTTTGCCGCCGTGAGGCAATTGCCCCGTTCACCCCTGCCCCTTTGTCCCGTCCTATGCTGATCGAAAAACGATACCCGTGAGACGAAGACTTCATTGATTGCTGATTAGAATTGGTAAATATGAAAGGAAATTGTAAAATCGCATTGTGTTTCTTTTAGGTAACCAACTGCTGATTTTGATAAGGACCCTAGCTAGGAGTTTTCCAAATTGATGTTGCCAAATTGTTTTTTGCATGAAGTCCCACATGCCGATGCTAATTTGAGGTTAGATGAGGATTCCATATGTCGCACGATGCAGTTTGAGATCTTGTTATGCTGACTAAATGTACGCAATTAGCCCATTACAGATTATCGTATTAGTGCTTTGCATTGCCACTATCGAATGCCTTGTGATTCAAATGCTACATAGATTACACTTGTTCCGACGATATGGACAGCTATTAATGTTCATTTATGTTTATCATTTGGTGTTGAGGCACATCTATATTGAGCTAGCTTTGTTAATATAGGGAAATAAACTCATTAATTTTGCAATAAACTGGTGTGGTCATTCCTGGCTGAAAGGTCAGGGTTCGCCGAAATGTATTCTGGATTAATTGTTAAGTGTTATGTTGTTCAAGGTGTTGCTTATGTACGTTATTGATTAACGATATAAGGTGAGTGATCGATTAATAGTACAGAGAGTTCCCACTTAGTCAAAAGATTCATCGGCCTAAAGAGCGTCCAAACGTAGGTAAATTGTTACCACGTTCAGCTCTATCAACAGCTTCTTTGCTTGGATTATGATTTTAAAACCTGGATTTGGATGATTGATTGGAGTACGTAGATATTATTGCAGTTTAATTTTACAGTGTTTTTGGTGTGGATTTGGATGTGTATGAACTTGAGCGATTTCTATGTAGAGGGCATAGGAGACAGTCATTTCAATGAAATGCAGACAAAAAATGTCACATTTTCAGTTTTCAGTTTGAGTTTGGAAGTAAAAGTATTTCAAAGGTGCTGACGTGCATGATTGCTAACTTTTCCCAGAATAGTACCGATGCCAATGACTGGACAATCAATGTTTGTTGTCAAAATATAAAATAAAACAAGTTTCAGTGCATTAGCATAGTTACCAATGTGGGCAATAAGGTTCATGTATTATAGTATATTTGGCAATATTTACAAGAGTCAGGACATTCAGCAGTCAGCACAACAGACTGCAAGGTTAAAATACTTTACACATTTCTAATTGACTATGAGAACCTTACGAAGACTGTGTTTGGTATGCCTGCTGAGAAGACAGTGTATTGATGCCAGATCAAAAAGTGATATGCTTTGAAAAAATCCAATTCCCTCATTGGAGTGATTTAGGGATGCATTTAAAATCATTTTTGCAAATTCTATTGTGCGTTAATTTGTAGATGCAATATTACAATTTGCATAGATCTGTGAATTGTAGGAAAGTGCTCCAAGATCTCTGTTGTCTCACTCCTTCAGGAGTTAATGATATTGGGGGTGCGAATAATTCTGGGGTGTAGAGGGAGGGTACAGTTATTGTATTAATGTGACGGTTTTCTTAGAAATTAGGAATTACTCAGCAAAGCAATATTTCTGATCCCTATTTCTCTTTTAATTCCCCATCTTTCCAGTATCTCACCCAGAGCCAGACCACAGGTTTCAACATGTGGAGTAGACGAGCGAAACACCACATATCCACAGAGTTATCACAGATCTTGTAATCTCTCTGGGGCTCAATGAAAAGGGTACCCTGAAGTGGATCCCTGATTGGGATCTCGATAATTTGATATGCTGCAACTTCCCTAAAGGATGGACTGTTCCTGGAGTTTAGTGTTGCAGAACTCTGCATATGCACATTAAACATTTTGACTTTTCTCCAACAGGATTGTGTGTTGTCCATAGGTTGAAAATCTATCCAGAAATCAGGCAGGATGGCGCAGCTGCTCTTGCATGAAGACTGAATAAGAATCAACCTATAATTTTTTTAGTTTAAAAATATATGATGACTTTTTAATATGCCCCATTACTGCTTGTTTAATGAAAGAAAAATGCAAGCACCTCCACCTTGGTTTGAAAAAGTAATGATGAATATAAAGTAGGAATGGCCCAAATAATCTTGCATCTATCCTTAGGAGAGTCCAGTCATTTGGAAGGGACATACTTGGAAAGAAGAAGAAGAGGATTTCATAAACACTACATGATTTGAACTACCTCTACTGACTAGGGTCTCTTGTACATTACAGACCCAAAAATACATATTGAGCGCAGCTACACACTGAAATAAAATACCCTTTTAGGGCCCAATTTAGAGTTGAGTGGCAAACAGAACTCGGCAAATATCTGGAGTAAATGCTTCATTCAGAGGATAATGGGACATCAGAATCTAGTCCATCCTATGGATAGTGTTAAGAATAAAGGGCCAGATGTAGGAAACGATTTGCGAATCGCAAACGGCAAAAAATGCAATTTGCGAGTCGCAAATCTCAGTTTCCTATGCAGAAATGCATTTTGCGAGTCGGGACCGACTCGCAAAATGCATTTCCGAATCGCAAATAGGAAGGGGTGTTCCCTTCCTATTTGCGATTCGCAGTGGTATGCAATACCATTTGCGACCGCATATGCGGTCGCAAATGGTGTCGCAGTTACCATCCACTTGAAGTGGATGGTAACCCACTCGCAAATTGGAAGGGGTCCCCATGGGACCCCTTCCTCTTTGTGAATGGACCACAAATTATTTTTTCAGGGCAGGTAGTGGTCCAATGGACCACTACCTGCCCTGAAAAAATACCGAAACTAAAGGTTTCGGATTTTTTTTTAAGTGCAGCTCGTTTTCCTTTAAGGAAAACGGGCTACACTTAAAAAAAAAAAAACAGCTTTATTTATAAGCAGTCACGAACATGGAGGTCTGCTGACTACAGCAGGCCTCCATGTTTGCGAGTGCCCATAGTGGCTATGGGGCCGCAATTTGCGACCCACCTCATTAATATTAATGAGGTGGGTCTTTGCGACCCCATACCGACTCGCAGACGGTGTCTGAGACACCGTTCTGCATACCAATTTGCGAGTTGCAAATTGCGAGTCGGAAGGACTTGCAATTTGCAACTCGCAAATTGGATTTTTGCTACATCTGGCCCAAAGTTCCCTGAATTGTCCTCCACATTCAGCTCTTCTTCCCGAAATAGGTGAATTTTAAGTTGCCACCAAGCTCTAAATTAGCCACTTACACCCTCATTTAGATCTGCACAGAAGCACCCTCTCATCCAATGTGTTAATAATGTCATCACAATCTCACCCTCTGCAATGGTTACTACGGCTATTTGGCCTTCATTACAGTGCAAGCCACACCATGCCTAGTGCATGGTGAGCAAGGGTGGGTAAAAGTATGGTGATGAAAGCACCACCAAGCAGATGACCCTGTACTGTCCTTATGCCCTGCCAGACGGACAGATGTAAATGGTGCTTCGCAAATGCATCCATACCTAGGGTATTTAAGGAAATTCCCATGCTGAAGCTGCACCTTTGCACAGTGTTCGGCAAATCTAGAGATACCATCAGGCCCACATAAGACAAGGGACACTGCTAATCCCAGGAATTCCCTTCTCTGGATTGCATGAACCTTCTAAAACAGGAAGAATTGACCATGTAACTACTGGTCATTGTGGGAGACAAATGGGATAAGAATACCCTTTGTCTCTGCCACAATGAAAATGCTTAAACACTTAATCTATCATTAGGAGTTTCTCAAAGTAGGGTAGGGTAGTTACCACATGTGGTCAATGCCACTACCCCAGGGTGAGGTACTTACCACCTCCTATTCCAAGTTTTTAAATGGAAAATAGAGACAAACATAAAGAATCAGTTTTTAACACACTGAATTCCCCATGTTTAGTCTTTTTGCTAAGCCTTTTCCCTGATAACTTTTGGCATGTTTGACCTGCCAGAACTCATCAGATGACGACTGCGAGGGTGTGATAATTATCACCCAACTCGTCAGAGATCGGAGTTCAGTCTTGAGCTCATGAAGAGTGTATAAGACCTGTCATGGGGATGTATCCAGACATTTAATATTAGCGAAAGAAGTTTTGGTTTCTTGTCCATGTGGTGCAAAACTATTCAAGATTTATGATCCTAAAGATACCGCAGCACTCCCAAGCAATCCTAAAAAAAAGTAATCTAGATGAGTTCGGTTGCAGTGGGTTCTATTTATTTTAGGTATAGACATCAATGTGGCAAGATGAGTATGCTTCTGCAATCACAGCCAACACTTGTTTCGTCACACTTGTGACTTTTTCAAGGCTGTAAAATACATAGAGATATGTATGATGAACCTAATACAAAAGTGTGGAGGAAGTCCCCAAATATAGAAAAATATATTGGTGTGTTGTCTATCAAAAGAAGGGGGCAAAAAGTAGAGCACCCCTACAAGCAAAAAGAGGGAGCCAAGTGATCATAAAACATGCAATTAGTTTGTGACAGAAAATAAGACCAGTAAAAAGTGTGAATACAAATAATGTGCGGTTCGACCCATCATCTGTCAGGTAAGTAAGACATGCAAAAACAGACTTGATCTGCCCAAACCAAAGTGGATGGAGTTAACCGACTAAAGTGATCCGAGAAAGGTGCTAATAATTGCTAAAATGATCTCAGCGCAATATCCCAAGCAACCCAACCAGAGAGTCAAGGAAAAACATAAGAATATACTGCACCTAACTAAGTTAATGAAGTAAAAGTAATGAAAGCATCATCAGGCCCTCAGGTGAGAACACTCCAGTGTCTGAAACAAAACATGTAACACAACAGTCAATAACAGAAGAGAGATCCTTAATGAGAGGTAAGTGTGAATACAAACAGAGCAAATGTGCATGTCAAACGCACAAATGTGTGGTTCGACCCATCCTCTGTCAGGTAAGTAAGACATGCAAAAATAGACTCGATCTGCCCAAACCAAAGTGGATGGAGTTAATCGACTAAAGAGATCCGAGAAAGGTGCTAATAATTGATAAAATGATCTCAGCGCAATGTCCCAAGCAACCAAACCAGAGAGTTAAGGAAAAACATAAGAAAATACTGTACCTAGCTACGCAAAAGAAGTAAAAGTCATGAAAATATAATCGAGCCTGTGATAATAGCACTCCATGTGTGAAACAAAACATGTAACACCACACTCAATAACAGAAAGACGAACCTCAATGAGAGGTATGAGTAGGTGAACAAAAAACTACTCACCTCACTTTTACTAAATGTAACAAGAGGTAAATAAGAAACCAGTCACTAATTCATGTGGCAAAAGCAAATGGTAGTCCGTGATGAAACAATGACCGTGATAAGTCTGAACCTAGAGGGAAGGGAGAAGAAGAGAAACTAATGCAAAGTGAATATATTCACAACTGGGAAGTAATAAACACCAAGAGAAAAGAAAAAGGGCCCAGTAGTGATGATGTAAGTAGAAGGGACCAAATGTGCACAGTTTGCAAAAAGTGTTTCCAACTGCCATTATAGAGTGGGAATGTGTGTGCATATTGATGGAGAAGTAGCAAAGAATATAGATACAAGCTAAACACAACACCACATGCACCATGCATCTACATCTTACCTAAGGCACACAAACCAGGTTTATTTTCACCAGGGCGGCCCATCATTTCGGACATAGGCTCTTCTACTGAACACATTTCCGAATTCATTGATGTATATCTACAACCGCTGGTACAGAATTTGCTGTCTTACATCTGTGACAATAAGCACTTATTGTACCAATTTGAGGATATTGATTGGACAACTGAATGTTGCTCTGTATACTTGCATTCCATTAGAAATGGGCAAGTCTGTTCTTATGTCCACTGTTTCCGCTAGGGGTGCCACCTTGTTTGAACACACCGATATGTTGATTGAACTTACCAGACTGGTCTTGGAATATAATGTATTCTTACATGATGGAAAGTGGTACAAGCAGATACAGGGTGTAGCCATGGGATCCACATTTTCATCCTCATATGCCAATCTTTATATGGGTAATTTCAAGAAACATCATATATGGTCATCCTGCCCTCATGAACCATCAAACCACATCTTGTTTTGGGGCAGATACATTGATGATATTTTCATAATTTGGACGGGGCACCAAGAAATTTGAACTTCTGTTTAATCATCTCAATAGTAATGAATATAATAAATTATTTACCGAACACATTAATGTGAAACAAATAGAGTTTCTTGATCTCACCCTGTACAATGAAGGTTCCAAAATCATGTCTAGGCTCTATAGGAAGTCTACTGCATGCAACTCCGTCTTACATGCAGCAGTGGACATCCGTCTACCCAGATCAATGCTATACCAATCAGAAGAAATTACAGAATTGTAGCAATGACCATGTGTTTGCACAGGAACTGGCTGTAGTTGAACAACGTTTCCAACAAAGGGGGTACTCTGACCTGGTTTTATCAAAAGCTAAAACTAGGATAATGAACTCTTCACGTGATTCCCTGTTTACCCATGGGACTGGCAATCGGTCTAAAGATAGATATACTACCTTGATCACTAGAAACAATGCACAGAGCTCTGCAATACACCACATTTTAAAACGCCACTGGCATTTGCTACTGTTAGACAAGACATTGCACAAATTTGTCAATAGTAGACCTCAAATCACATATAGTCATGGGAATACCCTAAGAAATAGGCTCTGTCCTTGCTACATTGGTTAAAATACACGTGACTAGCCCTACAATTGGTTACCCCTCCAACTCGTGGGTTTCTTTAAATGTACATGTTGTAATGTTTGCCAATTTGTCATGGACAAGCTGGTGGATTTTTCATACAATTCAGTACATGTATACCGTATACATCAGTTCATAAACTGTAACAACAAATTCACAGTTTATTGTATTGTCTGTAAATGTGGTTTGATTTATGTGGGCAGCACTATTCGTCCTCTAAAAGAACGCATTCAGGAACATATCAGAGCTATCAGAAATAACCCCATTTATACCTTGGCAAATCACTATAGCTCTGTACTTGGGAGATCAGAGGTGATTAGTATTAGATTCCATGGAATCACATGTATCACTAATGACGTAAGAGGTGGTGACATGGTTGCTAAACTTAGAAAATGTGAGGCTAAATGGATCATTAAACTACGTGCAGTGGACATGGGTCCCAACACGAACAGGGAATTGCATGAGTTTCTGTAAGTACATCACACACAACTGGTCCAATGTATGTAACAATATGTTAAACTTCTAGCTTGGTTGCCAATGGAATACATACTTTGCTCAGTGATGCCTCTTTAAGATGATTTGTTTATTACATGTCACAATTTATCCGGTGATTTAGCTAGGATGCCAGTGAAATATATACTCTGTTTAGCAGTACTCTTTGATGTATTACAACACTGACTTTGATTATGAACAGTCTTGTTTTTTGTTTTTTGTTTCATTGTAGCCATCCTGACCCATTAGTACCTCAGGAGACTTCTCACTGTCTCTGGAACCGCGTGTTACAGTTTTCGGTGGAGATCGTTCCGCCATGATGTTTTAGGCCTCTTTTACTCTGTTTGTTTACCCTTGCTGTGGTTCTGCATTAGCATTGCGGACCTTCGGACATAATATGGCTCTGGAATTCTTTGCTAAATCTCAATCAATATGCACACACATTCCCATTCTATACTGGCAGTTGGGAGCACTTTTTGCAACCTGTGCGCATTTGGTCCTTTCCTTACATCATCACTAGTAGACCCTTTTTCTTTTTGCTTAGAATTTATCACTTCCTAGTTAAGAATCTTGCCTTAGTTTCTTTGCTTCTCCCTTCCCTCCAAGTTCAGTCTTATCATTGTCATTGTTTCATCACGGACTACCATTTGCTTTTGCCACATGAATTAGTGACCGTTTTCTTATTTACCTCTTGTACATTTAGTGATAGTGAGGTGAATAGCATTTTGTTCATCTATACATACCTCTCATTAAGGCTCTCTCTTCTGTTATTGACTGTTGTGTTACATGTTTTGTTTCAGACACTGGAGTGTTCTCACCTATGGGCCTGATGATGCTTTCATGACTTTTACTTCTTTAACTTAGTTAGATGCGGTATAGTCTTACGTTTTTCCTTGACTCTCTGGTTGGGTTGCTTGGGATATTGCGCTGAGATCATTTTAGCAATTATTAGCACCTTTCTCGGATCACTTTAGTCGGTTAACTCCATCCACTTTGGTTTGGGCAGATCAAGTCTGTTTTTGCATGTCTTACTTACCTGACAGATGATGGGTCGAATCGCACATTGTTTGTATTCACACTTTTTACTGGTCTTATTTTCTGTCACAAACTAATCACATGTTTTATAATCACTTGGCCCCCTCATTTTGCTTGTAGGGGTGCTCTACCTTCTGCCCCCTTCTTTTGATAGACAAAACACCAATATATTTTTCTATATTCTGGGATTTTATGCTATCATCGTCCACACTTGTGTAATAAGTTTGTTATACATGTTTCTATGTATTTTACAGCCTTGAGCAAGTCACGAGTGTGACAAAACACATGTTGGCTGTGATTGTGGAACCATGCTCATCTTACCACATTGATGTCCATGCCTACAATAAATAGAACCCACTACAACTGAACTCACCTGGATTACTTTTTTATTATAGACTGCTTGGGAGTGCTGCAGTATCTTTAGGATCATATGTAAGGGGTCACATAATTTACTTAATTTGGACTGTTCCTAACTCTAATCATAAGTGTTTGTACTTTGGATTACCCGTAGAAAGTGCACCAATTTGGCCAACACTACCCATATTCTTCTTTGTATTCAAGATTTATGTAAATTCTGTGGACAGTTTTTCAAAGAGCAGACAGTTGCTTGTTTTATAAGATTGCAATATCTCTAGCGGACAATTAATCAAGAATCATTACCATTTCAATCTAATACATCCTTTGTGTATTGCACACTTTACAGGGCTTGATGCACTTCTGGGTGACAGAGCATGTTGGGCCAGATGTACAAAAGTGCAATTTAGCATTTTTTAAATAGCAACTTCATAGAAATCAATATTTGAGAAATGGAAAATGCTATATACGAAGATATCGATTTCCTAATAGCGATTCCTGCAAAGTAGGAATCGCTATTAGGAAATCGATATTAAGAAATCCCATTGCATTTTAGGCAAGGGGCCAGTTTTGCGTTTCCAAAATAGCAATTTCTTATTAAGAAATTGATATTTAGGAAATGCAAAACCAGGGATAGCAAAGGGCAAAAGGCCTCCCTTGGTGTGCCCCAAAAATAGGGGTGCACCTGTACAGCACACATATGCCTAGGGAGCATGTGTGTCCTCTATTGCAATAAAAAAAAGCACCATATGGTGCTTTTTTAGGGTCGAGCCTGCGTCCCATGCGCTTGCGCATGCGTTTTGCTTGCAAGACGTTTAGTAGATAGAAAAGGGCTCTGAGCCCCGTCCACGTCACGTCAGTGTCTTTCATGGGTTTGCGGGCTTGCCTTTTAAAATCTGCTTGCTTTCATTAGTCGAAGGCACACATACGTCATTACTTTTCCGGTGGTTAGCCCTCCTCGAGTGCAGCGACCAAGTACTGAAAACATGCGAGGCTCACTGTTTTCCGACCAGTTTCTGTACTACTTTTTATCTATTTTCACAGCGTGATCTCGCTTGGCAGAAGTCGAGCGCTTTCCATGACATCGACCCTGTTACATACTTAATTGTACTTTTGCCTGTTACGTAGATAATTGCACTTTTACCCATAGGTTTCACTACGAGTGAACTGTAGCAGCGTGATCGCGCTCTTTTTTTCTCCATTTAAGAAAAGTCCGGTTGGGATTTACAACTGCTGATAGCTGTAACTCAGAGAAATGCGACCCCGTTGCATTGCAAATGCTTGTGTTTTTTAACACTCATGGACACTGCGAGGAAATGAATGTGCGTTTGTGTATCGCTTGATTTCGAAATGTCACATTTCACCTTTAAAAACACACCTTGTAAAAGAAAAACGAGTTTGTTTTCAAATTGACATAATAAAGGTTATATTTTTGGATTACTTTCAAAATCAAAGGTGGTTCTCCTAAAGGATCACGTTATTCAGAAACACACGTTGGATTTTCTCTGTGTAGGTGTGGATCTTGGCTCGGTGTGCTCATCCGGGGGCACTCTCATGCCTACGCCCTCTTTTACCAAAGCCTAGATGACGTGTGGACCCCACCGCCCCCCCACCCACTCCCAATCTTGTGTGAATTGGGTGCATTTTGACATGCACCAGTTCCCAACTGTGGTGGGTGCTAGTTTCATTTAAAATTTCTGGCCTGTGAGGGTAATTTAAAAGGACATATAAGCCATCACAGCCACAGACTGGATCATTGAAAACCATGTTTTCCAATTGAGTGCCCCTAATCCTTTTATTTGTTACTTAACTGTGTGGAAAGTTTCACTCTAATACCATTATTTCAGCACTTTATGTCCACAGTAAGTGCCTCACAGGGCACTTATTATACGCTCTTGGTACTAACAAAATTTTAAGCTTGAATAGGGAGCGGGTGAACCCTAGAGCACTCCAGGCTTTCCGTGTAATAAATAAAATACACATTGAATGCAGAGCTCGTTGCTCTAAGTTGACCAGCACGTTAATAGCCTTCCATTAGAGGCAGGGCAAATGAAGCATAGGATGTTGGTCGATGAATTGTTTGCTGCCTTTTAGGTAGAAAAAAATGTGTTAGGGAAATTTTAGGTAATGGAGCGAGTTGGTGACCGAATGGTGCAATTGTAGGAAGTAACAGTAATATTTCACAATTCTCAACTCGAATACTCCAAGATAATGTAGCTCGGTGGGTTGAGCATATGTCACAGAGATCGATGTGCAGTCTGCAGGTAACAGGTCTAAATGGTATGAGCACCGACTCTTCCTTTCATCCTTCCAATGTTGATGATTTCGACTTCAGTATAATAACTCCTAGGTCACCAAAGTGTCACATATGGAGACTCTTGGCTATTCAGGCCACTCCAGCAAGCAAACTGGTCCC
The DNA here is from genome assembly GCF_031143425.1 of Pleurodeles waltl. NCBI lineage: Eukaryota > Metazoa > Chordata > Amphibia > Caudata > Salamandridae > Pleurodeles > Pleurodeles waltl. The sequence goes on from NC_090444.1 coordinate 1,204,762,371, forward strand.
TGGCTGTGTGCCCAGTTAACATTCATCTCCTCCAATGATGACCAAGGGAGTGCGATGGGGCAGAGATTTCTGTATGCAAGCTTTGTGAATATTTTTGTAAAAATTGTCCAGCCATCGCAATGGTTTCAAAGTTTAACCAAAAAAAGACAGTTGGAGGAAAAATCCTGTAAAAGTAGTTTTTGCAGCGGAATCCATTCCAGCATATAAACACGTGTTCTAAAGAAATTGTTCTGCGAAGAACGAAAGATATCTTGAAGGAAAATTATTTTGGTAAAACTTTTTGCAGGAATTTTCACCTTCAAGTGAATTTTTACAACATTTGTGGACAAAATGTAATTTTTTTACATAAATGGAGAGGTGGGAGCACACTGCCTCACACCCCAGCACTCAGCTGAGCTGCCCAGCTTGTGTTGATACACCTGTGTTCAGTGAGGGGTACAGAGACCTGAAGTGACTCTGGACAGCATTTCCAGCACCCCCAAAACGACTAGGTGTTGTCTGCTGATGAAGGAATGATTCCAGAAATACATGTCTAGAGTTATCCAGCACAGGCTGCACCAAAAGGGTTATCATACACTGCTTCTTACCATGATGCATTGGGGAAAATTGAGTGCAGCAGTGTGCTCCAACCCCAGCTACATTTTTCACATCCTTAATTGTAGTTGCTAGGTATTGTAAATACATGAGGTGTGCTGGCGTAGTATCTGCAGAAAGGGCAGTTATGACCAGAACAGCCATGTATGTTTTTAAAATGTCCCATCTTTTTGTGCAGTAAGAACATCACTTATTATCAGCAGGCGGGACTACGGCAACATTTTCTGCACCGGAATCTCCAAAGAACTCCTATATAGATTGCAGAGCACAGCTGCATGACTCACACTGGATGTTCTACCACGCACCCACATTACACAGCACCCCAGGAAGCTTCACTGGCTCCCCATGCACAAGCACAGCCAATTCAAACTTCTCAAGCACACATGCAAAGCCCTACACATCACAGGGCCAGAATACCTGAACAGCCACATACACTTTCACCAACCCACCAGGCATCTACACTCTGTCTCACTCTCATTCATGCACACACTCTACATCTGCAAAAGCAAAACTGGAGGTCTCTTGCTGTCCTATATCACACCCAAGACATGTAACAACCTCCCTCAACCCACCAGAGCCTACTCCTCACGTCTTGAGTTCTGCAAGAAGGTGAAGACCTGGTTCTTCATATAAGCACATTGGGGCCACTCGCCTTAATACCTTTCCCAAGGGCTGGATACCCTTTTGGGTGATTAGTGCGCTATACAGATCAACATAACATCTGGTCGGCACCATCTCGGAAAACTCCAGAATGCAATGGGGTTAATCTGGGAGTCCCAACTCTTTTACCCAACGCACCCTGTGTTACTCATCCTGCAAGTTCAGCGTGGTCCAGAAATTATTTTTAATGCAACATCATAGGTCACCCCTGCTTTCAAGCTCTGTCGTCATTCTTCCTGTCACACCGAATTTTACATTGAGTGGCACCGAGGGGCACAGTTAAAAAGAGGGCAAAACATGTTAATTTGTTGATATCTGTGTGCATCAGTTTATGAATACATGCAAAATTTGGCAGATGATCAGAATATTTAACTTTTTCTGGGTATGGCAAGTTTGATGACAATGTATCAAGGAGGGGGGCAACCTTAACAGAGAGTGCAAAGTCATTTTCATTTACTGATAACTTTGGGGCTCTTTAATTAATCTGCATGACATGAAATTTGGCAGGCTATTGGCACAATACTGCAAACATTTACATTTTATTGTCCACTTAATATTTGGAGCTTTTTAGGTCAAGCGAGTTAGCGCTCTGACGTGTTCTAATCTATCTGTGGGCTTTTAACAATGCCCACCACTATCACTCACTTATGGGCTTGGCTTTAAAAAAACCTTTGTTATCATTGGTAAATGCTTTACCTTTGTCTCTCCTTGGGGCAGTTTTGTTATCGCTTTGGCCATCGACCCGGTTACATGGATAATTGCACGTTTGCCGATACATTTGTCAGGGAGTAAACTTCTTTTTCCTTTTGTGTCTCTCCTTTGCGCTCACGCTCATGGTGGCCATGGTGCTTTGAATGGGCTTGCTTGTGTGAACTGTTTTACTTTTCATTTTCAATTTATGTGGCAAGAAAAGTCCAATTAGAAATTTACAACGCTAACAGCTCCAACTCGAGCAACGCGAGACCCATTGCATTGCAAATGCTTGTTCTAAATTGCACCTGGTTACCACCAACTTCAAGTAGGTGTTAATTGCATGTCCTAAATGCCCTAATCACATTTAGGAAATGCTTTGTACGTCAGAATAGGAATCACAAATAGGAAATCCCTATTTGCGATTTCCTCTTCTGGGTAGAAATCGCAATTTGCTATGATTAGTTGAGTCAGTGAAGGAGAATTTTTCAGCTTGGTAGTCAGGCTTGTGCGAGTTTGCTTCTTATTATCTCAGATAAAGAGGCTTACAATTAATGCATCCAGAGAAGAAGGGACGCTGAGTCTCTGACGATTGTGGTCATACCTTTGTTTTCTATTGTTCAGTAGGGCAGGTGAGTAATAATAAGGCCAGTGAGCAGGAAACTTCTGCCGCTGATGATGGAGAGTTTGGAGGCAGGCATGAGCGTGCCTAAGGTTTAGGCAGTTAGCAACAGTGTTATCATGTGAAGGAGTAGGACATTTTATTTACAGCAAATTGGTAATGTGTTGGCTCAGATATGGGAAAACGTGTGCAGGTTAAACTGGGAACTTTTGCTGAAAGAAATAAACTGCAGGTACTTAAATTATTTTTAGACTTCCGGATCCTGACACGGCACAGGCAGCTGCAGAGAGAAGTCTGCCCTTCAGCTGCCTAGGTGGCTCCATCCTGTAGCGTGAGTAAGGAAAACTTGGTCTGCTATTGTCCATGATGTGCTTGTTCTCTGTGTATCAGGGAAGTATGCACAGCTGCTGTGGATGCTGCTCCGGTGCTTTGTGTGAGGGAAGAGTGACTTGTTGGTGCCGGTACAGTACTCATTCTATGTATGAGGGATGCTGTCACTGCTGCTGTCCTTTATAAGCTCACCTACCGTGTGAATGAAGCTTGCATTGCTAATACCTATGCTGCATTGTTCTCTGAGTTTACTGTGTAAACTGGCAGTAACATACCCTAGCAAGCATTGTTTTCCGTCCAAGTAATATGGAAACAAGCATTGCAGCTCTATTTGTAACCTGAAACATAACTCTTATGCCAGAGACAGAAAGATTTGCAACTCCAGTTAAATATGTAGCCACCAGAGGCTCTGGCACCCTGAATTCCTGGATAACAAGCAGCCCAAGAATACTTGAGGAACACCAGGCCTTGACTGGCATTAACCTATATGAAGGATACTGCTGTCACATTAAGGATCATATTATAAGTAGTACCCCAGGATAATAGAGCAGCACACTGAATTATTTCAGCTTTGTCCAGATATATATTAGAGCTAGTCTGGAAGTACCATTGCACATAATAGCTGCACGGTGACAGATGATGAGAGTGTTGCGTTGGGTCTCGTTGTTCTAATAAGACTACTGGATTTGGGCGGCAGAATTACTTGTGCTGTGGGGAACTGAGTCTAAACCCACTACAGGTGACACCTGTCGGACTAATCCGGGTTTTGCTCTGGCTAACTATCAGTGACTCATCTCCACCCAAGAGAAGAGATGATTGTGCAGCCGAGCGCCTGACACAATTGATTCGTCAGGGAAATCATGGTCACTCAGATCGCATCCGTTTCTCAGTTATGTTAGTCTCACATATACAAGGACAATCAGAGGCAGAATTTATTTTAATAAGGTTTTATTGAAGTAACTGCATCTTAGATAATAAAGCATGTACTGCAATGACTAGGACGATGAAGCATGACAGGATTAAAATTGTGACGAGGAGAGTAAAGCATAAAAATAACGCTACCATATTGTCACTAGAATCATTAAAATAATTCCTACCTAGTCTATGTTAGAACACAGTATGTTAAGCTTTAGTTCTGCCCTTCAGGTTCCCCTGGGAAGACATCATCCCTCATACCTGGGCAAGAGGCCTGTAGTCTGCATAGGCAGCTGCAGCGAAGTACTCAGCAATCAGCATACATTTGTGGTCATCTGGCTGGAATCTACCTCTAACTTACATGTGTCAAAGTAGTGATTTTATAATAAAACAGCTGATGTTCCAAGAAAGGATTCCTCCATAAGAGTGTGTATGTTTCTATGAACACTAGAGACAAAGCTTTACCAAGTTTGCCAGTAACCTTTCTTACTGCAGCCTTGAGAAAAGAACAGAGTGAAAGAAATGTCTTGTTTAAGAACACAGTGATAGCCAAGTCAAAGAACAGCTAGCTAGAAAATAAAACAAAGTAAACAAGACCACAAATGTGGCTATTGTTAAAATAATAAACAAAGCTGAATAAAATATATCTAGGTTAAAGTGCACAGCCGCAGGCCTAGTTCGCTAAAATAACATCTATGAAGCTATAACTAAAATGGCTACACAACACCATCCCCTTGCCGGTTCAAAGGTGGTTCAAAGCCTAATTATGCACAAAATCTACTAAAATTCAACCTAAGGCATACATAAGAATGTCAATAATGACAAGTTAAAAAGAAACTTGAGCATGTGTAAAAAGGACAATTTAAAATGGTAACCGTGGTGTAAAAAGGGCCAAATTTCAAGAGTCAGAGTCATTTTGGAAGTTGCCAATTGAATCCGGGATAATTGAAGACAGGAAATCTTCCACTTTGGCAGGCGGGAAAGTAGGAAATTCATCGCTGAGGAAAACCAAGGAGCATTTGTGTTCCAAAGCCTGAACTCCAGCCAAGGCAGCAGCATTCCGTGGTGTGCCCAACAATGAGTTTAGAGCTCCATCCTCCACGAAGTGCAACTCATGAGCAGCTTCCTGTAGCAAACGCACCCTCAACGTGCATGTCTGATAAAGAGCCCTCAGTGAGAACATCAACAGATCAGCGTCCAATGAAAGCAAGCGCTGCATAGAAAGACAAACTTTCAGTGCATGTTCGAACGAGCAACAGAGGCACCGAAACACGGGCTGCCCACAATGCAAAACCGGTCTGAATGACAGGGACCAGTCACACTCCAACTGCTCCAGGAGTGATGCTCCAAAGTACTGAATCATGCGTTCATGACACAGCTGCGCTGGTGGAAGCCCTTTCAGTTCTCCTTGCTGCAGCGGGACAGCCATTGCGCAGAGAAAGTAGCAATAGAATGATGCCACCTATTATAGCCAAAGTTATCAGAAATCCCCCGAAAATACTGGAGAATATTGAGTGGATGGCTGATGGTATCAAACCGCATATAGAGGAGAAGGTGTGAACGAAACCAGAACCAACAGCCTTAAAGAAATTTGTGATTCCAGTTGTACTGGACGCATTAAATATTCGTCCCATGAGCTCACCAAAGTGCCTCGGAAAGTTACTACTTAAAAGGGACTGTATCTCTGCTGATGACCTTGCCACCTGAAGCGCATAAGTCTCTCGTGCACATGTGAGAGCCACATGTTTTGGAAGCAATAAAGACTCGAGTCTCCTCAACTTGTCAAAATTCACATTTGAAGTAGCGATATGGGGCTAAATCTCACCTACTTCCCTCTGTCGTGTAGGAGGAAAAAGTATGTTATCGCAGCATGTAACAATCTTGAAGACTAAAACAGCATAGACTAATCCGACACCGATCCCACAACAGTTTTCACTATTGAGGAGGACATAGCTGCAATTTGAGAGCACCTGAATGCAGATAAATCAAGGGGACTGGAACTCCCTTCAGATAACAAGCCAAGTTACACGCCCGTGCAAGGACAGCTGTTTACAAACCATAGAATGGCTGACAGAAGTCTTGCATTCAATAATGCTAAGAAAGACCTCTTTCATGCCACTGAGACATTTGTACGAGAAGGGCAGCTCCCACACCTCATGGATGTAACTATCTCCTAGCCTTTCATATCTACCTACTGGAATGTGTTTTAAGCAGGACGTGAATTGAAGTGTTGAAATAGGCAGATTATTGACCCCGTGTATTAACCACTCAGCAGATGGTATTTCAGCCACAGTAAAAGGCAACTTTTCTAACTTTTCAATATTTAACATGATGTAAGTTGCTTCTTTCTTAGCCATTAGTTGTTGTTGTTACGTTAAATTAAATGTGGAAAATATATTCCTTGCTCTAACGTGTTGCAAGGGAATGCCACCTGCCTTCAATGTTTGTAGTGTCCAACCCAACGACATAATGGCCCTAAGTTGACTCTGTCTATGGTGTGAAGAAGATATGTCACCTTGTATTATGTCCATTGCAGAAGAAACAATGTTGTTTAAGGTGTATATCTGGTCGGACAGGGTATAAATTCCATCATCTACAACAGCTAATTCCTTCTGTAAGTTTTCCTGATCTATTTGCCTTACCCGGGCTGCAGCTTCTTGTTGAGAAAGCTTCCAAATGTCATTATAAACTGCATATAAAAACGCTTTCTGTGTTGTTTTCTGGGGCCTAATAGGAAATCCTGTAAGTCAGTGTTATTAGACAGGAGACTGAGGTGTTCTCTAACAGCATCTAGTGAGGAACTCTTCAGTTTCCCTACACTGTATATTGTTACTATACCCTCAGGTCAGATGACATATAGTGAGGTTCTGACCCACTTGTACTAAAACCCCCCTGTGGAGTTTATATAACGTTTATGACACCCATTGGTATCTATTGGCCACAATAACCACGTGACAGTGAATAATTAAACGTGCCATTCTGGACCCATTTGTCGAGCTGATCTTCAGTTGCATTTATGTACTTTTGCCATTTGTAAAATTTTGCAGGGGCAGGAATACTGGGCGCATTCAATTCCTTAATCTTTGCTAAGCCTAAACAACTTGTCTGTTGTACAGGTTCATCTAAAAATATAATTTGAACTGGTATCAGGCATGCTCTGAATAAAGCTTCCTTCCTCCTTATTTGCCAATTTTTTGTTCCTCACACACTTTTTAAGTCAATCGACTTCAGCCAATATTCATGGCCTTCTATAGCCAACTGGGAAACAAAGGAATCTGAATAAATGAATTTCGATTCTGTCAATAATATATGTACATTTTCCATCAGTGGAAATTTGAAATGATATGACTCAGCATTGTGGCCAGAAAAATATGCACATTTTTCAGAATATGTTTTAGAACTCCCTTGTGGTGGAGTTGGACAATGTTCCCATTGTGTGTAATTACAAATATTTTGGGGGTTTACTTGCTCCTTGAATGAAATGGTGTCCATAATAATTATAGCAAAAAATGCCACCATAATTCTCTTTAGATTGATAAACATCCTCACTATAAATACAGTAAAATACTGCAATTCAGTCTTCATAATCAACTGTTTTCACATTCCAGTCATCAGAAACAACTCCGGGTATTATTACATTGTTCATTGAAAGTTTAAACACATAAAGGCCCTCATTACAACCCTGGTGGAAGGTTGTAAAGCAGCGGTAATACCGCCAACAGGCCGGCGAAAAACCAAATGGAATCACGACCATGGCGAAAACCGCCAGCATAGACAGCCACTTTGACAATCCGACCGCCACGGCGGTAGAAACAAACGCTGCGGTGTTACTGCCAACAGACGGGCGGAGGACAAAGTACAGCCCACTGTATTACAACAGGCCTATCCACCACCTTTTATGGAGCGGAATCAACGCTATCGAAAGCCCAGCGTAAACAGTACACAGAAGAGAAACCACTCACCTCTCGACACCCAACGAGGAACCAGGATGCCATGGAGCCCGAGTTACACGTCCTGCCCATGCTGGTCTTCCTCCTGCTGTATCAGGAGCAGGACAGACACCGTCGATGATCACAGTGAGAACTGCACCTACAACACAGGGGAGGAGGGGAGGGAGAAGAGAGTGACACACACACACACGCAACAGTCAATAACCCCACCCCCACCCACAACACCATACACACAAATACATGCAACAACATTACATATACACCCCCCCACCCCCCTGGAAGAACACAAGGACAACATTAAATTATTGTAACGACTGTAATCATGAAAAATCAGATAATGAAAGTTCAAAAATCAGTATATACAAATATGTACACCAACTACACAAGTCAGGATAGTATACCAATCATTGTCCGTGGACCAGTGGTCCCAAAATGCATGGGCGGAGCCCACACAAGATACCTGACTCGAAACGGAGAGAACACTGCAGGGGCATCAGCTCGAGAATAAACAGGCACCTCAGGGGGAAGGGAAGGGGTGCACCTCAGCCGGATGAACGCACAACACCACTGCTCTTCGAGGGGGCTCTATGTCCATTGCTGTATCCTAGGGAGTGCAAAGCCACAGTCTCTCAAGTCTTTCCAGTGGGTGGTTTGCCCACTGCTTTATCCTGGGGAGTGCAAGCCACAGTATCTCAAGTCTTTCCAGTCGGTGGTTTGCCACTGCTTTATCCTGAGGAGTGCAAAGCCACAGTCTTTCAAGTGGATAACAGTCTCCACTGGTTCTGGAGGGGGCATTGTGCTCAGAGTGCTTTATCCTGCCAAGGACTGAGGTAGTGGATGTGATTCTCTACTGGTTCTGGAGGGGGCCTTGTGCCCAGAGTGCTTCATCCTGCCAAGGACTGAGGTAGTGGATGTGAGTCTCCACTGGTTCTGGAGGGGGCTTTGTGCCCAGAGTGCTTCATCCTACCAAGGACTGAGGTAGTGGATGTGATTCTCCACTGGTTCTGGAGGGGGCCTTGTGCCCAGAGTGCTCCACATGCAGTGTGGCCAGTCCCATTCTCTCACCTGGGTGTGTGTGCCACAAGATTGCCTAGGAACAGGTAGCATGATATCCCATGGAGGCAAACACATATCCAACCCTGCTGCGGTTTCGCCTTCCACCTGCAGGTGCAAACAGGAGATGAAAGTCATGCCTCATGGAAGCTGGGCAGGGTCCAGGAAGTCTCCTCCAGCTTCGGACGGCTGCCCACTGGGGATGGTAGCCATGTCAGCTGTGGTGCCACTGTCCGAGCACATCATGGGGCTTGTGGCGGTGCTTGAGGCGGTGTCTGTGGCGGTGGTGCTGGCAGTGGTGCATGTGTCAGCACCTGCTGAGAGACACAGCAGGACGTCTCCTGCAGCCTCGGAAGGCTGCCCACTGGGGAAGATGCTGGGGACTGTTGCTGAGTCTGCAGACGTGCAGGTGGCAGTGCAGGTGGCGTTGCAGGTGGCGGTGCTGGTGGCAGTGCAGGTGGCGGTGCTGGTGGCAGGGCAGGTTGCGGTGTTCGCCGCCGTACAGGTTTCGTGTAGTCGTTCACAGAAGGGGTGACACTAGTCCCTCAGTCGGTGCCACTGTGCCCTGTCCTGACCTGCTCTTCTGCTTTTGTCCCTTCCCCACCTTTGATGGTGTCGCAGGTGTCTTGCCACTGTCCCCTTTTGTTTTGGCGGAGCCCTTGGTGGCTGGTAGGTGCGGCTTCTCCCTCCGGGATGATGGCACCTTCTTCACCTTGGAGGGTGGCGGAATGTCCTTGGCCTCGCAGGGTGGCACACTGGCAGCCCTGATGGGTGGCACACACGATGACCCCGCAGTTGCTGGCACCACTGTGCCTGGTTATTTGGTGGCTGAGGTGCTGGGCTGGGACCTGTAAAGCCTGGCCCTAGGGGAAGGACGGGGGGAGGTATAGGGAAGAGGTCAATGTTAGCCAGGAAAAGCTTCTTAGACACACTGGGATGGGAAGATGGAGGGGGCTTTGGAGGGGAGGAAGATGTAGTGGTTGTAGGAGGTGTACGTTTGCATAATTTGGGTGAAGGTGCATGGGCCCGAGGCTGATGTGAGGGGGATGGCTGTTGGGTGGGTGTGTGCCTGCATTTGTGTACTTTGAGAGGAGGGATCACAGACACACTGGGAGAGGACACTGGGTATGTGTGCATGGTAGTGGGGATTGCACATGAGCGGTGTGTGGTGATGGGCGTGCTGGTGATGGAGGTAGTGGCTGAGGATGTAGTGCATGTAGGTGGGAGTGGAGATGAGACAGGGAAGGAGGAGGAGGATGTGGAGGAGGGGGGCACAGTGGAGGCAGTGGATGTTGCTGTGTCTGCATGGGGATGGTGCTTGTGTGAGTGCTTTCGGGATGTGTGGTGCTTATGTTTGCCATGTCCACTCTTGTGCGTTTATGAGTGTGCATGCTGGTCTGATGCTGTGCTTGGGATAGGCTGAGTAACAGGGGATTGGGTCTGGGTAGAGGAAGTTGGAGGGGGGAGGCTAGACACAGGGACAATGGCTGCCATCAGTGCTGAGGCCAGAGCCTGAAATGCTCTCTGTTGGGCCGCCTGCCCAGAATGAATGCCCTCCAGGTATGTATTTGTTTGTTGCAAATGACTCTCCACACCCTGGATGGCATTCAAAATGGTAGATTGCCCAACAGTGAGGAATCTCAGGAGGTCAATAACCTCCTCACTGAGGGCAGCAGGGCTGACTGGGGCTGGGCCTGAGGTGAAGGAGATGCCCACCCTCCTGGGTGAGCAGGCACGGGACACATGCTGAGGGGCTGCTGGGAGGGCGGTGCTGGTAGGGGGGGGTGGCTGTACCTGTTGATGCGGTGGGCACAGAGATGCCTGCCGTCGCAAGGGAGCTCCCATCAGAGGAGGAGTTGCTGTCGCTGGTGTATGCTCCTGTCCCCGTCGCCACTGCTCCTCTGCCAGATGATGCTATTGCACGCAAGAACAGGGAGAAAAAGCAAAAAGGGGGGGAAGACAGAAGAAACACATGTTCAGTGCATGCAACACCACTACCGTTGGCAGACACTACACCCAGGGAGCAGCCCTCTGCACTAAGCCATGCACTAACAGTTCCTAGCAAATTCACATGGGGGACGAGGCCTAAGCCCAATTGCTTCACACATGGAAGTCACAGGAGCCTGAATAGGTGTAGATGGCTATTACCAGTAGTGGGGTTGGGGTGCCACAGAGCCTGCCTAACAAGGGTCGTAGCCTACCAAGTTCGCCCTGGCCGAGGGGAACCCACAGCCCACTTCGACCACCCAGACACCTCGTGAAGCATGCAGAGTCAGCTGAATTAGAGCGTACTCACCCCCTTGTGGCTGCTGTGATGCTCTCAAGCGCCATCCAACTCCAGTTAGGCCACTGCCAGGATTCGGTACATCAGGGGGGTCATGGTGCTACGGGCACCCCTTCCACATTAGGAGGCCATCCACAGCTGGGCCTCCGCAGTGTTCTTGCTCCAGCAGCGCAGGTCCTCCCATCTTTTACGGCAGTGGGTGCTCCGTCTATGGTAGACCCCTAGGGTCCGGACGTCCTTGGCGATGGCACGCCAAATACCCTTCTTCTGGTGGGCGCTGACCTAGAGGAGAAGTTAAGTAAAAATTGATGTTTCTAGCCCGTACATTTCATCTCAAGCATTGCCAAACACCTCCCACCTTGGCCCAGCCATACATACACACAAAATCATGACATTCTGGCCTGTCCCCATCCCCACCCTCTTCCATCCACGACACTCCATACACTTAGGCGCCATCCACCATGCTCACAGTGTACTCACCTGTTTGTCTGTAGGACCGTGCAGTTGCGTGTACTGGGGGAGGACCCCATCCACCAGTTTCTCCAACTCCTCTGAAGTGAAGGCAGGGTCCCTTTCCCCGGACACTGTAGCCATCGTCGCTTCCAGACACAGGTCACAGCAGCACTTGCAGTGTAGGTCCTCTCCTGTTGAAGGTCAGGTATCAAGTGAGTGAACAGTAAGAAAATGGCAGCCACGTCCGCGGCGGTGCATACAGTCACCGCCGGCGTACATCGTAATTGGCTCCTGGGACCCATATGGCCCAAGGTTAACCAATGCTGAATTGCGCTGCGGTCTTCGAGTTACCTCATTTCCCCTTGTCCCACCTTACAGGTCAGGCAGCAGCGATTTCAGGGGGCCACATGGGATGGAAAAAAACTGCGTCACACCTATCTAGGCCTGGAATACAGACAGATACCGGTACATTGCGATTTTCCAATGTTTCAGCAAATAACACATTGTGATACCTAAGTGTTGGATGACCCTCTGCTCGCTGTCCTTCTCCATGGGGCCCGTCTGCTGGGGCAGGTGATGAGATGGCGGCATCCTCCGGTGTACAGACCCCTGGTGGACTTGTCGACAATGGAAGAGAGACACATCATTATCACATACAGACTTGATCGTGCAACAATCCTGGAACTGTGTGCCCAGTTGGAGCCAGACCTGATTTCAGCTATCTGCCATCCCATAGGAATCCCCCCTCTAGTGCAGGTTCTGTCTGTACTCCATTTCCTGGCCAGTGGGTCTTTTCAAACAACAGTGGCCATGGCATCAGGGATGTCCCAGCCAATGTTCTCTAACGTGTTGTCCAGAGTGTTATCTGCCCTGCTGAAACATATGCGCAGCTACATCGTTTTCCCTCAGGTGGAGGATTTGCCCACAGTGAAAGGTGACTTCTATGCCCTGGGACATATTCCCAACATCACTGGTGCCATTGATTGTACAGATGTGGCATTTGTCCCCCCCGCAGGAATAAACAGGTGTACAGAAACAGGAAAAGCTACCATTCCATGAATGTGCAGATGGTGTGTTTGGCAGATCAGTATATCTCCCATGTGAATGTCAAGTATCCTGGCTCTGTGCATGACGCTTACATTTTGAGGAATAGCAGCAAACCTTATGTGATGGGGCAACTCCTGAGACACTGTGTGTGGCTAATAGGTGAGGCCAAGGTCCCAACACAGTTGACATAGGTGTCTGGGTATGGGGTTGCCCCTAAGCGTTATTGTCACCTCCTCACTCAGGGTAGCAGGGCTAACCGGGACAGGGCCTAAGGTGCCTGGGGAGAAAGAGATGCCCACCCTCCTGGGTGAGCGGGCACGAGCAACTCGCTGAGTGGCTGCTGGGAGGGCAGTGCTGGTACTGGGTGGCGGCTGTACCTGTAGCTGGGGTAGTCACAGAGGTGTCCGCCACCACCAGGGAGCTTCCATCGGAGGAGGTATCTGTGTCTGAACTGTACCCTCCAGTGTCTGCCATGGTGCTCCCCTCCCCTTCTGTCCCAATGGTGCCCTCACCGGCAGTGGACTCCTCCTCCTGGGTTCTGTGGGATGCAGCTCCTTCCATCGCCGGTGCCTCTGCTCCTCCGCCAGATGATGCTAATGCACAGAAGGACAGGGTGACAAAACAAAAAGGGGGGAGAGACAAAGGATACACTGGGTCAATGGCTGCACCAACACCACCGTTGGTGTACACAGCACACTCACACACAGGGTACAGGCTTACGCACTATGCATTGCACTACCAATGATATTGCTAGCCAACAAGGCATGGGGAGGGGCACACACCGCCAAATCCAGCACACCTGGGACCCACGCAGCCTTGACCAGTAGTGGATGCCTATGACCTATGTAGCAGGATTATCCCTTATGGACCCTAGCCACCAGGTGACCGATGCAGCAATGTCAGGCCAGGCCTAGGGGCACCCACTGATACAAATCCCCCACCCGGCTACCACCCTACCATGTGTAAGTTATAATGATGGGCACTGTACTCACCCCCTGTGGCTGCTGTGATGCCCTCAAGTGCCCATCCAGCTCAGGATAGGCCACCGTCAGTATGCAGGCCATCATGGGGGTCAGGGTTCGATGGGCACCCCTTCCTCGTTGGGAGGCCATCCCCAGCTGGGCCTCCACGGTCTTTCATGCCCAGCGTCTCAGGCCCTCCCTCCGTTTCTGACAGTGGGTGCTCCGCCTGCCATAGACCCCCAGGGTCTGAACTTCCTTGGCGATGGCACGCCATATACCCTTCTTTTAATGGGTGCTGACCTGCAGAAGGAATACACACAGGAAAATAGTATTAGTCGGAAAGTCCTGCCTGTTCTACGTATGGCCCACCATATCCCTTTACATCACCATTTACGCACACATGGCCCAGTACACAACCTGTACGCCGCCTAGGGGACATCCACACACCCCTTACAAGATGCCTTCACATCCCACTCCATGCATTCATGTCACATGCATTGTGCCCACAGTGTACTCAGCTGTTGGTCTGGAGGCCCATACAGCAGTCCGTACTAGGGTAGGACCCCATCCACCAGCTTCTCCAACTCAGCCGAAGTGAAGGCAAGGGTCCTTTCCCCAGTCGCACAGGCCATGATAGGTTCCAGACACAGGTCACAGCAGCACATGCAGTGTAGGTCCTCTCCTGTTGAAGGTCAGGTAGCAAGTGGGGAATATGATAGAAAATGGCGGTCACGTCCACGGCAGTGCATACCATCACCGCCGGCGTCCATCACCATTGGCCACTGTAACCCAAGGGGCTAAATTATATCCAATGAGGAGTTGCACGGCAGTTGCCGATCGCCTCCTGAAACAGCGCACAACATCAGCAGAATTACCTCGCTTCCACCTGTCCCTCCACACAGGACAGGCGGACGCCATTTCAGGGGGGGCAGGTCCTGGATAATTACTGCATCACTGTTTAATTTTGGACGTACAGGACAGTTCTCACTGACCCATTACAATTTGACAGCATGCATCGTACTGTTGTAGCCCCATTGTTCAGTTTGTGACTGGCTCCTCACTCTTTTGTCCCTTAGATTGCTACCGCTGTGGATGCATGAGAGATAGAGACACCCCCATGTACAGATCCCTGGTGGACTTGGCAACAATAGAGGAAAGGCACATCATCCTCACCTATAGACTTGACAAGGCCACAGTCACAGAGCTGTGTGCCCAAATGGAGCGTGACCTGATATCTGCTATCCATCACCCCACTGGGATCTCCCCGCTTGTGCAAGTTCTACCAGTTCTCCATTTCCTGGCAACTGGTTCTTTCCAAGTGACAGTGGGCTTGGCAGCAGGAATGTCACAGCCAATGTTCTCAATAGTGCTGACCAGAGTGTTGTCCGCCCTGATTAAACACATGTGCAGCTACATTGTATTTCTCCAGGTGGAAGATTTGGCCACTGTGAAGGCTGACTTCTACGCAACGGAACATATCCCAAACATAACTGGTGCGATTGATGGAACACATATTGCATTTGTCCCCCACCATCAAAACGAACAGGTGTACACAAATCGCAAGGGTTTTCACTCAATGAATGTACAGATGGTGTGCATGGCAGACCAGTACATCTCCCATGTCAATGCTAAGCATCCTGGGTCGGTGCATGATGCCTTTGTCCTGAGGAATAGCAGCATTACAAATGTGATGGCCCAACTACAGAGACACAGGGTGTGGCTAATAGGTGAGTCCTAGTTCCCACCCAGTAGATGTTGGGGTACGGGTATGGTGAGGGCCATATGGGAGAGTGTGTGGCTGAATGTTGTCCCTCAATATTTTCTGGTGACTCTGGTTACCACAACCTATCATGGCTACTGACCCCTGTGAGGAATGCCAGGACAAAGGCAGAAGAACATTACAATGAGGCACATGGGCGAACCAGAAGTATTATAGGAAGAACCTTTGGCCTCCTGAAGACCAGGTTTCAGTGCCTCCATCTGACAGGTGGATCCCTGTGCTATTCACCCAAGAAGGTCTGCCAGATAATAGTGGCATGCTGCATGTTGCACAACCTTGCCTTGAGACGCTATGTACCTTTTCTGCAGGAGGAGGGGGCTGGAGATGCCCGTGAGGCAGCAGTGGACCCTGTGGACAGTGAGGATGAGGAGGCAGAGGATGAGGATGAGGACAACAGAACAGCAGTGATCAGACAGTACTTCCAATGACACACAGGTAAGACAGTGTTACTTCACATTTCATGGTCATAATTTTGAACTTCTTTGGCACTGGCATGCTGTTATTTCCCACTTCTATGCCCACTTACTGTACCCTCTGGCAATTCATTTTACAGATGTTGGTGCCTCACCATAGCTCCTGGTGTGATCACTGCAGCCAACTACAGGTCTTTCATATGTGCTCATTTACGGTACCATTGAATTGTAATGTTTGTACATGGTTAAATGTGTACATACTTAAAAAATGTGACATACTCCATACTTCTATTTTTTTCAAGGGTGTTGATTTAAGTGCTATGATATTGAGGGGCAAGTGCAATGTGATGGGGTGATGATGGAGGAAATTCCAGGGTATAGTTCCAGTCTGTAACAAAGGTGCATTGTCCATGGGGACATAGGAAGGGGAGCAATGGCAGTTCAAGGTGGACAGGGTGACAGAGTGGGACACAAGGGTGACAATCAGGAGAGTCTCTTTTCCTGGTGGTGTCTTAGCAATAGTCTCAGGCTTCTTCCTGGATTACAGGGAACGTTTGCAGGCGGTTCTCCTTCTGCAGGGAGAGGGGTGCTGTGGTCTGTTGGTCCTGTGGTGGGCTTTCTGTCCACTAGCGTCAGTGGAGGGCAGTTCAGATGTCTGGCTAGTGGCAGGGGCCCGCTGTTGTGAGACTGCCTCCCTCATAATATTGGCCATGTCTGCTAGCACCCCTGCTATGGAGACCAGGGTGGTGTTGATGGCCTGCAAGTCCTCCCTGATCCCCTGGTACTGTCACTCCTGCAGCCACCTGTTCTCCTGCACATGGTTCAGGATCTAGTTCATCGTGTCCTGGGAATGTGGATATGCTCCCAAGATGTCTGCAAGTGCCTCCTGGAGAGTCGGTTCCCTGGGCCTGTCCTCCACCTGACACACAGCACTTCTCCCAGTTTCCCTGTTCTCCTGTGCCTTTGTCCCCTGAACTGTGTGCCCACTGCCACTGACCCCAGGTCCCTGATTGTCTTGGGTATGAGAGGTGCCCTGGGGTCCCTGTAGAGGTAGACACACTGCTGATTGACGTGTCCTTGGGGCAGAGGTATGGGTACGCTGGGTGGGTGCTGTAGTGGTGTTTCCTGATGAGGGAGGCTCTGTAATGGTGTGTGACTGGGCCTGGGCCAGATCAAGGAGACCAGAGTTGCTGTCATCACTATGGACCTCTTCGGTTGGGGGACTGGATATTGCTGGCACCTCCTCTCCTCTGACATTGGCTGGGATACCTGTGGGGATGTAAATGCTGTGTTATTGTTTCTGTGTGTGACATATTGTGCATCAGTGGCTTGCCCTCTTTGGTTGGATTTGCCCTGGCAGCTTTTACTTGTGTAAGTTGGTATCTGGTGGACTAGCTGATTCTCTCTAGTATGCAGGCTTTAGTGATAGGTGCCCATGCAGGTCTGTGAATGGTGTCCATGCATTGGTATGGCATGCAAGGCTTGGCATTGGGATGAGTGAGATGTGATGGTGGGTGTGTGGGAAGTGGTGAAGTGATGGGAGTGAGGGTTAGGGTGGGGGTATGTGTTGGCATGCAGGTAGGGGGATACTAGTAGTATAGAGTTGACTTACCAGAGTCCAGTCCTCCTCCTACTCCGGTCAGGCCCTCAGGAAGCATGATTGCCACAACTTGCTTCTCCCATGTTGTTAATTGTGGGGGAGGAGATGGGGTGTCCACCACCAGTCCTCTGTACAGCGAGCTGGTGTTTTGTTGCAATGGAACGTCCCTTTCCCCATAGGTCGTTCCACCTCTTCCTGATGTTATCCCTGGTTCTTGGGTGCTGTCCCACGGCATTGACCCTGTCCACGATTCTCTGCCATAGTACCATCTTCCTAGCTATAGATATCTGCTGCACTGGTGCTCTAAATAGCTGTGACTCTGCCCTGATGATTTCCTCCACCATGACCCTTAGCTCCTACTCTGAGAATCTGGGGTGTCTTTGTGGTGCACTGGGTGTTGTGTGAGTTGTGCAGGTGAGGGTGTGTAAGGTGATGTGTTGGGGTGTGTGATGTCGGGTGCGTGGGTGGTGCATAGGTGTAGGTAGTGTGTGGCTCTGTTTTTGTCTGTGGTCATGGTGTCTGTCTCGTGACAATGATTTGTAATCGTAAAGGATTGTGGGTATGTGGGTGTGTGTTTTATAGTGGTGTGGGTGTGGTGTGTGTATGGGTGTCAGGTGTGTTTTGTTTGAATTGTCCAATGTGGTGTTGTTTTGTTTGAGTGTGTGTATTTTGAGCGCGGCGGTATTTACCGTCAACATTTACAGCCGTTGAATGTCCGCTGTGGTGATTCGTGGGCCATGATGTGGTGGACGTAGTTCTGTTGGCGTAACGGTGTGGGTTTCAATACCGCCAGTTTATCACTGACCTTTGGTGTGGCAGATTTGTGTCTGTGGCTGAATAGTGACGGATTTGTGTGTGTGTGTCATAATATGGTGAACAGATATCTGCCACCGCTGCGGTATGTTGGTGCTGTCATAATGAGGGCCTGTGTGTCTTAGCACATAGTGTTTTTTGTATGGATAAAATATTTTTCTGATAGGGTTGGACTGACCTAAAGGGCAATCAGGAAGTGCCCAAGGGGCTGGTATAGCAGGTCAGTGTGTGTGGGCTAGCTTTTTGGCTGTTTGTAAGCATGTTTTAAGGTTTTCTGGGTCGGTTTTCATTGTTGATTTCACTGACATTAGAACAATCATTGCCTGCAGCAAGCTTAAATCCATGCAGCCTTGTATACCTGGCTAAACACATATACAGCATGTCTTTACAAGTTCAGAACTGTCTCAATTCACAAACATGGGTCACTATTTTAGCTATCTAACTCAGTAACAGTGGCCCTTTTATTTTGGTGCCAATGCCTATTTTCTGTCCCAGCCTCACCCTGCTGATGGCCACATACATAATTTGCTGCTGCTGAGAGATGATGCTACTGCGACTGTTTCAGCCCAAGAGGTATTGAAATATATACATGAGTTTCGCATCTGGACTTCCCCTAAAACCGTGGGTTTTAGCCAATTTTTCAAAACTTCCATGGAGATATTGTACGCACTAGCGATGGCTGCTGCAAATGTCAAGGAGTATGGTGGGGAGTGGGGGGGGACAATGGGGGAAAATGGGGGAAAATGCAGTTTCTCCAGACCGGCTGATAAACACAGCCGGGCTGGAGAAACCCAACTGCACATGTGTGTTTGGTTTGCCTGTGACGGCGGGCCAAACACACATATGCACTTAGGTGCACCATCCCCTCCTCCCCCTCCCACCTCCTGTGGCCCTGCCCCTCCAAGTACTGCTCACTGAGCCAGCAGATGAAAAAAAAAATTATACTGCAACAATTTTTTTATTTTTCATCTGCTGGCTCACCCAGTGGGGTGATGCTCTGCCATTGCAGAGGAGCAGCATCTGATACCCACTCTGGATCTCACATTCAGCAGGTTAGGACTACTTGCTTCACAAGTGAATTATAGGGAGGTATCAACTCCCCATCTGTCTGAAAGTTCACTGGCCGCCACTTAATGGAACACTAATTATCTGGTCCTCAAATACCAAATGTTTTTCCTACTCAAATGGAAGTGCCACCTGAGAAGGTTTTTTATCCCCTACAAAAAGTAGGATTAATTATGTCACAAACTGATTCTACTAACTCATATTTCTATATGGCCTGCAGAAGTCTTTCTAATTTTAAAGTTATCGTCCTTTACAAGTATAACAATTTCAATAAAAAAAGATGGTTAAACAAACTACTTAAGCAATTATGGTATGCAAAATAGAGTTGTCAAGGTATTATGATGGACTTGTAAAAAATGCAAGCCAGGAGAAAATGGACCCTCGTGACTAATCTTGCGTTGCCTTACACAGTTGGATTAAGACATCAAGTCTGCCAACAGGAAAAAGACTTAAGCAAAATGAATTTTTAATAGCTGTCAGTTAAGCAAAACTCTTCCCTTAACTGCCTCTTGTCTTCTAAAGTTGCTGATGCTTAAAAATAATTTACAAACCTTCTGCAGAGAGACCTAGTTACGGAATGGAAATTTGCAAGATCGCTAGTTTGAATATGACAGTAACAGACTATACTTTGCTTTCGTGTAGGAATCTATTAGGTGTTGAAATCTGCAAGCTAATTATTGTTGTTACTTTGTTTTGATTGTGTAATGCATACTGAATTGTTCTATACTTCAAAAATAGGTTTTATAATGGTAATAGTGACTATATTAAATCTTAGTTGATTATTGGATCAATGTTTATGCCTCTGTCAATCCCTCTTTCTTGCTTATCTAACTCTGCAGGTGTAAAATCGGTTGAAGACTTTGGTTGTAACTGCAAAAAGGTATTCACTCCATGATCTGTCAAGTCATTCCAAAGATTGTACCGATCCCAGCAGCATCCTACAGACAATTCCCTTTTCACAGTTTAAAATCAGCACCCGGAGTCACTTTATGTAGCTAGACTCTCTCATTTTACCTCCCAAGGAACTGCATTCATTGTTCTGTCTCCTTCAATCAATTATTGACCCAGATTGATGGTCACACAGTAAAACCGACTAATACATTTACCTATTATGACCCACTAATGTGCGACCCTTACACAACTATGTCGCAGTAAACATGACTTACCATGGACAACGGCTGTCTAAAACCTGTTATGATAGGAGCCGAGCAGTTCTATAACATGATTGACATTACATCCCTTCCCCCAACACCTTATAATGTAGAATAAGACGTCAGTAGGGTATTCACATACCAGTCTTTCTTGTTTTTCTGTCTCTGGCGCATAATAATACTTACCGGGGTACTTGTCCTTCCTATAATGCAAGAGGAATTTTTATTATGGACCTTGGTGCACTACACTTTCTGGGCATGAGTCGCAAAACAATCGACAGTACCAAATGTATGCCCACTGCTGTTGGTACTAACAGGCTCCATTTCACCAAGAACCGAGGCATTAATACTCTAAAAAATGTGGATATGTTGAAGATTTCTCAGAACACACCTCCCACCCTGACTCACACCTTCGGCTGACCGAACAATGACTTGGTTTAGGTTTACTGTGTATTTTGACTTTTTTATACTCATAATTCCTTTACAGGGTAAAAAAAAGTTCCTGTGTTTAGAAACACCGTTCAACGCACTTGTAAGGTATTCTGGGTGATAAATGGTCCCTGTCACCCTGAAACCTCGCTTATTCCTATGTTTTCAGAGTAAGTTTCTGTGTCTGTTTCAGGATGAATAAACCCAGAGAATGTTTGAACATGAAGGGGCCCGCGGAAAGAGAGACGCAGTCTAGTCTCTCCGCGGGCAGTTTCGGGAAAAGGAAGTGGCGCGCAAGGCGCCCCATTGGGTAAAAGGTAAGTGGGGGCGGGTTCTAGGTTAGGGAATATAAGGGGGGTGGAGTGTGGGGTCGGCCTCTTCACCGTGCCGACTTAGCGTGGGAGGGTCGCGTAATTAGGAAGGAGGAGGTAAGGAGGTAGGGCAGTCAGGTCAGCAGTCAGCGCTGGGGGGGATATTATAGTCAGGCCCACCGACACGCGGAGCCTTCAAAGGGAGAAGGGCACCGGGAAGGGGAGGCCGGCTCCATTGGGCATTAACTACGATTTGTAGAGACGGAGGAAGCGCTCACCCCCCTTGGGCATTTACAATTCCAGTCAACAACCGGCGCGGAATCGGGGGAGGCCGCCCCCGCTTTTTTTTTTAATAACGCGTGGAGACGCGCGTCGGCAAGAGACGGCCCTCTGGGGGTTTCAGCACCGCGTGGAGACGCGCTGCAGTGAATCAGCAGGCACAGGCCTTGCTGGCACGGAGGCGCCGCCACACCCCCGCGCGGGGCCCCAGGACAGTGAGGAGACGCGCTAGGGCTGGGGAGGGCCCCTCGGGCAACAAAAAAAATAATGTTTTTTGACAATTCTGGCATCAGTTTTGTTTAGGCAGCTGGCCACCTCCCCAGCGCAGGGGACACCATAGGCGCACCCAGAACACGGGTGTAAGCCAATTTAGGCACACAAGGGTATATAAAAAAAAATAAAAAAAGGGTTTACATTTTTTTAATAATAATAATAATATAAAATAAAATACAAAACACATATACTTGCACAGAGATACAACAGGGAAACAGCTAATAAGACCACAGTAGAACAACAGCAGACAGCACGGCCGGCAACATGGCCACAGGCCACAACGCAGAGGCAGTAAGGGCCGCACTACGCGTTTTAGGAGAAGCAGGCAGGGCGGATTTACTTAGACCAGGGGTCCTAGACCAGGCCTGGGTGGGGATGACACGCCCCAGCAGGGCGGCATTGGGCAGGTGGCGGCCGCAATAGCGGCATGCGAGTCACAGGACTCTGATGGGGAGAGGGATGACGGATCTGTAGCTCCGGGGCACGGCGCGATTGCGCAGCAAGTTCTTCACGGGAATCAGAGCCCGCTGATGTTTGGCGGTGAGACACAGGTCACGCAGGACGCAGGGACAGCTAGCGCGCAAGTAGGCGCGGACCCAGCAAGCAGCGGAGGCCACTCAGGGGGGGGGCGGGAGACGACAGGCATAACAAGGAGGCAGAGCAACCCATCCCGGGGCCCAGTGGGGATTTCGCCCGCTTAGATTTGTCATACCACAGGGGGGAGGGCCCCAGCTCTGGTTTTTTCGGGGCGCCCGTCAAAAAAAGAGGCAAATATGCCGGAAGACACAGGGGTGGGCCAGGGAGGAAAAGTCAAGGCGGCACAGAAAGCAGGGACCGTGGGGGACCTGAGCCAGCACACACGGGGGCCTGGGATCAGGCAGAGACATGGGATTTAGAGGCCAGAATAAGGGAACAGTGTAAGGCCGTTGCAGAAACAGAGGCCAGGTCGGCACAGCTCTGCAAGGACAGGGACGAGGCACAAGCCTGCAGTGAGACAACCCCAAAACCCAGTGAGGCCAGGGGTCAGGCAGGGACACGGCAACCAGGGCAGGGAAATGGAAGCTGGGTATGGGTGCCACAGGCAAGGGGAGAACAGAGACAAGAGGCTCAAGCGCCCGAAGGGGCAGTAGGCACAGTGAAACCCGGTGACGCAGACGGTCACGGGGGCAGAAGGGCAGCAATGCCAACGGCAGAGGTTGGCAAGAGACGGAATACGCCGACTGGGCGCAATACGGCCCAAACGCGTTGGCACGAAGCTCTGGAGGGGTCTGCGGCGGCCTTCTCCACACCGAGGGATCACGGACACCGTCCCGATGACACGCGTCCTGCGGGTTTGGAAGCAAGTGCGAATACATCAACTAATACTAGAGATTTCGGCCAGCGCAAAGGCCAATGGGAAGGAGATGATGAACTGGAACTGGACTATGAGGAGGAAGGGGATGAATGGGAGGATGGCGAAATACGAGATTGGGAGGTGAACACGGTGACAAAGGGTGGCGGGTGAGGGCGCAAGAGCGGCGCAACCTCTTCGTGCTCTGTTTTACAGGTGGCAGCTCCGCTGGAAGGCCCCACTGGTGGTCGGCAAGTTACGCCCCGTGGCAGAAGCCTAAAAAGAATACCAAGGAGTCTGGGAGACACCGCTGGAGCTAAGAATTGGTGGTCAGTGTGGGGCGAAGGGAGCGGGATAATAAAGGAGGCTAACACAAGAAGGTCCATTGGGGTAGGAGACGGGTTAGTTTTAGAGAAGGTAGGTGTTAGCGACATTCAGAAGACAGTCGAGAACAAAGATAAGGAAGGCACCGCCACGAGTGATACGGCCACATCGGGGAAGGTGGATACGGGAGAAAAGATGGTAGAGGACAAGGAAGGGGGAGGTTACAGAAAGAGACTGCCGTACATGGGTTTAGCCATGCCACTAGGCTTGCATGTGGCCGAAAAAACAAAAAACAAAATATGGAAACACGAATATGTAGATGTGTTTAAACTGTTGCATAGGGACATACAGGCAAAGGAAGGGTCCAAAGAGGAAGAATGGGAAATAGCACGTAGGCCTCGGGTGCCGATAACAATGGATAACTGGACATCGGCCTTTTTGATATTCACCAGTATATACTGCGAGAAATACCCGGACAGGGCCATTGCACTTTTTAAATACATGGATATAATTAGGAAGGCCCAAATGCATTTTGGAGGGTTCGCATGGCTCAGTTACGATGAAGAATTCAGGGCCCGGGTGAGTGTCAATCCGGAGAAACCGTGGGGTGACGTGGACCCCGAATTGTGGATGCAATGGATGGCATCAGCGCAGACAGCGGCGTCCACTCACACTGCGAGTGGCCTGCCAGTGACTTACAAGCCCTTTCAAGCTCGCCCGCCCAGGGAGGGGCGGGCAATACCACTAAGACAACAGGGACAACGGCGGGGGCTTGTTGGAACTTTAACAAAGGTTTTTGTTCCAGGGCACAATGCAGGTTCAAGCATGACTGCTCCAAGTGCGGGGGCCGTCATCCAGTCACCCAATGTTTCTCCCTGTCCAGCCCAGCTTAACAGTGGAGGGCTGCTAGAGGGAGAGGGGCGCATGGCACTCCTGCGCCAAAAGGGGCCTACACCAGTTAGACTGGAATTTCTGTTGCCATGGTTACATATATACCCAGACATGAATAAAGCGCATTTACTCGAATGGGGTTTTAGAGAAGGTTTTAGAATAGGTTACCAAGGTCCTCGGCAACGGAGATGGGCTGACAATTTGCGGTCAGCCAAAGAACGCCCGCAGATAGTGCGTGACAAACTGGCAAAAGAGGTAGTTTTAGGCAGAATAGCAGGACCATTCTCTGGGTGGCCAAGTGACACCCTGATGATATCCCCCTTGGGAGTGGTACCCAAGAAAGCACAAGGGGAATTTCGGTTGATTCATCATTTGTCTTGGCCGGAAGGGACGTCTGTCAATGATTTTATTGCCCAAGAGGACTCTAAAGTAATTTACGCGTCAGTCGATGATGCGATAAAGTTAGTTTTAAAGTGTGGCAGGATGGCGGAATTGGCAAAATGCGACATTCAATCAGCATTTAGGCTGCTCCCTCTTCATCCAGCAGATTTTGACCTCTTGGGCATGCAGCTGGATGGCAACATTTACGTGGACAGGGTGCTGCCCATGGGCTGCTCGATATCATGTGCTCTTTTCGAGACTTTCAGCACCTTTTTACAATGGGTTTTTGTAAGAGCGAGTGGACATAGGTGGGTGACGCATTACCTAGATGATTTTTTATTCGTAGGGCCTGCGACATCTGGGGCGTGTGGGCGGGCTCTGGACGCTTTCCAGAAGCTGGCGCAACAGGCAGGTGTGCCTTTGGCTCTGGAGAAAACAGAAGGCCCCATGCCGATTCTAACCTTTTTGGGCATTGAACTGGATACGAAAGAATTGGTCGCCAGGTTGCCAGCGGCAAAAGTGGGAGAAATGCTAGATTGCCTGGCAGAGGTGCGCACTTTGCGCAAGATGGACCTGAGAATGGCTCAGAGGCTGTTAGGTTACCTTAATTTTGGGTGCAGAGTAGTTAGGAGAGGTAGAACTTTTTGTAGGCGTTTGGGACTTTCCATGTCAGGTGCCGTACTTCCGCACCACAGGATACGAGTATCATTGACGTTACGAGAAGACATTAGAGTATGGGAGATTTTTCTGAGACATTTCAATGGAGTGCCGATGTCTTTTGGGGAGTTGGACACGGTATGGCAAGTACAAATTTTCTCAGACGCAGCAGGAGCATCAGGTTTTGGTTTGTATTGGGACGGGAGGTGGTGTGCGGAGACATGGCCGGCATCTTGGATGCAGCAAGGGAGAAGCATTGCGTTTTTGGAGTTTTTTCCCCTTTTAGTGGCACTGGCAGTGTGTGGACAAGAATTAGCTAACAGGACAGTGATTTTTCAGATAGACATTATGGCAGTGGTAGAGTTGGTAAACAGACAGAGAGCAAGGGACCTCAGAGTTTTGCGCTTGTTGCGCCAGTTCATGCTGTTATGTTTGTCTTTGAATGTTATTTTTAAAGCTGCACATATACCGGGGATCTACAACGAGATTGCAGACTCACTATCTCGTTCACAGTGGCGGCGTTTCCGCGAGTTGGCACCTGCAGCAGATCAGAACAAGACTGTGGTCCCGGCAGACATCTGGGAATGGGGGGCATGATGATCTCGGGGCTGGTGGAGATGTCATTAGCAGTATCCACGCGGCGTAATTACAGAATGGCATGGTTGGAGTTTCAATCTTTTGAACAGTTTTGGGGCAATTTCTGGGCACAAAGCCTGCCAATGCTTGAAGCCAGGACTAGACGTTTCGTGCTGTTTCTGATCGGGGAGGGTTTATCTCGAGCTACAATTGGGGGGAAACTGGCTGGCGTGTCTTTTTATGGCAAATTGTTTTTCGGTTATGATCCAGCGCGCAATGATTTATTGGGTAAAATGCTGAGGGGATGGAGCAAGGTTAGAGCGAGCGGAGACAAGCAAGTAAGGGAACCCATTACGTTTGAAATGTTGGTAGAGATGGTACAGGTGCTACCAGTCTGTTGTAGGGATGAATACGAGGTGGGTTTATTTCGGTTATGTATGTTGTGGATGTTTTTTGGCGCATTTAGAGTATCAGAGTTATTGGGGGTTGGTAAAGAAATCGGGGTAAGGAGAAAAGAGGTATGCGTGCATAAAGACAGGTTGGGGATATGGCTAAGACGGTAAAAAACTGACCATCTGGGGAAAGGCAAGTGGATATGGTTGAGAAAAGGGGGTGTGGAGTTAGCTTGCCCGGTTGAGGAATGGGTCAGTTTCAAAGCCAGATGGCCAGGGGCAGGTGAAACAGGGGTTTTCATGCATGCGTCAGGGAAGAAGCTAACTAGTTACCTATTTTTACAAGTGATGAGAATGGCCCTTGGAAGGATAGGGCGGCGCGCAGGTGACTATGGAACGCACTCATTTAGGATTGGCGCGGCAACGGAGGCGGCACATTTGGGATGGGATTGGGCTAAGATCAAGGCCATAGGGAGATGGAAGTCTAGGTGCTGTGAGAGATATGTTAGGCCTTGAAGAACACGGAACAGACAGAAGAGGAGAGATGGGGGGGGGTGGGTTTGCGTATCCAGGCAATTGTTACAATGTTTTTTCTTTACAGGCTGCGTGGCTGGGCCGGAGACGGGAAAGATGACGACATGGTTGGTCGGCCATTCGTTTGTTCATTGGGCGGCGAAATTTGCAGAGAAGCAAATTTACGGCAGATCATTGGGACTGCCCAGCAGAAGCCATGAAGTGCGTTGGTGGGGCAAGAGTGGTATGAGGTGGGGGAGCCTGCTTCCATTTATCACGAGTAACTTGCCTCAGTGGGGATGCCCAGATTTGTTATTGATACATCTGGGGGAGAATGATCTGGTGAAGCTATCGGGGCTCACTTTGATTCAATTGATGCAGAGGGATTTGGAACTTTTAAAACAAAAACTATACGGAACATGTTTGATATGGACGGAATTTGTGCCGAGAAGGGCTTGGAGAGGGGCTATCAATCATGGAGCCATAGAGCAGGCTCGGAAAAAATTGAACAGAGCTATGAGAGTTTTCTGCTGGGCCCAGGGGATCAAAGTGTTGAGACACAGGGACATAAAAGAACAAGAACAAGTTTTGTTTCGCGACGACGGGGTCCATTTATCACAGTTGGGTAATGTATACTATATCACAGAACTGAGACTGATGTTAGAAAGCGTATGGGGTACAAATTTGTGTACCCGGAAATAAAAGAGGGTGGGGCAGCGAAACGCCTCACGGGTTTCTCTGGTTGGCAGGAGATGGGGGAGGGTGGAGAGCCAGGTGCGGGCTTGTCCACCCTTCCAGGGGGAAAAACAAGGAATTGAAGGATCAGAGCGGGGAGGGGTAGGCTACAGGCAGGGAAGGCATGGGAGGAATAGGGGAGCATATACAGTAGGAAAATTGAAGGGAGATATTTTAAGGAGAAAATAAAGGAAAGGGAATTGTTAAGTTAAAGTCTGTTAAAAGGAGATACAGTTAAATGTTTAAGTAATGATGTTTAAACCCTGTTCTAATAAATGACCTTTTACACCAACAAGAGTGTCACGTATGTATGTCCCGATAAAGGGGCCCGCGGAGAGAGAGACGCAGTCTAGTCTCTCCGTGGGCAGTTTCGGGGAAAGGAAGTGGCGCGCAAGGTGCCCCATTGGGTAAAAGGTAAGTGGGGGCGGGTTCTAGGTTAGGGAATATAAGGGGGGTGGAGGGTGGGGTCGGCCTCTTCACCACGCCGACTTAGCGTGGGAGGGTCGCGTAATTAGGACCACCCACCCACCCAGCTTAGGAAGGCAGAGGGAGGAGATTTTAGTTAGGAGGAGAGGGGGGTCAGGTAGGGGTGGTTAACAGTCATTTAGGACAGGTGATTTCGAGAGTGATGGCAGGAGATGGGGGAGGGTGGAGAGCCAGGTGCGGGCTTGTCCACCCTTCCAGGGGGAAAAACAAGGAATTGAAGGATCAGAGCGGGGAGGGGTAGGCTACAGGCAGGGAAGGCATGGGAGGAATAGGGGAGCATATACGGTAGGAAAATTGAAGGGAGATATTTTAAGGAGAAAATAAAGGAAAGGGAATTGTTAAGTTAAAGTCTGTTAAAAGGAGATACAGTTAAATGTTTAAGTAATGATGTTTAAACCCTGTTCTAATAAATGACCTTTTACACCAACAAGAGTGTCACGTATGTATGTCCCGATGAAGTTGTTTTCTTTTAGCAAACTGAATAACGTCACAACTCCAAAGAGCATTAATCAACGACTCAACCAACAGCAGTGAACGTGATAGGTATGATATGTGAACAGAAACGTTTTTGAAGCTTTATAAAAATGTAAGTACATGACCTCTGTTTCCAGAAAGAGACAACTCTAAAGTTGAGGTGCATGCACTGAGAAATAGGAATATGCAGTTTATGCAGGATGTAGTGTGCGTGCTAGAATACACAGAACTATTTACTTTCTGATAGGTAGACCCCAGTTCCTTGCGGACATGTCTAAGTCAGAGAGACCACCTACAATTCTATAAATAAGATGATCGGAAGCCTAGAAAGCTTTCTAAAAAAGATGTCAATTGTTCTGATAGGCCGGGAGATCCAGGTAGATTGTACTGGTTTTCTCCAGTTAAGCGTTTGATCCCGCCACAATCTCGGGCTGTTCCACTGTTCAAATAGTTCATTGTCGGTTAACATCCAAAGTTACACAGTTTTTTTATTTATTTATCGGCAATATCCGGTCAAGGGCCAAGGAGCATTGCAGGATTCATCTATGTTGGGTGAGTTCATGTGGTAGAGTGAGCTTAGCAAAAACGTTGTGGCATATTTATGATGCCCCTAGCGCCACCTTGCACCACATTTATGTCATTTCTTTTTACACTATGTGGCCTTAATGTGGCATTTCCCACGTGCCATATTTACAAAGTAGCACAATGCGAGCAGTGCGCCACTTTGTAAACCCTTGCGCCACTTTATCCTTGTGCCAGACATAATATATGCAAGGAGGGCATTCCCATGTAGTGAGGCCAAGAAAATGGCACTGTGAGATTTACTAAATTTCAGTGTGCCAATTTTAGCGTCATTATTAACGCCTGCCTAAGGCAGGCATTAAGATGATGCTCCCATTGAAAACAATGGGCCTCCCGGTGCTTTGCTGCATTAGTGCCGTAATTTAGGGCGCTAATCTAGCAAAGCGTCACATTAGGGCCAGAAATATTGATGCTACTGTGGACACGACCGCCATGGTGCGCTGTATTTACAATACAGAACACACATGGTGTCATTATGGGGACGCAGTGGGACGCTAGAAAAGTGGTGCATCATTCATGATTCCATAAATATGCCTCTTTGTTGCTTATCATGGTGGCTGGAGCGAGGACACACTAGTAAGGAGTGATTGGACATTTTTTTGCACTTATTTTAAATGTGATAGTGGCAGGTTTTAAAAAACTTGTAAACCTTTTAATACTGTTTTTTGCACTTTGCACTTTTAGTGGCCAGATTGGGGGGAAGGCTCTCTTCTGAGCACTTACTGCACTTTAGAAGTCTAGGGGCGGTGTTGAGTGTCATAGTTTGTCATCCATTTTTTAGAGTTGGTGGGGCAGTTGGTGCTCTAGTTTCAGGAAGGCCATACTATATCATGGCGGCTGGTGCAAGGACGCACTATTAAGGAGGAGTGAGTGGAAATTTTGTAGCACTTATTTTACATGTAATAGTGACTGTTATTAAAAAACTGTTAACCTTTTACTACTGTTTTTTGCATTTTGCACTTTTAGCAGTCAGACTGGGGAGAAGGCCACACTATATCATGGCAGCCAGCGTGAGGATGCTGTAGTAAGGAGGAGTGAGTGTAAATTTTTTAGCACTTATTTTAAAAGTGATAGGGACTGCTTTAAAAAAACTGTAAACCTTTTACTACTATTTTTTGCACTTTGCACTTTTAGTATCCAGATTGGGGGGAAGGCTCTCTTTCAGCACTTACTGCGTTTTAGAGGTTTGGACTAGTGGCCGTGTTCAGTGCCATAGTCCGTATCCATTTCTTAGAGTCTGCAGGGCAGTTGGCGCTCTAGTTTCAGGAAGGCCACACTATATCATGGCGGCCGGCGTGAAGACATGTAGCGGGCACGCCACAGGTACCCCAAAAGCAAGCCCTTCTGCGCCCCTCTGCGTCGGACATGGGCCAGGGCCAGGAACCTTGTATATTTTGAATGAGGCAGTTCAGAAACTATCAGGCATACAGATATCCGATATACAGAAATAGAGCTGAAAAGCCTTAATAAACAGGTGAAAGAAACCTGTCGGCACTCCCTGGACCCACTAAATTGGCTGGGTAGAAACAAAGAATGTAGCTACTCTTCAGATACGACTGAACTAAAAGACTCTATGGTTCTCGGTATACCACCAATGAGAGAAAATAGTCAGCTAACGCACAGGTGGCATATGTATTTATATGTATTTAGTTAATTGTAGGTCCCTCCGCAAGCATAGATTAGAACTGTTTACTCTTCTAGAGGAAAATCAACCAATAGCTCTGTTCTTAACAGAAATATGGCTTAATGAGGCAAGCAGACCTGACCTTGTAGAGGCCCTGCCATGGTGTTATGTAATGGCCAGGTGTGAACGGGGTGAGCAGAAAGGCGGGGGAGTCACGATAATTGTAAAAAAGGGCTTTGAATGTAAATTTACCCCAGCCTTAATCTCAGGTAGTGAAGCTAAGTTTTTCGAGTAAGCTCCACCACAACTTCACATTTTCAGGGATGCTGATATCCCGACCACCTGGTCAAGTGGGAGAGTTCATGAAGGAGGCACCTGATATACTAGCAGGTATGAGTCTCCAGACAGCCCGCTTCACGGTAATGTGGGACCTAAACATTCATGTAGAAAGCTTGGATTGCACACAGGTTGCTATCTTTTTACACAACCTATCAGTAATCCATTTACCTCAGCTGGTTAATCATACAACACATGAGAAAGGTCACGGTCTAGACCCTATCTTTTCAAACACATCCAATTTTATAGTAAAGATGCCTCTGCCAACAGTCTGGCCGCACCACCACAATATCCCATTCTTGATCCCTATGGTAGGAAAGCATATCCCCAGAACCAAATGTTTTAAAATGTCTCGACAATGGTCAGAATTGGATTTTGCCAGATGGGAGCAAGCACTATCCCAATCAATTTCAAGACCTACTGAAGATGTAGAGGTCTCAATACTGTACGAAGAGTTCAAAAGATGGGTTACAAGGAACTTAGATAACTTAGGGCCAGATGTAGCAGAGGTTTTTACCCATTCTATGTCTATGGGAAAAAGTGTTTGCACATATGGCCCTTAATCCCTCTAAGAGCTAGTAAAAAACATGCAACTCCGGGAGGAAAAATCCTGATTTTTATCTGCGTTAAGGCAACTAAAAAAAGAATGTAAAATATATGAACGGAATTGGAGAGTTGAATATGATGATATAAATAAACAAATTCACAAAGCATCTCTGCAAAAATACCATCATGCAATCTGGAGGGTGCGGCCGAAGGATTTTGCAGAGAGGTTTAAGCAATCCAGTAGCTCCTCAAGAGAGGTGTATAAAATAGTAAATTCGTTTTTGAAGCATGACACCCCAGAATCCAGGACTATCGTTCAGTGGAGCACTGCAAAACTCTGGCAGGCCATTTTCTTGGGAAAGTGAGGGACATCTATGATGCCCTGTCATGCTCAATAAAGGATATGGTCTGTGCAGACTGTAAAATAAGATCTAATAACAGTATACCAGCACTCTCTACCTGCTTGCAACTGACTGATAAAGATGTTATGGCGGTGGGAACATCAGTAAAGTCAGGGTCACTGCTTGACCCAGCTCCAACTGATGTCCTACTGAGAGTTGACAAGGTGATGTTTGATGCATTAACTGGTCTGTTTAATCTCTCTTTGGAAAAGTGTAGCGTACCGGAGGATTGGAAACATCTCATCATCCGTCCGCTACTAAAAAAGCCTAACCTAGATCGTGAGTCAATAGGAAACTACAGACCCATCTCCCTACTGCCTGGATTTAGTAAAATTCTAGAGGAAAAAAGTAACAGGCAGATTATAGGTGATTTGGAAACCAATAATATTCTCCATCCTACTCAAATGGGTTTCCAGGCAGGCTGTAGCACAGAGACAGCTCTTTTGAGGGCCACAGGCGATCTAAAAATGATTATGGATCACAGCAGATCAGCAGCATTAATCCTCCTTGATTGAAGTGCTGCATTCGATACGGTTGCATACTCCATTCTTCTTCATCGACTGGAAGAGGTGGGCATCACAGGGAAGGCTTAAAGGTGCCTTGCTTTATTCCTGAAAAAACTGAATTTTCAGGTTAATGAAGGGACATTCCTTTGATCCAGCTATCAGATAAACTGTTGAGTCCCGCAAGGTTCATCTTTGAGCCCAACCCTCTTTAATATGTATGTTCGCATTCTGGCAGATATCATCTGTTCCTGGGGTTTTTAAATGGGATCCTATGTGGACCATACTCAGCTGTTTGGTACGCTATCGCAGACATAGACTCCACCTCCCTTATCCTAAATTGCTGCTTAAATGGCGTTTGAGTGGATGAAAACCAGTTGCTTAAAACTTTAAAACTAAATGGGGAGAAAACGCAGGTTTTGGTTCTTGGGCACAACTCTGGGATCAGATTATCTGGCTACCCATCTTGGGAGAATGTCCAACCCCTAAAGTGGAAGTAAAGAGCCTAGGGATGGTTTTGGACAAACATCTGACCGTGACTCCCGAAATGAAAAAGGGGTCTAATACCTGATTCGGCCTCTTGAAAATTCTTTAAAAGTTGCTAAAGTGGCTCCTGGCAGAATCACATAGAATTTTAATTCAAGGTGTGGTCCTTTCCCGTCTGGATTATAGGAATGCTCTTAGAAGTCCTAAAGCAGTGATACATTAGCTTCAGATCATTCAGAATGTTGCCGTCCGCATACTGTTAGGGATTTCAAAACCACAGTCTGCAGGTATAGCAATCAAAAATCTTCACTGGATGCCCATAAGGTGTAGAGTACAATTTAAGTCACTGTGCATCCTACATCGGGCAAAGCATAACTCATGTTAATTTCTTCTTCTCTGGCTACTCCCTACCGAGTTAATAACGACTTGAGGTCCAACAATCAGGAACTGCTGGTTGTGCCCAGAATAAACAAAGCTAGGAGTTGAAGGCAGTATTTTACATATCTAGCACCTAAGATGTGGAACTCTCTGTCCACAAGTCTTAGAGGGGAGTACAACCTCTTGAGCTTGAGAAAAAACTGAAGGCTTTTCCTGACCCCATATCCTCTGTTTAGTCAACCACTCCACTAGTCAGATAGCACTGGGAAACCCAAGTGTCAGGTGGCCATGCGCTCTACAAATAAACTGGAAACTTTGGCCCATTTTGCTAATACACTCCCCAATCAGCTGAAGGCTTTTACACACAACACTAAAACATTTTTGTGATGATGCGACATCCAGCTAAATGAATGTATGATCCACATACTATTGAAAATGAAGACCTCTGGCCCCAAGCCAAGCCCTTTCTTGCACAACATCTGTCAAAGGTTAATAAAACAAGCCTGATTTAGGACCCGACTATGATGCTGGGCATCAAAGAAGAAGGATCGCATGACCTGACCTGCAACATCACATAACCACAAACAACCAGCAGGTGACAAACTATCTCCTTTCAAATCTTCCTACTGATACCAAAATGAGCCCAATCAATAGCCACTTTTGAATGCCAGACCTTGAAGTAAAAATTGTCATATAACCTAAAGCACCTCCTCCCAACCCTGTTAGCTAGTCAACACAAGTATCACTATACTATGCTAAACAACTAGCCACACACATAAAAAAAGAGCCTACCACAGACTGAAGGAGAAACTTAGCAGAACCTGACTAGCCACCTTACATCCCCCAGCCACATAGCTCAACCAAACCATTTACCCACCTGATACCATTGAACATTACCAAAAGGAGAACAACCCAGGACATAACTCAGATGCAGGAGGCTATGGAATAGCTGTATCTAGCCTAACCCACCTTGTTCCACCCTTAGCCAAGCATTGAGATTCTTGCATGTCTACTCCCAACATTAAAAAAAGGAACTCAATTCAGGACTCAACTCAAAGATCTGCTACTGGAAGTGAAGGGACTAATAAAGTCTCTTCCCATCCCTAAGCCACAAAGCAACAGTGTTAGAAATGGGGTCTTTGGTTGGCAGTCAGCCCTGTCCAAGCAAGGACCCTCACTCTAGTCAGGGTAAGTCACACACAATCCAAATTATCCTGTGCCCACCCTCTGGTAGCTTGGCACTGAGCAGTCAGGCTTATCTTAGAAGGCAATGTGTAAAGTATTTGTGCAATAAATCATACAATAACACAATATAGCACCACAAAAATACACCACACAGTGTTTAGAAAAATATAATATTTATCTGGATATTTACAGGTCAAAACGATCAAAGATGCAATAAGAAAATGTAAAGATATCACTGAAAAGCGATATCAAGTGTCTTAAGTATTTTAAAAGCTAACAAAGTCTCTATCAAGCACAAAGTACCTGGTTTGCATGAAAAATCTACACAAAGGGCCGCAGATGAGGAGAAGCTGGGAAAAAAAGGGGTGCGCGTCTATTTCTCGGGCGCACACGGTCGATGTGTCGTTTAGTTTCCACGCTGGGACGGCTGGGCGTCGATTTCCGGCGCTCGGTCGTGGATCCTCTTCGGGTTGCGGGGTTTTCAGACGCCCCAGGGTCTTGTGCATGGAATCCTGGGCTTGTGTCAAGCTCTGCATCGTTCCGGTAGGCGGTGCAGGGAAATTTCTCCCTCACGACAGGCACTGCGATGATTTTCCCTCTGGAAGTCGGGCGTCGTCTTCCCAGGTCGGCTGTGCGTCAATCTGGTGGGCGTGCGTCGAAGTTCCGGTCGCACCGCAGACGCCGCGTCGATCTTTTTCTTGCGAAGTCGAGCGGCGTCATTCCAGTTCAGCGTGCAGTGAATTTTTCACCGCAGGACACGCTGGACACGCTGTGCATCATTTTTAGCCAGCTGTGCGTCAAATTTTCCCCGCACAAGGAGTCCTGTTGCAAGAAAAAAGTCTTTTTGGTCCTGGGACTTCAGGGAACAGGGGGCAAGCTCTATCAAAGCCCTTGGAGAGCACTTCCTCACCACAGCCAGGGAGCAGCAAGGCAGCAGGGCAACAGTAAGGCAGTAGTGCTTCTCAGAAAGCAGTCAGGTGAGTCCTTTGGGCAGCCAGGTAGTTCTTCTTGGCAGGATGCAGGTTCTGGTTGCAAATTTCTTCTCCAGGAAGTGTCTGAGGTGGGAGGGCAGAGGCCCTGTTTTTATACCTGTGTGCCTTTGAAGTGGGGGAGACTTCAAAGAGTGGCTTAGAAGTGCACCAGGTTCCCTTTCAGTTCAATCCTGTCTGCCAGGGTCCCAGTAGGGGCTGTGGCAGTCCTTTGTGTGAGAGCAGGCCCTTCACCCTCCCAGCCCAGGAAGACCCATTCAAAATGCAGATGTATGCAAGTGAGGCTGAGTATCCTGTGTTTGGGGGGTGTCTGAGTGAATGTACAAGGAGCTGTCAACTAAACCCAGCCAGACGTGGATTGTAAGGCACAGAACGATTTAAGTGCAGAGAAATGCTCACTTTCTAAAAGTGGCATTTCTAAAATAGTAATATTAAATCCAACTTCACCAGTCAGCAGGATTTTGTATTACCATTCTGGCCATACTAAATATGACCTTCCTACTCCTTTCAGATCAGCAGCTACCACTCCAACAATGTATGAGGGCAGCCCCAATGTTAGCCTATGAAGGGAGCAGGCCTCACAGTAGTGTAAAAACTAATTTAGGAGTTTTACACTACCAGGACATGTAAACTAAACAGGTACATATCCTGCCTTTTACCCACACAGCACCCTGCCCTAGGGGTTACCTAGGGCACACCTTAGGGGTGACTTATATGTAGAAAAAGGGGAGTTTTAGGCTTGGCAAGGACTTTTAAATGCCAAGTGGAATTGGCAGTGAAACTGCACATACACGCCTTGCAATGGCAGGCCTGAGACAAGGTTAAGGGGCTACTTAAGTGCGTAGCACAATCAGTGCTGCAGGCCCACTAGTAGCATTCAATCTATAGGCCCTGGGCACATATAGGGGGTCATTCTGACCCCGGCGGTCATGGACCGCCGGGGCCAGGGTTGACGGGAGCACCGCCAACAGGCTGGCAGTGCCCCGCAGGGCATTCTGACCGCGGCGGTTTGGCCGCGGTCAGATGCGGAAAACCGGCGGTCTCCCATTAGAATCCTCCATGGCGGCGCAGCTCGCTGCGCCGCCATTGGGATTCTGACAGCCCATACCGCCATCCTGTTCCTGGCGGTTCTCCCGCCAGGAACAGGATGGCGGTATGGGTTGTCGTGGGGCCCCTGGGGGCCCCTGCAGTGCCCATGCCAATGGCATGGGCACTGCAGGGGCCCCCGTAAGAGGGCCCACTTTGTATTTCAGTGTCTGCTTTGCAGACACTGAAATACGCGACGGGTGCCACTGCACCCGTCGCACCTTCCCACTCCGCCGGCTCAATTCTGAGCCGGCGTCCTCGTGGGAAGGGTGGTTTGCACTGGGCTGGCGGGCGGCCTTTTGGCGGTCGCCCGCCAGCCCAGTGCAAAAGCCAAAATATCCTCAGCGGTCTTTCGACCGCGGAGCGGTATTTTGGAGGGGGGAACTCTCCGCCGCCCGCCAGGGTGAGAATCACCCCCATAGTGCCTTCTACTGGGGATTTATAAGTAAATTAAATAATCCAATTGGGTATGATCCAATGTTACCATGTTTAAAGGGAGAGAGCATATGCACTTTAGCACTGGTTAGCAGTGGTAAAGTGCGCAGAGTCTAAAAACCAGCAAAAACAGTGTCCAAAAAGTGGAGGGAGGCAGGCAAAAAGTTAGGGGTGACCACACTAAGGCTGTCAGAGCAAGGAGTTTACATGGATGAAACAAATCACTCCTCTTTCCCAAAAGCAGCTGAAAACAGGGCAGGACTCAAGCAAGAATACTGAAGTGGGGTCAAACTACCCAATACCTCTTTCATGCAGTCAACTAGCATAAGCCAAGCATTTTCCTGCCCCAAAACTACCCAACAATATTAATAGGAGTCCAAAACAGGTCCACTCTCAGATGCCAGATGTTAGACCTGGCATCCTTGGTGGGGTTTCACCTGACTTTGTGCCTTCTGACCTCCTGTTTTTCGGACTTCATATTTGCTGGCTTTACAAATCTGGGCACTTTAAAACTGATGACCAGCGCTAAAGTGCAGGTGCTCTTTGCTCTAAACATAGTAAGACTGGCTTGTCCACAATTGGCATATTTAATTTACTTGTAAATCCTTAGTAAAGTCCACTATATGTGGCCAGGGCCTCCAAATTAAAAGCTCCTACTGGGCCTACAGCACTGATTGTGTGACCCACTACGTTAGCCCTTTAAACATGTCTCAGGCCTACCACTGCAGACCCTGTGTGGGCAGTTCTAAACTGCCATGTCGACCCAGAAAGTGTACCCACTAGCCAGGCCCAAACCTTCCTTTTTATTACATGTGTCACACATACAATACTCCTTAGTTTACTCAAAGGGCAGGATGCAATGTATTTAAAGAGCTGGACATGTACTTTTAATTTGAACATCTCCTGGTAGTGAAAAACTATCAAATTAATTTTTTTACAACTGCAAGGCCTATTTCTTGCATAGGTTAACATTGGGGTTCCCTTTAAACATCGTTTAAGTGTAATTTCCAATTGGGACAACATAGAAATGTGGAGTTGGGTGTATCTGGACTCACAATTTAAAACTACAACATATACTGAAATCCGATTTTAAATTATAAGTCTGAAAATGCCACTTTTAGAAAGTTGGCATTTTTTTACTTTAACCATTCTGTGCCTCTGCCTGTCTTTGAATACACATCTCGTATGGATGACAGCTGGACTTTGTGCATTGCCTCTTGACAGTCACACACAAAGGGAGCTGGGGTGTGACATTTGCATCCTGATGGCCCGTCACCAGACTGATGGGTCTTCCTGGGCTAGATCGAAGGGAGCAGCTGACACTTACACCTGACAAGGGCTGTGTCTCTCCCCCACACAAAGGGCTGCATAACTCCCTGTAGAGTGTCTGGAGCCAGGGAAGAAAGGGCAGGGACCTTGTGATCTGATCTTTAAAGGCCTCTTTGAAGTTTCCCCCTATTCAAAGCCACATTTGGGTATAAGTACTGGACCCTAAACCCCACCAAATCAGAACTCTACTGGAACCAAAGACATTGTGTGAGGAGGAAGATCTGCTGTGGCACCAGGAGGGACTGCCACTTTGCTAACTGCATTGCTGAGTAGGCCTGCTGCCTGCTGATTGCTTTGCTGTAGGAGGGACCTGCTTTCCTTTGTTGGTCTGCTGCCTGGTGCTTCCTGCCTGGGAGTAAAAAAGGACTGGATCTGCTCTCTATATCCTTGAACCCAAGTTTCTCCAAGGGATTGTTGACTTGCACCCTGTTCTTGCAGTTTCAGGGACATCAAAGACTGCCTGCAACATTGTTCCTGCTGCTGGACTCTGCCCTCTGTGAATCCTACCCTTGCCTGAGGTGCCCCCTCCAGTCCTGTGCCTCAGAAGTGAGTTCTGCAGTTGTTCCCATCAAAAACCAGTGCATCGACCCAAAAGTTCTTCGCTCCTCAATGATAATGAAGTGCTGATCCTTTGACACCGTCTCTGAGGATAACGCAGCACTAATCATTCTGCATCATCTGCCATGCTCAATGAAGATGCAGAGCTGATACTTTGACACCATCTCTGAGGCTTGATGACAACACATTGACCCGACTACGTGGAAAATATCAATGCATTGTGCTCTCGAAATCAACACTTTGCTCCATGACAGGTACTTTTTCAGCAGATCCTGCATGGATTCTGTAGCCAGCCTGCCCTTCTTTGCGGTTGGCCTGAACTTTGGATTTATATCAGTCCCTCATGATCTCAGGTAACCTTTTGACCGCTAGTGACTTCTAAGCACAGTTTTTACATTTAAGCTTTAAAGATTTGTATCTCAACTTCTACTTATTGGATTTTTGTTATTTTGGTCTTGTTATACTCAGATAAATATCCTCTGCTTTACTAAACTGATGTGGAGTATTTTTGTGGTGTTTTCACGGTGTTAGTGTAATTTAAGTGTTGCGCAAATACTTTACAGATTGCCTCTTAAGTTAAGCCTGACTGCTCTGTGCCATGCTACCACAGAGTGAGCATAGGTTACTTTAGGGTGTGTATCTGACTTACCCTGACTAGGACTGGGGTCCCTACATAGACAGGATACATACCTCTGCCAGCTAGAGACCCAATTTCCAACACCAGACGCAAAAGGAAAAGGAGTCAGGTGACCTGACCAGCCTCATATTATCCCTACTTCTAACAATTTGAGCCAGGACTTTCCTGGTCAGAATTTATTGCATTCTAATTCTTAAGCATCATAGGCTGTACTCATTTGGGCATCTCCGCTGAAGGGACACAAATACAATGGTATCTCCCTTTAGGAACAGCTGGGATGTAGAAATGGCAAAACCACTTGCATTCCTGCCACTATCTTTCCCATTTGCAAATAATCCAATCCACACATCAGATGCACATTCCCCTCAGCACCACCCACAACTAACATGCAGAACATTCACTACACTTTTTGTTCATCAATAGCAATTCTGCAGTACTGAACTCAGTTGACACTACACATACAGTAACATTGCACAAAGTAGATTCACTTTTTAGACACATAGACTTTGCTCTCCACCATTTGTCTCTATCAGCTGCACAAATGATCACCACCCACCTAACTTACAGATCTCCTGGAACACGCTCAACCTTCAGTAACATGAATGATGTAATATTTGACCGTCTGAAAATTGCTGACATCAAACAGCATATCTCACTTTAAAAAAAAAAAAATGTATTTATTAGTTTTGATAACAAAAAATAAACAACTGTCACACAATTTTGCAAGAAACTCAATATTGCTACATATTAATGTACATATCTGCTTTCCATGTTGCATGATAGACAGTTTGTGCCGTGTAATAACAGGAATGTTGACTATTTTAGCATAATGGCATCTGTACAATGGGCATCGTAGACTTTACAAAGTCGTCAGTCTATAAGAGAAAGCCTGACCAATGGTATGGAGTCTCTTGCATCTATGATGGGGTTGCGCATGCGGATGTAGGAAGGAGGCAAAATAAACTGAGCCGAGGAGGGGGTGGGGGTCCAGGTGGAAGGATCTCTTGATGCCTATGTGAATGGGGCAAATGTCAGTAATGACCTGAGTATTTTCACAGCAGTTTCAGGCTTCGTGTCTGGAGGCATAGAGCAGCTGTATTATTAAAAGGAGTGAACAGAATCACTTCAAGTGTCACCGAGGGTCAGGGTGGTGCAGCAGTTATCTATGACAGTCTATCATCAGATTTGGCTTCCACCGTCTACAAATATATTTTTGTCAGTCCAGAGGTGCAGTTGGGATCGAGAGGCCTGGTCCTCCTGCTCGCATCACTTGCTGCAGATGGCTATCCTTCTTTTCGCTAGCACTAAGGTGAGGTCTATGAATTTATTGACTGACTTGTGTTCAGCCAAACGGGAAGTGATGCCCAATTAACAATGTATGCCCTCTCTTCGAAGGGGAATGCCTAAGGCCTCCAAGATAAATCCCACAATCTTCTCCCAGTAGGGGATGAGTTGTGGGTAGCTCCATACCATCTCTACAAAGTCTGCAGGAGTGGTCTGGCAGAGAGGCATGTATCTGCAGTCCCTGGGTACATTTGTGCCAAGAGATCTGGGGTAAGGTATGTGTGGTATAGGTGATTGAACCGTGTGTACCCTAGCTTGGCATTTGTGGAAATGAGTTTTAGTACCTCTGTACACTACATCCATTGCTTATCTGTCAGCTTGACAGTAAGGGAATTATCCCAGTAGGCTTGGAGATGGTGGAGGGAAACCTTTTGGTCAGTACATGTAGATCTATAAATGTGTGTTATGGCTCTGTGGGCACCCCCATGTGTCAGCAGCACCTGGAAGAGTAGGGTGGTCTCTGGCTCAATGTGCATTTTCTGCCAAAACATGTGAAGGTATCATGTGAGTATGGCATATATAAGGAAAGAGCCCTGTAGAATACCATAATCATCTGCCAGACTTTAGAAAGTGCTAAGGATCTGTGAACAGGTCACCTCAGTCAGTAAGACCTGCATTGGATCAGGCTACCCAACCGGTCGCATTTGCAATACATGCGCCCTGGTAGCGTCCAAAGGAAGAGCTCTGGTGAATACGGAGGGCAAACATGTGTCTTGATTGCAGTCCAGCAGGTCTTAGCCATGCTCATGAGGGCATTCCCCCCCCACTCTCGGGCACCTCCTCCTCAGAGCCCAGCTGCCATCGCAGTACAGGGAGCAATGCTGCCCCATCAAACCAATGTGCCAGTTCTGACATTAAGCTATTGTGTGGGCCATTGTAATTGGGCTGCTGCATAGTAATATTCTTATTTGGGGGTGCCTAACCCACCACACTCTAGGGAAGCATATAATTTAACAAGTGCCACTCATCGTCAACCTTTGCGCCATATCAATGCAATTAGCAGCGCTTATAGGTCCATAAAGAATCTGGCAGGTAGCAGCACCGGCAGAGTAGAGAAGAAATACAATAACCTGGGGAGGATTAACATCTTGGATATGGTGATTCTTCCTGCTGGAGAAAGTGGCAAGGATGTCAAAAACAGGACAGAAGACCTCGCACTTGCAAGGGCACTGTCCAGATTGCCGTCTATCAAATCTTAGGCAGACTGAAACACTCAGATGCCCAGGTATTTAATGGAATTGTAAGACCGGGAAAGTGGGGTGCTCGGGAACTCTCTCTGTTGGGGCTCAGAGAGGGCCATCAGTAGATACAATTGGGACTTGTCCCAATTCACTCTCAGACTGGAAGCTTCGCCAAATTGCTGTAGGAGTTCCATAATGCGAGGAGGCACCATAGCATCATTTCTGAGGTAAACTAGGGCGTCAT
The DNA here is from genome assembly GCF_031143425.1 of Pleurodeles waltl. Classification (NCBI taxonomy): domain Eukaryota; kingdom Metazoa; phylum Chordata; class Amphibia; order Caudata; family Salamandridae; genus Pleurodeles; species Pleurodeles waltl. Next base: position 1,204,804,648 of record NC_090444.1, read on the forward strand.
CTGCATATAATGAAATTATATGCAAAGTCCCACCAGCTTGGATTCCCCATTCTGAGGTGTGCGCTCAAAGTGCACACATGAGGGGGTCCATTGCCAGTGCAAGGATTATTGGGGACAAGGGGCAACCCTGTCAGGTACCTCGTTCAATAATGAATTAATCAAATATGATGCGTCCAATTTTCCCTCAGGCTAGTGGCATATTGTAAAGTAGGGCTATCCAATGAAGGAACTTGGGGCCTATTCAAATCCTCTGAAGGACCTCTTTTAGATATTCCCTTTCTAGGGAGTCAACCACCTTCTCTATGTCCAGCAATGCACCCCAGGGGCTAGCAACCGACAACGGTGCCCATCCATTAGCATTTTATAGGCGAGGTAGCTGCAGGAATGTATTCCTCCCAAGTATAAACCTGTTCCGATCAGGGTGTACTATAAATTCAGCAATGGGGACCAGCCGATTTGCTAACTCCTTCCCCAGGATCTGGTAGTCTGTGCTCCATAAGGACAGGGGGTCGAAATGACCCCATCAATGGAGCATCTCTGTCTGTTGTTTTCACGATTACAAAAAACTGACTCACGGAGCGAGGTTGGGAGCATGCACATGGCTAAGGTGCAATTAAGCACCTTTAGCAAGTGAGGGGCGATTTTGGGCTTAAATGTAACACAGAATTCCACCTGTCAGCTATCCGCTCCGGGAGCCTTACCATGAGCCATTTGCTTAAATCGTGATCATAATCTCTGTTACAGAAGGAGGGACCTTGAGATATGCCTGTTGGGATGTCGGAAGGTGTGGCAGATGTAAAGTGTCCAGGAACTACTCAGTCAGGGTTTTGTCTACTGGTTGCGGGGCTATGCGGGACTGTGTAAAGCTTGGCATATTAGGAGCAAAAATCGGTACCGATGGCCTCCTGGGTGTTGAGTATGGAGCCCATCTCGCCGTTGATAGCGGTAATAGGAATCCTGGGGGAATCACAGTGGAGAAGCCAGGCTAAAAGCCTGCCTACCTTATCACCCTTCTCATGCTTCAGGTTCTGAAATTCCTTGTAATTCATGTTGCTTTGGTGTGTGCAAGTCTCACTCACTCCAAAGGAGCAGCTGCTGCCTGGTCACTCTGCAACAGCCGTTCATGGCTGTGGATATCTCTTTCCAGATTGTGTAATTCCCTGCGCAGGACCTTCCGGGTACTGTATACTGTCTTAATTGCATGCACCACAGGACCTCTGTAAAAGCATCCTATTCAATGCCAGAATTAGATGCTGTGTCCTCATTGTCTGTAAAGTATGAAGTGATATGTTCTGATGAGGTGTTGCGAAAGACCTGCAGGGTATCTGTGGGAAGGCACCAGGTAGGCATACAGGAGCACCCATTGCCCAATGTCAGTTGAAGTTACAGTGCGCAGTCATCTGATGCAGTGTTACCTAAGTACTCCACCCATGTGACCCTTGTAAGTGCTTCTGAGCTGCAAAAATGAGGTCAATCCTAGTATGGAGATCTTGTAACCCCGAGTAGAACCAGTATTCCCTGACCAGGAGATGCAAACTTTGCCACGCATCTAATATCTGAATGTGAGAGACCCAATGTGTGAAGTGTTGAGTAATTGTGACTGAGTGTGCCCCCGGCACCGGTGGGTGGGAGCGGTCACAGTAGAGATCTGGAATGTGATTAAAATCCCCACCCCAGTAACTAGATGCCAGTGCATTATGGATCAGGACCTGGATAAGGGATAGCAGGAAGAGGGCCTGATTAGTAGTAGGAGCATACAAAGAAATAAAAGACCTGGGGAGACCATATAGCATCCATTGCAGCACTGCATATCTCCCTTCCATATCTACCTTGAAGTGTAACACCTCCAATGGTGTCCACGATGCAACCCAGATAAGCACACCCCTCTCATATCGGGAGTATGGGGTCCCCACCAGCATGCCACGCCAGTGCCTGTGCATGCCCTCAAGATCCAGAGCAGTCAGATGGGTCTCCTGCAGGAGTGTGACTTGGATTTTACATCTGCACAGGGCTCTCCAGTCTGACCTCTCTTGGAAGATTCTAGGTTCCACTTTAACCTGCACCCTTCATACTAGATTGTATGACACAACCAAACATGCCAGAACCACACATGCCTTAACAACACGGTCAGAACCATGACCGTGTCTTTACCAAGCATGCCTTTACCACGCATGCCTTTACAATGAGTTTCATTGTAAAGGCACGCTTAGTAAAGAAATATGTGCTAACAGCATGCATGGTTGTTATACAACCCCCTCTCTTAACAAAAAATTACCCTGACCACCTCACCCGCCTTGACACCTAAAACTACCCCACCCCTAAAAACCTCCCCCCCAAAACCTGACCCCAACCCCTCCCCACACTGAGTCCTGAAACCCTGCCCCTGTAAAAAAAAAAACATCACAACCCCCCAAAACCATGGCACCCTATTAAAAAACAACTACCCTGACCCCGTCACTCGCCCTGAGTGGTAAAACCTTCCACTATCCCTAAAAACTAAATTACCCTGACAGTCCCCACCCACCATTAGTCCTAAAACCCTGCCCACTATAAAAAAAAAATGACCCCCATGCTCCCACCCACCTTAAGCCCTAAATCCACCCCACCCCTAAAAACTACCCCCAAACCCTGCCCCACTTACCTCACCGCATCCTCTCACGATCCTTTCTGCTCCACCCATTCACACCACTAGATTGCTCTCTGCCTTAACCGCGCATATGCGTGGTTGAGGTAGACATGCAGCCAGTCATGGTTAAGTCAAGTGTTCTGCTTGCGTGCTAAACGTGTGCGTGGCTTAGCCCACATTGTTTAAGCCGGTCCCCTTCATACTACAGCAGTCTTGAGTTGCCATGCTATGCTGAGCCATCCACCACCAGCAATCCAACTAAGCTACCAAAGGCACATTAACTGGGTATATCATGACGGTTGTCACAGCTGATAAAAATCCTTGTAACTAAACGTAAGGCTTATAAAGAGCCAGTCAGAGCCTCTCAAGCATGTCTTTAAGTAAGTCATTGCGTAATTTTCGTTTCTCAACTGTAACTCAGTGTATTTCCTGAATTCAATGGTACGCGAAATATGCAACATTTTTGCCATTTTTCGTAAAATGAAATTTCACATGATTTGAGAAGAAAATATCTCCCCGATAGATATTTTCTGCTCGAACCAGTCTCCTGCAACATTTCGAGTAACTATGTATTTGAGGTGTGCTCTCACCTAGAAAGGTCGTGCAGGATATTGGGCCCAAATATTTTACTCACCTCATGCAATTTCCAAGTTCACAACATTTTTCCAAATCTTCACTTCATTTCTGAAGAAAAATCCAAATATTATACTCATGCTTGCTTTTAAGTTACAGGTTCTTTGAAAATAATTGTAAAATAATACTTTCATTGGGGAGTCCAAGAGGTCACTTTCCATTTCTTTCTCTCTCTCTCTCCTAACATCTTTGTGAAATTATATCGGAACGCTACCACATTCTGTGGCGGGCAAAATTAATGTCACATGCAATGGTAGACAGCATGGTGCTCAATGATCTGATTCATAATACCTTGTTTTCAAGTAGTGACATTTCTTTGCACAGGAATTTTCATAATAAACTATAATAGACCTTGACATATGTACCTGTAGCTTGTGACATGTTCAATGAAAAGGGCTAATTATCACCCAGTGTCTCTGCATTGTGGGAACGTTTAAATGGCATCTAACAGATGTTTCAATTGTATTTAAATGCCTCTTGGGAGTTGAGCCTGCAGTTGTTCTCTACAGTGCCGCACAGTGAGGTGTAACATGTCCAACAATTGCACTTGATTTTCCATGTGAATGCACATTACGTGGAATTTGGAAGGAGTTAACATAAAGTCATTTTAATCCGACCCATGATTTAGTCTTTTGACCAGCGATGCATGAGGCATTTATTTTGTGCCCTTCTGTTGCTGGCACCTGGCTGCGCACAGCCGGATTACCCTCAGTACTGGATTTAAATGTGATCTGCTTCCCTTGGCCTTTTCTCACTGTAATAAAACTGTCTGACATCTGCTACTTGACTGCTCATTTCCTTTTTTCTGTACTTACTTATGAAAGGTCTGAGTCCCCTGATCTGCCTTGTGTTCCTATTGCTATGTCGTTGAAGTATATGAAGGAGAATTAATAGATTCCGAGCCATAAGAGATTGTTCACATGCCAAATCCAACGAAACCCGCGTGCCTAGAAGTTTCATTTTGTATTTAATTTTTTCGTGCTAAATTTTATTTTGGTCACATTCATCTAATAATAAACGACTCTGCATTCTTGAACACCGTCAACACTCACGGGGAGTTATTGCTTTCTAAACACCTCCCATTTTGTGCAAGCGAATTAAAGCAACATTCATGGCACATTACTTGATTAAATCACTGGACATTTAATACAAAAAGTAACATTGTACAATGTATCTTTGTAGTTTAGAATGAAAAATACTACCCATATGTTGGAAATTGTGTCACTGGTTGACTGGGGTGTGAGCCCTGGTCAAGCAGCAACCACAATCCTTGTCTAGTAAGGTTTAATTTAGAGGCACAAAGTAAAGTATTGTGCAACATGACAGAGCAGTCAGGTTTGATTTAGAGACATAGAGTAAAGTATGTGTGCAACATGTCAAACAATAAAACAGTGAACACACCGCACAAAAAGATCCTAATCCAGGATAGAAAATAGATCTTAATTTCATGAATAAAACAAGACTGAAACTACACAAATCCAATCAGTAGAACTGGAATTATGAATTTTTAAAGAATAAACTGCAATACAGTGCTGTTGGACTTTTTTCCTTTTGCAGGGTCATCTCCAATCTTTTTGCCTCCTGCCTCCTATTTTTCTGTTTTTGTTGGCTTTAGAACGCGGAGTACTTTACCACTGCTAACCAGTGTTAAAGTGCATATGCTCTCTGTGTAAATTGTTGATTGGTGTATCCATGATCAGGGCCGGCTTTAGGGCGATGCAAACAGTGCGGCCGCACCGGGTGCTGACCTGAATTGGGGGGCCCTGACCTAAGGGGGGGCTTTGTGTTTAGCAATAATTTAGAAACTTGCAGATTTAAAAGCACCTGCTGAAAAGTTTTTTGTGCATCCAGGCTTCAGGAAGCAATTAAAATGTCAAGATACCGCTTGTGATTAATGTTCCTGCTAGGGAAAGAGGTGGGAGTTTTGTCTAGGGCAGCTTTGACTACCCATTAAGTAGCACAGAGGGTTAATATGCTTGCTGTAAAGAATAGAACCGTATTTTATGCGGATGGCTGAGTGGGCTAGTAAAGCCAGCCTTTATAAGCACTTTAAAAGAAATGAACGAATGTGAAAGGGGTGCTATGTGGAGATATGGGGCACATTTACCGGGTGGGTGTGAGGGAAATCTAGGAGATGGTCACGGGGTGGGGGGCACCAAAAAACACTGTTGCACAGGCACCACCAGTGCCAAAGCCAGCCCTGTCCATGATTGGCATATTTGATTTACTGGTAAGTCCCTAGTACAGTGCACTGGAGGTGCCCAGGGCCTGTAAATCAAATGCTACTAGTGGGCCTGCAGCACTGGCTGTGCTACCCACATTAGTAGCCCTGTAAACATGGCTCAGACCTGCCACTGCAGTATCGGTGTGTGCAGTTTTAAACTGCCAGTTCGACTTGGCAAGTGTACCCACTTGCCAGGCCTAAACCTTCCCTTTTCTTACATGTAAGACACCCCTAAGGTAGGCCATAGGTAGCCCCATGGGCAGGGTGTAGTGTATATTTAAGGTAGGACATATACCAATGTGTTTTATATGTCCTAACAGTGAAATACTACTAAATTCTGTGTTCACCGTTGCAAGGCCTATCCCTCTCATAGGTTAACATGGGGGCTGCCTTTAAATATGATTAAAGCATAGATTCCCTTTGGGAGTGGATAGACATATGGAGTTTGGGGTCTTTAAGCTCACAATTTCAAAATACATCTTTTAGTAATCTTTTATCCATAATGGGTATAAAAAGGGCACCCAAAACCACAGACTTCAGATCACTTCTGGAAATCAAGAGGAACCTCTGCCTGGAGAAGAGCTGAAGAGCTGAGGAGAAGTGCTGCCCTGCCTGAGACTGTGCTTTGTGGAGTTATCCTGCAGTTGCTGCTTCTGCTTGGTGAAAGGGGACAAATACTGGACTTTGTTGTGCATTCCTGCTTGTGAAGAAATCTCCAAGGGCTTGTCCTGGGCTTGCTTCCTGTTGTTGAAGTCTCAGGGCCATCAAAGACTTCCCCTGCCAGCACCTGGACTCTCTGCTGAGACCCCTGCCCTGCCAAGCAGTGCCCTATCCAGTTCCTGGGGCCTTGACAGGTGAAGCTGGCAGACCAAGATTAAAAATCCACGCACAGATTACCATGCAGTGAAATTTCTGACACAACCTCCGAGACGCGGCTGAAGAAATGACATGCCACAGGCTTTCCGCCTGAAATCGATGCTCCACCTGCAGCGCAAAGAAAAACGACGCATGCCAACCCGACCGGAGAAGGAGAAACAACGCTTGGTCTCGCTTGTGGGTGAGAAATTGACGCATCGCTAACCTTTTCTGATGCACACATGCCCGTGCGTGTTATTTTGACGCTACCCAGGTACTTTTCATTGCTAACAGTGTTTATACTGTTTACAAAAGGATTTAGGACTCTGTTTGCTTTTAAATTTAATAACTTGACTTGTGTATGTTGGATTTTTGTCATTTTGGTCTTGTTTTGTTTAGATAAATATTTCCTATTTTACTAATCCTGTGTTGTGTCATTTTGTAGTGTTTTCACTAAGTTACTGTGTGTGTTGGTACAAATACTTTACACCTAGGCTCTGAAGTTAAGCCTGCATGCTCGTGCCAAGCTACCAAGGGGCTGAGCAGGGGTTAGCTGAGGGTGATTCTCCTTTTTCCCTAACTAGAGTGAGGGTTCTTGCAAGGACATGGGGTAACCTGACTGCCAACCAAAGACCCCATTTCTAACATTGCCTAAAAGCATAAAGTGCCAATCTTGGCTAGCTGGTCATGCTGGACTGGGTCAAAGTCAAAAGTTCAAGATAACCGCAATGTAGTGCAGGTCGGAAACTGAGCAGGGCCAAGACTGATTTGTTTGGCTGGGTCCAAACTGGAATGGAGTGGCGGGCAAAAAAACAATGGATATGGGCTCCGATCTGTGACTGGGGAGTGGGGGGTGAATGTTTGATATTGTTCAGCATGTCATCCATCATCCTTTTTTTTTTGCATTTGAGCCTTAACTGGAAAGGGTATGCCCAGACGTGGGTCCTGTTTTCGCTATGCCACTGGAGTCAAGCTAGCCTGGATGATGATTGGTGATACACCAAAACCAGTCCCAGCATGCTTGTTTGTGGTCCACGGACAACCTGGCCTGTAAGTATGGTCTTACCACATGGAGGGGGTTCAAGACTGATTTGCATATGGTTGGATCCAAACTGCAATGGTGGGGCAGTCAAAAAGACAAAGGATTTAATCCCAGATCTGTGCCTTAGGGTGAATGTTTGACATTGTTCAGAATGTGGTGCATCATTTGTGTTTTTTTGCTTTTGTCCTCTGAGTGAGGAGGGTATGCCGAGATTTGTGTCCTGTGCTTGCTATGCCACTTGATTCAAGCTATTCTGGCTGATGAGGGGTGATACCTTGAAACCAGTTCCAGGATGCTTGCTCCTAGTCCAGGGAGGACCTGGTCTGGCAGATCAGGCTGGACTATTCCCAAGGGGAGCAAGGTCAAGACTGGTTTGTATATGTCTGGGGCCAAACTGGAACATGGAGTGGCAAGCAAGAAAACTATGGATTAAGGCCCAGATTTAAGGCTGGGAGTGAATGTTTGAAATTGTTCAGCATTCCGGTCATCATGTGTTTTTTTTGTTTTTGTATTTGTCACCCTAAGTGGGAAGGGTATGCTCTGACATAGGTTCCATTCTTGCTATGCCACTTGTGTCAAGCTAGCCTGGCTGATGAGGAGTGATACCTCAAAACCAGCCCCAGAATGCTTGTGTATGGTCCAGGAGGACATGTCCTGTCACTTGGGGCTGGACTGTTCCCATAGGGAGCAGGGTCCGTACTGATTTATATATAGCTGGGTCCAATTTAGAATGGGGTAGTGAGCAAAATAATGATTGATTTAGGTCCAGGTCCAGAGGTGAATGTCATTGTTCAGCATTCAGGTCCAACTCTTTTTTTCCATTTGTCATCTTAAGAGGGGAGGGTATGCCCAGACATGGGTCCCTTGCTCGCTATGCCACTGGATTCAAGCTAGTCTGGCTGATAAGGAGCGATACCCTAAAACTGGTCCCATGATGCTTGTTTCCAGTCCAGGGAAGACAAGGTCTGGCAGTTAGGGCTGGACTGTTCCCAATGGGGGCATGTTCAAGACTGAGTTGCATATGGTGGGGTCCGAACTGGACTGTTGTGGCAAGTGAAAAAATGATGGATTTATGTCCAGATCTGTGACTGGGGTGAATGTTTGACATTGTTCAGCAGTCTGTCCATCATTTTTTATTTTTTTTTGCATTTGTAGCCCTAAGAGGGAAGGGTATGGCCAGACATGGGTTCCTTTCTTGCTGTGCCACTGGATTCAAGCTAGCATGGTTGATGAAGGGTGATACTCCAAAATCTGTTCCAAGATACATGTTTCCGGTCGAGAGAGGACCTGGTCTGGAAGTTCAGGCTGGACTTTTCCCATGGGCAGCAGGGGCAAGACTGATTTGCATATGGCTAAATCCAAAACTGGAATGGCGTGGCATTTTTTTGCCCTTTTATAAAGTTGGCATTTTTCTGCCATAATTATTTGGTGCCTGCAGCCCGGGACATGTGACTGGGTGTAGTTGACAGTTGGCTTTTGTGTACTCCTCCTAGACAGCCACACAATAGAGGGATTAAGGGGCATATTACAATCCCCAAAATCCACTAGAGCATCACGTTTTGTGACGCTCTGGTGGCGCTGTGCCCTGCACCATACTTGCAAGGCTGATGTAGTTTTCTGTGGCAGAGGGGCGTGCAATGGGTGTTGCTGTGGGCGTCCCCACCCAACACCCATTGCTTTTTGACACTGCCCCAGATTTACAAGGAAACGTAAATCTGAGGCAGTGCAAAAAACTAACACCACCCCAGGATTCGCGTGAGGATGGGGCACGAGTAGAAATACTTTTATTTCTTCTCATTTTTGCTTTTTCTATGTGTGATGCATTATGCAGCACATAGAGAAAGATCAAAAGGCCATTAATGATTGTCTATATGCAGGAAGGTGTTCCTTCCTGCACATAAACAATAATTAAAAAATGACAATTTCCTACTTCTATGTGTGCTGCATTAACCAGCTCACATAGAAGTCACAAATTGCCATTATTGATAGTTTATGTGCAGGAAGGGAACCCTTCCTGCACTTAGACAATCATCCCTGCAACACAAGCACCCTTGCACTATGAAGCAAGGGTGCCTGCAATGGTGATAGGCAGCTAAATTTAGCACCAGTGCTAGAGGAAATACGGGTGCGCACATTTTTGCAAATACAGTGCTTCCATGAGCTTCTGAAGTGACTCAGCGTGGCACTACCAATTCTGGCACATCGCTGTGCTGCATCACTTCCTTATAAATATGCCCTTAAGTGTTCCTGTATGGACCATTTCAGGCCCAATAGGGGGATGAAGCTGGGCACAGACTCACTTGCAAGTCAACAGATGTGCTCTCCCTTCACATGAAGAACTTCACACTAGTCTATTGTGCCTGTTGCCAGACTGGAGCCAGGGCAAGAAGGCAGAAAATTCCAAGTCCTAAGCATCAAACCCTAAGCACCAAACAGTTTTTCAGCACCAAGAAGGACTGCTTTGCTGCCTGAAGCTCCCCTGAACCCGTAGAGATCTGCTCTGTTTCTGTGTCCTGCACTTCTTCTTAAACCCAGGAACTACTAGATTGGCTCCTGGGGCTTGTTGGCTGGCCTCCTGATCAGACCCTCAAGTACAGAAAAATGCCTTAACCATCTTGAATCTGCAGCTGGACTCTGCCTGAGTGAGTCCTGACCCTCCAAGTAGTACCCTTCCAGTCCTGGATCCTTGGAAGTGGTGCTAAAGGTGCCCAGATAGTCCAAATACAAAATATGGGACTTAGAACATTTTTGACTACAAAGTGCTGTGAGAACTGAGAAAAGAATAGGACCAACCTTCTTGTTGAGCCATCCAAAGTGCATCTCCGGTTAGCCTGAGTTTGCTGCAGGACCCGCTCCCTTCCTTTCCACAGCAGCAAATGCTGTTTGGCTGCTTCTCAATGAAGGGCCGTCTGAGCTTGTGGAGTCCTCGTCAGCTACAACCTGCAGCTTCATCCCACAGGACGTTTTCGACTTCCAACAAATAGACCAAGTCCAGTCGTAGAAATCTCCACTACAACTTCGTCCCATGGCTCAATGATGTCACCTGCTTGGACACCGCCAGTTGCTTTGCCTCTCTAAACTTTACCTACTCAGATATTTTTCTACAGAGTTATTTAAATCTGCAAATTCTTCATGTAAGCATATACAACTAATTGCCACAATGGTAAAACTGTTAAGGGTGTATTCTTTTCACCCACGTTCTTCTTGGAGGAGGCCAACAAATTTCACGCCCCAAACATTATTTTCGCCAGTTTTACTATTGAGCAAGTTTCCATGTAGAGCTAAACATGCATGGCATGTTTACAGATAAAACATTGGCGGTGTGCAGCGTTGTAACATTTATTATCTAACAAAGTTTGCAAAGTAAAAAAGAAATGAGAAGTGACTGCTTCAGCAATCCTGTCCAGCAGCATGAGTGGTTTCTGCTGGCAAGAGAAGCTAAACGCGGAATGGGGAGGTATTAGGAAAGGGAAACCTAGCGTTGGTGGGTGACCAACAGGACTAGGCTCTGGGCATACTTCAAAGGAAGCAAAGTCCTGGTGTAGCTTCTTAAAAAGCTACTGACATCCACACCCCCACAACAAAGTTCTTCTGTTGCCTTCCTCTTCCCGGCCTCAAAGTATAAGTTTGGCTGTTAATATTCACCTACACAACAGCCTTCCTATTGACTATGACCCTAATACTAGTTTCCGTTTAATGTTTGTCATTTACACACTGCAATGGTCTCTTTTAAAGGTGTCATACATGGGCTAACGTATGCCACAAAACATATGCCCGAATTTAAGAAAAGTGGTGCCTCTTTTCTTGCACCCCTTAGTGCTCCCCTCCGCCACCATGTATGCACCATATTTAATATGCGGTGCACCATGACGCAGGGTAGGGGCAATAGCGTCAAGATTGTTTACGCTATTGGTGTACTGTGCAGGATTAGCTCCAAACTTTTGGTGCTAAACCTACAGAGTACATAGGGGCCCATTGAAAACAATGGTATGCCCCCTTTAAATGCCTGTTCTGTGCAGGTGTTAAAATTAGCCGCTAAAAATGGCGCAGTGGGTTCTCATAGATTCCACTGCACCACTTTTGCGGTCCTCCCAGAGGGGGACGCCCCCACTGGCGTAGGCATAATGTGGCGCAAGGGGTTACAAAGTGGCGCAATGTATGCATTGAGCCACTTTGTAAATAGGGTGCAGTGAATTTGGTCTCATTGGGCCACTTTAGCATCATAAAAAATTACGCTATAGTGGCGAAAGGAGGCGCTAGGGTCTCTTAAATATGGGCATAATGAAGTAAAGACAGCACATTTAGGGGCATAGTTACAGGCCCCTAAAGCCATGCACTGTGCCGTAGTTACAAGGTGGCGTTACTTTCTGTGGCTTAACGCCACCTTGTAAATACAGCCCCTTCACACACAGCACTTTGCGTAGAAGGGGCGTGAAATGGTTGTTGATGTGTGCACTCCACAGCAACACCCATTGCATTTTTGCACTGCCCCAGATTTACAAGAAAGCGTAAAGCTGTGACAGTGCTAAAATCTACTACCACCCCATGGGTGGTGTTAGCATGGTGCAACAAAGAGAAATGCTTTTATTTCTCCTCGTTTTTTGCTCTTTTTATGTGTGTTGCATTCTGCTGCACACATAGAAAGAGCAAGTCGCCATTGAGGATTGTTTTTGTGCAAGAAGGTGCCCCTATAAGTCTTTCTTTTGCATGTGTTTTACTACTTGGTGCTCCGGAAACACAGGGATGTGCCACATTTTTGTTAATATGGCGCATCCCTGCTTATAAGAACTGATGCGCTGCTGCCAATTTTGGCGCAGTGCCATGATGCCCCTTATTTTCACAATCACCAATTTTATAAATTGTAATCTCCCTGTACTACTATGTGAATGACTCTTGTGTTCCCATTTTAAGCGCTCTGACACATGAAGCTACCTTTAGCGTTGCTATCGAGTTAAGTGATTTCTCTACTAAATTGGCTACCTTGAGACAGTGAAAAACATTGGTTGTCAGAAAATCACCCATTTTGTTCCTCTTTATGGATTTCAACAAGAGGTTTTCCTTCACCTAGTTTCCAAAAGTGGCATCTGTTCACAGCACTGTCCAATTATTTTTATAGTGTTTGTGCGAGTGTTGCTTTCCTGTTGCGTCTGGCGTCAAAGCATTCTTTGTTATCATATTCTATTTTACAAGAGATTTCTCAGTTAGTTGAAGGCTACGTGTTCTTTACGAGAACCTGCTCATCCCCTCTGACATTTTTATTTGAAATCTTTTTTGATCAATTGCAGTTTTGTAACAGATGCAGAAAGATGGTGTTGGGGTATAAATGACATGCTTTGTTGAATTCCAGCACGAGACTTGCAGCACAGAGTTGTCTCTTGGACTGACATAAAATAGCCCGATTCTTAAAGATTTCTCTTGACACCAGTCAAGCTGATCATTTAAAAAAAGGAATCATTAACCTACAACTTTACTAAACAGGACTTACAAAACCAAATTTTAGATATGCATAATTCATGCAATGCATAGGTACATTAAGTGCGTATAATTTTTTGTAAAGATGGTCGATGGAATGCATTGCAATTGTGGTGTAGTGTCAGAGTAGTGACATCAATTATTAAATGCTACTTCTCAAAGGAAGTAAAATGAGTTCTCTGTATCATTAATGACCATTTAACACCCAGTGCTTAATTTATAAAATGACAGGTGCCATGACCCAAGATTTTGCATCATAGCCCATGGCTCACACTATTGAAGTGGTGTGCCGAATACCAAGGCTGCATAGTCTTTATTCCACCTCATGCCTCTTTAATCCATCACAAGATACTACCCCCCACCCTTTATTCTCACTCGTTCATGTTCTTTTTCATTCCAGCTTTCTCCCTTCGTTGCTGTTTTTCTATCTTTCTTGTCCCCCTATTTTCTCCCTTGTGTAGTTTTTCTTTTTCTTGCACAGGATCATAGTCTTTTAAAGACAAATAAGTTCCAGTCCCCGAAAATGAGTGCTGGTGGGTCCCACCTTAAACCACTGGCTCAAATTAAGCACTAGTTACACGCAATACAACCCATAATTTGTAAGATGTTCAGAAAGATCAAAGTGCACCATTTTCTTCAAAATATATGTAGTAAAGGAATGCATGAATGGGAAAAGGTTGTACGTTTACTAAGATCATCATTTGTAAATTGGTGCATTTTTATAGGCGTTGTGTGTTTATCTCCATCTCTGCCTCTTTCTCTTTCCAGATCAAGCTAAACGTTCATTGGATTATGATTAGTTAGGATGTGCCATGAGCAGCCATGATGATACAGAATGATTCTATGTCGTACTTTGAGAGGTGGAGAGCAAAAAGCTGCAGTACAAGAACTAAATAATGGTCTATAAAAATATTACATTTCAACGAAGTGAACACCATGAAATATTGAAATAAAAAATAATGCTTGCAAAAAAAAAAAATGAAGTTTTAATTTATATCTCAAAAATATTTTTTCTGGAACAGTCATTGTAGTACATCTTAATTGTAAAACCATACACATCAAATGTGTCTAATAGAAAATGATTAGTGTATAAATATTCAAATGAATAAAGTAGTAAAAGACATGCAAAAGAAAGACTTATAGGGGCTAATTACAAGTGTTGTGGTCTATAAACCTCCACACTTGTGGTGGCGGTCCGACCGCCGCATTTAAATTTAAATCCTGGTGGTCGGACCACCAGGGAACTGCCAGCGCAGCCAGGATCTTGGTTCCCAGTGGTCTGGATGTGACGGAGATCCTAATTTGCCAGACCAGCGCTGCCCTGGGGATTACGACCTTGTTCTCAGCCAGCCTTTTCATGGCGCTAATACCGCCATACAAAGTCTGGTGGAGAACAGGTGCAGGGGGCCACAGGGGAAGCCCTGCACTGCCCATGCACTTGGCACCACCACCCAGCCCAGCCCAGCCCAGCACCATCGTAATATTCACTGTCTGCACTGTGAACATTGCGAGGCTGCTGGTGCATCCTGCGGGCTACAGCTAAGCCACTGGTTCAATTACGAGCCAGTGGCAATGCTGTAGCCTGTTTCCTGCAAGGGTGGTGGGTGGAAACGGAAAACTCTTAATGGGGCTGACAGGGAGGTAGCCTGTATGGTGGCAACCTCTCCATCGGAAGTTCAGCAGACGGTGAAAACTGTCCGCCAAACTCATAATGACACCCATAGACATCAATACATTGACAGTTCTAAAAACAGTAAAAGACAATTCTATAATATGCAGTCCCTACAAATATTATTTTCTGTAGAGTATACCATATTCCCAAAATGTTTCAAGATTTCAAAAATTAATTTCAGCCAGGGATTTGGCAATATTTCATTTGATCTGTATTTTATTTCCATTGAAAGTTGCTCTTTGAGCTTTTAAAATTTCTCAAATAAAAATTATTGGTGCAAGAACTCTGAAAAAAGAGTAAAGTGTAATAACAGTGTGCACTGAGTACATTCAAGATAAAATGTCATCTTTATTTTAATTGTCAACATTTCAGTAGGTTTAGAGTTCAGGATCCAAGAGATGGTGAGTTCATAATTATTATGAAACCACCCTGTTTAAACAGTGAATTTAAAAATGATAACGGCCCCATTAGCTACTGATTGGTAAAACATTGTTCGATGGAGTAGAAATCCAGGTAAATCAGTACCAACCTGTCTTTCAAATCAAGATTCACTGTCTTATTCGCAAAGCATTTTTGGTTGTGACTTTTAATTTTCAGCGATTTTCAAAATCCCATGATAAGATATTGAATAAACGATGTGTTTAACAATGTGAAATGTATGCTGAAAGTAGAGCAAAAATGTAAAATGAGACAATATTTGCAAGACATATCAGTGAGGTGCATGCATTTCTGAAGAGAGGACTTACCTCTTCAAATGTAGAGCTTAAATTGTCGCATTTACGCAGTTTAGATTGAAGCCACGGTTTTAGATATTATTTATACCTATTTGAAGATCATTTATCATTTCCAAGGCAGTTGACAAAGTTACACCCATGATTTTCCAGCACTGGGTTTACTATACAAAAGTCTGTTGAATAGAAAGCAGCCAACAAACCCTCCCAAAAAGTTTTTTTTGTCATATCTGCATCTACAAATATATACAAAGAGGACTGGATATTGTTTCAAAATAGTATGCCATATGTTGAGGCAAAAGAGGTAAGCCAGCTCTATATTTTTAAAACAGTTGCAATTGTCATTTAAGTGCTAATCACGAAAATAATTATGCAAAATATATGTAATTAGGAAAGTAGGATTGATGATGATTATTAGATATCTTTTTCATCACTTCTGTGTCTATGTAACCCTTTGTGACCGTTTCCCTAATTCTGACCACACCTTTGACACTGTTGTCTAAGAGTAGTGAACCAGTTAGTATGGTGTGCTCAGATACTGTACTTTGGGGGTCGAATTTCACCCTTTTCCCCTTTTCTCAAGGTACATAGATGTAGACTTAGGAATAGTAAATCTTTACCTTCCTTGGTGCACTAACATGTTGATATTTTTGTCCTTGATATTTTAGATCCAATATTAAGTTATCAGGATATTTCATACTTGGCATTCCATAATGCAATCAGAGATAAGAGCCAGAATTAATTATACAATTATCAAATTTGCTTTGATATGCATGGCCTCTGCTCTAATTACCCATTGGCCTGGGAAAGAAGGTGTGACAACTAAGTGGGCTTGAGGCTAGGTGCTAGATAAGTAAAATGGCCCAAAGACCCAAGTAGCCAAAATACATACTTTTCAACAAGAACTTGTGTCTTCCATGGATGACTAAAAAAGGATGCACTGTGACCTGCAAGATACATATAGATACCTCCAGTTCCACTAAGCTCATTGTGCGACTCAACAGGACAGAGAAACGATTGGTTATGGGCAGCTTCTTACAAAGAGTGATGTTTAAATGTTGTATCTTGGTTACTAACTTTTTGACATTATCCTCTTTCTCAGTTTGATGTAAAAGCTTTTATGACCATGCTATGAGGTAGTGTCTCATCCACGCTTCGTTTAACCTTTGTTTTTGGAACACCTCTTGCAGTCCATGGTTGATGAATGAAACAGTAAGACCACAAAAAACACATTGCAGTGGGAACATAAATGGTTAATTTAATTCTCCTTTACAAGGATGTATTTGTCCGAAGCATAAAAATGAGCAGCCATAAATTGATGAAGATACCAGCAAAACTGCAAATACTTTGTTGATATTTTTAGTTATTTTCTTTTTTATCTTTTCAGCCACTGGTTCTGGTATGCACAAAAGTATACAAAATCTAACTTAACTAACTGTGCAGTGGGAGTGAAGAGGTTTTGTACTAAATAATCCATCAACTAAATGTCACATACAAAAATTGAACAAGTTCTTACACTCACCTGACTATATCTGAAACTATAGGGCAGATTTAA
Organism: Pleurodeles waltl; assembly: GCF_031143425.1. Classification (NCBI taxonomy): domain Eukaryota; kingdom Metazoa; phylum Chordata; class Amphibia; order Caudata; family Salamandridae; genus Pleurodeles; species Pleurodeles waltl. The sequence goes on from NC_090444.1 coordinate 1,204,821,458, forward strand.
GGAAAGTGGTGTTGCACCCAGTGCAGCACCACTTTCCTTGTGCCCCTTAGCACCCGGCTACTGCCACCATGTGTGCGCTGTATCTAAGAGGTGGCGCACCATGGCACAGGGTAGGGCGCAATAGTGTCAACATTTTTGACGCTATTGATTTACTGTTCATGGTTAGTGCCAAAATGCTGGCGCTAACCCTGAACAGTACATAGGGGCCCATTGTAAACAATGGTGTGCCCCTTTTTAATGCCTGCTCTGAGCAGGCATTAAAAGTGCAGAAAAAAAGTGACACAAAGAAATCTCTTAGATTTCTTTGCACCATTTTTTCGGCCCTCCTAACAGGGGAACGCCCCCTTTGCATACATTATGCCTGGCGCAGGCATAATGTAGAGCAAAGGGTTACAAAGTGGTGCAATGAATGCATTGCACCACTTTGTAAATATGGCATGGGAAAAAGGCCACCTCAGCACCAAGACAATGACACTAGGGCGGTGCTAAAGTGGCACTATGCAGTCTTAAATCAGGGCCTATATGTTTAAACTGGGAAATATAAGTAAATGACAAATAACCTATGGTCGGATGAGGAATGTGATCTGCCTCAGTACTTAATTTGTAAAAGAATCAGTGCTGGCGCCCAAAACTCTGCTCAGCAGCCTGCAGCCTGTGCTATGAAATGTCCATGCACCGAATACAAGTTGTCAGTGCTCTTTAATCCACTATCAGACATTGCCTGCCCCTTTATTTCACGCTTGCAGGTTCCTACTTTATCCATTTGTTACTGTTTTTCTGGTCCTCATTCTTTTCCCTGTGTGTGTATCCTCTCTCTTTTGCTCCATAAATGTCCGATTAGGAAAACTAAGTGCTGGTGGAACCCACTGGCAACCACCTGCTCAAATAAAGCACTGAAATCTGTTTAATGTATATTATAGTGCAGAACTGAGTAGTGAGTACAACTACTGACCCACTCAATACAGTACTGTACAAAACAGGCTCACATGAGGTGAATGTTCCTTAACTTCGGTTGAGGCCCACAAATATTTCTGTCATCTGTGCGCCCGACAGCGCAAACATTTAAAAGGAAAGTACCATGTTGTGAACAATGAATCCAGATACTTAGGGGCATATTTACAAGCCCCATATGCCACCGGATCAGGGGCGGCTCCTCTGCTATGGCGGAAAAATGTAGCCCCACCGCCAGCAGTAGCAGCTGCAAAACTTTTACTATAAAACTATAACAAACTATATTTATTATTGTTTTATAGTAGAAGGGGTGGAGCCATAGGGCTGTGACAAGCAAGAGGGGAGTGCACAGCACTTCCCCTTATTGTGCATGTATGTTTGGCTGGCGGTCTCGGGCCAGCAAAACACACATGCGCACTGGGTTCTCTCTCCAACCCAGCAACGCAGGCACTGCGATGCCAGGTTGGAGAAAGCAGGCAGAGACTTTTATTCTGCCTCACAGCTCCCTGGATGGGTGCTCCGTCCAATCCTAAAGCTTCTTTCATGCTGCCAGGATTGGCTGCAGGCTGGGAATCTGTGCCTGCGGTGGAGAAGCAGAGCAGAGCAGATCACTGGCATGGCACGTAAGGTAAGTTATTTTAATATATATATATTTTTTTATGTTGTTGCTCCTAAATCACCCACCACGCGCTGCCCTGACCCTTTTCCCTCCTTCAAGCCACTGCTGCATTGGAGTATCAGCTTTTTTGACACTCCTGTGGCACAGAGTGCAGACCCATATCTACGAGCCCAAGCAAAGCCACTTTGAATGGGTTTTCATGGCATTGTAGATATGGTGTAAGGCAATGCAGCATAAGTTACTGCGTTGCCTTACTCTGCATCAGGGGGGTGTTCCATGGGTGTTACGGTGGGTTTTCCGATGCAACACCCATGGGTTTTGAAGACTCCCAGATTTACAAGGCCCTGTAAACCTGGCAATGCGTCAAAACCGTACGCATCCCAAGGGGAGGCATAACAAGAAGAACTATATCTATTTCTCCCTATTTTTTTCTGCAGCACAGAGAGAAAAAGGAAATGCCTCCTTGGGTTGTTTTTGGACAGGAAGTTGTCTCTAGCTGCACAAAAACAATCCTGCATGCAACCCATGCATTGGTGCTAGGCAGCCAAAAGGGCATCAGTGGAGGGGGAGAGAACAGAAGTGCAACCCATTTTTTAAATATGATGAACTACTGCCCTTGCCCTGCGTCACTTTATTGTAAATATGCCCCATAAAGACCAGGGAAAAATAAATGTATTTATACATATCTGACCCATAAAACACTGCACATAACTACAGACAAGAATATAAAATACATAAACATAAAAAGTGCTTTGGATGCATTTTATTAGGATAAAGTCCTTAATAAGATTGAAAATAAATATGGAATATAAATTTGCAAGCTTGCATTTTCTTATGGTCATCGCTCTCGTGAGGGAACTAGTCCAGGCTTGGCGAGAATACAAATGCAGAAAAGAAAGTGAAGTCAGACTCTGACTCCTCACTGTTAACACAACTGGGACAATAAAGAGGTGGATGAGCAGCCGATTTCCATGTAGTAGTTAATGAGACCAAAGAAAGTAATCCAAGCAGAAAATTGGCAAGTAACCATTAGGCTAAAAGTTTCTCACGTAATTGAGATTAATCTTGAACTGAAGCCCACTTTTTTGCAGTTGACCGAATTAAAGGCAGATGTTTCTAACATCTAGGCTTTTGCCCATAACAGGGAAGTCTTCTTCAAATCAGGGATCATATTAAGCCTGGGCTGCTTTGGGTGCTCACCAAGATGGTGAAATGCAGAGTAGACTGCACTATCAGTGTGCTGAAACCAGTGAAAATCCCTTGCACTTTTCATACACAAGACCTCTTTCATTGCTGTAGATCTGGAAGCAATTTTCAACAGGCCATTTATGCATCTAATTTGAGACCAATTTGAGAGCAACCAAGGAAGAAATGATTTCCAGATTAAGAGCCAGATTCATTAATGTTTTATGCAGCGCAATGCAGAGTCACAACTTGCTGCACTGCGTCAAATGGAGAGGGCAGGAATGCGCCATATTTAATAATATGTGGTTGTTGGACTTTTGCTTATGCAGGGTCATCCCCAGACTTTTTTGCCTCCTGCCTCCTATTTTTTTCTGACATGTTGCTGTTGGCTTTTCAACTCTGAGCACTTTACCACTGCTAACCAGTGCTAAAGTGCATATGCTCTCCTGTTTAAATTGTATGTAAGTGGTTTATCCATGATTGGCATATTTGAATTACTAGTAAGTCCCTAGTAAGGTGCACTAGAGGTGCCAGGGCCTGTAAATCAAATGCTACTAGTGGGCCTGCAGCACTGGTTGTGCCACCCACATAAGTAGCTCTGTAATCATGTCTCAGACCTGCCACTGCAGTGTCTGTATGTGTATTCTTACACTGTAAATTCGACTTGGCAAGTGTACCCACTTGCCAGGCCTAAACCTTCCCTTTTCTTACATGTAAGGCACCCCTAAGGTAGGCCCTAGGTAGCCCCAAGGGCAGGGTGCAGTGTATGGATAAGGTAGGACATATAGTAATGTGGTTTATATGTCCTGACAGTGAAATACTGCCAATTTCGTTTTTCACTGTTGCAAGGTCTGTCTCTCTCTCATAGGATAATATGGGGGCTACCTTTAAATATGATTAAAGTGTAGATTCCCCTAGAGAGTAGATGGACATGTGGAGTTTGGGATCCCTGAACTCACAATTTAAAAATACATCTTTTAGTAAAGTTGATTTTAAGATTGTGAGTTTGGAAATGCCACTTTTAGAAAGTGAGCATTTTCTTGCTTAAACCATTCTGTGACTCTGCCTTGTTTGTGGATTCCCTGTCTGGGTCAGTTTGACAGTTGGGTTGTTTTTCACCTCACACCAGACAGTGACACAAAGGGAGCTGGGGTGTGATCTGCATTTCCTGATTAGCCATCTCTGCTAGGAGGGAGGGGTGGAGTGGTCACTCTCATCTGAAAGGACTGTGCCTGCCTCTGACAATGCTGTCTCCAGCCCCCTGGTGTGTGTCTGAGGCCTTGCCTGGGCAAGGCAGGATTTCACAAGAAGGTGTGAGTCCCCTTTGAAGGAAGGTGACTTCAAAGACTAAAATGGGTATAAGAAGGGCACCCAAACTTACAAACTTGAGAAACACTTCTGGAATCAAGGGGAACCTCTGCCTGGAGAAGAGCTGATCGCTGAGGAACAAGTGCTGCCCTGCCTGTGACTGTGCTTTGTGGAGCTTTCCTGCAGTGCTGCTTCTGCCAGAGTAAGAGGGCAAAGGACTGGACTTTGTGTGCCTTCCATCTTGAAGAAGAAATCTCCAAGGGCTTGATGTAGAGCTTGCCTCCTGTTGTTGAAGTCTCAGGGATAGCAAAGACTTCTTCCTGCCAGCACCTGGAGTCTCTGGAGAGACCCCTACTCTGCTCTGTGGTGCCCTTCCAGTTCCTGGGACCCTGAAAGGAGAGGCTGGCAGCCTAAGGACAAAAATACACGCACCGAGCACCGTGCGGAGAAAAGATCGACGCGAATCCGATCGCGGCTGAGAAAACGACGCGACGCCGGTTCCGCAGCTGAGAAACGACGCCGCAGGAAACGCGACCGAAAAACCGACGCCCGGAGCAGGAGAAACGACGCGCAGCATCGCTGACGGAGGCTGAGAGATCGCACCCTGCGCCGCGGGACTTTCGGATCGTCGTGTGGCTGGCTTTTTCAACGCGCACCGCCGTGCCGAGTTGTTTTCGACGCACACAGCCGTGCAGGGTTACTTTCGACGCACACCGCCCGTGCGGGGTTATTTTTGACGCAAACCAGGTACATTTACACGCTAGCAGCGCTAGTGTGTTGTTACAACTACCTAAAGACTCTTTTTATTTTAAACCTTTTAAAAATCATAACTTGACTTGTGTATGTTGGATTTTTGTCGTTTTGGTCTTGTTTTGTCTAGATAAATATTTCCTATTTTTCTAAACTGGTGTTGTGTCATTTTGTAGTGTTTTCATTAAGTTACTGTGTGTGTTGGTACAAATACTTTACGCCCAGCACTCTGAGGTTAAGCCTACTGCTCTGCCAAGCTACCAAGGGGGTAAGCAGGGGTTAGCTGAGGGTGATTCTCTTTTATCCTAACTAGAGTGAGGGTCCTTGCTTGAACAGGGGGTAACCTGACTGTCAACCAAAGACCCCATTTCTAACATTGGTGACCAGCGGTCGGGATTTGGACTTGTATTTGTACTTGACATACAGTAATTAAGTGTACACTACTGTTTTGATCTCAGACCACTACGTGACCACATACTACTTGTCTTGTGATTCTGCTTTTTGTTCTCTGATGTCCTCCTGGAAGTATTGCTAATATTTTTGGACTTTGGTTTTTGGTTGTGAAGCCTTTGCAGAATGGAAGTCAATTTCTGGCACCTATTTATGTATAAAAAGTGGCAGCTTAAAGCATTCTGCATGGAAAGGGGACTGGCTGTGAACAAGAAATCCAGAAGGGAGGATCTTGAGTCAGCCCTGTTTCAGTATGAATTGAAACGTTGTCAGGCAACACCACCAAATGACTCTGAGGAGGAGGACTACTCCGAAGAGGAGGGCAGCGGCTCTGAGGAGGGAACAGAAAGAGATGATTGGCTCCTAGCTCGAATCCGGAGTCTGGAAGAGCTAGATGCAGAGCTTGAGAGGGCTGAGGAGCAGAGAGCCTTAGTCCTGGAAAAAGAAAGGATTGCAGCTCAAGAGCTGAGCTGTGAAGAGCTGAAGCTGGAGGCCATGAGGGCTGAATCCAGTTCAGATGGTGGCAGCAAAAATCTTGTATCCAGTACTGCTGAAGAAGTGCACATGCCCAGAGAGGTGGTGCCCTACTTGAAGGAGGGAGTTAACACACGCCAGGAGGTTCAGGGGTATGAGGTAGCTCCAGTGATGCACAGGGTCTCTGAGGTAGATTGGGGAACTGGCATGGGGAGTCATATTCCTACTGGTGGGAGGGACACTCTACTGACTCTAGTTGAGAGTGACAGGGAGAGGGGTTCCCCCCAGGTAGAAGTCCTGGTTATGGAGTGTGAAAACATCCCAGAAGAGTGTGGGTTGAGTGTCAGGGACAGTCAGGTACTGTCTCACCAGTCTCAGGAGGGTGATGTGGGGTGCTTTTTCAAAGCAGAGTCACTGGATGGTTGGGTGAAGGGTACTTTGGTTAATTCATGTGAGGGGCTGAGTGATGTAATTGCTGGAGAGCATATGTCTAGTCCTTATTTTCCAGAGCTATGCCAACACCAGGTGGAGTGTGAGTTCTCTGACCCCAGGGAGCTTACAATGGAGGCAGACTTCTGGGTGAGTACCAGAGAGTCTGAAGAGGCATTTGGGGGTGCTCCTAAGAGGAGTGGTCTAGGTAGTTCCCAACCAGGTGAGGTAGGGAAGGATTGTAGTGTCCCAGGTAGGTCCCAGTGTAGTGGGATGGGTGAGGGACCCCATGTCCAGTCTCAGAGGAGAGGGAATGGGGATGGGTTGAGGCCCAAGGTGCCCGAGATCCGGTCCCAGGTCCTGGAGGGTTCCCTGCGGGAACACCAGGAGGGGAGCCTAGCCTGTACCATAGGGCCATCTGTTGAGGGAGACCCCACAGTGTCAGGAGAACTTGGGGGGGCGGCTGTAGCCAGCGTCCCACCAGTTCTGGTGTCTGGCAGTACCACTCCTAGTGAGGGGGTGCAGAAGTCCAGACAGAGGGTTGAGAGGGGGTTGCGGACCCCAGTGGAGAACCTGGAGGGTCAGGGGTCAGCTCTGAGAGCAGAGCCCCCCACGAATGACCTTGGTGAGACCATTTCTGGGTTGGGGGGAATCCAGACTCTGTCAGATGGGCAGAGGTCAGGAGACCTGCGCCAGCCAGACTCTTGTGTGGCCCTTCGGGACAGTGTGTCCCTTGAGGGGGGTAAGTGTGCCCCCCTGGAAGTCCTGGTGTGCCAGGCAATGGTTCAACCGCAGGGTGGTGACTCTGGGTTGAATGATCAGGTTCAGGGGGTAAACTCTGACCTGATGGGGGGTAAGTGTGCTCCCAAGGAAGTCCTGGTGTGCCAGGCAGTGGTTCAACCGCAGGGTGGTGACCCTGGGTTGGATGACCAGGTTCAGAGGGTAAACTCTGACCTGGTAGGGGGTAGGTATGCCCCCCCGGAAGTCCTGGTTTGCCAGGCAGTGATCCAGTCTGTGGGTACAGACCCTGGATTGGGAGGCCAGGTTAAGGGTGTCCCCCCTGACCTGGAGGAAGGGGCTACTGCTAACCGTGCCCCTACCATGTTGTCTTCTGGGGGGGCCACTCCTAGTTGGGTGGTTCAGGACCCCAGAAGAGAGGGCAGGGGGAGGGAAGCCTCACCCCTGGCCCTGGTCCAACCTGAAGGTACAGACCCCAGGTTGGAGGATCAGTCGCAGGTTAACATCCCTGCACTGATGGAAGAATTGTGCAGGACTGCTTCTACAAGCACCCTGACAGTTTTTGACTCTGGGGGTGCCGCTTCTGCAGGGAGGGTACAGAGCCCCAGAGGGGAGGACCAGGGTCAGGTTAACATCCCTGACCTGGTGGAAGAGAGAGTGGTCAAAGGGTGCCAGGCACCTGGGGCTACCACCCCCCACTCTCCACAGTCACAGTGGTTAGAGAGGCCTGAGGTCGGGCTCTCATCCCTGACAGTTGTCTGGGGCCACTGTGGCTTGCTGTCCTGGTGGACAGAGTTGCCCCTGGGGGGGGGAGGACGAGAGTCACACCCCGGGGGTGGAGTGGGCAACACCACTGTGTTGGCCCTGGTGGTACTATCTGCCCATTGCAATTCATCTGTGAGCAAAGTAAAGTTAGGTGCTGCACAGATGGTGTCTGTAGATGTGGAGAAGGATTCCCCATGGGTTAGCTTAGTGGGCCCTGAGGGTATGGACAGAGGGATCCAACTGGAGTCAGGAAGGCGTAGAACTGGAACATGCCCCTGCTGTTGTGGGCCTGGGTCCCTGTTCTATCGCCCCAATCAGGGAAGTACATCAAGGTATTGATTGTTCTCCCCTGGCTTTAGGCTGGTAGGGGGTCGTGTTGGACTTTTGCTTATGCAGGGTCATCCCCAGACTTTTTTGCCTCCTGCCTCCTATTTTTTTCTGACATGTTGCTGTTGGCTTTTCAACTCTGAGCACTTTACCACTGCTAACCAGTGCTAAAGTGCATATGCTCTCCTGTTTAAATTGTATGTAAGTGGTTTATCCATGATTGGCATATTTGAATTACTAGTAAGTCCCTAGTAAGGTGCACTAGAGGTGCCAGGGCCTGTAAATCAAATGCTACTAGTGGGCCTGCAGCACTGGTTGTGCCACCCACATAAGTAGCTCTGTAATCATGTCTCAGACCTGCCACTGCAGTGTCTGTATGTGTATTCTTACACTGTAAATTCGACTTGGCAAGTGTACCCACTTGCCAGGCCTAAACCTTCCCTTTTCTTACATGTAAGGCACCCCTAAGGTAGGCCCTAGGTAGCCCCAAGGGCAGGGTGCAGTGTATGGATAAGGTAGGACATATAGTAATGTGGTTTATATGTCCTGACAGTGAAATACTGCCAATTTCGTTTTTCACTGTTGCAAGGTCTGTCTCTCTCTCATAGGATAATATGGGGGCTACCTTTAAATATGATTAAAGTGTAGATTCCCCTAGAGAGTAGATGGACATGTGGAGTTTGGGATCCCTGAACTCACAATTTAAAAATACATCTTTTAGTAAAGTTGATTTTAAGATTGTGAGTTTGGAAATGCCACTTTTAGAAAGTGAGCATTTTCTTGCTTAAACCATTCTGTGACTCTGCCTTGTTTGTGGATTCCCTGTCTGGGTCAGTTTGACAGTTGGGTTGTTTTTCACCTCACACCAGACAGTGACACAAAGGGAGCTGGGGTGTGATCTGCATTTCCTGATTAGCCATCTCTGCTAGGAGGGAGGGGTGGAGTGGTCACTCTCATCTGAAAGGACTGTGCCTGCCTCTGACAATGCTGTCTCCAGCCCCCTGGTGTGTGTCTGAGGCCTTGCCTGGGCAAGGCAGGATTTCACAAGAAGGTGTGAGTCCCCTTTGAAGGAAGGTGACTTCAAAGACTAAAATGGGTATAAGAAGGGCACCCAAACTTACAAACTTGAGAAACACTTCTGGAATCAAGGGGAACCTCTGCCTGGAGAAGAGCTGATCGCTGAGGAACAAGTGCTGCCCTGCCTGTGACTGTGCTTTGTGGAGCTTTCCTGCAGTGCTGCTTCTGCCAGAGTAAGAGGGCAAAGGACTGGACTTTGTGTGCCTTCCATCTTGAAGAAGAAATCTCCAAGGGCTTGATGTAGAGCTTGCCTCCTGTTGTTGAAGTCTCAGGGATAGCAAAGACTTCTTCCTGCCAGCACCTGGAGTCTCTGGAGAGACCCCTACTCTGCTCTGTGGTGCCCTTCCAGTTCCTGGGACCCTGAAAGGAGAGGCTGGCAGCCTAAGGACAAAAATACACGCACCGAGCACCGTGCGGAGAAAAGATCGACGCGAATCCGATCGCGGCTGAGAAAACGACGCGACGCCGGTTCCGCAGCTGAGAAACGACGCCGCAGGAAACGCGACCGAAAAACCGACGCCCGGAGCAGGAGAAACGACGCGCAGCATCGCTGACGGAGGCTGAGAGATCGCACCCTGCGCCGCGGGACTTTCGGATCGTCGTGTGGCTGGCTTTTTCAACGCGCACCGCCGTGCCGAGTTGTTTTCGACGCACACAGCCGTGCAGGGTTACTTTCGACGCACACCGCCCGTGCGGGGTTATTTTTGACGCAAACCAGGTACATTTACACGCTAGCAGCGCTAGTGTGTTGTTACAACTACCTAAAGACTCTTTTTATTTTAAACCTTTTAAAAATCATAACTTGACTTGTGTATGTTGGATTTTTGTCGTTTTGGTCTTGTTTTGTCTAGATAAATATTTCCTATTTTTCTAAACTGGTGTTGTGTCATTTTGTAGTGTTTTCATTAAGTTACTGTGTGTGTTGGTACAAATACTTTACGCCCAGCACTCTGAGGTTAAGCCTACTGCTCTGCCAAGCTACCAAGGGGGTAAGCAGGGGTTAGCTGAGGGTGATTCTCTTTTATCCTAACTAGAGTGAGGGTCCTTGCTTGAACAGGGGGTAACCTGACTGTCAACCAAAGACCCCATTTCTAACAGTGGTGCATACCTGGACTCTCATTGACCTGGCTCACTATGTGTTGCCTAGCACCAGGATAGGCACCTCTATTTATCATTTTCTACAAGGCAAAGACATAAAAAAAAACACAGAGTGGTACTTCGCATGCCAATTGTTGTTACATCAGAGTTTTACGGAAGGGGCAGTAATGATTACAAGTCACATATATTGGAGAACTATTGGGCAGGGAGAGTGGTAACTTTGAAAAGGAAATGCAAAGGGACCCCAGTTTATGGATTAGGACTCTAGGTAGTATACTGCAGAACATGTCCAGGAGGGAGCGGTCCAGTTATCTGGCACTGACTATCCAATTCTATAGATAGCCAGTAGTCACAGAGAGGTTGCCAATTATCTTTGGGCCTTGCAGTGGAAGGTTGTAGCATGGCATATACTTCACTCGTCATGTCGCAATATGCCATACTATTTAGCCAGGCTTTGATAGTGAGAATGGAACCCCTGCCCCAGTGCAATGCTATCTCTCTCTTTGCCAAAAGCAAAACTATAGCAGCAAATCTATGAGTACTCTTCCGGACATTTGCTACATATCCCAAAAGTGCCATCAGGGGGTCTGGTTCAATCCTCGTCTGAGTCATGTCTGATATTAATGTTTTCAGAGAGGTGAAATCGTCTGGGCTCAATGGGTAGGAGGGATGCGGTCTGTAACGTTCTGTGCATGTCAGAGGATAAAGTGGTCCATATGAGAGGCATTTGCAAACCTGGTGCCATCTGCATGTGTAAGTACATGGCCATCCGGAAAGAGGTCACCCATTGTGTGAAGTTTGTGCCGGTCAGTGTGCATTGGACCACTTTCTCTAGGGTTAAGGGCAGCCACAGTTTTTGTGCCAGTGGAAGTGAGGGGGAATACAAGAGGCCTCGTCCAGGCCCAGTTCATGGAAAATAATATCTGTGTGTCAGAAGGATCTAGTTTAAGGCCCTTTGATAATAGAGATGTCAGGGGAGTTGACCATGTTTGAGCTCATTAGCATATGGGTGCGATCATCTGTATGGAACCAGTGTGACTCAAACTGACACTGTGCTGCAAGGAAGTATATTTGGAAATCTGGGACCCCAAACCCCCTGTTTGTAGAGTTGGACAAGTGGATCCCATTTAACCCAGGGCCTACGGCTAGCCCAAACTAGTTTCAATAGCAGACTATGTAGCATGAGAAAAAGGGAATTGGTCAGAGGTATGGGTATGTCAAAAAATAAATCTCAGAAGCGAGGAAGGACAACAGTTTTGATAATAGCGGTACGGCCCACCACAGAGAGGGAGAGATGGCACCATTGGTCAATTTGTACTGTAATTTTGGCAATGGCAGGGCCATAATTGAGACGGATCACTTGGTTTTTGTCTCAGTGTTGAACGATACCCAAATATAAATTTGAGGAATCCTTTTTTTAGAAAAGTAATCTCGGTAGAGGATCATGGATTGCAATTAGTGCATCGCACAAGGTTAGAGACAAAAAGGAAGCCACTCTAACCTGAGCTATATATATTTCTAAAGAGTCAAAAAGCATTCCATTTACATTTGGAATGTAGAGGCATGGTTGTGCGTGCCCTATTGGTGGGTAAACAACAGCTTCTCCCAATCTGACCTGCCCTTCATGCATCATCACCACCCCATATGCACCTCATTATACAAAATCATGCACTAAATCAGAAAGATCAGCTTTTAGAATACTAGGAAGTTACGGTGAGGATTTTACACTTTGCATTTATATTTTAATATACTGATAATCTAGTGCTAAAAGTAGTGAAGGCATTCAAAAGGTTTTGCAGCATCATTCAAGATCTAGACAATAAAATGTTGTCATTAGAAAACAATAAGGGTGAAACCTGTTCCAAAGACAAATGAGCATCATTATTTCAATTTGAAGACATTTGATCACCCCGTCAATAAATGATAAAAACAATTACAGAACCCTGTTATATTCCTTTGGAGATGGAAAAGAGTGCCCTCATGAAACCTGGTAATTTACAGGGGTTTCTTCAGAACTTCCAGCTCACAAATGATTCCCCAGGAAGCCGATTTTAGAATAATCTCAGGTGCTGCCCGTAGGTCCATGGAGGCAAAATATAGGGGCACCTAAAAAAGGCACACATATTTTATAACTACATAATATCTAAAAGCGTAGTCGATGGTCTGGTCTTTTTGCTAAGGCTGCCTTGATATTGTGAAAAGGGTGACCGTGCCGGACTGGAAACCAAAACCGGCCCTGGAAAAAAATGTGCAAACGAGCCTTATATTATTAAAGGAGGCAGTGACTAGATTGCGCCATTAGGGTTTGAAATGGTTGGTTCATGGCAGCCCATCCAGCGGTAAAAGCAGTCCCCTTGCCTGCAGTTCATTAAGAAAATGCCAGAGGGACTATTTTTATCTGAAAAATGCATTGCCATCACATCATCTCATACACGCATTGTATGTAGGTCCTTTTGTGTAATTTTTCTCACCACTGGTGAAAATGCAGCGACGCTCCAAAAGGCCGCCAACTTCCTCATGTGCTCATTGCTGATAACAACGACACACAAAGAGATGGGCCTGCGCCATTCAATCACTGTTCTCACATGTCGCCTTCAACAACAAAAACGTCATCAGGTTGAAAACAAACAGCGTGAAGACGGGAGAAAGCAAGGCCTGTTGAGCATTACCGGTAACTCTTTCACTCTGTGACTAACACCGTACGCAAGATTCTTTGCTGGTTGGATGTTCAAACCACCTCCACCCTCTCCTTTGAAAGGACTGGGTGAAAGTAAACATGTATATATGGCAGTGCTATGTATTTTTGCCTCTGCTTCCAAGTGGTTTATTTAGTTTTTTATTCTGTGTATGCTTACGCCTCTATGTATGTGTTCACGCACATGCTCAAAAGTGTGCATGTCTGTGTATCTGTCTCTGTGCACTTGCCTGTCTGCGGGATGTTCAGGTATATAGGTATTATAATGTCAAACACTGGCAAGGCTGGTTTCATAGTCGTAAATTCCTGAAGTACAATCTCTCTCAAAATTCACCTGGGCTTTAACCCGCATAAAGGACTGAATATAATTTGATGACTCACGCTTATCTGCACAGTGTGTGTTTTGCAAATCAAATTCTTTCAAGGGTTGGCATTGCCAATAGGTCTGGCTTATGAATAAGTGTTCTCTCAATGAGTTGTCATACATGCACTCTACTGTTTATCTTTTCACGCATGCATCCATTCATGCATCCTCTAACTCATTCTTTCCTTCGCCCTCTGACACAATTGCAACAAAAAAACACAAAGACTCAATAACAAATGCAATCTAAATTACAAGAATACAAGTAGAAAAAAGAAAGCATGCTTTGGTACAAACATACTCTGCGTATGCTTGCAATTACAAAACAAAACAGTGGTTGTCTTACTTGCAGAGATATTGTTAACAGTCTATTGTTTTAAAGTTCTAGAGTGGTGGCCACATTTAGAACTAACGGGCTGGCTATCTTTGAATGGTGAAAATGATCCACTATGGACAATAGGATTCTGTTAGAAATGGGGTCTTAGGTTGACAGTCAGGTTACCCCCTGTTCAAGCAAGGGCCCTCACTCTAGTCAGGGTAAAAGAGAATCATCCTCAGCTAATCCCTGCTTACCCCCTTGGTAGCTTGGCAGAGCAGTAGGCTTAACTTCATAGTGCTAGGTGTAAAGTATTTGTACCAACACACACAGTACCTTAATGAAAACACTACAAAATGACACAACACCGGTTTAGAAAAATAGGAAATATTTATCTAAACAAAACAAGACCAAAATGAAAAAAATCCACCATACACAAGTCATCAATAAAAATGCAAAAAGAGTCTTTAAGTAGTTTTAAACACACACTAGCGCTGCTAGCGTGAAATTGTACCCCGTGCGCTTCAAAAATAACCCTGCACGGGTGGGTGTGAGTTGGAAATCCAGCCGCACGATGATCTGAAACCCCGCAGCCCAGGTTGTGATCTCCCAGCCTCCGTAGGTGATGCTGCACGTCGTTTCTCCTGCTCCGTGCGTCGATTCTTTGGTCACGTTTCCTGCCAGCGTCGTTTCTCAGCTGCGAAGCCGGTGGCGCATCGTTTTTTCAGCCGCAGATCGGACTCGCGTCAATCTTTTCCCCGCACGGCGCTCTGTGCGTGGATTTCCTTGTCTTTAGGCTGCCACCTTCTCCTTTCAGGGTCCCAGGAACTGGATGGGCACCATAGGGCAGAGTAGGAGTCTCTCCAGAGACTCCAGGTGCTGGCAGAGAGAAGTCTTTGCTGTCCCTGAGACTTCAGACAACAGGAGGCAAGCTCTAGATCAAGCCCTTGGAGATTTCTTCTCAAGATGGAAGGCACACAAAGTCCAGTCTTTGCCCTCTTACTCTGGTAGAAGCAGCAACTGCAGGATAGCTCCACAAAGTACAGTCATAGGCAGGGCAGCTCTTCTTCATCAGCTATTCAGCTCTTCTCCAGGCACAAGTTCCTCTTGGTTCCATCAGTGTTTCTAAAGTGTGTGGTTTTGGGTGCCCTTCTTATACCCAATTTCTCCTTTGAAGTAGGTCTACTTCAAAGTAAAGTCTCTTTTGAATGTGAAATCCTGCCTTGCCCAGGCCAGGCCCCAGACACTCACCAGGGGGTTGGAGACTGCATTGTGTGAGGGCAGGCACAGCCCTTTCAGGTGTAAGTGACCACTCCTCCCCTCCCTCCTAGCACAGATGGCTCATCAAGAAATGCAGACTACACCCCAGCTCCTTTTGTGTCACTGTCTAGTGTGAGGTGCAACCAGCCCAACTATCAAACTGACCCAGACAGCTAATCCACAAACAGGCAGAGTCACAGAAATGGTATAAGCAAGAAAATGCTCACTTTCTAAATGTGGCATTTTCAAACGCACAATCTTAAAATCAACTTTACTAAAAGATGTATTTTTAAATTGTGAGCTCAGAGACCCCAAACTCCACATGTCCATCCGCTCCCAAAGGGAATCTACACTTTAATCAGATTTAAAGGTAGCCCCCATGTTAACCTATGAGAGGGACAGGCCTTGCAACAGTGAAAAACGAATTTAACAATATTTCACTGTCAGGACATATAAACCACATTACTATATGTCCTACCTTAACCATACACTGCACCCTTCCCTGGGGCTACCTAGGGCCTACCTTAGGGGTGTCTGACATGTAAGAAAAGGGAAGGTTTAGGCCTGGCAAGTGGGTACACTTGCTACATCGAATTTACAGTTAAAATTGCACACACAGACACTGCAGTGGCAGGGCTCAGACATGATTACAGAGCTACTTTTGTGGGTGCCACAACCAGTGCTGCAGGCCCACTAGTAGCATTTGATTTACAGGCCCTGGGCACCTCTAGTGCACTGTACTAGGGACTTACTAGTAAATCAAATATGCCAATCATGGATAAACCAATCAACAATACAATTTACACCGAGAGCAAATGCACTTTAGCACTGGTTAACAGTGGGAAAGTGCTCTGAGTTCAAAAACCAACAGCAACAGGTCAGAATAAATAGGAGGCAGGAGGCAAAAAGATTGGGGATGACCCTGCATAAGCAAAAAAGTCCAACACATTCCATAATGCTCTCCTGATTCAGTGGAAGTGACCACATGGAACACGGTGCACCGCAGATGAAATGAACAGCAAGCAATTGACCCGTTAGCACTGCCTCAAAAGTTGAAAACTTAAGAAAAATGTGAATAAAAAGAGGAGAAGCAAGGAAATGTAAAATGAACTATAAAAGTTGAAAGTTGAAAACTCAATGATTGGCCAACAGTCTGACACTGAATAACATTCATTTTCAGGTGGATTTACACATGTAATCAGGAAATGCCACTATCCATAGGGCAAGTGAGCCAATGGCTGATGTAAAATTCTTACTAATAGAGCATAATAAGGATTTGCCATAGTGCAAATCTTTTATCACAAGGGTATGCTCAAGTTGGTCACCAACACTAAAACCCTTCCCTACAACAGTAATCTGCAAGATTCCATGAAACAAAATACCTGCCAACAGGTTTCAGCATAGTGTATAAACAACTACACTTTAAGGATTATTACCTTTAGTACATGCTTTTCACAATAAAGAATATTTAATTATAAATAGATCACACTTGCTGAATCTGAACTTTTCTAAGAGAACCTGTCAGGCCTCTAGCCTTTACCAATAGGTTGACACTATTTACAGTACAGGCATACTGAGGTACATATACAGTGGCAACGATCAGGCTTACATTTATACAATTAAAAATATCTACAAAATTACAGTAATCAAAACTATATATATGCCCTCTCGATAGGCCCTGACAAGAATCATATCAGTGAAATTCAACTCCCAAGCTTTGTTATAGCGGGTGACTAACACCAAATCATTTACCTCAAATAGTGATGTGTGAGATCACATGTACTCAAATGCCTTTCTATGGCCTGCAACATAAAGTGCTAACAATTCAATGTCTGAGGCCTGTTGTCTTTACCATAATATTTCCAAAATACATAAGCCAGGTCTAGTGCCTTTGTAATACTGTTTCATAATAAACAGGCCAGCCATGTGGCGTCTGTCATAACATTTCACTGCACACCATTCAAGCCTATAACTGTTTTCATTGGTTTGTGACCATAACCAATTTAGACCTACTGTGCATGATCTTTCCCACAAGGCAGCCAACAGACATACAGACATAAAATTGCAAATATATAGTAAAATTCTATCTCTCCTAAGATAGCCTAACAAGGATTTTTGTGGTGCATATAGTCTATCCCCATAGTTTGTTTGGGTACATGAGCCGCACCAAAACTTTTGCCTACTACAGTAATCAGTGAAAGGCGATGTAACAAAATCCCTGCCTACAGGCTTTAGCACAGTGTAATAACAAATAACCCTTTGGAGCCTATTGTCATTAACCAATACTTTTCACAATAAGTAGGTCAGTCCTAATGGCTTTGTCATAATGTCTCTTAAAAAAAAGCTCAAACCAAGGATAACGGATTTGACTTTTCCCAATAAACTGAAGACACCATTACCCTTTACCATTGACTTTACTGTTTACAAAATATCATGTGACAAATACTGGTAGCCATCATGCATACAGTTACAAATATTTTGAAAAATACAGCTTGCATACCAATATATAACTGCTATGAACATGGCTTAGCAAGAATAATCAAAGTGAAAATACCCGTGGTTTGTCCGAGTGGGTGGCATTTCCAAAACCTTTGACTACTACAGTAATCTGAGATTGCATGTAACAAAATATTTGTGCATTATCTGTAGCATTATATAATAACCACCAACAGTTATATACTGGCTTTACCAAACACTTAACAAATAACAACGAAGCCCAACTGTGTTTGTCATTATAATTCATAATAAGCAGGCCAGACTTGAAGCATTGGCCATAATTTCTCCCAGTGCACCAAACAGGCCCATAGCTTGTCACCATAAATTAACTCAGGTCTACAGGTTTCAGTGAAAGCTTTTATACAAGGCAACCATCATAAACACAGTGATTAGATGAGAAAGGTATACAATTTTACAGTTGGCTTAGCACAATACTATCTCTCCGAAGAGGACCTAACAAATGTTCCTACTGAGTAAACCTATATCTACAGTTTGTCATATGTGGTAACCCACACCAAAACCATTACCTACTTTGGTAATCTGTGATATCCCATGTAGCACAATATCTATCTGTAGACTATTTTACAGAATAATAACTGTCCACATTTACATGCTTATTAACTTTGACATATGTTTTTCACGAGAAATGTTCCTGGTCTAGTGCTTTTATCATGGCATTTCAAAATAAACAGATCAGGCCCATAGCCATGATCATTCGCTTGACACAATAACCAACTCTGTGAGGAATAGGGTTGTTGGTTGAGTAGGGTGTCAACCCTGCTTCAGCAACAGCCACAACTCCTGTCAGGATGAGTCACAAAAGTCACTAAATTAACCTGTACTTACCCCCGGTAGCTTGGCACAAAAGCAGTCAGGCTTAACTTGAATGTAATCTGTAAAGTATTTATACTGCACGGAAACAGCAAGAAAGTAAAAACACAACACAACAAAATTCCCACACCAATTTTGATAAATAGACTAAGGGGGTCATTACAACCCTGGCGGATGGTGTTAAAGCGGCGGTAAGACCGCCAACAGGCTGGCGGTCTTTTTTTCAGTATTATGACCATGGCGGTTACCGCCATGGTTATCCGCCGCTTCTCCGTTCCGCCCGCCAGGGCGGAGACGACTGCTGGGCTGGAGACCTGGGTCTCCAGCCCGGCGGCCGTCACAATACTGCTGCCAGTATTCTGACCCAGCTTACCGCCGTGGATTTCCAGCGGTAGGAACCGCCATTAAATCCATGGCGGTAAGCACTACCAGTGCCAGGGAATTCCTTCCCTGGCACAGATAGGGGTCTCCCCCACCCCCCACCCCAACCCGGACTCCCTCCCCTACACCCCCCACCACCCCTGTCACCCCCTAAAGGTGGCAGGGCCCCCCTCCCCACCCCAACCCCCAACATCACATAACTCACACACACATGACACGCACGCAGGCACTACCAACACACACACGCACACACCGACATACATGCCTACATCCACACACACAGTCAGACACGCACACCCATGTACAGACATACACGCACACATCCATACAGACATACAAACAGACATACACGCACTCATTCCCAAAACACGCAACACCCCTGCAAGCATACACGCACTCACACACCCCCTCTACATACACAGACGCACACCCCCATGCACCCACATAACACACAACACCCCCCCACCCCCCTCCCCTAACGGACGATCGACTTACCTGTTCCGTCGATCCTCCGGGAGTGGACAGGAGCCATGGGGGCTGCTCCGCCGACACCACACCGCCAACAGAACACCGCCGCGCCGAATCACAGGACGTGATTCGCTGGGGGGTGTTCTGTTGGCGTGGCGGTGGAGGTGGAGCACTTCCCCGCCGCCCGCCAGTATGGCTGTTGGTGGGTCTCTGTCCTAAAAAGGACTACATAATACACTGAACGGCAAACCGCCTCTACTGGCGGTCTTCCACCCGGCGGTCCCTCAGCGGGCTTGTTAAAAGACCACCGAGGTTGTAATGACCCCCTAAATGTCAATAAGTTATTTGACACCAAAATGATAAAAATTCTATAAGTAGAACCGAAGTTTTGAATTTTAAAGTTTAATGTAAAAACTAGCACTGAAAAGATTTAAGCATCAACCTCAGACATCTAGTCACAGAGAGACAAGGTCAAAGCCGATAAACATGATCAAACACAAGGGAGTGCGGGTTAGAGAAAAGAAGTGGATTGGGCCCGGTTGGCCCTTACCTTTGTACTTAGAAGAAATTTCTAAAAAATCCCTCTCAGTGGGGAAAGGCTGCAGGCAGTGCCTAGGAGGAGGTGTCATAGTTGCAGAGCAACTGAAGTCGCGGTGATGGTTTCTACATTTGAATTTTTTTGGAAGTCAAAAATTGGTTGAAGCTGCAGCTGCAAGCTGTAGCTGACATGGGCTCCACAAAGCTGAACACTCCGTTTGTCTAGGACTGCTAAAAAGGATTTGCTGCTGTGGAGAAGAACGTAGTGGGAGCTGCCTCAAAGTCAGGCAGTCTACCGATGCACCTTGGGTGGAACAACGAGCAAGTACGTCCTTGTCTTCTCTTGGTTCACAGAGCAATCTTTTTGCAAAAAAAAATTCAACTTCCAAGTTTTGAATTTTGGGCACCTTTAGCACCACTTTCAAGTATCCGGGCTTGAGTGATAGCACCTGGAGGGTCAGGACGCCCTCAGGCTGGTTCCAGGTGTAAGTTCCAGATAGTTGTGGCCTTTTCTGTCCCTGAAGCTCTGATCAGAAGGCCATCCAACTAGCCCTTGGAGTCACTCTGGTAGCCCTGGGTACAAGAAGTGGAACAGAGCTCAAGAATCATGGCAGGCCAGTGAGTTCAAGGCAGGCTTCAGGCAGCAGAGTTGTCTTTCCAGGTGCAGCAAAGCTGTCTTTTGAAGTACACAGCAGGCATTCATCTGAGAGTCCTTCCACAGGTCGAGCAATTGAATTGAAGAGTGGGTCTTAGGATCCTATTTTCATGCCTAGTGCCTTCTTAGAAAAAGGAGAAGTGTTTGGAATTTCCTGTCTCCCCTGCACTGGCTCCAACCTGACTAGATGCACATTAAGGTAGCTTGAAGTCCATTGTGTGAAGGCAGTCACAGCCAATTATTTTGGAAGTGGAGCTGTGGCAAGCTGTGCATGCCCAATCTTGCAAGTGATGGCCCATACCAGCAAGCCTAATCCCTGTGTGACTATCTTGGGAGGAATTCACAAAGTCCAGCTGTCAGCTATACTCAGTCATGTGACCCTGGAACATGCTGCAGGTACAAAAAAGGTAGAGCAGGAAAATGCCAACTTTTTAACAGTGGCATTTTCAAAATTGTAACTTGGAATCCGACTTTACTATTAACAAGTATTTTAATTACATTTTTGTAGACACCAAACATGAATTTCCTACCTGCTGCTAATCAAAAGTTATAATTAATTTAAAGAAATAAGGCAACCCAATGTTATCCTATGGAGAGGGAGGCCTCACAATGGTGAAATATGAATTTAGCAGTTTTTTTTACTACCACGTCATGTAAAACTTAAACGTACATGTCCAACCTTTTAATTACAATACACCATGCCCTATGGGTTGCCTAGGGCCTATCTAGGAGTGACTTATATGTAATAAAAGGGGAGTTTAAGGCTTGGTAAGGGGGATATTTTGCCAAGTCAAATTGTCAGTTTATAACTACACTCGCGCAGCAATTGCAGACCTGGGACATGTTTTAAGGGGCTACTGAAATGGGTGGTACAGCAAGAGCTGCAGGCCCACTAGTAGCATTTAATTTACAGTCCCAGGGTATAAAGTATACCACCTTGGTATGGACTTATAATTAAATTAAAAATGCCAGTCAGGTGTAAGCCAATTTGACCCTGTTTTATGGAGTGAGCACCAGCACATTAGCACTGGGTAATGGTGGTAAAGTGCACAGAGTCCTAAGGCCAGCAAAAATGAGTTCAGAAAAATAGGAGTGTGAAGGAATAACATTTGGTGGGAACAACACCCAAAGACTGACAGGCCTAACTAACTTAGTCCTGCTGTATCGAGTATTAGCTATGCCACAAGCCAAAAAGTGAAAAACAAGCAGTCTTTTTAGTCGAAGCACACACATTTGCCCAATTAAATCCTATACTCAGAGGAACCAACATGTGGATGGAGCTTACACCCCTTTCTAAGTAGTACTCTCAAAGATCCTTTTTTGTTCATCATCAGGGAAGCAATAATTTCACTGTCAAGTCAGGCCTAAAGCTCCTGACTGGTGTAGCCCTGGCAATCCTATAATTCTCTCAAACACAAAACCGCACTCTGAAGTCTAAAGTTAATGGTGGAAGGAGAGAGTGCCAGGGCTTAAGTACATTCCTTATGACTACCTCCTCCCATCTGTGTTACTGCCAAGGAAAACACATTTTGTCAATGATCTTATATACATTAACACCATTGCAATGTCATTTATGTGCCCCTTAAAACTCATCCTTAGGCTGCCATAGTGCTGCTGGCTCAGGCAGTCGGACAAATAAATAAAATGATCACAGTTATGTGAATGGGAAGTCATTTTCCTGTCGAAGAACACAAGCTCTATGCACTTTAACCTAGAAATATTTTATTTGGCTTTGTTTCATTATTTTAACATTAGCCATATTTGTGGTCTTGTTTTATTTTCCTCTATCTGGATGTTCTTCGCCTAGGTCAGCACTGTGTCCTTAAACATTTTCTCACTTAGTGCTTTTTTCAAGGCAGCAGTAATATAGGTTGCCAGCAAAAGTAGGATGCCTTGTCTCCAATGTTCACAGAAACATACACACTCTTAAGTGGGGATCCTTTCTTAGAACATCAGTTGTTTTATTTTAAAAGCACTACTTTGACCCATGTACATTAGAGGGAGATTCTCTAAAGCAGCTCATGTAGACAACAGGCCGCTTGCTCAGGTATGAGGGATGATGTCTTCCCAGGGGGAACTTGAAAGGCAGAATTAGAGCTTAACATGTTGTGCTTTAACATAGTCTAGATAGGAACTATCTACATAACCCTTAGTGACAGTATGGTAGCGTTATTCTTGTGTTTTACTCTCCTTGTCACAGTTTTAATCTTATTGTGCTTTATCATCCTAGTTATTGCAATACATGCTTTATTATCTAAGATGCAGTTACTTCAATAAAACCTTATTGAACTATATTCTGCCTCTGATTGTCCTTGCATACGTGAGACTAATGTAACTG
The DNA here is from genome assembly GCF_031143425.1 of Pleurodeles waltl. Taxonomy (NCBI): domain Eukaryota; kingdom Metazoa; phylum Chordata; class Amphibia; order Caudata; family Salamandridae; genus Pleurodeles; species Pleurodeles waltl. The sequence continues at coordinate 1,204,843,967 of NC_090444.1, forward strand.
AGAGAAACGGATGAGATCTGAGTGACCACGATTCCCCTGAGGGGTCAGGTATGTCATGTGCCCGGTTGCCCCAATCATCCCCGCTTTTCAGTAGAGATGAGGCGGAACAAACCTGGATTAGGCCGACAGGTGTTGCATGATGCAGGATCATACTCAGTCCCCCGAAGTACAGGTGATTCTGCCGCCCGAATCCAGTAGTTTCATTAGGCTAATGAGAACCTATGCAACAAGTGGATCCAAAGCTTCTCTCTGTAGTAATCCTGAATCCTGGCATCAAACAAAATGTAACATGATAAGTTGCAGGAGGTCATGTTACATGCTGTCTCTAAGATAGACAAGAGAAAGAGCATGCATTTAAATATGCTAGAAGCCAGTATTTATATACCGAACTGTACAGCATGGATTACTATTGATATTGAATAGTAGGAGCTAATTACTACCCTGCTTTATGCTGTATCTCTGATGGACCTCAAAATAATCATAGTTGGAGGTACATCCGAAACATTCAAGCGTATGTCTTGCAGGCTACATTTTTCTGTAACCAGTAAATGACTAATCCACCCACTAATTCTATGAACAACCATGTGGATCCGCTGATGTATCTTACTATGATTCAAACATAGGACATAGATGGCGTACACAGTGCTCTGCAGTAGGCAAAATACTGTTGAGCTATCTCACAAGTCTTCAGGTCTATCACATCCAGGTTACACACATAACTTTAACACTTTAAGCTGTTATTTGATAATCGTAACCCATTACCAGCAAAGTGTAAACAGACTAAGCTATTTTACTAACATTGTAATTAACCTGAGGCTTACTGGATATATGAAGATCCTTATAACAAATGCATTAGCTCCCTTAGCTGTTTTACTAACACACATTTGGCCAGCAGATGATGCTGGAAAGTAGCTTGGTGGGTTACTGTACCTGCTGTGGTATTCTGAGGGCAACGTAAAAGTCCTGAGTTTAAATCATTTTGCAGTCATCTCAGTCTTTTATCCCTCTTTGGTTGATACAATAAATATACCTGTCAGTGATTATTAACAGTGCTCCTACACTTCAAAATGTGATAATAAACACGCTCTAAAATCATACACCGGCAAACCAGCATGTCTGGCTTTAATATGTTAATTTGTGTAATCGAAGGTAACGCAAAAAGTTGCTTGTTTTATGACATTAAAATCAGACCTGCTAGCTTTGCCTATGCTTGTTAAATGTAGCCACAATGTTAGTACCTAGCCAGCTCTAAGTGAAATGAACTTCTTTTGCAATAGCAGTGGCTATTTGTAACAAATGGGGAGACGTGCTTTCTTCACAGGACATATTCGTATTTCTGGGCAAGTTTCAAGTCATGATGCTTAAGCACGGTTTTGGCTCCTACACTGAAAAAATTATCTCCTTTGGTATTGTAAAATACAGGTTTCTGAGCCTCTGCACAGTTTGCAATTTCTCAAAATGACTACCGGTCATTAGCCGTAACAGCCCTCTGTCGCGTACGCTATTATAATTCATGCCAGTCTGCCCTTTTCAGAAATGACCACATTCTTGGAGGCTTTTTCGTTTTTTGATAACCTCTTTATCCAAAGCCAGATTTCACTTATACACGATTCAAATTAATTGAGATAATAAGGGTAGCGTTAAGAGTCCATCACCAGGTGCACACTACAACATCATATTGTTACATGAAGTAATTTTAAGGTGCCATAAGGTGAAATGATTATATTAAATTGCAATAAACCTCCATCTTATCCGAATCAGAAATTATTAAGCAGATGTCACACCTTTTACCACATCTACATAAAATATAGGACCTTGAAGGGGTAACTGTTGGAAACAGATCGTATCACGGGTCTCTTAATGCAATGACTTTAAAGTGACATCTATAGATTTCAATTTCTTCATAATTTCTTGTACACCAGTTAGTTTGTTGCTCATTGAGCAAAAGGGTGACCACGGTGTTGTCGTAGTCACCGTAGCTGGACTGCGTTTGATGTCAGTATCAATGTGTCTCCCCGACATTCGTTTTTGAACAGTTAGTGCTGCTTTTGTTAGACTTACACCATTTAATGCAGGCGGTATGAAAAATTGGTCTGAGGAATGCTAGCACAGGTGTTTTAATATAAATTATTAATGAGTGTTTATGTATTTTGAATAATGAGTTTGTGTATAAAGTATATTAACGTAGAAAAATAATGCACGCATTTGAAGATGTGATTACGAAGAATGGCCACCAATGTTAACGAACTGTACTAATCAATGATTAAATATTATGAAATGTTGAGTATTTGTTAGATTAATGCAGTAATATGTCATATTAAGGGATATGAAGTAGGCGTTAGCTTTATTAATTGTAGGCCTTAACTTAGCGAGTGTCTTGCCCTAGTTACTAGGCCTCATGTAAAAGCTGTATTTCTTAGCGTCTAATAAAATTGCTGACCAAGAAGGTTAAACTGTGAATCTCAATTGTATTGTTTAAATGTGCACATAATGGATGCTTCTCGAGTGAACCGAGGAGAGAGGAGACGATGTTCTTGCTAATGCAACATTTTATGTGTAATGTGTGTGAGACTGACTTTCCCAGGACAAGAACAATGAAGATACGGACTGGAGTGGGAGCTGCAACAATATTGTTACCTGTCAAGCCGGATGATGAGGACATCGCAAGACAAACCAATCAATGATATGTGAATGGAGAAATATTACAATTCATAGATTTGGGATATTAGTTTTATTGGACAAAGTGTGAACACACGATTAACTGACCAATATTGATTTGGGAGGTACTTTAGGTAACTTTGACTTAACAACTCTGCATGGAGAGAAGACACTCATTCTGAGACAGACAGCCCATTGCCCATTTTTCCTGACTGAGAGGTTATTACTTTCCTATGCGTATTGACAAGAGACATGCTTATCTTTAATGCTTAAAGACTTTGCCTTTCCTAAATTCTTATGCTGAAGCCTGATGCCTTACTGATGGACTGATGTCCTGAAGACGAAGACTGATTCTGCTTTGCTGATCCACCCTGAGGATAGGTGTAATGCCATAGACTGTTGATTATTATGCAGATTTGCTTTTTCTTTCTAGGTACCAACTGCGCTCTTATTATAGAGCCATAGTTAGATGTTTTTCAAATGTGTGTTACTAAATTGTTTTGCATGAAGCCCAACATGCTGATGCTAGTTTGATTATAGTTAAGGATCCTCACTAATAACTTATGATAACAGGGACAAATGCTTGATGAATTTCTCTGCTGAATTTCGTGTATGTTATCACATTGATGCAGCTTACTTTGTTACTGATTTGCACCATAACCTTAGAATGTGTTTGTTCAAGCTTTGATTAGATTACGTTTATTTTGCCATTTTGGATAGCCAGTATTGTTTCTGTATGTATTTCCTCTGATTTTGAGATTAATCTACATGACCTTAGCATTGTTAATATAGGGAAATGCACATTCTAAACTTTTTTACTAAAGGTGTGGTTATTCATGACTGAAAGGTCATGGTGTGTGATAATTACTGACTCCATTGATTATTGAGTTATTGATTACTAATGTTTATTTATTATAGTGTATTGATTGTGATTATGTACTGGACTTATGGCGAGAACATCTTAATTGCGAGTCAAAAGGTTCATCAACCTATTCACATCCCCTTGTAAGTTTACTCATTAAGGTCAGACGCGTTAACATGAACTATGACTGACATACCCAAAGCAGAAATTGACCAAACACTCTAGGCTCCATAATTGTGGTGTTGAGAGCCTGGGTCCCAACTCAACTACACCAGCTGCAGTAAAAAAGCCCTGGAAAAAAAAACTCCCCTCCTTCCTCAAGGCATCCCTCCAAGGAAGCTGTATTTCTATCTGATTAGATTAACTTGCATTGTTTTAGTTTAAGGTTTCTGCATTATTTTATATGTAATTAACTGGAAGTGAAAAACAAAACACTTGAAGATTGTTTTGTTCTTTTTAGACACATTTGTGACCCTGCCACCACTGGCTAAAATAAACAAAATGTTTTGTAAGTGTTTTGTTTTTCCACTTTGAATTACCTGCATATAAAATAATACAGAAACCCTAAACAAAAAAGAAATGCACGTTAACCTAATGGAATAGAAATACATTCTTTTACGTTATGAGATTACCAATGCATGTTTTCTGAACCACTCCAGGGATGGCATGCACATGAAGACAGGCTGGAAACTTGCCAAGTTGTGTTTCCAATTCATCTACATTACAAGTACTTGTTGAGCATTTTTTCACACCCTTGGGAATGCAGCCATGGCCCTCACAGGAGAGCGTGACCCACAGTTTGAAGACCTCTGTGTTACCTGAATGTTTACAACTACTTCATGGATAAACACCCAAATGTCATGAATCAAACGTTTCAAGTAAAATTGTAAATTTGGATAGTGTTTGAGATATATGTTTTGATCACAATTGTGAGTTATGAGAATGGTAGTAAAATGTGTGACAACTGTTAATAATGACATTGAGACTTATCACGATTTCAGTTAATCATTCACCAAAGAGTTCTTCAAAACTGTTTTGATGTAACATAGGTTTGCTTTATTCTTTACTACGTAAAGAACCTATGCTTTTATAAACACAGTCTTTAGTGAACTCTGCCCCTATCTGATGTACATTGCCTTTATGTGTTTTCTGTGGCTTCATCACAAAAGGTACATCCAAGGATCACAAGCAAAGAAAGGTGAGCGGGCATTTTCAGTACGTTTGTAAAAAAATCATAGATTTAACAAAATAGTGCCCAATAGATGCCTGGTAATTATGAGGATAGTTCTATTGTTTCCCTTTTGAGAATGGATCAAATATTCACCATATCATTGGTTAAGATTGGGAGGGAAGAGGTCACTTACAACAAATGGCCTTCAAAATTTGAAGAGTCAAACTGTAAAAAGAGGGGATTATGGCCAGCTTTGACTCTTCTAGACACCTCCATATCTGAATAGATGGCAATCGTCACTAATAAACAATATGCAATCAATAAGAAAGCAATCATTTCGTATGAAGCAATGGAAGCAAAATGAAAAATGTATCCCACCCTCACCAGTGGTAAGTTGCAAGTCAACCAAATAGAAAAGAAGCTATGCTCCAGGGATAGGACAAACACAAAATAGGAATGAAACCCATCAAATAAAGAACTGGAAATAGAAACAGACAAGAAAGCCATCCAGTCATGAGAAAAGTGCTGGCCTCAAAACCACTTTATGTATGTTATGCAGTAGATAATAGGTTTTTGACAACAGACTGCTAACGTTGCTTGTAGGTCTATATCTAAAAAGGGACGAGTGGTAGGCAAACCTTTACCCCTTAATAAACTTAATTCGGCTTAATGTGAGTCTGAATTTCAGTAAGATGGTGAAGTGGTAAATTCAGAGTAGAACAGGAACATTTTCACCTCTTCGGGGATGGAACTTTTGAGGAAATTAGATCAGTGTACTCTGTTTAAGATTTAGAATTTACTCTTGAAAGCTGATGAACTCATATTAAGTATAAATAAGGCACAACATTTAAAAAAAAACATTTTTGGAGTTTAAAGTCTACCTCTTTTTAATGTTAGTGTGGTTCTGGTAGCTGCTCTCATCAGGGTATCCAGTTCTTCAGTCTATGTTTCTGGCAATCACACCCAAATTCACATATAACTAGGTGACACCAATGGGGACACTGATGATGCTTTTCAATAATTCCTGATCAAAGTTGTATAAAGGATGGCAGGCAATAAACTAAAACTCAGTTTTGACAAAACTGGTTGGGTGCCCACCTGGGTACTCTGCCTGTGCCTCTCCTGGCATCTGTTCTGATTGTACTATTTGATTCTGATATTTCCTTCATCCACCAAATTACGAGGGTCTTTTCCATCTACTATCGTCTTTGAAAAATCACCAGCTTATTGATTTTGAAGATTGAAATCTTTGCATGCAAGTTGGTGTTTCATCATACATGTACTATGGAAATGCCTCTTCTTAACTGGCTTCAACTCATAAACTCACACAAAATGCAGCCTTTTTCTTGGCCTATGGAATTCCGGCCTTATATCACCTCATGTGGCCCAATTTTACTGGTTTCAATTCTCAAAAACAGTCATGCTCAAGACCCTCTATACTGTTACTCAGACCATTCATGATTTGGATTCTTTGTATCTTGACAGATGTGTAATTCCCTCTGCTCCTACTTTTTAAATTGCTTCCTATTGAGTGTATGGCTATACATTAGACTATGTACAACAGTAAATTAATGTTCATCCACAATGTACTATGCAGGAGGACCACAATGGAGGAGCATGAGGTCCACACAAGAGCAGAAAAGAAAAAAACAGATAAACTAATGGGAAGACAATTGACTATCAACTGATTTAGCTGGGGACATATTGCATGGGCACCACCCAGCCCGATTAGGGTGGAAAGGGAAACGTATAGATGCAAAAACACATGTATGGAGCATATGCATATACTTCTGGGCATGCCGCTAATCAAACATGTGATAGCCTATGGAATTATTGTGTCTGATTTGTGTGGCAATGCCAGAAGATTAGTATCACACCTTGTTACTGTCATAGCTTTCTCAAATGTGTGATAGCATTATCCACAACCTTGGGACACTTTTCCAGCTCCGATCTCCAATTTACAACAGATGGAGTGAAGCAGAATTGCCAATCAATTGCAATAGCTCATTTTACAATGGTTAACACAAGACTAAAAAAGACTAATGAAAGTACTGCGGATACAGTTAGATTGGGACTTGGCATTAATCCTAGGAGGTATGTGCTGAGTATGAGAATGTGTTGTCTTCTTGTAAGCTGAACACCTATTTCACACACATCATTCCATCAAGGTTGCATACACAAGTCATGTCATAAAAGTCTGCATTGTCCCTACCACATGTATGACTTCTCTATTTGGCTGTAGTAACGTACATGCTGTGCATAGAAATAACTGCAGTAGTTTAAAGGGCGCATTAATGGACACCCTCGGTATATGATGAGAATTGTGAACTAGTCCCAATCTGTGACATCAACAGCAAGATCTTTTTGAGAACCCTACATCAGTAGTATGTGTTGGGCAGCACACACATCCAACCCCATGTGGCCCCACAAAGGGCTGGATGCACCAAGAACTCCCTTACTGGTAAATCATAAGTTGCAAGTATTTTGTCAAATCACATAACTGACTAACTAGACAAAGGGGACTTCCCACTCAACAATAACAATTTGATATACCCAATAGTACTTCAAAAACTACTGAGTAGATACATTTATTGAATTATTTAACTTACTTTTCTTTATTAATGTCAAATACATTATTCTAATTTCTCTTACATTACAAATATAGCAAATATGGCAAATGAAAAAATCACTGATATATATATATATATATATGTATATATATATACATATATCTATAGTCACTCCACAGTCATACACATCCTCAAAAGGACCACATATAACATTAAAACCAAACAGAAAAGGAACTAGTGAATCCAGAACAACTGCAAAAGCAGTATCAACTTATTCAATCATTAATTTAGCACAGTCTTAAATGATATCCAAAGCATACAATTTTCCTACTGAGCATGAGTGTCACATATGTGTCGCAACAATACATATATTTATCCCAACAAGTATTTGTTGTCAATCTGGTTTACAGAGAGATCTTTGAGGGCACGATGCGCGTTTGAGTGACACACAATAAGAGTGGAGAACAAATTCTTCAGGATGCTGCCAAGTTCCAAATAAACCAATTCAAATCACAGGGAAGAATGGGAGTCATCCAAATCAAAGAATTAGATCTGTTCTAAAAGAAAAAAGGCTCAGGTAAGAATAAGATTTGCTGATAACTTCGGTATTTCAACCAACAATAAGCCTGAAGAATCATAATAGTAAAACATACCCATGTGTTGTATTATCTTCCACCAGCATGCCTATAAGTTTGAATGCATAGAAATCACAGTGAAGTACAGCTACAATAAGAAAGGCAGTAGAAAAAGAAAATGAACCAATGAGAGACTAAGAGAGAAACACACATTAGTGCACATGCAGCAAAACTATAGTGTATGGAAGGCCTCGGGTCCAGGATGGCTAAATTCCAGGTAAAGGTAGGAGGGGGAGCATTGTAAACAGGGGCAGCTCCTCTGCTATGGCAGAGAAGCGTCACCCCCTGCCCCCTCTGCCAGCAGCTGGTGCACAGCAGTAGCAAAACATTTACAGCAAAACAATAATAAACTATGTTTATTATTGTTTTCTTGTACTAGGGTTGGGGCCACGGGCTGTGACAAGCACAGAGGAGTGCTCAGCACTCCCCCTTAGTGCGCATGTATGTTTGGCCGGCCTTATTGGGCCGGCCAAACACACATGCGCACTGCGCTCTCTCCAACCCAGCAATGCAGGCACTGTGTTGCTTGTTTGGAGACAGCAGGCAGCAACAGTATCCGCCCCACTTAAAGTCCTTGATGCACTCTAACATTCCATAACAATGGAACTTCTGCTCTGTTGATACGTGTCTGATTGGAACATTGGACTATAAGTATTAGTTTTTTAAGAGCATTGGTTCATTGGCTGTACAATGTATTTGTGTGTGCATTTGCATTTTCTATTATATATGTGTGATTGTTAATAAATAGTGGCTTAGAGGATTTCAAAGATAGTGCGAAAACTTCAGCTCCAATATTTGGAAACTTCAGCAACCTTCTCAGATTTCCAAGAACCAACAATTTAATTTCAGCTCTTTCGATACACACAATCAGCTTTTGCTACTTCCAAAGCTTGTGACTCATTTTGTGAACATCTTCACGCAGAGAGGCTGAAAGCACTCCCCGAGGTCCAGCCGAACTATTGTCTGCTCCACGGTGGCACGCTCATTTTAGGCGGCAGGAGATTGTTTCTTTTTTTTCTGTGGAGTCCTTGGCCATCAGAGACTCCATTCATACGGGTCATGCCAATTTCATCTGTTTGCTTCTGCAACATAATAGTGCTTTACTGTAACTGGGAGCACAAAGAGCAGACGCTGGATAGGATGAGATCTGCCAATACAGCAAGTCACGTGAACAAAACTGCACACTGTGACAAAGAAATGTCTTCTAAATACAGCAACCCTGGGGGTAGACAAACTACAAATGGAACCACAGAGAAAGGGCATCAGCTGGAAAAGAGAAAGAAAAAGGAGCGTAAGGGTGTCGAGAGAAAGAGGAACAGAGCTAAATAAACATAAATGTATCTATACATATATAAATATGCATACATTCACAAAAAAAAGCAAAGGTTACAATGACATTATATTTAGGAAGTATAATTAAAAAGACTTTAGATATTCACTAAAAAAGCAAAGGTTACAGGGACGTTATAGTTAGGTTCAGATTTTACAGGCACAAGAACCATAGAAATTCTGCTGTTATAGTTAGAGTTATTTCAAGTAACTGTAACTCATGCCCTAAGTACTATAACTTGCACTATCGCCATGCACATTCCTATCAATAATTTTATTGCAATTGTTACAATGATATTATTGATGATATCATAGAAGATATCATGAGTAATGTAATATCTGGGGTAATTAGCAGTGCTAATTATAACTATAACTATAGCTCATGCCCTCTTTATGCAACTATAACTGAATCTCTATGGTTTTCTGTGTGTAAAATCTCAGACTAACAATAATGTCCCTGTAACCTTTGGTTTTTCAGTGAATTTCTAAGGTTTTTTTAAATTCTATTTCCGAACAATAACATCCCTGTGACCGTAATTTTTTCCAGTGAATTTTTAGGTGTGTTTGAAACGTAAAGTAAACTGTCCATAGCAATGTACGTTGGGGGAGGGAGTTGGATGCAGGTCCTGGCCTGGAATAACCTGCCCCCATCCAATCTTGCTGCTCCTCCCCCACCTTGCCATCAATTGTCCAAGTCCATGCCCCTGCTCCCTCATTAGAGACCTGTGTGGCCGTTTCTCTGCCCCTGCCCTTCTCATCTGCCCTGCATTTTTAGTTTGTCACCCAATCCACATCCTCCCTACCCTTTGTTATCCAAGTCCATGCACCAGCCCCCTCCCTCCTGCATGGTCTGATGTGCTGCCACTACCCTACATTTAGGATGATGTCCCTGCCCACTCCTACTGCTCTCCATTGCCCAATTCTATGCCCCATCATTACCCACCTGCTTAGTGTCTGCTTAGCTTGGTGCCCCTTCCCTCCTTCCCCCTGCCATCCAATGTCTGTGTACTTGGCTCTGCTCCTTCCTTTTTGCTCACCATGTTCCTTGGACCTACCACTGCCCGTCCTATCTACTCTGAATGCTCTGATGAGCTGCCAATTTCCCTCCCAGCTGCCTAGCATGATCAGAGGACTGTCACCTGTCCCTGCCACCTCCACTCTGCCTGTCTGAGTTACATGCCCCTATCCCCTCCCTCCTGTCCTCCCTGGTCCATTTTGCTGCCTCACCCTTCTGCCCTCAATGCTGTTGTGCTGCAAGTATTCTTCCTGTCTACCCCACGTTGTCTGTTATAAGCCCCTTCTCCTGAACTCTCTTGCCTGTGTTCAGTCACTACCCATCACTTATTTCCTCCATAGTCCTTTATGCATGTCCCTGCCTCCTCCCTCTTGCCCATGATGGCATTGTGTTGCCACTAACCCTTCAGCTTACCATGCATGGCTCTCTGTGCTGCACAGCTCCTCCCACTCACCCTGTTTGTTCAGCTTGCTGCTCCTGACCCCCCTACTACCTTCTCTCCGTTGTCGGCATGTATGCCATTATAGTCTTACTGTTGCCCTTCATGGTGTGTTGTGCTTCCAGTGCACAACCTACCTGCCCTCCATGGTCAGCTTGCTGCTCCAGCCCTGCCCCCTTGTTCCCTGCCCTCAGTTTTCCATGTGCAGGCCCCTATTCCCTCCCTCCTGCCTTGTCTGGTTCATTGTCATACCCCTGCCCCCTCCCTCCTACACTTCATGGTCCGTTGTGCTGCTACTGTCCCTCCTGCACGTCCGATATTGTCAGCTTGCTGCCCTTGCCTCTTTCCCCTCTGTTGTTCAAGTGCATGGCCCTGTCTCCTCCCAACTGCTTTTCATGGTCTGTTGTGCTGCACTGTTGTTCTGCTTTCCCTGTGTGGTGTATTGTGCTGCTGCAACCCCAGACACCCGACCTGTGAGATCCGTTTGGTGCCCCTGTCCATCTCCCTCCTGCCCTCTGTTATTCAAGACAATGTCCGTACCCCATTCCCCCTGCCCTCAGTGATCCAATGTACATACTTCTCAACATTTTGAACTTGGTAAGTGTCAGGGATTCCCGGGCCATGCTCTGTATTATTTGTCAACATGCCGTAGGATCCTTAGTCAACCATGTTTTGATTCGTCCCTCGCACTAACTATGCCTTTGTAGATTCTTGTATGGTCTAATGCTTGTTTTGTCTCAGCAATATTTGCATGGACCAATGCTTGTTGCCACATCACCCTATAATAATCCCTGTTTGTACTACTGGCGTGGAAATAATTTTGCACTGACCAATACTTGTTGAATTTGAGGGGCTTACACCTTTCACTGCTTGTTGAATCCCTGGGACCAGTTTTTCTTGGCAACTCTCCACATTGCTTCCTGTCAGCTGTACTCAAGGCCATGTTTATAGAAACCTCTCCAGACAGGGCTATAAATAACCACACCCACCGCAGAGCCCTGCTTGCCTTTGCTTGGATTTCCTGCCCAGCTCCTGGAGGGGGCTCTCCTGCTACTTAACTCTTGCACCTCCAGTTTACAGAATCCTCTTGTTCTGTCTAAAAGCTATGTGGAGTGCTCGCCTTTGAAGTCTGCTACAGTATATATTGCTTTTTGAACACTGTCAATGACAGATAAGTGAAGCAAGCCTGCTGAACGAGTTAAGGCTTTTTGAAACTTTGTTGACTGAACAATCTTTACACTTCTGAAACTAAATTCACCAAAATTGGACTGTTTGTGTGTGTGCTTGGAACATTTTGGAGGACAGGTGCATCATGCCAAAGACAATTCTAGACATCATGCGTGAACATTTATATACAGAGTGTCATTGTGTTTAAGCTGACTTCCTGTCATAATTATAGTTACCTTTTGAGTGTTATATGATAGTGGCTGTTATTTCCTAAAGCCTCTGACCAAGGCTAGTGAACCTTATTTGCATTACCCATTGAGAATATGGCCTATCTATTCTGGGAGAGATCAACCTATCCCAGTGTGAATAACCCTAAAAGTAAAGAGAATGATCACGTGAGAAAGGTCTCTACTTAAGTGTCAGGTAATTGCAAACTGTTCTTTCCCATCTGCTTTATGCATAAGCAGTAGGAACCTCTGTAATTGTCACTAATACCCATTTTATTTCCTTCGTACCAGAACCTGCAGAAAACGCAGCCTGACAGAGAGCATTCAGCGACCCATTGACATCCAAGAACTGGCAAGGCGAGAAGTGTCTCTCTCTTCTTTCTCTCCTCCATTCCCACTTCCCTTTGGGGACACCTGCCAAGACTTCTGAGAGAAGTAAGGAAGTGTTGAGAGGTGTCTTGGGAGGTCAGGGGGCCTTTCATTGCCACTGCAGTTGTCCTGCTTTTCAGGTGAGTGGATCCAACAGTAAGAGAAAGATTTTGAAAAAGAATCCTGGGGAATTCATATTCCCCATTGGTGTACATTGAAAAATAGGATATTTTAGGCAGGAGAAAGATAAAATAGAGCTCTTTTTGTCTTTATCTCATTGGAAGTCACCTGCCTGAATCAGGTCTGTTGGCATGTATGGTTTCCCCTTGCCCTCCATTGTCTGTTGTGCTGTTGCTGCCCCTCCTGCCTGCCTAACATATTCAATTTGTTGCCTCTGCACTCTCCTCCTATCCAAGTCTGTGCCCCTGACATCTACCTCCACATAGTATTCCAATGAACAACTAGATTGATAACATTTTATATTTATTACAAAAGTGTGCCATGCCTGTCATCATCTTGATGTAATCAAAACTGTAACACCTAAAGCATTTAGTTTATACATTATAAAAATGACAGGGTCTTTTTCTTATAGAAATTATGGTTAATGCTCTAAAAGAACTAAAATAAGGGCATATTTTTTGGAGTTCTCAAATAGCGACAAAGTACTTTTAAATTATTTGCTATCTTGATTTTTTTTTTTTTTGGCACTTGAGCACTTTATTGTATGTTGCACTTAGGGTAGAGGATGTGGCGTTACAGCCAGAGCTGCAAACTTTGCACCTGGGGAACCAGGTTGAGTTTCTGAGTCAGCTCAACATCCTGTGATTCTGGGCAAACCACTTAATCTCCCCGTGCCTAAAGCCCAAAAGGAATGTGTCCTTGTGTAATGTAACCAATGCTTGTGTAAAGGACTCCAATACCTTCGGGTCAAGTCTGCACTATATAAAACTGCAAAAAATAAATGAATGAAGTGTTTTGCACATTTCTGTCATAAGGCTTAACATGGACTACAATTTGTGTGACATTTGTGCTACATTTGGGCTCTTCTTTTCTCTGGTGACCATCTTGGGAGACTTATTTGTTATGTAGCTCTCTAATCTCCTCATTTACTGCAATATTCTCAGTAGAAAATGCTTTCAGTTTTCCACTTAGATTCCATCAAGATGGCATTCAGATGTGTCACACGTTTGGCATCAATTCATAATATTAGCACTCTAGTTGCTCATTAGAACATTGTAGTAAAGCCGTTGATCTTCAGGGAGCTAACTGCCAATCTACTACTGGTGTTGAAAGTGAATGTTTCAGTCTACATGTCAGAATGTTTTAACAAAATAGAAGAGATATATATTTAAGAACTCACTTAAAATGTGTCCTAATTTTTCTTTCTACAGCCCTAACCATAATTTCTATGACAAAATGAAAACCCTCATTTGATTCAATCAAGCTGCTTCAGCTGCGCACACTTTTGTCAAAAGTAAGAGTGTTACTGAGAGAGCGTAGTTTTTATAATCTATATTAACATGAAACGTTTATGAACTAGTATGTGATAATGCCGCATAGAAATTATATTAATATGTTTTGTTTAAATGTGCAATTGAAATGTGACCACGGGGAGTGGCCGCCAATGTATCCAGGGACTAATGAAAATGACTAATGCTTATGAATTTTTTGTATTAAAGTATGGTTTTGTACTAATTATTAATGATTATGTTATGAAAGGTTTTCTAAATAAATCTTGTAGGCCTTAAATTAGCATGAGCCGAAGCCTAGCTGCCTGGCTCTTATATTAAATGTGTTTTTTCTAAAACGTGCAGTGTGCTGACTCGCAAAAGGACATGACCCCGTGTTTTCTTCAACTAGAAGCTGAATGTAACCATGGTGGATCCGTTCTCATGAAATTCATATTGCTTGTAGAAATTTAAGTTAAAAGGCAACAGTGTAGATTAGTATAATGTACAAGGTCGTTCAAACCGGTACGGACAATGGAGCTACTGACCAAAAGATGTGCAAAGAATTACAGAAGGATGAAATCATACCGGATGTGCTACCTCTGAAGACGTTAATCATATGGGCCAATAAAATGTCTGTAAATTAATATGGGGTGAAAGATTAATGATATAATCTGTTTTCTAACAGGGTAGAGCTAGTGAGGTATAACATTCAACCAATTAAGTTTTAGTGGAATGTACAACGAAAAAGGGATAAAAAGCCATGACACGGGGAGCCATAGAATTTTTAGTTAGGGAAATGCTGTCGAATTGATCCAGAGACTTTGTCACTTTGCCTGGTGACTTTGCTGATTTTTACTTAGAACCATCCTCTTCTTTAGATTGCCCGTTTCACACTTTGCCTCCTTAAGAGGGAAGTGCCCCTTTTCCCTGGGAGCTGAGTTCTACTGATGGTGATTCAACTGATGTCCTGAAGACGAAGAACGAACCTGAGTGCTGACCTACACCTTGGAGAGTAACTATGACAATGAAAATGTGATTTGTCTGTTTGCTTTTCCTTTCTTTCCCTTCTTTTCCTTTTCCTTTCTAGGTACCAACTGCTTATTTTGACAAAGACCATAGCTAGATGTTTTCCAAATTGGTGTTCTAAATTGTTTTGCATGAAGCCCAACATGCCAATGCTAATCAGTGGTTAGGACAGGTGTTCACTAAGCTGACGCAAATAGACAAATTACTGAATCTATGTTTTGTTGAACTGACGCGCCGATGACACTCTGCTAAAGTTGATTTATGTATACGCCGTGTTATGTTCTGATGTTCGCGATTCTCGCCTTAATGAAATATTATCAGAGTTGCCATATTGTGACTATGCTATTTTGTTTCTTGGTTTTAAGATTAACACATCTGCTTTTAGAATTGTAATTAATAGGGAATAAAACTCATAAAATTCTATTAAACTGGTGTGGTCATTCATGGCTGCAAGGTCATGGTGGTGTCCTGAATTGATTAATGTCTTTGACTAAAGTGAAATGCATTGTGGTAATAATTATTGATGACATTATTGACGTATTGATTGACATATTAATTAGCTATCTCGTCCTAAGATGTCTCTCAACTGGGTCAAAAGATTCATTGGCCTTAAACGAGTTCTGATGTACCATAAATTACCATAAAAGGACGTGTTAACAGTTCTTGTAGCAGAGCGACGGTTTGGCCCTTTGGGGCCTCCTAGGATGGAGAATTACTGTTTAGATAGTTTTTCTGAGATACTGCAAATTGGAGAGATGATGTGTTTCTAAATTCCCCATGACTTTCCTGGGATCTCGGAGCCTGCCTAAGTGAGTTGGGAATGTTCTTAGCGTTTTAGCATGTGTAGTGTAGATTTTGCACTTGCTCAGCTTATGCATTTTGCAGGTGATTTGTGAAGATTATGTGTGTTTAGGCCAGGTAATGTTGTTTTAGGAGGAGTGGGCATACTCCACGGTATGAGAGTAGGGAAGTCGGCGTACTTCATATGAGTGTGGCGCTTTGTGCTAAAAAATTATCCACGTGGTTGGTTGGTAATGTACGGACCTGTCGTGGTCTAAGACTCCGGAGTATATTGACAAGTGTAGGAGACACTTTGGTTTATATTGTAATTTGTGCGGTTTAATAGGTCAATCGGGCGTGGTTGACAAGTCGAGTTCGAGTCTAAATGTGTGAATGAAACCTTTGATGGAGATTTGGCAAGTTCTAAAGTGCACTGGAACGAACCATTGACAAGTAGAGAGTAGGATTTGCGGGTCGAATCCTGCTTGCGTATGTGGGAACTGAGAAGGAGAGAGTAGCGGCCGAGGATTCAAGTGAACTTCCTGTAAGGTTCTGAAGCGATTGCATACCCTTACTGTAGTAAACCGACAAATTTGAGTTGTTGTTGTTAAAGGTGCTCGCAGTAATTTTGCATTAGTTTGGTGTGAATCCAGCGAGGGGCGGACAAACCGCAAGACTTTGTCAGCTGCAGTGTGTGTAAGTGTGACGTCAGTGGTGTTGCGCTGGGATAGGTCAGTTGCCGAGAGGGGTCGCGCACGGATTGGCAGCCGTCTGTGAGAGGCAATAGGTTAAGAAAGGTGGGTGAAGAGTGTCCTGGGAATTAAAGTCACTTCCTGATTAAGTACAAAACAAAGTAAAAGACGCAAAGATGAATTTTATCAAAGCTTTTAGGAGCGCTCTGAAATGAGACGCATACATTATGGTGAGTGAAGGGGAGCGTACACCGCCTGAGGGTACTCCAGCTTATATATTAATGGAAGAGAAGGGAGTCGCGCCTTGTTTATGGATGAAACAGTGGAGAAAATTGACAGAAAAAGAGGGATGTTTGGCGTTCCCAGAGCACAGAACGTTCAATACGAGAATTTTAGAGAATTTGAGGTGGATGTTAAGTGTACAAAAGCAACCTCCGTGGCCAGCTCAGTACGAAGCATTAGCAGTCTGGGATTTAATGGCCATTAAACAGAGACAGCAGAAATTCGAGAGGAGAATGAGAAGGACAGAAAAGACCTTAGCCGAGGCTAGATGGGACAATGAGAGCAAAATGTGGAGAAGGGGAATAGTTGATGGACTTAAATTGTTCCCAGCAATAACACAGGGAGACGAGACACAGGGAAAGAAAGCCACCTGCAAGACAGACAAGGACTCTAGCAAACCAAAAGAGACTAAGAGTTCCTGGATAGAAGAAGATGACTCAGATGACGAAGAGTTTTTTAATCAGCTGTTACATGATCGCCAGCCACCTTATGCAGTAAACGACAATGCTCCGAGCACTAGTGCGGGTCCTGGGAACCAGACGCAGGAGAAGGGAGTGACTGATACAGTACAGACTAGTGATACGAGTTTGATACAGAATGGTGTCAGTGTACCCACTGCGCCGGACATGCAGATACAGTTGCAACCTCTGCCACAGATACAGAGAATCTATCCAGACATCCCAGTACTAGCAACTACTACGAATCTGATAGTGCCGCCTGATCCAATATACACAAAACCGAGGTTAGTGCAGATTGAGCCAACTCCACAATTGCTTCCCCAGCTACAGCAACAGCTGATTCTGGGGTACAGTCCAGCAGCAGGACCTCGTTTAGTACCTGCACCAGCTACAGTGAGTCAAGCCTTAGGAGTTACTGCTCCGCGGGGTTTGGGACCAGGTCAGACACCAGCTGCTATATCATTACGAATTACTGTCGGCCCACCAGTGCCATTGTATGCGCAGGGTAAGCCTGGTATGTGTGATCAGGGAGTAATGACCCAAGATGCAATAAGAGGAGGGGCTATAGGAACTCCCCAGTTAATGGGTCCGGGAGAGCAATCAGTTGAAGGACCCAGGTCCTTGTTGGACCTTAGTCTCGCTGAAACACCTTTAGAGGCAATGAGACAGGCATGGCTAGGGGTGCTAACTCCACAGATAATAAGTACGAATGCCTCACAGTCACCAATGATGCATGCAGGGACCATTTCACTGCAAGGTTTTACGGTGCAACAGTTGAAAGAGTGGTTAGAAAAGACTCATGCTTCACAAACTACTGCAGTGACCACAGAAAAATCTGAGAGAGATGAGTACCTAAACTTTGTAAGACTGGGTGTGGAAGCTGCCGAACTAGTGGAAGGGACAATAGGGGTAAACAGATTAGAGTCATACACAGAAGTAGAATTGAGATACCTGTGCCCCAAAATCACTAAAGAAGTGGGCAAGGTGCATCAGAGGTTGGCAAACCTGGCAAACAAACACAATATTGATATTGAGAATACTAAACATTTGAAAAGGAGTTACAGACTAGACTTCGACTCTAAAGATTTTGATCACATGAGGTCGGCCGGAATAAGAGCACATCTTAAAGAAATACTGCAGGGTGCGCAGACCTGGGGAGCCTTAGAAAAGTGGGAAAGCAGATGGGCAAAGAAAAGAGATAAGGAGAAAAGTGACAGTCCGGGATCAAGTCCGACTAAAACTTCACCGGACACTGAGACAGTAAAAATATTACCAATGAGAGAAACAGCTGGAGGGGTTCTAGTCCATGTACTGTGGACTAGGGGAGACATTCTGTCATTCACAAATGATTATCCCAGGTTGAGGGAGAAACCGATAGAGTGGTATCAGCAGACAGATAGGTTTGTGAAACTTGCAAAGTGTCTCTGGGAGGACTTGAATACTTTGTTTGAGATCATTGTTCCACCTGACTTATGGCTTGAGTGCAAGAGAGGTGTGGACTGGCTGACACAGGAACCGTCAAGAGATAAGGTGACTGGAGAACCATCTGAGGAGGTGATGTAGTACTATCATAAAGTGATTGAATTTTTGAAGCAGAAAGTGTCAGCGAAAGTGACCGATTGGCAGAAAATCGACCGGACCTCAAAGGAGGTTCAAGAGTCCACCCATGCTTATTATGAGGGGTTGTTAAAAGCGTTCAAGCATTACAGTGGTACAGAGACTATTGAGCCGAAAGACATGAACCATCTTGTGTTTAGATTTGTTGAAGGACTGAGACCAGAGGTTAGTCAGATGATTAAGAATCATTTGATCTGTTGGCAAGCAAAGCTGATTGATGAGGTGTTGCAGTATGCGAAATACTGTAGTGACGAGATTGAGCTGAAGCAGAGAAAATTGAAGGAGAAGGTGATGGTGATGCAGATAAGGGCAGCGCAGGCAGGTATGCAAGCGAATGGAATCCAGCAGATGGTACAGCAGCAACTGCAAGGGAATGGCGTGTTTCAGGCACAACCAAGAGGCCGAGGTTGAGGTTTTGTGAATCGCGGTCCAGACTTGAATACTGTTGTGGTTCAAAATGAGGTGCAAGGGATGAAAAAGATGTCACCATGTCACGCGTGCGGGGGAGTGAGGCATTGGAAGCGGGAATACCCAAATGCGGTGCATGATGGTGTCGTTCAATAAAGCACTGATGTCAGTACATTTTAAAATGTGAGGGGTCCAAAATTTAGGGGTCAAAATCAAAACTTCCAGAATAACATGGTTCAAATGCAGGGGTTACAGCCCATGCAGCAAACGCTAATGCCACGTGTTCAACCAGCACAAATGCAGCAAGTACAACAGCAGGTTCCCATGCTACCTAGACAGCAAATGCAATTACCATTAGCTCCAATGGGACAGCAACAGGTGATGCTTCCGCAGCAGGTCACAGGCCAAATGATGAGTCAAAATAACACAATACAGCAGTTCCCATTGCGTGGCGAAGATGGAATGAATGATGAATGGTCGGATGACAGTTCTGATAGTGAGGAGTGCAGGCTTGCAGCGTCCCTAGAAGTAGATCAGAGGGGACCCTATGTCGAGGGAAAGGTGATGGGTCACAAGGTTTCATTCTTGGTTGACACGGGAGCTACACGCTCTACAGTCAGAAGTGCAGAGGTTCCGAAATTGCCACTTTCAGGGCCTACCATAAGAGTGGTAGGAGTAGCAAAACAGTATATGACAAACCCAATTACCAATCCGGTTCAAGGTGAGATTGGCAACTTTCAGGGACTGCATAAATTTGTAGTCTGCGATTCGAGTCCTGTATCCCTACTGGGAAGAAACTTACTGTGCAAGATGAAATGTTCAATTACCTGTTCAAATGATGGAATTGAGGTACAGACAAACAGTGATGAGGAGGGGGATGATGGACAGATTACAGAATCAGAAACAGAGACCGCAAATGAAGATTACCCCTTGACAACCCTATTCCCGATGCTTACAGTGACTGACTTGCCAGCTGAGTTGCAAGGAACAGTGACAGAGAAAGTGTGGGACCTGACAGGAAAGGAAGTGGGACTGATAAAAGGAGTGGAACCGGTTAAGGTACAAGTGAAGCCGAATGCAGTGTTTCCCCAGGTGCCGCAGTACCACATGGCACAAGATGTCCTTATTCAGGTGTCGCGGATAATTGCAGACTTTGTAAAGCAAGGAGTTCTGAAGGAGGTATTGAGCAGCCCATGTAATTCACCAATAATGGGTTTGAAAAAGCATTGTGGGAAAGTTCAAATTGTGCAGGATTTGAGAAAAATAAACGAGATTGTGGTATAATGTTGCCCCATAGTGCGAAATCCAGCAGTGATTATGTTTCAGGTTCCGTGTGATGCAGAATGGTTCACAGTTGTGGATTTGTCACAAGCGTTCTTTTCGGTGCCTCTTCATGAGGACAGCCAATTTTTATTCAATATCAAATTCCTGGACAAGGTGTACAGTTGGTACAGAATTCCTCAAGGGTTTTCTGAGTCACCTTCCATCTTCAATCAGATATTGAAGAAGGACTTGGAGTCACCAGAATTGCCTTTTAGTTCGACTCTAGTGCAGTGTATTGATGACTTGCTGATTGCGTCCAGAACAAAAGACGACTGTAGGTATGACACAATTGCCTTACTGAACCATTTGGGAAAGAACAGACATAGGGGGTCATTCCGACCCTGGCGGTCATGGACCGCCAGGGCCGGGGACGGAGGAAGCACAACCAACAGGCTGGCGGTGCTTCAGGGGCAATTCTGACCGCGGCGGTAAAGCCGTGGTCACAAAAGGGAAACCGGCGGTTTCCCGCCGGTTTTCCCCTGCCCCAGGGAATCCTCCAAGGCGGCGCTGCAAGCAGCGCCGCCATGGGGATTCCGACCCCCTTCTCGCCAGCCTGTTCCTGGCGGTTTACACCGCCAGGAAGAGGCTGGCGGGAACGGGTGTCGTGGGGCCCCTGGGGGCCCCTGCAGTGCCCATGCCACTGGCATGGGCACTGCAGGGGCCCCCTAACAGGGCCCCATTAAGATTTTCAGTGTCTGCAAAGCAGACACTGAAAATCGCGACGGGTGCCACTGCACCCGTCGCACACCAGCAACTCCGCCGGCTCCATTCGGAGCCGGCTTCATCGTTGCTGGGGCTTTCCCGCTGGGCGGGCAGGCGGCCTTTTGGCGGTCGCCCGCCCACCCAGCGGGAAAATCAGAATGACCGCTGCGGTCATTTGACCGCGGTACGGTCTTCTGGCGGGGGAACTTTGGCGGGCGGCCTCCGCCGCCCGCCGAAGTTGGAATGACCCCCATAAAGTGTCTCCAAAGAAGCTGCAGTATTGTCAGAAAGAGGTGAAATACTTAGGGCATTTAATTGAAAAGGGGTCCAGGAGAATGTCAAAGGAGAGAGTGACAGCCATACTGCAAATGAAGCCCCCACCGACAAAAAGGGATGTCAGAATGTTTTTGGGAATGGTAGGTTACTGTCGTCAGTGGATTCCCAACTTTTCAATTATCTCTAAACCATTGATAAAGCTGACAGGCAAGGAAACTAAGGATGAACTGTATACCATAGCTTTGTCCGAGGAAGAGCTTGAGTAATTCATGGAATTGAGAGAGTGCATGTGTAGGGCTCCAGCCTTAGGTATGCCTGATTACACAAAGCCTTTTGTACTGTTTTGTCATGAACGTGATGCTTGTTCTTTGTCTGTCTTAACACAGGTCCATGGATGGGCAAACCGCCCTGTAGCATATTTTTCAGCCACCTTGGGCCCAGTCGCATCAGTCTTACCGGGTTGTTTGCGCGCAGTTGCAGCAGTTGGTCAGAGCCTCACACAATGTGAAGGCATAGTGATGGGACATCCCTTAACAGTAATGGTTCCGCATTCAGTTGAAATTCTATTGACCCGAACCAAGACTCAGCACATGACAAATGCCCGACTTACCCGATATGGGACAATTATTCTGGGGTCACCTAATGTCTCCTTAAAGCGATGTACTGTATTGAACCCAGCAACTCTACTTCCTGTTGAAAACACTGAGATTAGTAATTTGGAAGAAGTCGAACAATTGTGCACCACACCCAGACCAGACATTAAAGATATGCAGTTAAAGGAAAATGACTGCATTATGTTTGTTGATGGATCATGTTTGAGAGACTGAGTCAGAATACTAGGAGATGGATATGCTGTGTGTACAATCACTGGCATCATAGAAGCTTCCTTGCTCGAAAGAGTGTATTCCGCACAAGTGGCTGAATTAATTGCCCTTACTAAGGCATGCCACGCAGCTGAAAATCTGAAAGTCACCATCTATACTGACAGCAGATACGGGTTTGGCATTGTAAATGATTTTGGGCAATTGTGGTCACAGAGGGGTTTCATGACCTCTTCTGGTTCTCCAGTGAAGAATGGCGAACAAATTAAGGATTTGTTGCATGCGATTCAGTTACCTCTTAAAATTGCCGCGGTGAAATGCAATGCTCATGTCAAGTCACAGGACTTTGTGTCAATGGGTAATGGTTATGCAGATCAAGTCGCAAGGTTTTGCGCATTGAACTGTATATCATTCAAGGATCAGTGGGAACTATTACCGCAAACTGAAAATGAGACATGTCTGAACTTTGCATTAAGAGTTGTTGAAACATTAGATGAGCTAAAATCACTGCAGGGTTGTGCTAGCAGGGAAGAAAAACGCTCCTGGCAGAGAATGCAATGCGTACAAAGAGCTGATGACTTGTGGGTCTCAGAGGAGGGGAATTTGGTTTTGCCAAAAAGTCTTTTATCACAGTTTGCAAGACTTTGCCATGGTCAGGCACACCTTGGGAGAGACGCAATGATTAGATTGGTCAAAATTGATTGGTTCAATCCGAAACTCAGACAAGCCGCAGAGGTTACCTGTCACATGTGCATCATCTGTCAACAGATGAATGCAGGAAAAGGGACTGTGGTGACTTTGAGCCACATAGGGAGAGCTGGAGGTCCGTTTAGCAAGATGCAAATGGATTTCATTGAGATGCCTGTATGTGGAGGATTGAGGTACGTGTTGGTGATTGTGTGTGTTTTCAGTCACTGGATTTAAGCATACCCTACAAGTAGGAATGACAGTCTCACAGTTGCGAAGCTGTTGCTTAGAGAACTAATACCAAGGTTCGTATTTCCGGTCTCTTTAGAATCAGATAGGGGCAGACACTTTGACAATGAGGTGATAAAGCTCTTGTGTGCTGCATTAGACATTGAACAGAAGTTGCATTGCAGCTACCGCCCCGAAGCATCAGGACTAGTGGAACAGATGAATGGTACTTTGAAGTCGAGAGTGGCAAAAATGTGTGCAGCTACCAATATGAAATGGCCAGATGCATTTACTTTAGTGCTAATGTCAATGAGAAACACACCTGATAATAAGACAGGACTGTCACCCCATGTAATTCTCATGGGCAGAGCTATGAGGTTACCCGCTATACCTGCAAATGCTCTTGTGAATATCACGGATGATATGGTGTTGGACTACTGCAAAGGTTTGGCTGATGTGGTCCGCTCTTTTTCCCATCAGGTGGAGGCCAACACATTGCCACCGATCAGTGATCCAGGTCACACCCTGCAAACCGATGACTGGGTGGTTGTCAAGAAGCACGTAAGGAAGTCGTGTTTGGAGCCGCGCTGGAAGGGGCCATATCAAGTAATACTGACAACAACCACTGCTGTGAAATGTGCAGGCGTTCCAAACTGGATACATGCCAGTCACACAAAGAAGGTGACATGTCCGACTGATGAGGAACTTCAAGTTTCCGACTCAGCAATTCCAGAGAAGGAAGTCTCAGGGCTGGAGAACAGTCAAAGGGGAACTGAGACTGAAGGAGAGCCCAGTGAGAACGGCCTAGAACCTTAAACAGTAGACGAGTTTGAGAAAGGTGACAGTGAGCATATCTCAGTAGAGGCAGCAGGAGAACTAAGTCAAGGAGAGGTTCTCCCAGAAGTTGACGGATGCGGGTTGGAGCTTGAACCCGTTACAGACCCAGAGGAAGAAGGGGAAATATTAGAGGAAGGTCAAAGCACACCGGCATCTCCTGAGCCAGTTACAGGTCCGTCAAGAGAAAGCACCATAGCACAAGAGGAGGGTGCTGTTCAGTGTTCTGAAAGGCCAAGCAGGAAGGAAACGCACAAAGGTGATAACTAGCCAAAGAAACAAGCTGCAAGGGAAAAGATCTTCCCAGGTGAGACGATAGAGGAGGAAATCGATACAACCAGAAAGAAAGATCTAAGTGAAGGAGAGCTGCAGGGTGAACGCAGGCTGAAAAGAAAAAGAGTTGCAAATAGAAGGTCTGCATGCCCTGAATGGGCATATGCAATAACGTCTGAGTGGCAACAAGAATTCTTTGCGTTCTTTTTTGATCGGAAGTACCAGGCCAATACTACGGTACCTGAATTCAACAGGGAAAAAAAGACTGTGCTAAAAGTGAGAAATTGAACTTGAAAGCTGAAAGCTGAGAAAAGAGACTTATAAATTACCGGATGTGACATTTTAAACCTGAATTGACTCTGAAAACCGATTATGAGAAGCTGCTAAACCTGATTTGACAAAAGGGTTCCGGGGTGAGTGAAACACTGCAAATACACGCAGAGAGAAAGAGAGACTTTGCGTTAAGAAGAAAAAAAAAAAAAGCTTTTACATCGTCCTCAAGTTGATTGTTTTGAATGTTTCTGCTATCTGACTCTTTACAGATCATGGCTTACACTAGAAGTAGTTGCAAAAAGGGTAAAGTGTGTGATTGGTTAAGTGTTATATTGGGTATTGTGTGTGCAATAATAATTGTAGGTGTGATTGTGGGAATGCCATGGTTGGATAAGAAAGTGACTAACAATGCTTCAAAACCTGAGACTGCTACACTAACTCCGTGGGAAAAGTTCGAGCAAGATACAAAATATTTGCATGAGGGAACTAATTCAAAGGGGTAACTTTCTACTAATGTCTTCTATCACTTACTGAATGAGTATGTTGATACTATGTATGCAATGAACTGTTATGTGTGCACAAAGATTCCTTCATCAGTACAAGAGGGGGTCACCTATCATAGTCTGCCATTAACCTACGGGGTAAGCTGTAGTTTGTTACTAACAAGATTCTATGACCAGGAACATGTGCAATACTTTTATTCAAATTTGGATGTGGTGTTTTCCTTTGTGCCTTTGATTGAGTTTCTGAACAAGTTAGCTAAAGAGCATAGTATAAAATTAGTTAGAGGTTTCTTTGAGCCGACACTGACATTTGGGACAGCTGATGCACAGCGCAACAATTTGACCTGCTTATTAACACCTGCAGAGAAAAGATTTTTAGATCACACTGATGATAGACGCCAAGCAATTAAAGAAAGGCTACAAAAGGGATTAGAGAAACGCACATATGCAAATGATTATGCTTATACCGCAATAAAGACGCAAGGCAAGTTAGCTATAGACGCATTTCATGTAGATAGACTTTGTATATATAGGCCGAAATCTGATTATGACACTTCATTTGTGGGAGCGGGTGAATGTAGGCATGTGTTTTTGTTTCAGAGTAAGTGGAAATTCATGTTAAATGGACAGGATCTAGCGATCCCTGGGATCTATTATATCTGTGGGCTTAGTGCTTATTACCGTCTCCCTAAGGGATGGTATGGGACATGTTATTTGGGGATAGTTTTCCCAAAGATATACCAGATTGATGACTTAAAGCAAATACCTAAAATGTCTGAATTACAACATTCTAGACAAAAACGAGAGACAGCGGCTGCTGTCGTTGGTGACATATTTGGAGCCATAATTCCTTCAGTAGGGGTTATCTTAAACTCCATAAAGATCCGAAAGTTGTCTACTATTGTGGATAACATGCTGACAAATTTCACAGGGGCTATACTCTTGATGGATACTGAACTTTCTGCGGAAAGAGCTATGACTCTTCAAAATCAGCTTGCTTTTGACATTCTTTAGCAAAGAGTGACGGAGTCTGTAAGATGCTTAACGTGCGTCATTGTTGCTCATTTATTCCAGATAACAGTAAAAAGATTAGAGGTATGTTTACTAACTTAACTAGAGATAGTACAGATTTGAAAGATTTGAAAGAACCTGGAGTTTGGGAGAAAGTTGGAAAAGGAATTACCAGAGTAGGGAGCTGGTTTAGTAATATTTGGAATGGGGTGCTTGCAAAAATATTAGGGGGTCTATTAATTGTCTTAGTTTGTTTATTGGGGTTATGGGGAACATGTACAATTAATGTAAGAATTAGAAGAAATTGGATCAACTGTAACAAAAGGAATGAGGAAAATGAAAGGGAGAAAATGTTTAATGAAATGTTGGGAAAGCTCACACAAAGGCCAAGATGTTGAAATGTGCATTATGCGCAAGGTGAAAAATTGAATGTGAAAGGTTGAAAAGGAGAGTTTTTTTTGTGATGACGAACGTCATCAGAGGAGGGACTGAGAGAGAGTAGTTTATATAATCTATATTAACATGAAAAGTTTATGAACTAGTATGTGATAATGCCGCATAGAAATCATATTAATATGTTTTGCTTAAACGTGCACTTGAAATGTGACCACAGGGACTGGCCGCCAATGTATCCAGGGACTAATAAAAATGACTGATGCTTATGAATTTTTTGAATTAAAGTATGGTTTTGTACCAATTATTAATGATTATGTTATTAAAGGTTTTCTAAATAAATCTTGTAGGCCTTAAGTTAGCATGAACCGAAGCCTAGCTCCCTGGCTCTCATATTAAATGTGTTTTTTCTAAAACGTGCAGTGTGCTGACTCGCAAAAGGACATGACCCCTTGTTTTCTTCAACTAGAAGCTGAATGTAACCATAATGGATCCATTCTAATGAAATTCATATTGCTTGTAGAAATGTTTAGTTAAAAGGCAACAGTGTAGATTAGTATAATGTACAAGGTCGTTCAAACCGGTACGGACAATGGAGCTACTGACCAAAAGATGTGTAAAGAATTATAGAAGGATGAAATCATACTGGACGTGCTACCTCTGAAGACGTAAATCATATGGGCCAATAAAGTGTCTGTAAATTAATATGGGGTGAAAGATTAATGACATAATCTGTTTTCTAATAGGGTAGAGATAGTGAGGTATAACATTCAACCACTTAAGTTTTAGGGGAATGTACAACGAAAAAGGGATGAAAACCCATGACACGGGGAGCCATAGAATTTTTAGTTAGGGAAATGCTGTCGAATTTATCCAGAGACTTTGTCACTTTGCCTGGTGACTTTGCTGATTTTTACTTAGAACCATCCTCTTCCTTAGATTGCCCGTTTCACACTTTGCCTCCTTATGAGGGAAGTGCCCCTTTTCCCTGGGAGATGAGTTTTACTGATGGTGAATCAACTGATGTCCTGAAGACGAAGACCTGAGTGCTGACATAAACCTTGGAGAGTAACTATGGCAATGAAAATGTGATTTGTCTGTTTGCTTTTCCTTTCTAGGTATCAACTGCTTATTTTGACAAAGACCATAGCTAGATGTTTTCCAAATTGGTGTTCTAAATTGTTTTGCATGAAGCCCAACATGCCAATGCTAATCAGTGGTTACGACAGGTGCTCACTAAACTGACGCAAATAGACAAATGACTGAATCTATGTTTTGTTGAACTGAAGCTAAACACTCTGCTAAAGTTGATTTATGTACACGCCGTGTTATGTTCTGATGTTCGAAATTCTTTCCTTAATGAAATGTTATCAGAGTTGCCATATTGTGACTATGCTATTTTGTTTCTTGGTTTTAAGATTAGAACATCTTTGGTTTTAAGATTAACACATCTGCTTTTAGAATTGTAATTAATAGGGGATAAAACTCAAAACATTCTATTAAACTGGTGTGGTCATTCATGGCAGCAAGGTCATGGTGGTGTCCTGAATTGATTAATGTCTTTGACTAAAGTGAAATGCATTGTGGTAATAAATATTGATGACATTATTGACGTATTGATTGACATATTAATTAGCTATCTCGTCCTAAGGTGTCGCTCAACTGGGTCAAAAGATTCATTGGCCTAAAACAAGTCCTGATGTACCATAAATTACCATAAAAGGATGCGTTAACATTACCACTCTGGTTGTTTTTATAGAACACTCTGGGAGGCTGAAGTAGAACACAGGGGAATCAACTGACAGGCTGCTCCTGTTGAAGTACAATAGGAAGATATTTGAGAACTCACTTTAAAATGTGTCCTAATTTTTCTTCCTACAGCACTAACCATAATTTCTGTGACAAAATGAACCCCCTCATTTTGTTCCTTTCCAAATAAATATTTGAAGTTTTACCAGTTTGATTCAATCAAGATGGATTCGGGTGTGCCATTTATTTGTCGGAAGTAAGACTGTTAGCACTCTAGTTGTTCTTTAGAATACTTTGGGAGGCTGCAGTAGAATGCAAGAATCATATGACAGGCTGTTCCTGTTGGAAGTACATGTTTTACTGAGAATGACAAACTTAATTCTCATATGGCTGAGAAAGACAGTGTGAATTTATAGACAATATGCTCTCATTTTACCTTCTGAAATACCTTTCATAACCTCTATGGCAAAATCATGAACTGTTTTCTCATAAACATAATTCATGAAATCCGACCAGAAGGCTTTTTATCAGGATAAAATCACCTTAGCAACAAATGAGTTATATTATAACTAAAATCTGTTATCATCATTTATAGAATCTCCTTTTGTGACTCTCAAAATCTGCCATTCTCTACAATGCATTTCATTGGGGTGCTATCATGTATATTGGTCCCAAGATGGCTCACAGCACTTTCTGGTTGAAGTGCCGACAGCCAATCAGATCTCACCATGAGATATGTGCTTAGGCTCCTCCCAGTTATACAAATGCAGATTGCCTTTAATATCTTGAAAACTACTGAACGGATTTATACCAAATAAAAAAAGGGTCATCTGTGGACCAAAAGCTACCTTTTTGCCACATTTGCTTTGGGCTGCAGGTGTGTCTAAAGAGTCTATGAGAAAAACATGGGAAACACACTTTTTTCTCATCCCCCTTTTTCTCACCTCCTGCTTGACAGATCACCTCAAAACTTTCCATGCACAAGTCCCCAGAAGGCGCTTTAAAAAAATGTTTTCATGAAGATTAGTCAAGTGGTGCCATAGATGTATCTAAGTAAATAAATGCTTTTTCTATGGAAACTAGGTTCTAACTATAACTACCTACTGGTAACTGCCAGTAAGTGAACTATATATCTCTCTATATATATATATATATATATATATATAGATAGATCAAAAGTCTAAAGGGCATATTTATACTAGTTTTGCGCCAAATTTGCATCATTGTTTTTACGCAAATTTGGTGCAAAACTAACTCCATATTTATATTTTAGCGCTAGACCCGTCCAGCGCCACAATTATAGACTTAAAATCATTTTTGGGATGTGGAAACCTACCTTGCGTCAATGAGATGCAAGGTAGACGTTCCCAGGCAAAAAATGACTCTATGGCCTTCATGCATGGGGGTGAGGAGGGGTCAAATAATTGTGCAAAGCTTGCTTTGCACCATTATTTAATGCCTGGGTCAGGGAAGGCGTTAGGGAACCTGTGGGCATATTTCCATGGTGCAGCACCTTGGGATAAGCCCACACGTGCACTCCCAGGCCCCAAGGACACCCCCACCCACACCAGAGGGACAGTGGAGGATGGGGGACCCCATCATAGGTAAGAACAGGTAAGTATATTTTTTTTAAGTGCTATTAGGGGCTCTGAAATGGGGCCCCCCTACATGGCACTGCGTGCAGTGGCCATGCCCAGGGGACCCTGGTCCCCTGTGCTGGCCATTCGGGTGGCGGGCATGATGCCTGTCTTTTCTAAGACAGGAGTCATGTGGTATGGATGGTTTTGCATCAGAAAATGACGCTAGGCTGGTTAGAGGCATTTTTTTTACTCTAACCTGCCTAACATCATTTTTTTGTACAAAACCCCTTCTCCCATACTTCCACCACTACCTGGCTAATGTATTTTTTTTTTTTGCACTAGTCTACCTTTTGCGCCAGCTTGCACCATTTCATAAATATGATGCCCGGCTGGCACTCAAGAATGATGCAAGCCGGTGTAAAACTTTCTGATGCAAAACTGAGTTAGTGCAGTTTTGAACTAAAAAGTATAAATATGCCCCTAAGTTTATGACTTTTTGGTATTCACAAAGGTAAATTACGAGTAGTATCTTTACGTCTGCACTCGGAGCCGAATCTCCGCACTTGGGACAAAGATCTACCCTGAGTGCGGAGATTCCACTTCGGGTGCGTAGAGTACACTCCAGGTGTGGAGATTCTGCCCTGAGTGGGGACATCAAGGGGTTACTCGTATCTTACCTTTGTGAATACCAAAAAGTAATAAACTTAGACTTTAGGTCTAAACATAGACCAAAAGTTTAAGTTTACTTTTGTGACTTTAGTGCATAGTGTTGAAAATAAGATGAAGACTAATGTTTAAAAAGAACAATACAAATCACTGAATTTTGATTTTTAATTTTCTTAGCTAACTATAACTTGCACCTCCGCCATGCACTGACTATGAAATCACACTTAATATCACTAATATTGTGTTACATGACACTTTTTAATAACATCACTGATGATATCTCAGATTAAATCATTGATGACATCACTGTTATATGCAGAATAGAGTTACTGTGTTTACTTTGTGTGCACCTTTGACACAGAAATAGAGTAAGTCTTGCAGGGAAGAGTGGTGCACCATTTACAAAACATTACATTTTGGGTTAGAAGTATGACTTCATTTTAAACAAGATAAATGCTGAGCACACCTGATGTGGTTTGTAGAGGTATGTTTGAAAGTAAGATGAGGGTTAAAGCCAAAGCCTCTATGAAAAAATCTGTGAAAAAAGCCACATCTTCTGTTGACAAGAGATGATCTAGTAGTGGACATCTAGGATGTGTTCTGGGCTATGTCAAATAGTATAATACAGAGCCATTCTAAGTGGTGAGGAATTGTATAAGGTGTGGATGTTTGTTCTAGAACTCTGATGAAGATTTTAAGGCACTATAGATTATTGAATAATATAGAATATAGGGGTGTCACACTTGGAGTTGGTTTACCTCGTACTGTTGTTGTAAGGGTGGCTGTAAGGCAGAATAGCATTGTGTTCATGCGTATAGTGCAGGTTACTAAGCTACAGAGTGTTGTCCATAGAGCTTGGCTTAAGCTATCTTTTAGGAACTATGTACATGCCAACCTCTTGACTCAAAACTGTGGGTTATGTGAATTTTAAACAAGGTAATCCCATTAAGGTGAACAGAGAATTGGCATCAAGTGTAGCATGTTGAATTACTTCAAGTCCAAAACCCCACAACCTCTATAAAACCTTGTCACAGTGTTTGTCTGATGTCATCAGTGATGTCATTAATGATATCATTTGAGATGTATCAGCAATGTTATCAATAACATAATGTAATTTACCATAGAACAGGTCGTGTAATATATTAGATCATAAGCAGCATATTGCAGGGTGAATTTCAGTGTTTTTTTTATTTTTAAGCATTAGTTTTTACCTTATTTCCATACTTAACTACTGGAATATTTTAACCTTTGTTTTCTTTGTGGAGTTTTAGGATTTATTTTTACATTAACAAAACTCTTATTACCATCCCTAACAATAAAGTCACTTTAGCCTCCATTTCTTTTCGAGTGAATTTCAGGAATTTTTATTATGCACTGTGAGGGGTTAGCTATAGGACCAGGCAATCAGCAAAGCCCTAAACACAACCCCCTGTGGCTGCCAAATTTGGTGTAATTCTCTTCAGCAGTTCAGACTGTAGTCAATGTCTAACATCACTATGGGAATTCAAATGAGAAGTGCCCCTCCTTTTTCTTAGCCCTCACTTGATGGGTCACCCTGAAACTTCCCATGCACAACAAGATACTTGGGCATACCTTTTGAAAACATTTCTGAAGATTCTTCAATCTGTGGTAAAGATGTAGGCAAATCAAAAAACACTTTTTCTATGGCAACTAGGTCCTAACTATAACTACCTACTGGTAACTACCATATATATATATATATGTGTGTGTATATAAATATATGTATAACTACATAAATAATGTGTATATGTATATATATATATATATATATATATATATATATATATATATATATATAGAGAGAGAGAGAGAGAGAGAGATAGAGCTCCTCGAAAGCAGAACTTATACTGTTAATTTTATTATTATTTAATAACTTTAGATAACCTTATTAGGTGGTATTACATATGTGGGATGAAGCAAATAATGGTGAGACCGTAGAGTCATGGCATTCATTGTCTGTACTAACCATGGGACAAGTAGGTGCACCTTCACATGAGAAAGGCTACTTGATAGACCTGCTATTTACTTTGAAGGAAATTCTGGGAGTGGGAGAACCTACAGAATTGGCATGATCAGACCATTTTGGCTTTCTTTTTCTATCAAACATTTTCAAATAGAGCTCCATCAATATTAAAGTAAGACAGTAAGTTGGTTGTTTCAGGACAAAAGAGAGAATCCTTGATAATGCCCCTGGAGCAATGCATTCAATCTACAAACGTCCACGATATTGATTTAATTAAACAAGTGAATAATTAAAAAAATTAGGTCACAAAGGCATTAAACTGAATTGCCCTACAAAAAAGGAGCACCAAAAGAAAACTTTCATCGGCCCCTTGGTACTCACAAGAGTTGGTAATTGAAGAGAAATTTTTTTACAAATGTGAAAGGAAATGGAGGGAATTATATTCTGAGGAAGATGGAGCCAAGTATAAAATAAAGCTAAACATTTACAAAAAAATGATGTAATTTGGAGATATTTAAAGGAGAAAAGTTTAAGTGGTAGTAACCCCAGGAGGGGAGTTTTAAGATCATAAAAAGTTTGAGCTTTCACTCAATCTGTCTCCCAAAATCAGTCTCTTTGTGTGAATTGTTTATAGTCTTTTTTTTAAATAGTAGAGAAATTCAACTAAAGTTTTTCAGAGTCAGACAATCTGGATAGTGAACTTAACACAACCTAAGTTAGAAGCAATACTAACAAATGTAACTTATTGAACCAGGAGACATTGCAGCCTTTAATGAGGCCCATCAAATTAGCCTCTTCTTTACATCCCTGTCCAGCATCTTGTTTTCAATTGGGAGCGGATGTGTTGGCACCCGCTATTATGGAGTTATGTAATCTGCCAATTTCCAGAATTAGACAAACAAAATCCCACCTGACCTGTCTTGTTTCACATACGACTCAAGTTGCAAAATGATTTGACCAGAAATGATAGTTTCACCACAATCATGTTTTATAAATAATTTATTTTATTTTCTCTTTCTTTTTTTCACAAGGTCCTCTTAGTAAATTTTATAACACTTCATTTCTTTTACAAAATCATTGATTCTATAAAACTCTTTTCCTCCATAAAACATATGATGTACATTACATTTCATTGCATCATTGAAACATACAATGAGCAGCTAAGGACCCCATATTGATATTTTATCTTTTAAAGGCAACAATATAACATGCATAAAAACGTTTTTTTTTTACTCCTTCCACCCTATACCCTGAATCCAGTCCACTCACTCCAACATTTATACGCAAACCTACATCATCTTACTCATACCTTACATCCCCACTCAAGCCATTTTACCCTATCCCCTACAAAAATGAACTTGAAGAAAGATCTTCAATTTCAACAACTGTTAGGTTGTGGGCTGAGATGTTTTTACAATATCTGTCAATGCATGTTTCAATGGTATACAATCACTACCAATCCACCTTCATCAGGACCACTGTGAATGCTGACTTTATTACTAATGAATTTTATGTATTTTGGGTTAAGAATTTGCATAGAATTTGACTAATATAGAAATAATGTGTGACTTTAAAAAATGTACCTACCTGAGTGGCCGTCATTCACTACAAAGTGTCATTAATAAATGCATATTAATTGAAGTGCCTACGTTTAGGTTATTGTATTAGTGTGTTATATTAATGATTTTGCATTATGTATTTGCTTTATTAACTATAGGCCTTAAGTTAGCAAGGTTTGGGCCTACTTTGCACAGCCTCATGTCAAGCTGCATTGTTTAATAAAATCGTGGGAATGTATATCTAGAGAAATTAATTAATGTATTATTTTCACTGCATTGACCAAACGTTTGCAAATGTCTTTTACTTTTATCATGAGAACTGCCCACTAGAATATCTTGTATTAGTAATTGCTACACTGTATAGTTTGATGAGTGAGACAGCAATGCAGCAATGTTCTCAGGAGCTAACAATGGATGCACTGACTGGAGTACAGATGGATACAAAATGTTGCCTGATGGGCCTGATGGTGGTAACAGGAGAAAAGGAACGAATCATCGACATGTGAAAGACAGTTTAGTTATATCTTAGACTGGGGAATGAATCCCTTTTGGAATAACTGTAAAAGGATGATTCCTTGACCAGTGGCAGAGTGGGAAGTTCTTTAGGTGATTCTAACTTAGCCTGACTGCAGAGAGAACTGCACCCTTTTTCCTACTTTGACTTCCTCAGCAGAGGATAATTTTTTTCTGTAAGGGGAGCAGAACAGTTCCTGATTATTTATTTCCAAGTTTAACTGTTTTGCTTAAAATTCTGAATCTGATCCCTTAGATATTCCTTTTTAATGGTTCGGATAGCTTAGAGCCCCCGTTTTCTGAACCATCCCCTTCCACTGCCTATTGCTGATGCTGATGCTGACGCTGACCGAACAGCTGTCCAACTGATGAAGATAATCGCAGCTTGCTGATCCATGTGAGGAGAGGTATAACAAAATGCTATTATTCTCGTTGTAAGCCTGTCTTTTGTTTCTAAGTACGAACCGCTAATTTGAATGGGCCCAAGCTAGATGTTTTTCCGCATTTGCTTTGACTAAATTGTTTTGCATGAAGCCCAAATATGCCATTCTAATCAGAAGGTTAGCTAGGGAGATCCAGAAATGTTCACAAATTGCTATTAACAAAGCACTGAGGTTGATCACTTGCTGAACCTAGATGTATGCTATTTCTATTGCATAGTCGTTCTTACTTTGAATTTGTACTGTGACTTTCGAATGCTTAGTGATCAATGCATTGGTTAAATTGAGATTCTTTAGAAAATTTGGTCAACCAGTGTTGTTGTTGTATGTCTAGTAGTTGGTTTTTTGACTCATTTACGTGATATGAGCATTGTTAATATAGGGAAATAAACGTTCTAACTTTTACATAAAGGTGTGGTTATTCAAGGCCAAATGGGTCATGGTGTGAGAAGATTTCTGACTCAAAAGGTATTTGATGTTGTTTTCTGATGTTGTTGATGTAATTGCATTGTATTTGGGATTTATGGTGGGAATTACTCTAAGTGCAGTCAAAAGGTCCATCGAATCTCTAAAGCATCCCCTTATAATAAATTAATAATAAAAGACCAAATAAGGACACTCGCGCTTACAGAAATGGCAGCAGAGTAGGATGGTTAGTCTCCTTAAGAGCCCATCATTAGGCCTGGTGAATGGTTTGTCTCCTTAAGAGCCCATCATAAGGTCCTTTTTCACTTTAGAAATAGTAAGAGAGTTTTGTTTCCTAAGAAGTGGTAAAAGAGTTGGATGGGTAGGCTCCTTAAGATATCAAATTAATCCACAGATTTGATAAGAGAAATTAGTAAGGGTTAAGATTTTCAGATTTAATGATAGACAGTTTAAAGAAAATGTCGCCCTAAGAACCTACCATGACTTTCCCAGCACCTTGGAGCTTGCCAATGCCTGTTTGAGGATGTTCTCGGTGTTCTAGTGACAGTGTGAATGAAATAGGTTTTGCACTTGCACAGCTTAAGCAAATCGCAGGAGAACTGTGATGTTTGTAAGGGTTTAGGTAGTCTGCTTACTCCAGATGAAGTTGTTAAAGGAGTTTGCATACTCCGAAGTGTGAGAGTAGGGAAGTTGTCAAACCTCACATGTGTGTGGCGCTTTGTGCTAAAAAATTGTCCACATGGTTGTTGGTAAACGGACCCTGCGTGGTCTAAGACTCTGGGGTATTGAATATGTGTATGAGACACTTGGTTTATTGTTGTAATTTGTCTGTTTAATAGGTCAATGGGGCTGGTTGACAAACTCAAGAGTGTGTGTTAAGGTAAGTGAAAGATTTTCAACTGAGATTTGGTGAGTCCTATGTGCACGAAGACAGACCCAATGATCAGTTGAGAGTGAAATTTGCTGGTCGAATTTTGCTTGCGAGTCAGGGAAACTAAGATAGAAGGAGTATCTGTTAGAGAGAAATGCCACAGTGAAAAATCAGTAAGGTTTCTGAAGCGACTGTGTTACCCTACCTGTAGTAAACAGACAAATTAGTTTTTGATTTTGTTTAGTGCTCGCAATATTTGCATTTAGGTTGCATGAATTTGAGTTGAGGAAGACAAACTGAAAGACTTTGTTGGGCACTATACATGTGAGTGTGACATCACTGGAGCCGCGCTGAGATAGGTCGGTTAGTGAGAAGGGTCACAAATGGATCGGTAGACAACCCTGAAGTGTAATTGCTTGAGAAGGTCAGAGACAAAGATTTTGGGATTGAAAGTCACTTCCTGATTTGATTGAAAGTAGCGTAAAATATTGAAGATTAAATTTTTCAAAGCTTTAAAGGGGAGACACGTTTATTCCAACTAGAATAGGGAAATTACACCACCAGAAGGTACACCCACCTGTATTGTATGTTAAGAACACGGTGCTGCGCCATGTCTTTGGCTGAAACAATGCTACAAAGAGACAGAGAAAGATAGGAGCTAGCACTTCCTGTCCATGGAACATTTAATTTGAGGATTTTAGAGAATTTCAGGAGAGTACTGTATGATTTGAAACCTCCTCTGAGACCAGGACAATTTGAAGCATTAGCAATTTGAGAACTAATAGCTAGACAGCACCAGCAACTGAAATTTGAGAGAAGAATGAGAAAAGCTGAGACAACACTCGCAGAGGCTAGATGGGATAGTGAGCAGAAATTTTGGAGAACTGAGAATTTACAGGGAATTAAGCTACTTCCTGCAATTCCACAAGAGAACGGGAATGAGACTAAAAAGAGTACTAGGAAGAGGAATTCTTACCCTTTAGACCGAAAGAGAGCAAAAATCCACAGTGTCTAGGAAGTCTTTGACACACAATGAAGAGTCAGATGATGATGAGTTTATTTTACAGTTATTGAGAAATCGACCCCCACCATATGCAGCACAAGAGAGAAGTTCTATTACCACTATAGGCCCTACAGCTCTGATACCAATTGAATCGTCACAGAGCCAAATTCAAGTTAGTCATAATACTCCAGCTACTTCAGTGGCTCAAAGGCCTATGCCACAGATGAACATTCCCAAAATGTACCCAGATGTACCTATTATAGATACTGCAACAAACTTAGTAGTGCTGACATGACAAGTTTACCAGAAGCCGACTTTGATTCAGATAGAGTCTACCTCAAAGTTGATGTCCCCGATACGGACACAGACGGTCCCGAGATACACTCACATATCAGGATCATAGAAAGAGATGTCTGCATTGACAAGTCAGAATACAGGAATAGTGTACCAGAGAAATCCAAATGCCTGATCAAGTCCCGATGCAGTGTCAGTACCAGTTGCTGAAGGTCCTGTCATACCGTTGTTCGGCCAGGGAAACAATAAGAACAGTGAGCAGAAAATCCTGAACCCGAACATAGAGAGGGAAAGACTCGAGGAGGGTGTGAGAATGATAGCTCCCATGAGACCAACGTTTGATGGAACAGATCTGTTAATTGATTTAAGTCCTTTCAGGACTCCTCCAAATAAGGAGGTGAGATCATACATAGGTCCTAATTTAAGCACGGTGACACCAATGACCCCGAACCTAACATTACAGCAAGTGCCAGTTGTGAGCCAGAACAACATTTCGTTACAAGGTTTGACAGCTCAACAGTTAACTGAATGGTTAGAGAAGTTGAGTAACACTCAAGGGGATTCCAGTGGAGGAAGTGCCCTGAATGTAACCAGGCTTAGCTTAGAAGCAGGAGACCTGATTGAAGGAATGATGGGATTATAAAGGATTGACACATGCAGAGAAGATGAGTTGTGTTACTTATGGAAGCTGATTACTAACAAAACAGGAATAGTACATCAGCAATTAGCAGACTTAGCAGAAAAATATGATATAGGAATTGAACAAACAAAGCACTTGAAGAGAAGTTACAGGTTAGATTTTGACTCAAAGGAATTTGAGAACATCAGAGTCCTGGAAATGAAAATTCACATTAGAGAATTAATTCAGAGCATTGAAACATGGGGAGCATTAGACAAATGGGAAGGCAAAGGAAAGAGACAAGAGGAAAAGGTATTCTGCAAATCTTACCGCAATGTGCAGTAGGTTGAAGACCTGGTGAAAATTCTCCCAATGAGGAATTTCGTCCATGTCCCTTGGAGCAGAAGTGACATTCTGTCTTTTACAAATGATTATCCCAGGTTTAGAGGGAAGCCAGTAGAGTGGTACCAGCAAACAGATAGGCTTGTGAAACCCGCCAAATGCCAATAGTGGTTCCAGCAGATTTATGGGTAGGGTGCAAGAGGAGCATAGATTGGCCTCCAAGAGAACCTCAGAGAGATCCAGCAACAGGTGCTCCATCCCCTAATGTAATGAAATATTACTATAATGTGATTGGATTTTTGAAAATGAGACTTTTGCCCAAGAACATTGAATGGCAGAGAATAGACAGGACAGCCTAGGAAGCGAATGAGTCAATACATTATACTATGAGGGATTGTTGTAGTCATTCAAACATTACAGTGCCACAGAGACAATTGAGCCGAAATAAATGATTCATTTTGTGTTCAGATTTGTTGAAGGATTGAGACCCGAGATTAGCCAGATGATTAAGAGTAATTTGATCTGTGGCAAGTGAAGCTGATTGATGAAGTATTGCAGTATGTAAAGTACTTTAGTGATGAGATTGAATTGAAGCAGAGAAAGTTGGAAGAGAAGGCAATGGTGATGCAGATTAAAGTGGCACAAACAGGGATGCAGGGAATTTTTACGCAGCAGCAGCAAGGAAACATGTTGTTTCAGAATCAAGTAGGAGGTAGAGATCATGGTGGAATTGGAAATGTGAACCATAGTCCTGATTTGAATACTGTGGTTGTTCAGAATGATGTGCAAGGGATGAAGAGATAGTTGCATGTCACTCTTGCTGTGGCCTCAGACATTGGAAACAGGAGTGTGGATGTTAGTACAGGAAGGTGTTGTTCAGCAAACAAGCAAAATCAATTCTTTCCCAAATATGAGAGGATTGAGTATGAGAGGTCACCATCCATATTTTAAAAGTTCAGTGAGTCAGGTGCAAGGTTTTCAGCCCATGTAACAGATGAAAGTGCCACATTTGCAGAAGCCCTAGTCTTAGCAAATGCAACTGCAAGTTCAAATGGTACCTAGACAGCAAATTCAAATACCCCAAACCCCTATGGAGCATCAGCAGGTGATGCTTCCTCAGTAGGTCACATATGAAAGGTTTAATCAGAGTAATAACACAGTACACCAATTCCCCTTACACATTAAGGATGGAATAAATGATGATTAGTTGAGTGAGAGTTTGGATGAAGAATAATGCGTCTTTGCAGCTTCACTAGAGGTAGATCAGAAAGGTCTGTACGTGAAGGGAACAGTAATGGGTCACAAAGTCTCATTTCTAGTTGACACAGGAGCTACACGCTCTACAGTGAGAACTGAAGAAGTTCTAAATCTGCCCCTTTCTTCGAAAACTGTCCAGATTGTAGGAGTTGCAAACCTATAGTTGACCAACCCAATTACAGAACCTGTTCGGGTTAAAATTGGCAACTTTAAAGGATCACACATATTCGTAGTTTGTGACTTGAGTCCGGTATCCTTACTGGGAAGGGACTTGCTATGTAAGACCAGATGTTCAATTACTTGCTCAAATGATTGAATTGCCATTCAGACAAATAGTGATGATGAAGAAGACTTGTCACCAGAACCTGATGATGATACAGTGACCGAGGAGTACCCTTTGATTAGTTTCTTTCCAGTTTTCACAGTGAAAGATCTTCCTTCTGACTTACAGGGAACAGTTAAAATGAAAGTGTGGGATTTTACAGGAAAACACATTAGTCTAATCAAAGGAGCCGAGCCAGTTATGGTCCCAGTCAAGCCAAATGTGATTTTTCCCCACATTCCTCAGTATCACGTGACACCAGAGACGATTGAAGGGATTGTACCCATAATTGCAGAATTTGTAAACCAGGTGTTCTGAAAGAGCTGCTGAGCAGCCCATGCAATTCACTGATAATGGGATTGCGAAAGTCATACGGGAAATTTCAGATTGTTCAATATTTAAGGAAAGTAAATGATATTGTGATTAAGTGTTGTCCTGTGGTGCCTAATCCAGCAGTGATATTGTTTCAGATCTCATGCAACGATGAATGGTTCACCGCAGTAGACCTGTCACAAACATTCTTTTCTGTACCTCTTCATGAGGATTGTCAATTTATTTTCTGTTTTAAATTCTTAGATTGAGTCTACTGTTGGTGCAGAATTCCTCAGGAGTTTTTAGAGTCACCATCCATTTTCAACCAGATCTTGAAAAAGAATCAGGAGTCATGGGAAATACCTTTCCAATCTACATTAGTACAGTACATCGATGATTTAAGAATTGTGTCAAAGACTAGGGAAGCATGCAAGTATGATACTATTTCCTTACTGAATCACTTAGGGAAGAAAGAGCATAACGTGTTCCCAACTTAATTGCAGTACTGTCAGAAAGAAGTGAAGTATTTAGGCCACCTAATTGAGAAGGCAACTAAGAAAATCTCCAGAGAAAGGGTCACAGCCATATTGCAGATGAATCCCCCAGCAACACAGAGAGATGTCAGGATGTTCTTGGGGATGGTGAACTATTGTCACCAGTGGATTCCCCCTTTTTCAGTCATTTTGAAGCTGTTGCAGAAACTGACACACAAAGAAGTTACTGATCCCCTAGTGTTAGACCAAGCTTGTATGAAAGCCTTTACTGAGTTGAGAGAAAGCCTGTGCAAAGCCCTGGCTTTGGGAATGCCTGACTACACAAAACCCTTCATGTCGTCTTGTCATGAGTGTGATGCATGTTCTTTGTCTTTCTTGAATCAAGTCCATCGTGGTTTTAACCTCCCAGTAGCATATTTCTCAGCCACTTTGGACCCAGTTGCAGCAGCTTTACCAGGCTACTTGCGAACTGCTGCTGTGGTGGGACTGAGCCTCACTCAGAGTGAGAGCATTGTGATGGGACATACTTTAACTGTCATGGTCCCTCACTCCATTGAAGTTTTACTAACCAGAACCAAGACTCAGCATCTAACAAATGCCAGGCTGACACGTTATGAGATGGTATTCCTGGGTTCCCCCAATGTAACACTAAAAATATGTACAGTGCTTAACCCAGCAACCTTACTTCAAAAAGAAAATATTGAAGTTGACAAATTGAAAGAAATTGAACATGACTGTCTGGAAGTAACTGATTTGTGCATAAAACTGAGACACGACATTCGATATACTCGATTGGAAGAAAATGATCAAATTATTTTTGTTGATGGTTCCAGTTTAAGGGACAACATGGGAACACTGAGAGCAGGATATGCTGTGTGTACAATTTCTGGTATACTCGATAGCCCTGGCTTCGATGATGGTATTCTGCACAAGTGGCGGAATTGGTAGCCCTTACTAGAGCATGCCATGTTTCTGCACAGCTTAAAGTTACCATTTATACTGACAGCCAGTACAGATTTGGAATAGTCCACAACTTTGGCCAGCTGTGGTCACAGAGAGGTTTCCTGACCTCTTCTGGTTCACCAGTTAGAAAAGGTGAGATAATTCATGAGTTGTTACAAGCTATTCAAATGCCTGAAAAGATTGCTGTGGTGAAATGCAGTGCACACCTGAAATCACAAGATTTTGTGTCAATGGAAAATAGATATGTGCATCAACTCGCAAGGTTTTGTGCATTGAACTGTATATCATTCAAAGATAAGTAGAAATTGTTACCTGAAGAAGAAATGTGCCCAAGTTATGCATTGCATGTTATAGATACTTTGGAAGAATTGAAAGTGTTACAGGATATTGACAAGGATGAGAAAAAGAATTGGATAAAGTTAAAATTTGTTCAACATGAAGATGATGTCTGGGTGTCCGGAGAGGGACAAGTGGTTCTGCCTAATAGTTTGTTAACTCAAATGGCTAGATATTACCATTGTCAAGCACATATTGGGAGGGATGCCATGGTTTGTACTTTTAAACAATCTTAGTTCAATCCAAAGTTTAGACAGGTTGCTGAAGCAGTTTGCCATCGATGTATCGCCTGTCGGTAAATGAACGTGGGTAAAGGAACAGTAGTCAATTTGAGCCACATTAGAGGAGCGGGAGGTCCATTTAGCAGAATGAAGATGGATTTCATTGAGATGCCTGTGTGTGGAGGATTGAGATATGTGTTGGTGATTGTTTGCATCTTTTCTACACTGGATTGAAGCTTACCCTACACGAAGCAATGACAGCCTCACAGTAGCAAAGTTACTGCTTAGGGAACTGATACCACGTTGTGTTTTTTTTTGGTCTCTTGAGAATCAGATAGAGGAAGTAACTTCAACAATGAAGTAATTAAATTACTATGTTTAGCTTTAAATATTGAGCAGAAGTTGCAATGCAGTTACCGCCCTGAAGCCTCAGGACTTATGGATCAGATGAATGGTACTTTGAAATCAAAAATGGCGAATATGTGTGCATCCACGAATCTTAAATGGCCTGACACACTGCCATTAGTTCTGAAGACTAGGAGAAACACACCCGACAGGAAAACAGGACTGTCGCCACATGAAATGCTCATGGGCAGAGCAATGAGGTTGCCAGTGGTTCCAGCCAATGCTCTTGTGGACATGACAGATGATATGGTGTTGGACTACTGCAGAGGTCTGGCTGACATGGTTCGCTCTTTCTCTCATCAGGTCGAAGCCACCCCACTGCAACCATCTGAAGATCCAAGCCACAACCTGAGAGCAGGAGATTGGGTTGTGATCAGAAAACATGTGAGAAAGACTTGTTTGTAGCCTCAGTGGCTAACCATTTTTCACTGTCTGCAATGCAGACAGTGAAATTCAAAGTGGGGCCCTCTTAGCATGGCATGGGCACTGCAGGGGCCCCCAGGGGCCCCACGACACCCCATACCGCCATCCTGTTCCTGGCGGCTCTAATGGCGGTATGGGGTGTCAGAATCCCCATGGCGGCGCAGCGAGCTGCGCCGCCATGGAGGATTCTTTTGGGCAGCGGAAAACCGTCGG
The DNA here is from genome assembly GCF_031143425.1 of Pleurodeles waltl. Taxonomy (NCBI): domain Eukaryota; kingdom Metazoa; phylum Chordata; class Amphibia; order Caudata; family Salamandridae; genus Pleurodeles; species Pleurodeles waltl. The sequence continues at coordinate 1,204,887,439 of NC_090444.1, forward strand.
GAGACCGCCGGTTTTCCACTTCTGACCGCGGCCAAACCGCTGCGGTCAGAATGCCCTGCGGGGCACCGCCAGCCTGTTGGCGGTCCTCCCGCCAACCCTGGCCCCGGCGGTCAGAATGACCCCCTATATTTCTAGTCCACATTACAAACCATACAAACCTGACCCAGCAATATAAATGCATAGACATGCCAACTTTTAATAAAATGTCTCTATGAGAGAGAGAATGAGTGTCCATAGAGGGATCTGATGTGAAGAAGTAGACAAAACCCTTGGCCCAACACACCCTAAATAGCTTTGGAAGTGGAGGGCCAGCAAAAGCCAAGAGCTTTGTGCTGGGCACAGCCTTAGCACTCACTTTTAACCAGCTCCCAAAACACAAAGAAAATCCTCTGAAGGAGCCTCATGGGTCAGTGGGCATAGGAGGCGCATTAGAAGGTTTATAGGTTGTTTATGTGTGGGGCTGACCCTTCACACATATCCACTTTTGGCAGGGGGTTTCTGGCTCAACCGGTTTTCGCCATGTGATGTCAACTCTTTGCTGAGTGATTGTGAGAAGAGCTGCAATATTTTAGGGCACACAATGGTACTGTTATTATAGTAACGGAGTTGCAGACGCCGTACTTGATTGAAGTAGTTTATTCATCACTTGACACCTCCAAGTCACCTACCATCTCACACTGACAGTTCCTCTGTCAACATTCTAAGTTAGACTCCCGGAGATTCCAAAAGATGGTGGGTGGGAGGATGGGAATGAACCATGACTAAGGGTATTAACAAGGGAAAGGGAGAAGTACATTACATCTAAATAATTATATATATAATTATTTATATAACATCAAGTGAACCATATAGCTTACAACATGCACCTTGTGAATTGGCTGGCCTGCATCAAGGGCATGCGAGTGTATGTACCGGTAGTGTGACTACTTCACTCCAGCCTACCACAGACACTGTCTCCGGTCTTGACCCATTCATGTACAAGTCATTTTGTTTAGGTGTGTTAGACTGCACCATCTAGAATGCATTAGAGAATCACATGAAAGTTCCGGAATGAAAATAGTATTCGGAGTGGCCTGAAAGAAGCAGGTTACCCTAAGTACTCAGTTTCATTCAACCCCACCCCCTAAAAGGCACATTGAAGAAAATGTTGTGGATAGAGGTATAGGAGGCCCACTAACATAAGGAGGCCCTTCTCTCTCCCTCTGCTCCTCTCATGGATGTCAATCAATACTAAAACAGAGGATTAGCTCCTCTGCCTTAGTTTATATTGAAAATGGGAACACCTGTGCTACCACCCTCATCATTTTCCTATAGGCAGGTTGCATCTGTGAATCAGAACCCAATTGCAGTAAATTTTCATTTGCACAATTGTGATGCTCCAAATGTGCATTAAAAATCTACATCCTACTTTTTGTGAATCGGGCCCTTAGAGTTTATTTGATCAATCTGTTTGAAATAAAAAATTAATTTGATCTCTGTCTGGGATCAAAGTTTTTAATACTGACAGATATTCGCACCAAGTTAGACTTTTATATTTAAATATAATACTTGAAAACTATTTTGTAATAGCTTTGAAGTTGATTTAATAGAAATTGTTCACATCATGATGCGTTGGTGTTTTTAATCCTGAGAGCTCATAAACATCTTTCCAAATTAACTCTGTACTAATGATGGGGAAACGTTTATAACTAGCAGATTATCAAATGCATTTTTTATTAAAAGAAAGAAAACAACTACGATTTCTTGATAAAATGTAGAGATAAGCATGCTCTCAATTTAATCTCACCCATACCTTAGGGATAATAGAATAAATTACAAATTGGATATCTTTAGAGCGATATCCTTACACATCATGGGGCAGACTTAAGAGCCCCTAGCTCCTTCTCGCAACACATTAGTGTCATTTTTATTACGCTAATGTGGTCCAACGAGGCCAAAATCGTCGTGCTAAATTTATAAAGTGGCACAATGCATGCTTTGTAACACTTTGTGCTACATTATGCCTGCACCAGGAATAATGTATGGAAAAAGAGCGTTCCCCTGTTGGGGGGAGCAGGGGAGGGGGTGAAAAAATGGTACAAAGAAATGGAAGAGATTCCTTTGTGTCATTTTTTTCTGCACTTGGGCTGGCAGAGCATCGGTTTTTATGACGCTTGGGTGGAGCAGGCTGCAAAATCATATCAATGAGGCCATGCAAAGCCACTTTGAGTGGCTTTAAATGGCCTCATAAATATGCAGTGTAAAGCAATGTAGCGCAAATCGCTGTATTGTCTTGCTCTGCTCTCAGGAGCCCTTCCATGGATGCTGTGCTGGGTGTTCCCACACAAAACCTATGGATTTTGATGCTTGCCCAGATTCACAAAACTATGTAAGCCTGGGAATGTGCCAGAAACTTATTCCTCACTAGGGGAGGCATAACTTATTTTTTCCCCTTTCAAAATCTGCAGCACATATAGAAAGAGCAATATGCCTTGCAGGATTGCTTTTGTGCGGGGAGGTGTCCCATCCTGCACAAAGACAGTACTGCAGATAAGAGAGGCCATGTCTGCATTTGCAACAGGCTGCCGTAACGGCCCCAGCGCAGGCGGAAAGGACAGGAATGCATTGAATTGCATAAATAAAATGCATCCCTGCCCTTTCACTTTGGTGTAGGGCCAAATCCTGGTAAATGAACGGCCAGCGTTCTTAATGACTTCATAAAAGAAAACACATCCTCCCTTCAAAGAATGGTTAGAATCCTGTCTTCTTTGATGCTCGTTTCAAGCTTCAGAAACAAATTTGTTCAATGGTTAGAAATGCTCACCATAGATAAGATTACTATGGACCATTAGGCAATTTATTCCACAGAAGGATTCCAGCTCCTAGTCCAAGCACAGGTCCTTTCCAGACTTGATTACGGAAAGTCACTGCTATATGGCCTGAATCTATTTTATCACCACGTAGAACAATAATTCATTTAGCTTTCCGTTTTTTTTTCTACTCTTCTTTTTTATTGACATTTTGTAAAACAGTACAGGCATATCTAATCAATAGGCATCATAGGCTACTCAATACAACTTCATCCCCTTTGTCGTTTGTCCCCGCAGGGGTAAGTGTTACATTGTTCAATGCGAATACTCTGCTCTAAGGGACACTTGTCATCTTGCAAGGTTGTAAGCGTAGCCAGCACTTACAGTAAATGAAACAGATTAAAAATAGTAAACAAGTTAACATACAACAAACAATCCATCCCTGGACGTTTCTAGAGTAGCTAATAAGTAGTCGGTGGTTGGAGGTTCCCCTCTGTGAACCCACAGGGGTCCTCTCCAGTCCCCCTGCGTCTCAGACTTTGGTTCCTAGATATGGAAGATGTGCAAAGCCCTTAATCTGGGGCTACCAGTCGTGAGGGGAAGCCCCCTGGAAAGAAACCAAACCAGGGGATCCCATATGCAATCAAAAAATCTGCGTGAGCCCTCCCCTTTATCAACCAGACGCTCCAGGGCCAGGCTTTTCAACAACCGAGTGACCACAGAGCTATAGGGGGGTGGGTCCGCTTTTTTCCAAAAGGATGCTAGGGTTGTCTTCGCTGCCCCCAAAGCTAGCCACAGGATAGCCCGGTCCCTGTTTGATTGGTGCTGTAGTTCCTGAGCCCAAAGGCCCAAGAGGACATGTTCCATCGTGATCTGAATGGGATATCCCAGCATCTCTTTTAGATGAGAGAGAATTTCGTTCCAATAGGGTTTAAAGTCTCCCAGCATGCCATAGCCCCTCCAACATCTATCTGACACCTGAGGGTATAGTTTCTTAAGCTTCTCAGGATATAGGTACCAATTATAAAGCAGTTTGTAGTGAGCTTCCCTAGCTGCCATTTAGCGGTTGTGCTTGGTTATATCTTGATGTAGATAGCGCCATTGGTCCTCCTCCACCAAGGCATCCAAGACTTGATCCCAGAAGGGGATGTGTCGAGGGGTCGTGCTGTTTGTGCCGTAGCTAGTATAGAGTATAGCGTTGAAATACTGCCCTTTGTCACTCCTCCCCTTTGCACAAATCTCTCCACTGGGAGAAGATCTCTTGTAGCTGCTTCCCTCATATGTGGCTGCGTGACCCAGTGCACTAACTGCATGTAATGGTAAAGTTCGGATTTGTGGGAGTTGAAAATCCCTGCAGCAGTTATTGAAAGTCCTAAGTTGATCTCCATGGTATAAATCTGCAATGCGTAAGCAGCCCCCTTCTCTCCATCGATCAAATGGTCGCGGAAGTTCCCCTGGTGGGAATGCCTTGTTAAAGTGGATAGGGGTATGTGGCGAGGGGAAGGATGTAAGTTCACAGACTTTAGTTACCTTGTCCCACACTTTAAGGGTAGTGGCGGTGGGTGTGCTAATGTATGCGTTTGGTGGTCGTGCACCCTTAGGCTTCCATGGGATATTCCACAAGGTCTTGCCTGTCACCGCTCTGTCCATATGCAGCTAAATCTTATCTGACTCTCGGAGGGACCACTCAGCTAATACCCGCAGCTGTGCTGATCTATAATACAGCAGGAGATCAGGGAACGCCAACCCTCCCCTTTCTCTGGGGCGCATCAGTACTTTGTGTGATACCCTAGCTCTTGTTCCATGCCAAATAAATTTAGTGAATAGTGTTCGAGTCTCCGCGAAGAAATTCGGTGGGATCTCAATGGGGAGGCTCTGAAAGAGATATAGCAATCTGGGGAGCACAGTCATTTTAATACTATTGATGCGCCCCAGCCAGGATAGCTATAACGGGGACCACCTCCGGAGGTCTTCCCTTAGAGACCTAATCAAAGGGGGGTAGTTAGCTCCAAACAAATCAGCCACCTGTGGGAAAATTCGAATGCCTAAGTAGGTAATGTCCTTCTTGGCCCAAGCAAACGGGTCAGGGAGGCTTTCTGGGTCATTACCCCAGCGGGCAGTGTCAGATTGAGGAGATAGGATTTACCCGTGTTTACCTTGAACCCCGCCACTTGTTCAAAGAGCGTCAGTTCTTCCTGTATTGCTAAAAGAGATGTGCGGGGCTCAGTGACAAACAATAAAATGTTGTCAGCAAATAGGGAAATTTTATGGAGATGTGCGCCAAATTTAATGCCTGGGAACTCCAGGCAGTCCCTCACCCGCAATGCCAAGGGCTCGACACTAAGCGCAAAAAGCAGAGGGGAAAGAGGGCATCCCTGCCTCGTGCCTCGAGATAAATAAAAAAATGTAGATGCTACCCCATTTACCGAGATGCGGGATCTAGGGTATGCATAGTTGCTCATTACCATGGTTATAAAATGTTCTCCGAATCCAAACCGTCTCATGGTTGCCACTAAGAAAGACCACTCTACCCGGTCAAACGCCTTCTCGGCGTCCAAGGCCAATAGGAGTGCTGGGACCTTTTTCTTGTGTACCTTTTCTATTGAGTGGATGACACGCCTCAAATTGTCATGACTCTGGAGACCTTTCATAAAACCAGACTGGTCTGGATGTATCAGCTCTGGCATCACATCCTCCAGCCTCTGCGGCAGGATTTTAGAGTATAATTTGGCATCGAGGTTCAGCAGGGTAATGGGCCTGAATGAGGCCTTGGGTATGAGAGTGATCAGAGCCTCCCCCATAGATGGGGACACCGCACCTTCCCCTCGTATATAATTGAACAGTGCCGCGAGCTGTCCCGCCAGTTCCTCACCGGAAGTTTTATAAAAAAAGCACTGTAAAGCCGTCAGGGCCCGGGGCCTTATGCAGGGGAAGGGCGTCAATGGGCGTCTGTATTTCCTCTGCTGTAAATGGTGCCTCTAGCATTTCATTTGTCTCCTGAGAGACCTGCGGCAGCTGGACGCAGCGTAAGTAAGACTCTTGGGCGTGAGCGGGTGAGTGGTCTGATTGATAAAGAAGCTCATAGAATCGGCTAAATGCCCTCGCCTCCCCCTCTTCAGTGAGGTATTCTCCGTGCTCGTCCTTGACCTGCTCAATGTAGTGTCGGGCCTGTTGGACTCAAAGCTGTCTTGCTAAGGGGGTGCCTATCTTGTTGCCCTTGTTGTAATGGGATTTCCGTAATTTCAGCAGGGTCATCTCTGCCCTATTTGTATAGGTAGCCTGTACTTTACCTTTGAGGGTCACCACCTTCCTCTGAGCTTGCCAATTCTGGGACAATTTAAGTTCACGTTCAGCTACCTTAAGTTCACTTTCCAGAAGGAGTTGGTCTTTAGTCTTTAATCTGTGCATCGCAGCTGCAGGTGCGATGCATTTACCCCTTATAACCGCCTTAAAGGCATTCCAGAGAGTATGAGGGTTAGTATCACCCGCCCTATTATGTTGGAAATATTCCCTGATCGCTGGTCGAAAATCCCTATGGGATGTTGCATCACGGGTGAGCACCCCGGGGAAGTATTAGCGCTTGGAAGGCTTGCGTGCTAGTGACCAATTCAAACCAACCACCACCGGTGCATGGTCTGATATAACAATTGAATTAATGGCTATAGGATCTGTCTTAGCGGTTTGCTCAAAAATATGTAGTCAATCCGTGAGTATGAGCGGTGGGTATGTGAGAAGAAGGTGTAATCCCTCTCCAAGGGATTCAGGGCCCGCCAGGAGTCAAAAATCCCCAAACAGCGAAAGGAGGACTCCACTGATTTGGCAAAAGCACTTGACTGTGACCTCTGTGGGTGCGTTGTGTCTAATGTTGGGTCCCATACCAGGTTAAAGCCTCCCATCAAGATAATTTCTCCCTCTGCATAACCCTCTAGCTCACTCAGGAACTGTAACAGAAATTGGGTTTGACCGCTGTTAGGAGCATAGACAGTAGCTATCGTACAAAGTTTCCTGTCCAGGCTGCCCTTCACCATCAGGAACCGTCCCTCCTTATCTTTCTTAGAGCCTATTTCCCTGAAGTGGACTGATCTGCCAAACAGTAACGCCACCCGCATTGTTTTGTGGGTGCTGAAGCTAGAGCAATTTGAGGGTAGTGTTTGTGACGAAGACGGTGTCCCTCCCCCCTCTTCAAATGTGTTTCGTGTGGGGCCACTATATCGTACCGATGATACTCAAGGTATTTTTTCAGTTGAGAACGCTTAATGGGGGAGTTGAGGCACTTCACATTCCATGAAAGTAATTCCAGCATTACCTCTGTGAAACAGCAACATCTCCACCTAGACCCCGTTAGTATCTCCAATACCCCGCATTGTGCTTCCCGCCCTCCTCCTCTGGGAACATTTAATCAGCTTTGTAGATTCCCCATGACTCTTTGCACATTGACATGGATGGTAAACATTAAACAACTCGAAAGAACATCTCAGAAGAAAAGTACAAACAAAATCTTGGCAGTATAAAACCGCCAAATTTTCTACAAACTTCATGTCGTGGACAGCATCCAGTTCCGTCTCATCTCTCTCCCCAGGCCTGGACACGCCAACGAGCAACGCAAAGGCGGGCCCCCCGGATCCCCGGTGACCAGCGGAAAAAAAGTATACCTGTACCGTGTAGACCACTTCCACACTTTCTCGTCGAGGGGGGAACCCACCTGTCTTTACAGTTCCCCTGGAGCTCTCCACCGGGGTCGCCCCCGCTCTTATCAGAGGAATGATGAGACTCTCCTTGGTGCCAGACTGCCGTGGGGCTTCATCTTCTGGGGGTCTTTCTACCTCTCCTCTGTTGTTTCCATTGATCCGCCAAAGTGGGGGGGGCATCTCCTCCTTGCCCCTCTCCCGCCACGGCATTGATATCACCCCTCTCACCTCTAGGCTTTAGTCCCCATGCGGCAGCTGCCGCCTCCACCGTCGAGAAGTGGCACGCTTTATTGTGGAGTTCGAACGCCACACCAAAGGGGAAGGCCAATCAATATCTTATATTCTTCCCTCTCAGCGCCTCCGTCACTGGACGGAACTGTTGTCGTTGAGCTAGGGTTGCTGGCGCTATATCCTGGAAGAGGGAGCATCTCGCACCCTCGAAGGAGACGGGGTCCTGTTGTCTCGCCTTTAGAAGGATCCGTTCCTTCACCTTGTATGAGCTTAATTTAGCCAGAACGTCTCTCGGCCTTCGGCCTTCTACCTTCACCCATGGCTCTGTTGCCCACACGATGTACCCGTTCCACTTGTACCTCCGTTTGATCCTCTCCCAGAAGTGTGGAAAACAGCCCTACCACAAAGGCCTCTAAGTCAGGCCCCTCTGCTCCCTCCTCCAGACCTCTCACCCGTTTGTTGTCTCGGCATGCTCGATTTTCCAAGTCTTCACATTTCAGTGTGGTGATGTGTAGTTGCGCTTTAAGATTTATGAGATCAGTCTCCACCGGGGCTACTTTCTGTTGTAAGTTCTGTATTTGTGTTTCCAAGTCTAAAGTACGGGCCCCTACTGAGTCTACATCTTTTTGGAGGGCGGATAGCTTCCCATTGACGTCTGCTTGGAAGGCCTCCAGTGTCGCTCTGATATCTGTTGTGAGCTCTTCACGCAGTTCGTTTTTAAAGGCGCGAAGAGAGGACAGGAGGTCCTCCTTTGTAAGCGCCATCTCTTCTCCCTGTGTCTGGTCAGCACTCTCCTCTCTGGCCGGTGCGAAATAGCTGGAGACCTGGTTGGCCTGGATTTTACGTCTTGGCATATAAAACTGTCAGGGACTAAGCCCCGTGCTTATTTGGGGGCTCACCCTCTTCTCAGAGCTGCTCTCCTTCACATCAGGGGCCACCTCTGGGTCCTAGCTCTTCTGTCGCAACACACTTCTCAGCGGGGGCAGAGGGTTCCTCCTCCTCCTCTGCCTCATTGATGTATCCTCTCCCCTCAATGGACTTTCGCCCCCCGCTGTGGGCTAGCCCCCAGTGGGAGTGACCTGCCAGTCGGCGCCCGTACTCGCCTCTTTAATCTCTACTTTCTCAGCGCCCCCTTCAGAAGAGTCTCTCAAACTCTGTGTCTCTCACAATGGCCTCCATCATTCCTCCTCAGACCCCCATATGCATAGCCTCGCCATCGCAGCTCGGGGTATAGTTCTTAAAGTTATTGCTTTCTCCCACCGGGGGGAAATCATCCTGTTGCTGCTCTATTGTTTCTAGCAGGCTGGGGGCCACCTGTGGGTCTCAGCTGCGTACTTTAAGCTGGGCCTCCACTGATTGCACCACTCAAAGAGAAGAAGGGAGGCCCTTCCTCGATCTCACTTCGCCATTGCCGTGCATGCAGTCGGTCTTCTCGGTGTGGCCCTTCTCGGCTCACCCGCAGCTCCGACGTCGGGGTGTCACACTCGCCCCGTCCTTGGGTCCCGCTCCTTACTCCTCCATTGCGGGATGTCGGCCCCCCACCGGCTCCAGCTGGCTCCCGCTCAGCCAGCACGGGCCGCAAGGCCGTGCCCCACTGTGAGCCGAGCGCGCGCCACTCACAATCGGCATTCCCACCGGGTTCTTCCCCTCCTGGGGTCCCGAGGCCAGTCCCCAAGTCGGGGGAGGTCCGTTAGCACCTCTTTACCGCCTCACTGCATCGGGCCGGGGGGGATTTGGACGGAGCTCATGTCCGATCGGCCATGTTGGTTGGCCCCGCCCTAGCTTTCTGTTTTTGCCACAGGTCACAGGAAATTTGAAGAAATTATTCCTATCACTCACTCCCTACAATGGTTCGTCACTGAAGCAAGAGGTCAATTTAATACTGCACGCACCACAAAGTACCGCAAAGCTCTTCACAACATGGGTTTCTCCTGTCTTGCTAGACAGCTGAAAATCTTTGGCACCTCATGGGGTTCTAGGAATGTCGAATCCTTTCTCCTTGAATCTCAACTGTTATTGTTATAGAACAATCGTTTATATGTGTAACTGCGAGCTCTCTTGTAAAGTGCTCTAAAGCCCTTCATCTAAGTTTGCGCTATATAAAATGACAAATAAATAAATTAATACAATCTACTCTAGTCAGGTTTGGCATACATTTTTCTTTTCGCTTAAAATTAAATGGAAGACAGGCACGATTAGGCCAGGAAATTCAAAATTTAAGATTTACCATGAAACTGCTCAGACACGGTGCGCAAGGAGTTCCAAGTTATTTAGTGCTTACTCTTCCAGAAGGTAAAAAAATATTTTCATTAAAGTCTGTTTAGAACTATCAAACATAATCTAGAAACGCGAAGCATCATTGCCGAGAAATACAACTGTGAAGTAGAGTAGAAAATGGTTTTCAGTTTTTGAAAAAAGTGTGCATTTGTAAGCGAAAGAGTGTAAAATCCACATTTGTGGTGGCAGGCTGCTGGTGTGTGCAGGGATATGTCTATTCATGACGAGCTACGAAACATCTATGAAAGAAACGTATTTATGTAATTTCAAGAGGAATAATCAGGATCTATAATAGCAATAATGCAAGTAAAGGTTTACTGATTAAGGAACATTTAGAGTCTACAACAGAGAAAACTGCAAATTATGCCTGAGCTTCCCTTCGAATGCCCCCCCCACACTGACTAGATTTTAGCATGAATGGAGAATTAAACACTAAATTGCACACAGTTCAGGATCCCAGCGCTGAGCCTGCGTCCCTCTCCAAAAAATCAGAAACTCAGTAGGAAATTTATACTGCTCATCTTGCCACTCGTGAAACAAATCATAGCAATAACATGGATTAGGACGGATCCCCGGAGGTATGGTGATTGGTTTAGGGACATGTCTGAATGGGCGGTGGCAGAGGAGGTTCAGATCAAGCAAGTGAGATGGGATGAAAAGCTGGAGGATGATTTGAAGGCATGGGCTGCTATGTTGAGTGACTTGAGGGAGCCACCAGGGGCCGAGTCTATGTAGGAAGAGGGTGTAATGGCGGTTACTGGCATTGGAAAGAGAAAGGATTGACATGTATGATTAGAGGACAGGCATTAGAATGTTGCTGCCCCCCCCCCCCCCCGATACAGATGGTTGTGATCGGCCTACGGAGGGGAATTGATACACTCAGGGGGCACCACTCGATGCAACATAGTAGGCTAGAGCGGGATCTAGACAAAACGGGGCTCTGCCTTGGAGAATAGCCTTTTTTCCTTTCCTTTGACACAAGGTTCTAACTGAAGGGGGGCAAGAGCAGGGGGGGGGGAGTGGGGTTTTGGGGGATTTGTTCTATACATTGTTGGATATGACATTATGACAAGCTACAGCACTACTGATCAATGCTTCTGTCTTTTGTATCATAAGAAAAGCTAATAAAGGATATCTAAAAAACACTCAACAGTTCAGGCAATAACTGTTCCGTAATGGTGCCAGGAGCACAATGCAGGTCCTTCAGCCCCTGTGGCGCAGTGGAGTCCAGCCCTTCAGGGCCTCCAACCCTTCAGAGGGACCCCAATTCAATCCAAGGCAAATACATGTATGTGAGATGTGGAAGACTTTGCTGCCCCTCCTCACATGACCTAGGGAGGCCTCATTATTTTGCACTACTTCACTGAATGGTGCATGTTTGGAATTAGAAAAGTGCCATCCTTTTGTCAATATATACATTTCTAAAGAAAAACATGAACATTCAATACAATTAAGATTGGGAAGGTAGCCTTAGGTTACTTGTATGTCTGAAGGTATGTACATTTTGAGAGGTGCGTATGCGCTGCTCATTTCAATTTTTTTTATTACTTTGTAAGAGAACAAGTTAGACTTGTGTAAAATACTGTAATTAAAGTAATATCAAGTTGTGACCTAAAAAGGTAAGGGCCATATTTATACTCCGTTTGTGCCGGATTTGCGGCGTTTTTTTTTACGCAAATTCGACGCAAAACAAACTCCATATTTATACTCTGGCGTTAGGCGCGTCTAGCGCCAAAGTCCATGGAGTTTGCGTCATTTTTTTGCGTGGACACCTACTTTGCGTTAATGATATGCAAGGTAGGCGTTCCCGTCTAAAAAATTGACTCCGAGGCATGTGCGCCGTATTTACACTCCCGGGCAAAAATGTCGCCAGGGAGTGGGCAGGTCAAAAAAAATTACGTCCAGCCACTTTTGCGTCGTTTTTTAGCGCCTGGTCAGGACAGGCGTTAAGGGACCTGTGGGCTCGGAAGGAGCCCAGAGGTGCCCTCCCATGCCCCCAGGGACCCCCCCTGTCACCCTTGCCCACCCCAGGAGGACGCCTAAGGATGGAGGGACCCATCCCAGGGAACTTAAGATAAGTTCAGGTAAGTAATTTTTTTTGTGGCATAGGGGGGCCTGATTTGTGCCCCCCTACATGCCACTATGCCCAATGACCATGCCCAGGGGACATGCTAAGACAGGAGTCATTTCAATGGGGGTTGGGAGTCAAAAAAAATGGCGCAAATTGGGTTGAGGCGGAAATTTTGCCTCAGCCTGACTTGCACCATTTTTTGGCGCCCAAGCTCCAAATTCCCCTTAGCCGGCGCTGCCTGGTGTACGTCATTTTTTTTTGACGCACACCAGGCAGCTCCGCCGGCTAACGCTGGCTAACGCCGGCTAACGTCATTGAATAAATACGGCGCCCGCATGGCGCTTCAGAATGGCGTTAGCCGGCGTTAGATTTTTTGACGCACAACTGCGTTGGCGCAGTTGTGCGTCGAAAAGTATAAATATGGCCCTAAATATTTTAAAAGTTTACTTCTAGACTGCAATGTCTCTTTTGTTCAATTCGCTTTCACACATGAACAGAGGGGTGTGCAACCATTGGTTTAATAAATGCACAATATGGTTTGAATAGTTCCCCTAGGGCGTGGTGGTAGATCCTATATGATCAATAATGTACCCACAGTAGGTACTGAGGAGTGCAGAGTCACTCTATAACTTATCAGTGTTATAGAAAAAGTTCAAGGCTCATTATGTAATGTTTAAAAGCAACCACCTCATTGGGCCATCTTCATCACAGTTCTTACCGTGTGGACAGGAGACAAGCAAAACATTTGGCCCTTAACTTGTGTTAATGTGTTTTTTTATCCTTTGTAGGTTTCGAAAATGTTTCCCCAAGGTAGATGGGATCTTTGTATCCAAGAGTCTGGTAATCATACAAAATCCATTTAAAACCCAACAACAAATTTAAGCACCAAAATCATTATGGCCACAGAAGAAAATTTGAATCAATAAAAGTTTCAAAGCTGTATTTTATAACCATAAAGCCAAAGTCACATAAATGGTGTGCAAAATCAGATTATAAAGGTGAATAAACATCATAGGTTGACCAAATCTATGAACAAGTTTAATCTACTCAACATCAACACCATTAGACATCCAAGAAGTATAATGTATATTAAGAATTACACAATTTGAGAAACAGAAATAGACTTTACGTCAGTCTGTGAATCCATTAGTTATATCAAATTACAAAGATTTAGACATCTGGATTTCGACATAGGTTGTCCCTACTACTAGCCAAATTAGGAGAAGCATGTGTTGGAATGGGCTAACACATGCGGGCAAAAGTAAAAAAAGAAAGACAAGCTAATTTGAAAAATCATCTACCTCGGGCTATATTAGACTAACTAGAAAAATAAAATAGTCAGGTGTCAGCATGCTAATGTCTACTAAAGTAACAAAGGTTAGGGAAATAACATTTGCAATAGAATATACCTCTCCTAGGGTCAGCATTAGATTCAGTTTTGTCAGCAAAGCATGTATATCATCAGCAAAGCCCGTTAGAAGCACCATCGGGGGAAAGTTCCGAACACAGAATGCACAGGGAAAACAGGAAACATCCAAGGGGCAAGTATAGAGAACAAGATTCTAAAGGGGACTGACTCAAACTTTCAAGGTCCATCCCTAATCAGAAATACTCCAAACAGTTTGAATGGTCAATTCAATGAGTCCACATCACATAAAAGGGGCAATACAAAGTGGAATCTTAGCAAAAATCTAGCTTGTAACATGACAGAAAGTTCTCAGGTTTGGATGTCTTTCTTTTCCGTGTGAATTCAATAGCCTATAACAATTTTGTACATTACTTGTTGAAATCCGCATTTGCTCATGGACTAAGATTTCAACTGTTCACATGAAAAAAGTTCAGTTGAACAGTAGCAACTACTTTAGCTTTCAGTCTTCAGGTCTCAGTGTACCAGAATCAAGGTCATGGAGAAACAAATCTTATATATTGAAAAATATGACTTTTCACTAGTCGTGAGAAACAACCTAATGGAAAAATTCATGTTAGGGGAAAAGAAATGATTTAATCACTTTTATATGACTACAAATATGAAATCGTCAGTCCTATTTATGCTAACTTAAGAAATATAATGCAGTAATATTTTTAGAAATAAAACAAATATAATATGCAAACTTATAAATTCAGCATTAACAATATATCATCAGAATATGTAAAAACATTTCATTAATAAATTGCAACTTTTGTTTAAGCATCACATTAAGTATGACAGAGAAGTGCATTTATTTTTATGCACACATAACTTTATACTAATAAATCACATTAAACATAATAAATCAAATTAATTACACTACTAACAGTTACTCTAATGCATAAAATATACTCAGCATTATTTTAAGTCTTGTTAGCATATTGTCAACTCTGGAAGACACATTGTCCATCACCAAATAAAATGTGAGCGCTTTAAAAATACGTGCCAATGCAGCCTTTTCTCTATGTTAGACTTTTAAACATGAATATAAATGTCACCTAATGCTGACGTCTGGGTGACTAAACGCAATACTAAATTGTATGCTCCAACACTTGCAATAAGTAAATACAATTGTACTTTTTTAAAAGTCCTCAGCATAGTTCATTTTCTATCTGTATGTTCTCTGGCTCTTCCCTGAGTGCCCCTAGACCTCTGTTAAACCTTGGCTTGGCCTGTTTTTCCTGTCTCCATCTGGAGCCAGTTGTCTGCCTGTATGTTTTAGGTTATTGTTAACCTTTTTGGTTTTGTGTACTGTTTCTTCTGCACACCATTATTTAAGTTACACTGTGGAGTTTTGTGGATGCTGGGCAAGAATCGCTCCTAGGTAGAACATGCTAAACTAGTGCTCCCCAATCTTGGGGGTTGCATACATCCAGGATGTGGTGCTCTGTAAAACCCCCTCTGTGTGGTGGTATGTGCCCTGATCATGTCATGGTATTTTGACAGTCAAGAGATTGTGGGCTAGGTCCAATCAGGCCTCAATAAATTAATCACACCTCAACCCTAGGTAATTTATAAAAATTGAATATATTTTTTATCTTTAAAATGACACTAAAACAACAAAAATCAAAAAAAGGGAACTGGAGACATTATTTTTTATTTTTTAAAGTATAAATGTTTTTAGCACGTAGAAACTAAAATCGCCATTCTGGACACCTGGTCGCACTCAACCAGGGCAAAATCCAAATTTGAGGCCGAACAAGATGGAGCCCTGGTCGGCTAACGTGAGCGGGAGGCCTCGGTCAAAGTTTTACCTTTGGAGTTAGGCCCTAATTAAAAAAAAGTAGCTTTGCATTCAATACAGGCATAATGTGGCGCAAGGAGTTACAAAGTGGTGCAATGCATGCATTGCGCCACTGTGTAAATATGGTGTGGCAAAATTGGCCTCGTTGAGCCACATTAGCGCCACTAAAAATTATGTTAATGTGGCTCAAGGAGGCGCTAGGCCCTTTTAAATCTGGGCCTCAGTCTTTTTCTTGAAAATTTTCCTCACCGGGACGAAGTCACAAGTAAGATCCAACCTCCCTAGAGTCCTCTTCAGATATGTGTCGCAGGAGACCTCTATGAAGGATTCTACATTTGGACTTTTTCGAGACAAAAAACTTAATCCGAGACCAACTTGAAATTTAGGCTGACCTCCCTTGAGCCTTCCTTGGATACGCTGATACAGCCTCAGTCAAAGTTTTACATTCGGACTTAGAAACCTTTTTGGATCTTTTTCTCTCTGACGTCGAACGACCCTCCACAGCAAGCTGATTTTGAGTCAACATCGTTGGATTGCCTTCCCACGAGCCCCCGGTGAATCTTGGAAGTCTGGGGCTTCAGAGCTTTTCAGCAGGACGAACCTGCAAGTCAGGCCAGGTCACCCTCAACGCAACCTGGCTTGACTCACAATATTGGGTCAGTCCACTAAATAGAGTGGTTTTCCAAAGTTGCTCCAAACGTCTCCAAACTTCTGACTCTTCTTCCAGAAGGTCTTTCAAGGTCCTCTAGAAGTCCACAACTCACTCCAAGGTTCCAGAAGCTCTGAGCTGCTCCTTAAGTGTAACAACTCCAACTCCCAGAATGCACCTCGCTCAAATCCAAAAATGACCACTGTTCACTGGTCAGTTTCTTCAGGGCTTGAGGCAGGGGACTCTGGTCAGTAATGTTCTACCTGTAGCAAACAGGGAGTCCCTTCTTGAAGGAGTAGAAGACAGGCAAAGTCCTTTTAGTGTTGAAGCCCAAGTGTGCAGCTGATGCAGTCCTTCAGAGTGCAGTGTCCAGGTGCAGGTCAGGGGTCCATGAGGGCACTCCTTCTTCATCTTGTCTTGTTCCTGTTGAGGTCTGATGTGGGGTGCACCTTTGACAGTTTTATCCTTGCCCCTGGGGGTGGAAAACAGGGGGCCTCTGTCCAATCACGTGCAGGCCACCACCCTCTTGAGTCATCACTTTTTGGAAAGTGTTGTAAAAATCAATCCCAGGGAACAACATTCTCCAAAATTTCAAGATGGCAAAAATTCAATCTCAGAGGTTAGGTCTGACTGAGCCCACCCACTGGTGTGGCTAAGTTTTCCTTGGCATACCCCTTTCCAGCCCTTTCCCAATCTAATCAGGGGGCACCTGGCTGTCTGGGTTTGCAGGAAATGGGGGAGTTACTGTTGCTATCCCAAATGTCCTTCCCTCCTTTGAAGACCAGTTGAGCTGCTCTCCCCCATCCTGTTTCACCATCTGCTGAGGCAGATCTCCTCCCACTAGATGCTTCCTTTGTGTAAGCCCAGGATATTTCACACCTCATCAAGGCAGCTTTGCTCATGCTGCCAGATGCTGACTAATCAGAGAAGGGCACTACAGAGCTGAAACTGATAACGTTTAGAAAGAGTTCTAAAATTCTTTGTAGGTCAAGGTTATATTAAATTCAACAGTGGCAAGTTGTTGGATATGTTATAACTTTTAATTTGATATTAGACCATATTTAGCTCCTTTTCATGGAAAATAAGACTTTATTATTTTAAATTAAAGTCTCCCCATGTTAGCCTATGGAGCCCATTCACTACAAAGGGAGCAAAACACATTTAGCTAGTTTTCCCTCAACAGGGCTTATAAAACATATTTTATAAAGCCTCTGCTTATAGTTACACTCTACCCAACCCTGGGGGCACATAGGGCACACCCTAGGGGTGACACATGTAAAAATAAGGTAGCTTAGGACTTTGGAAGTACTTTTAATTCCAAAGTCAGATTTGAGGTTAATTTTAACATAAAAGCAGCCAGCAAGGCAAGCATACATTTAAAATGACACTGGCCGCCACAGCAGTGCACCTATGGATTTACCTAATTTGCATAATCCATTTTAAATAGAGCACTGACCCTGGGACTGGTTAGCAGTACCCAGGGAACAATTAAGAGTCAGTAACCACCAGTATCTGTCCAAAACGTTTGGGGTTGACCAGGGCAAAAAGGAAGACTTTCCTACATGAAGGGTCCCTAAAGTGGGCTTCTGCTACACGTAATTTTATTTCTGCCCTTCTATTCATGCAATGTATGCTTCTCAGGTGTAGCTGCATGACTTTCAGGCCCTTTATGTGATGCAGGGGGCTAATGACTCTATAAACCTCCTGGGGACAATGGAGCTCGTAGTTTGTTTTTTGACTGACAGAACCTTTGATAGACTTAGGGGGTCATTCTGACCCTGCCGGTCACAAATGACGGAAGCACCGGCAACAGGCTAGCGGTGCTTCACATGCCATTCTGACCGTGGCGGTAAAGCCGCGGTCGCCCTGCCGGGGCCGGCGGTTTTCCGCCGTTTTTGCCCCGGCTGGGAGAATCCACCAGGGCAGCGCTGCAAGCAGCGCTGCCCTGGGGATTCTGACCCCCTTACCGCCAGCCTGTTTCTGGCGGTTTTCACCGCCAGGAAGAGGCTGGCGGTAAGGGGTGTCCTGGGGCCCCTGGGGGCCCCTGCACTGCCCATGCCACTGGCATGGGCAGTGCAGGGGTCCCCTAACAGGGCCCCGGCCAGCTTTTCACTGTCTGCCTAGCAGACAGTGAAAAGCGCGACGGGTGCAACTGCACCTGTCGCACGGCCGCAACACCGCCGACTCCTGTGTTGCAGCCCTCATTCCCACTGGGCCGGCGGGAATGTCAGAATGGGGGCCGCGTAATTTTGGCCGCATGGCGGCCAAATGGCGGTTTCCGCCTGAGTTGGAATGACCCCCTTAGTATGATGACAATATCCCTTGGGGAGGCACCCCTAACCCCTGGAATGTTTAGATGTGCCCATTGCTAATAGTTTGCTTCCCTTTGAACCACATGTAGATGAAGTGTGAAACATTAAAACAGTTACATGAGGATGAAAAGCTTCTCCAAATCTTTAGGTGATAGACATCTCCCTCCTGTTCCTTCCTGGACAAAAGGCTCTTTCAATGGTTGAGCTTATCTTTGGTGGCTGCCCTTGTTGGCAGTTCCCAGCTGCTTGTGGTTGTCTTTCTGAAGCAGTCGCTTAAGAAACGACTGCGCCAGGCACACTGTAGAACTAGCAGGAGACAGGATTAATTTAAATGCAGATCATTTTTTAAGACTCATATTCGAGACCAGTGGGTATCACAGGTGGCATCACAAGGATATCAGTGCCTCTAGATCCCTTATAACATGCCACTATAGTGGAGGAAAAGTGGTTTTCTTTGCTCCGAGCATCATCTCTCTTGTGGAAAAGGTGACTGTGATCTGGCTGTGAAACCATCAATGGGTAGTGGCCTGCGTTTCAAAATCTTCATGGTGCTGAACCCTTCGGGGGATGTGTGCCTAATTCTGAACATGAAACGAGTTATTGGTTATGTTGTATAGATAAACATGGTGTCCAGACTATTATTCCTCTTGTTTAACAAGAGGATTTTATGTCAACACTACTGTTTCAAAACACATATGTCCACACCCTGAGACACTGGTCCCCCCAAAGGTTCTTCAGTTCACCAAGGCACATTACCACTTACTGTATGAGTTATGTAAGCTATACTTTTTTTACTGCCCACAGTAATTACAGCAGTATTTACAATCAGCATTGTCTTTTTACAGCTGACGGTTACAGGCAATTCACTACCTTAGCAAAGTGAAGAGAGGGAAATTCCTCTACTGATGATGGTGGTGGGAAAGCAGTACATGGCGAGTGCTTAACTGGAATCTCTGTCAGGGCAGGAAAAATCTCTAAAAAGAAAGGGAGCAGGAAAGGGAAATGAACACAAAGTTATTGTAAGAAATTGGATTCTTATTTGAAGAATGTGAGTCCTGTGCAAGTAAAACTTTTTTAATTGTCTTTTTAGCAGGAACCAAGTACTCATTGCAGCACTTGACTCTCAGAGTAGCAAAGCAGAGCATTTGAAGGCCTACTCAGGGTAGGAGATGTGGGGTAGCAATCCCAATTTGCAGGCATGCAATAACACTCAATAAATTGCTCCTCTCATCTTGAACAGCCCCTTCATACCAGCCAGCAGAACACCCTGCTGCCTGCAAACCCAAGGACATAGAGGCTCCTGGCTGTCTTTCAGACCACCTGTGAGGGGGCAGTGGAGTCCAGTTCTTTCCCCCTAGTGGTCCTCAGGAGGAAGATGAGGACCAGCATTTCTGCCCCTGGAGAGACTCCTCCTAGGCCTTGGGGTCAGCGGGTAACAATTTCTCAATCCAGCTTTTCAGGGCATCAGACGGCTTCTCTTTCTAGCTGGGTATCTTTTCCTCCACTGTCTCTTCTGTGTGTTGGTGAGGTGTAAAGTTGTACAGGGCAGGCACCCCTTGCCAATCTTAGGATGCCATGTCCTTGTTATTCCCCTGTCCCCTCGAAGCTTCTGCACAATATTCTGTGGCAATCCATCATGAAGGTTTAAAGTGTTCTCTGGAAAGAGCTCCTCTGAAGGCCTCAGCTCCTAGCTGACACTCCTGACAGACTCCTTCCACCAAACCTTCAAATATGAGCCCTTACTGTGTTGACTCCAGGATCAATCAATCAATCAATCAAGTTATTTGTTGAGCGTGCTACTCACGCGGTAGGGTCTCAAGGCGCTGGGGGGAGGGGGCAGGCCCTAATCCTGGTTTTAGTGGATCTGGGATGTCAGGTACAGTGTGACAAGCTAATTATCAGATACAGATTGCCTCCCAACCCCTTCCTTCCCCAGAAGCTCATGAGCTGAGCTATAGAAATATGACAATGTAGATTTAGGGGGTCATTCTGACCCCCGCCGGCGGCGGAAGCCGCCGGCCTGGCGGGAACCGCCAGAAGACCGTACCGTGGTCAAAAGACCGCGGCGGTCATTCTGACTTTCCCGCTGGGCTGGCGGGCGACCGCCAAAAGGCCGCCCGCCCGTCCAGCGGGAAAGCACCAGCAACGAGGAAGCCGGCTCCGAATGGAGCCGGCGGAGTTGCTGGTGTGCGACGGGTGCAGTTGCACCCGTTGCGAAAATCTCAATGGGGCCCTGTTAGGGGGCCCCTGCAGTGCCCATGCCAGTGGCATGGGCACTGCAGGGGCCCCCAGGGGCCCCACGACACCCTTTCCCACCATCCTGTTTCTGGCGGGGAAAACCGCCAGAAACAGGATGGCGGGAAGGGGGTCGGAATCCCCATGGCGGCGCTGCTTGCGGCCCTGCTTGCAGCGCCGCCGTGGAGGATTCCCTGGGGCAGCGGGAAACCGGCGGGAAACCGCCGGTTTCCCTTTTCTGACCGCGGCCTTACCGCTGCGGTCAGAATTGCCCCAGAAGCACCGCCAGCCTGTTGGCGGTGCTTCCGCGGCACTCTGCCCTGGCGGTTTTCAACCGCCAGGGTCAGAATGACCACCTTAGTGTGTTGAGTAATGCACATTTTAAATTGTGTTTTATTCGAGTTTGGCACCTTGCTGGACTGTGTAGCTCTAAGGTGAAGGAAACTGCATCATAAGGCAGATTACACCTATATGAATATGTGAGAAAGTGAATTTATAATTGGGGTGGATGATGGTCCACCTTAAGTGATAATGTCCCTATTCTTGTTAGGTCCATTAAAGGTTCCAGCAATTTAAACCTCAGCTCAAACCCTGGTAGCTATGGCTTTAGACCAAACAGATACGTCTAACTTAGGAAAATGAGTAAAGCATTTAGAAGTACCAAAACAATTAAAAAGTTGATAAAAAATGCAATAACAATTCCATGCCAATTTATAACAATAGAGAATAATTAAATGAACAAAATGTCTCAAAAACAGCAAAAATCCAATAAGGGGAATAGGAGATATTAAGAGCCAACTCTGGTCATTTTGTTGTGCTTGACTTGGGCCTAGGTATAATTTAAAGCTGACCACAATGGAGCAGGGGTCAGCTACAGTTCATCCTGGTGATAAGTTTTACCTTCTGACTCAATCTCTGAAATGAAAGTCAAAAATCCTTATTGCAGCAAGGCTGCAGGATGGGCTCCATAAGTCTATATAGATGTGAGGCTGGGTAGCTGTCAAACGAAGACTTGGAGAAGCGGTTAATTTTTGATGGGAAAGCTCCTAGTGGGAGAAATCCAGATTTGTCCCCCCAAAAAGATCTCTGTTCACTTTGCCCAAGCCAACCAGTGGGTAAGTACTTGCGCTCCTCTTTTCAACATGGTAAAATTCATATACTCCTGATTGACATATTAACCTTAGTATAGGTAACTAGTATATGATACCCACAGGGTACTGATGGCCTGTGAAGGAAAGGTCACCAGATGGCCCATCACTCATTGTACCAGCCACTGGAAACACAATGCAAAAATGATTGAAGGCGTACCACTCTATCCTGCTGTGTTTTAAAACTGCCAATCCGACCTGTCAAAATGAACTCCTTTGACATGCCTAAACCTTTGTTTTAAAATGTACCAAGTCACCCCTAAGGCAGGCCCTACCATGCATGCCTTCACCACAAAATATTTTATTGCAAAGGCATGGTTGGTAAATATATTTCCCATATGTATGCTTGTATGCATGTATGTATATATATATATATATATATATATATATATATATATATATATATATATACATACACACACATATATGTATGCATGTAAATATATATATATATATATATATATATATATATATATATATATTTAATATCTAAACATATATTTATATACAGAGATGCATAGATGTGTATGTAAGTTTATATATATATATATATATATATATATATATATATATATATATATATCTATAACTAAGGGCCAGATGTAGCATTTTCCGATTTTGCGAATCAGAAATTGCGAGTCGGGTCTCAGACACCGTCTGCGAGTCGCTATGGGGTCGCAAAGACCCACCTCATTAATATTAATGAGGTGGGTCGCAATTTGCGACCCCATAGCGAGTCCCTGCACTCACAGGGATGGTGGCCTGCTGAAGACAGCAGACCTCCATGTCTGTGACTGCTTTTTAAATAAATAATTTTTTTTTAAATTTTGCTGCCCGTTTTCCTTAAAGGAAAATGAGTTGCAAAATAAAAAAAATAACAAAACCATTTGGTGTCGGTTTTTCAGAGTAGGCAGTGGTCCATTGGACCACTGCCTGCTCTGAAAACCCCTTTTTGGCAACATTCACAAAGGGGAAGGGGTCCCGCAGGGACCCCTTCCCTTTTGCGAATGGGTTACCACCAGTGTGACACTGGTGGTAACTGCGAATTGTTTTGCGACCGCATTCGCTGTCACAAAGCAATTTAGCATAGCGATGCGAGTCGCAAATAGGAAGGGGACACCCGTACCAACTCGCAAATTGTGAATGAGCATCGCAAACGGCATTTTGCATGGCACAAACTGAGATTTTCGCCGTGCAAAATGTTTGCTACATCTGGTCCTAAATCCCTACCAACCCTAAAAAAAAAAACTAAAAAACATAACCAAAGCCACACCTATATAAAACACTTAGGGCCAGATTTAAGAAGCCCCTAGCGCCACCTTGCACCACATTTGTGTATTTTTTTTTACGCAAATGTAGCATTAAGGTGGCATTTCCCCCACGCCATATTTACAAAGTGGCTCAATGCATGCATTGCGTCACTTTGTATCCCCTTATGCCACATTAATCTGAAACGCATTCCGACGCTAGGAGGCCCCAAAAACAATGGTGCAGTGAAATTTAACAGATTTCGCTGTGCCATTTTTAATGTCATTTTTAACTCCTGCTCCAAGCAGGTGTTAAAATGACGCCCCCATTTAAATCCTACACTAACGTCAAAAGTTTTGACGCTATTGTTCTAACTACTGCCATGGTGAGCCAAGTGCTAAATACGGTGCAATCCTCGTGTCATTAGGTGCCGGTGGGGGTGCAGAAAAAGTGGCTCATCAGAGCTTATGCGCCACCTTTTAACAAATCTGGGCCCTAGCGGCATATTTATGGCCCCCTTCCACCACATTGCGTGACAGTAGCGTAATTATTTTTACACTAATGTGGCTTTAGGATGGCAAAAACACTGCGCCATATTTACAAAGTGGCGCAGTGCACGCATTGCGCCACTTTGTAAACCCTTGTGCTACATTATGCCTGCATCAGACATAATGTATGCAAGAGGGGCAGTCCGGCGTTAGGAAGCCCAGAATAATGGCGCAGGGGAATCTATGAGATTCTACTGTGCCATTTTTAGTGTCATTTTTACTGTCAGACAGGCATTAAAATGACACTCTCATTGTTTCAATGGGCTTCCTTTCACTTTGCAAGATTAGTGTCATAATTTTTGGCTCTAATCCTGCAAAGCTCCAACTAGCGTCAGTTCCTTAATGTGTGGCATGGTGTGCCATATCATAAAAACGGCGCACACATGGTAGCATTTGGGTGGTGCAATGGAGCACAAGAAAAGCGCTGCATCATGACATTTTCATAAATCTGGTCCTTAATACTTAGCTGTTCTTACCTGTAAAACGTTTGCCACACTTATGCCTTTACCAGTCATGCCTTTACAAAAAAAAAAAAAAAACACCTTAAAAACCTTTACCAAGCACATGCCTTTACCACTTATGCCTTTAGAATTAAACTAGTTGTGAAGGCATGCGTGGTAAAGGCATGCGTGGTAAAGGAATGAGTGGTAAAGGCATATGCATGGTATAGGTTTCGTGATAACAGTAATGCATGGTTATGGCTGTGTTGTAATGTCTTTTTCCCCTTTGAAGGCCTTTCTGTAAGTATTCAACTGTCACCTGGCAGATGATGGCTCTGAGGTGCTAAGGTTTGAATGGCTCCCCGGGCACGGATATTAGGACTTGGGCGTGAGGCAGTGTTGTTCCCCCCATAGACAAAATTACCTGGGGGCTGTGCCCAGACCCTCAGTGCACTTCAAAGTGACCTCCAATGTCACAGGCAGATGCAGCTCAAACCTGGGTTTGCCTACTATTTTGTACTTCTAGTCAGCCAGGGACTAACAAAATTAGAAAGGAGAGCTGCCATAGAACTACTTTAGAGTGACCACTGGGGTGGGGCTGTGAGCATCCTCTTTGACATCAGAGGGTCAAATCCTGTTTGAATGTCGGATCATGCTTGAGTTTGTTGGGGTACAAGGACTGCCTAATACTGGACTTTAGAATAAATGGAGGAGGACAAGAGGATTACCATAGTATACTCCCCACGTACACAACCAGACCTCAGAGTCCAATTAAGTATGGATGAATAGTTCAGCCATCTTGAAAATGCCCAAATTGGGTAGGGTTAGCCCCTGTAACCTTTACTCCCATTGGTTAGTGTGCCTGCTGGGGTAATTCCATCCAACTAGCTCATTTCAGGCATAAATGTGGCACCTCCTGACATCCAATTCAGAACACTCTTGGACCTGTGGAAGATCAGAAGAGGATGGTACCTCCTTTCTCTCTTTTACATAGTATAAAGAAGTGGACTCCAACGGTCATAAGGCTGACCTCCTGTTCAAGCTACAGGGATGCAACAATCTACAAAAGGCCTTTCCCACAACTGCCCAGATAATCAGTGGCAAGTGGACCCAGACTGGACTCTACCTGTCACGCTGTGAGTCTCCCAAGTCCCTAGCCTGAGGTCCTGGGAAGCTTTCAGAAAAGTGTACTCCTGTGGTGAATTGGGACTTAAAAGACTACCGTCAGAAGGTAAAATCTTTGATCAGGATGAACATGGTTATGGTATCTGACCTGTGCTGATCACAGTGAGCATCTAATTGCACCTGGACCCTGTTCTATCATGGCCATTGGCCCTTTCTGCTTCATGGCATTATTTCTACTAAGGGTTTTTTAAATTCATATCTCTGGATTCCGCTGATTGGATTTTTGTAATATCAGAATCATTCTGTTTATTAAATATTACTCTATTTTTATAATTCAATTTGGGATGTTGAATGTTTTGCATTTTGACTTTATTACTGATTTAGTACTACATAGATTCTTTACACATTACATCTAAGTAAAACCTGTTTACTCCAGAACATAACAATCGGGGCTGTGGTTATTACCTGAGGTGGAAATTTACCCTCTCAACTGATAATCCAATTCCTTACAGTGTATTTTTTAAAGTACCTTTTGTGAAATATTTAGTACAAATCTGACTTTACCAGTGAAACAGGTTTGTAATAAGTATTTTAAGAAGTCCAAGAATTAATTTTGTTGCTGGATCCTAGGCAGTGATAACACTATTCATTTTAATATTGTATTACAATGCCTTAATATGGAAATGCTATCCCCTGCCACAATGAAAATAGTGGTAGGGCCTTTTTACTGTAAAGACTTGTTTAACATTAAGCTTTAACATGTCATTATTTTTAAATACCATGCACCCTGTCTTATCAGGATTTAGGACCCTTTTAGGTATGACATATTCATCTTTAAATGGGGTTTATGTCTGTCATAAGGGGTTACATTGACAGGTTGAAATTGCATTTATAAAACTGCACAGACACTCTACAGTGGTAAGCCTGCAGACCTGTTTTGTCCTGTCACTGTAGGGATGACACAATGTGTTCTGCATTCTGCTAGTGTCATTTAACTTACAGGGTCTGGGTACACTTTGTACTTCATACTAGGCACTTATAAGCAAGCTTCAAATCAAATCAAATCAAATCATTAACATTTATAAAGCGCGCTACTCACCCGTGCGGGTCTCAAGGCGCTAGGGGGAAGGGGTTACTGCTGCTCGAAGAGCCAGGTCTTGAGGAGTCTCCGGAATGCGGAGTGGTCCTGGGTGGTCCTGAGGATGGTGGGGAGGGTGTTCCAAGTCTTGGCCGCCAGGTAGGAGAAGGACCTCCCACCCGCCGTGGAGCGGCGGATGCGAGGGACGGCGGCGAGAGCGAGGCTGGTGGAGCGGAGAAGACGGGTGGGAGCGTAGAAGCTGAGGCGACGGTTGAGGTATTCTGGTCCCTTGTTGTGGAGGGCTTTGTGTGCGTGGGTGAGGAGACGGAAGGTGATCCTTTTGCTGACAGGAAGCCAGTGCAGGTGTCTCAGGTGGGCGGAGATGTGGCTGTTGCGGGGTATGTTGAGGATGAGGCGGGCGGAGGCGTTTTGAATTTGTTGCAGACGTTTCTGAAGTTTTGCGGTGGTCCCAGCGTAAAGGGAGTTGCCGTAGTCCAGGCGGCTCATGACGAGGGCGTGGGTCACGGTCTTTCTGGTGTCGGCGGGGATCCAGCGGAAGATCTTCCGGAGCATGCGGAGGGTGAGGAAGCAGGAGGATGACACGGCGTTGACTTGTTTGGTCATGGTGAGAAGTGGGTCCAAGATTAAGCCGAGGTTGCGTGCGTGGTCTGAGGGGGTCGGTGTGGTGCCAAGGGCCGTGGGCCACCAGGAGTCGTCCCAGGCAGTCGGGGTGTTACCGAGGATGAGGACTTCCGTTTTGTCCGAGTTCAGTTCAGGCAGCCGAGAGGTCGAGGAGGTTGAGGGCGACTGTTCTGATGTCGTCTGTGACTGAGATGAGGGTGGTTTCTGTGCTGTGGTTGGCTCGGAATCCGGACTGGGAGGAGTCGAGAAGGTTGTTGTCTTCAAGGAAGTTGGTAAGCTGCTTGTTGACGGTCTTCTCTATGACTTTGGCAGGGAAGGGGAGGAGCGAGATGGGGCGGAAGTTCTTCAGGTCGCTTGGGTCA
Organism: Pleurodeles waltl; assembly: GCF_031143425.1. NCBI lineage: Eukaryota > Metazoa > Chordata > Amphibia > Caudata > Salamandridae > Pleurodeles > Pleurodeles waltl. The sequence goes on from NC_090444.1 coordinate 1,204,914,494, forward strand.
GCCGTAGGTTTCTTCAGTAGGGCGTTGACTTCAGTGTGTTTCCAGCTCTCGGGGAAGGTAGCAGACGAAAACGAGGTGTTGATGATGGTCTGGAGGTGTGGGGCGATGATGTTGTCGGCTTTATTGAAGATGAAGTGTGGGCAGGGGTCCGAGGGGGCACCGGAGTGGATTGAGTTCATGGTGGTTTTGGTCTCTTCTGTGTTGATGTGGGTCCAGGCGTTGAGGGTGATGGCTGGGGGTGTGGGTTCAGTGGTGGTCGGCTGAGTCTGGTGTCCGAAGCTGTCGTGTAGATCGGTGATCTTACGATGGAAGAAGGTGGCGAGGGAGTTGCACAGGTCTTGTGAGGGCGTGATGGCGTTGGCGTTGGGGTTGGAGAGCTCTTTTACGATGTTGAAGAGTTCTCTGCTGTTGTGGCTGTTTTTGTCCAGTCTGTCTGTGAAGAAATTCCTTTTGGCTGCGCGGATCAGGTGGTGGTGTTCGCGGGTAGCGTTCTTGAGGGCAGTCATGTTGTCTGCGGTGTGGTCCTTACGCCAGGCTTTCTCGAGGGTGTGACAAGTTTTCTTTGATTCCTTAAGGGTGTCAGAGAACCAGAGAGGTTTTTTGGTGTTGGACTGTGTTGGAAGGCGTCTGAGGGGAGCGAGGTTGTCTGCGCAGTTGGTGATCCAGTTCGTGAGGCTGAGGGCTGTGTCGTTGGGGTCGGTGGAGAAGGTTGGTTGGTTGTCGATGAGAGTGGAGAAAAGCTGTTCTTCGGGGATTTTGTTCCACTCTCGACGTGGGATGGGTTGTGTGCGGAGGTGGCGAGTCTCGCGTCGGAAGGTGAAGTGGACACGACTGTGGTCGGTCCAGTGTAGAGCGGAGACGTGGCTGAAGGAGAAGTCATTGCTGGCGGAGAAGATGGGGTCGAGCGTGTGTCCGGCGATGTGGGTGGGGGTGTTCACCAGTTGCTTGAGGCCGAGGTTGGCGAGGTTGTCGAGCAGGGCGGTGGTGTTGGGGTCGTTGTTCTGTTCCAGATGGAAGTTGAGGTCGCCGAGGAGGATGTAGTCTGGCGAGGCGAGGGCTTGCGGGGAGATGAAGTCAGTGATGGAGTCGTTGAAGTGGGCGTGCGGTCCGGGGGGACGGTAGATGAGTGATCCTCTGAGGGTGGTCCCGGGGTCTGTGCAGATCTGGAAGTGCAGGTGTTCGGCGGCGAGGGGGGTGTCTTCGGTGGAGGTGGTGACGCTGATGGAGTCTTTGAAGACGATGGCGATTCCTCCTCCTACTTGGTTGGTGCGGTCTTTCCTGGAGATCTTGTAGCCTTTGGGGATGGCTATGGCGATGTTGGGGGCCGAGGAGGCGTTCATCCAGGTCTCAGTGATGAAGGCGACGTCCGGTGCGGTGGAGTCCAGGAGGTCCCAGAGTTCAACGGCGTGCTTGTGGACGGATCGAGCGTTGATCAGGATGCATTTGAGGTGGTTGATGGCGCGTGGGCTGGTGGTCGTGGTGGTTTCGTGGTGGAAGGTAAGTTTGCAGGTGTGACTTGCTAAGGGTCCGTGGGTACGTTTCGGGTTAGCTTGGAAGCAGGTGCTTGAGCGCCCTGGGTTGAGGGCGTGGAGGGTGATGGTGTCGTAGCGGTGCAGCGGGATTTGGGGCTGCTGAGGGCCAGGGGTCATGGCGCTGGGCGCGGGCCAGGCGCAGACGGGCGCAGACGGGCTTGCCTTTGGCGCGCCTTCGGCACGCCAGCAGCCGCCATAAGAGGGAGGAGGGGGGAGGGTTCAGCTGGGGGCGGGGGACGGGAGTGGTGCGACGAATGGGAGCTGGGGGGGCGTGCAGGAGGTGGCGGCGGGAAAGCGGAGGGAGGGGGGACAGGTAGAGGGGAGAAAAGATGGGGGAGGGGGGTTGAGGGTGGCGGGGAGTTTAGGAAGAAAGTTAGGAGGAAAGTTAGGAAGATAGGGGGGGTTACAAAGGGTTACAGAGGTGGAGGTGAGTGAGGGTAAGAGATAGAAGATAGAGGGTTACAGAGGTGGAGGTGGAGGTGAGTGAGGGTGAGAGATAGAAGATAGGGGGTTACAGAGGTGGAGGTGGAGGTGAGTGAGGGTGAGAGATAGATGGGTAAAAGGATAGGAAGATGGGGGGTTACAGAGGAGGTGGCGAGTGAGGGAGAAAGATAGAGAGATAGGTAGATAGGGGCGTTACGGAGGGGGTGGCGAGTGAGGGAGGTCAGAGAGACGAGTCAGGAGCAGGAGGGCAGACGCGGGAAGATCCAAGAAGAAGGTGAAAGAAGAAGAGGAGCAGAAGAGAGAAGAGAGAAGATCACAGAAGAAGGTAAAGAAGAAGAGGAGCGGAAGATCAGAAGAGAGAAGAACACAGAAGAAGGTAAAGAAGAAGAGGAGCGGAAGATCAGAAGAGAGAAGAACACAGAAGAATGTAAAGAAGAAGAGGAGCGGAAGATCAGAAGAGAGAAGAACACAGAAGAAGGTAAAGAAGAAGAGGAGCGGAAGATCAGAGAAGAAGGTAAAGAGGAAGAGGAGCGACGAGCAGCAGAGAGAAGAGTCAAGAAGAGGGACACAGAGGAAGAAAGCACACGCAGGTCGCGGTGCAGAGGAGAGAGAAAGAAGCACACAGAAGAAGAGCACAGATGAAGACAGAAGACGGGGAGCAGGGAAGAAAGAAGAGTACAGATGAAGAGTACAGAAGAAGAGCACAGAGGAAGATCAGAGATGAAGAAAAGAAGCAGGAGAGGAGGTGGGTAGCGCGGGGCAGGGCGAGGGGCTGGGCGGTGGGGGGGGTACTTACTGTGAATTTGCTGGGCTTGCTAGGAGGTCTCAGGAGCCTGGGCTGGTGGAGCTGCAGCGGCAGGGGGAGCGACCTACCCTTGGGTCAAGGGTCGCTAACTCTGTCGCGCAGCGGCCGCCATAAGAGGGAGGAGGGGGGGAGGGGTCAGCTAGGGGCAGGGGACGGGAGTGGGGCGACAAATGGGAGCTGGGGGGGCGGGGCGTGCAGGAGGTGGCGGCGGGAAAGCGGAGGGAGGGGGGACAGGTAGAGGGGAGAAAAGATGGGGGAGGGGGGTTGAGGGTGGCGGGGAGTTTAGGAAGAAAGTTAGGAGGAAAGTTAAGAAGATAGGGGAGGGGGGTTACAGAGGGTTACAGAGGTGGAGGTGAGTGAGGGTGAGAGATAGAAGATAGGGGGTTACAGAGGTGGAGGTGGAGGTGAGTGAGGGTGAGAGATAGAAGGGTAAAAGGATAGGAAGATGGGGGGGTTACAGAGGAGGTGGTGAGTGAGGGAGAAAGATAAAGAGATAGGTAGATAGGGGCGTTACGGAGGGGGTGGCGAGTGAGGGAGGTCAGAGAGACGAGTCAGGAGCAGGAGGGCAGACGCGGGAAGATCCAAGAAGAAGGTGAAAGAAGAAGGGGAGCAGAAGAGAGAAGAGCAGAAGAGAGAAGATCACAGAAGAAGGTAAAGAAGAAGAGGAGCGGAAGATCAGAAGAGAGAAGATCACAGAAGAAGGTAAAGAAGAAGAGGAGCGGAAGATCAGAAGAGAGAAGAACACAGAAGAAGGTAAAGAAGAAGAGGAGCGGAAGATCAGAAGAGAGAAGAACACAGAAGAAGGTAAAGAAGAAGAGGAGCGGAAGATCAGAGGAGAGAAGAACACAGAAGAAGGTAAAGAAGAAGAGGAGTGGAAGATCAGAAGAGAGAAGAACACAGAAGAAGGTAAAGAAGAAGAGGAGCGGAAGATCACAGAAGAAGGTAAAGAGGAAGAGGAGCGACGAGCAGCAGAGAGAAGAGTCAAGAAGAGGGACACAGATGAAGAAAGCACACGCAGGTCGCGGTGCAGAGGAGAGAGAAAGAAGCACACAGAAGAAGAGCACAGATGAAGACAGAAGATGGGGAGCAGGGAAGAAAGAAGAGTACAGATGAAGAGTACAGAAGAAGAGCACAGAGGAAGATCAGAGATGAAGAAAAGAAGCAGGAGAGGAGGTGAGTAGCCCGGGGCAGGGCGAGGGGCTGGGCGGTGGTGGGGGTACTTACTGTGAATTCGCTGGGGTTGCTAGGAGATCTCAGGAGCCTGGGCTGGTGGAGCTGCAGCGGCAGGGGGAGCGACCTACCCTTGGGTCAAGGGTCGCTAACTCTGTCGCGCAGCGGCCGCCATAAGAGGGAGGAGGGGGGGAGGGGTCAGCTAGGGGCAGGGGAAGGGAGTGGGGCGACAAATGGGAGCTGGGGGGGCGGGGCGTGCAGGAGGTGGCGGTGGGAAAGCGGAGGGAGGGGGGACAGGTAGAGGGGAGAAAAGATGGGGGAGGGGGGGTTGAGGGTGGCGGGGAGTTTAGGAAGAAAGTTAGGAGGAAAGTTAGGAAGATAGGGGAGGGGGGTTACAGAGGGTTACAGAGGTGGAGGTGAGTGAGGGTGAGAGATAGAAGATAGGGGGTTACAGAGGTGGAGGTGGAGGTGAGTGAGGGTGAGAGATAGAAGGGTAAAAGGATAGGAAGATGGGGGAGTTACAGAGGAGGTGGTGAGTGAGGGAGAAAGATAGAGAGATAGGTAGATAGGGGCGTTACGGAGGGGGGTGGCGAGTGAGGGAGGTCAGAGAGACGAGTCAGGAGCAGGAGGGCAGACGCGGGAAGAGCCAAGAAGAAGGTGAAAGAAGAAGAGGAGCAGAAGAGAGAAGAGCAGAAGAGAGAAGATCACAGAAGAAGGTAAAGAAGAAGAGGAGCGGAAGATCAGAAGAGAGAAGATCACAGAAGAAGGTAAAGAAGAAGAGGAGCGGAAGATCAGAAGAGAGAAGAACACAGAAGAAGGTAAAGAAGAAGAGGAGCGGAAGATCAGAAGAGAGAAGAACACAGAAGAAGGTAAAGAAGAAGAGGAGCGGAAGATCAGAGGAGAGAAGAACACAGAAGAAGGTAAAGAAGAAGAGGAGCGGAAGATCAGAAGAGAGAAGAACACAGAAGAAGGTAAAGAAGAAGAGGAGCGGAAGATCACAGAAGAAGGTAAAGAGGAAGAGGAGCGACGAGCAGCAGAGAGAAGAGTCAAGAAGAGGGACACAGATGAAGAAAGCACACGTAGGTCGCGGTGCAGAGGAGAGAGAAAGAAGCACACAGAAGAAGAGCACAGATGAAGACAGAAGACGGGGAGCAGGGAAGAAAGAAGAGTACAGATGAAGAGTACAGAAGAAGAGCACAGAGGAAGATCAGAGATGAAGAAAAGAAGCAGGAGAGGAGGTGAGTAGCGCGGGGCAGGGCGAGGGGCTGGGCGGTGGGGGGGGTACTTACTGTGAATTTGCTGGGCTTGCTAGGAGGTCTCAGGAGCCTGGGCTGGTGGAGCTGCAGCGGTAGGGGGAGCGACCTACCCTTGGGTCAAGGGTCGCTAACTCTGTCGCGCAGCGGCCGCCATAAGAGGGAGGAGGGGTCACCTGGGGGCAGGGGACGGGAGTGGGGCGACAAATGGGAGCTGGGGGGGCGGGGCGTGCAGGAGGTGGCGGCGGGAAAGCGGAGGGAGGGGGGACAGGTAGAGGGGAGAAAAGATGGGGGAGGGGGGTTGAGGGTGGCGGGGAGTTTAGGAAGAAGGTTAGGAGGAAAGTTAGGAAGATAGGGGAGGGAGGTTACAGAGGGTTACAGAGGTGGAGGTGAGTGAGGGTGAGAGATAGAAGATAGGGGGTTACAGAGGTGGAGGTGGAGGTGAGTGAGGGTGAGAGATAGAAGGGTAAAAGGATAGGAAGATGGGGGGGTTACAGAGGAGGTGGTGAGTGAGGGAGAAAGATAGAGAGATAGGTAGATAGGGGCGTTACGGAGCGGGTGGCGAGTGAGGGAGGTCAGAGAGACGAGTCAGGAGCAGGAGGGCAGACGCGGGAAGATCCAAGAAGAAGGTGAAAGAAGAAGAGGAGCAGAAGAGAGAAGAGCAGAAGAGAGAAGATCACAGAAGAAGGTAAAGAAGAAGAGGAGCGGAAGATCAGAAGAGAGAAGATCACAGAAGAAGGTAAAGAAGAAGAGGAGCGGAAGATCAGAAGAGAGAAGAACACAGAAGAAGGTAAAGAAGAAGAGGAGCGGAAGATCAGAAGAGAGAAGAACACAGAAGAAGGTAAAGAAGAAGAGGAGCGGAAGATCAGAGGAGAGAAGAACACAGAAGAAGGTAAAGAAGAAGAGGAGTGGAAGATCAGAAGAGAGAAGAACACAGAAGAAGGTAAAGAAGAAGAGGAGCGGAAGATCACAGAAGAAGGTAAAGAGGAAGAGGAGCGACGAGCAGCAGAGAGAAGAGTCAAGAAGAGGGACACAGATGAAGAAAGCACACGCAGGTCGCGGTGCAGAGGAGAGAGAAAGAAGCACACAGAAGAAGAGCACAGATGAAGACAGAAGATGGGGAGCAGGGAAGAAAGAAGAGTACAGATGAAGAGTACAGAAGAAGAGCACAGAGGAAGATCAGAGATGAAGAAAAGAAGCAGGAGAGGAGGTGAGTAGCGCGGGGCAGGGCGAGGGGCTGGGCGGTGGGGGGGGGTACTTACTGTGAATTCGCTGGGCTTGCTAGGAGGTCTCAGGAGCCTGGGCTGGTGGAGCTGCAGCGGCAGGGGGAGCGACCTACCCTTGGGTCAAGGGTCGCTAACTCTGTCGCGCAGCGGCCGCCATAAGAGGGAGGAGGGGGGGAGAGGGGTCAGCTGGGGGCAGGGGACGGGAGTGGGGCGACAAATGGGAGCTGGGGGGGCGGGGCGTGAAGGAGGTGGCGGCGGGAAAGCAGAGGGAGGGGGGACAGGTAGAGGGGAGAAAAGATGGGGGAGGGGGGGTTGAGGGTGGTGGGGAGTTTAGGAAGAAGGTTAGGAGGAAAGTTAGGAAGATAGGGGAGGGGGGTTACAGAGGGTTACAGAGGTGGAGGTGAGTGAGGGTGAGAGATAGAAGATAGGGGGTTACAGAGGTGGAGGTGGAGGTGAGTGAGGGTGAGAGAGAAAGAAGGGTAAAAGGATAGGAAGATGGGGGGGTTACAGAGGAGGTGGTGAGTGAGGGAGAAAGATAGAGAGATAGGTAGATAGGGGCGTTACGGAGGGGGTGGCGAGTGAGGGAGGTCAGAGAGACGAGTCAGGAGCAGGAGGGCAGACGTGGGAAGATCCAAGAAGAAGGTGAAAGAAGAAGAGGAGCAGAAGAGAGAAGAGCAGAAGAGAGAAGATCACAGGAGAAGATAAAGAAGAAGAGGAGCGGAAGATCAGAAGAGAGAAGATCACAGAAGAAGGTAAAGAAGAAGAGGAGTGGAAGATCAAAAGAGAGAAGAACACAGAAGAAGGTAAAGAAGAAGAGGAGGGGAAGATCAAAGGAGAGAAGAACACAGAAGAAGGTAAAGAAGAAGAGGAGCGGAAGATCAGAAGAGAGAAGAACACAGAAGAAGGTAAAGAAGAAGAGGAGCGAAACATCACAGAAGAAGGTAAAGAGGAAGAGGAGCGACGAGCAGCAGAGAGAAGAGTCAAGAAGAGGGACACAAATGAAGAAAGCACACGCAGGTGGCGGTGCAGAGGAGAGAGAAAGAAGCACACAGAAGAAGAGCACAGATGAAGACAGAAGACGGGGAGCAGGGAAGAAAGAAGAGTACAGATGAAGAGTACAGAAGAAGAGCACAGAGGAAGATCAGAGATGAAGAAAAGAAGCAGGAGAGGAGGTGAGTAGCGTGGGGCAGGGCGAGGGGCTGGGCGGTGGGGGGGTACTTACTGTGAATTCGCTGGGCTTGCTAGGAGGTCTCAGGAGCCTGGGCTGGTGGAGCTGCAGCGGCAGGGGGAGCGACCTACCATGGGGTCAAGGGTCGCTAACTCTGTCGTGCAGCGGCCGCCATAAGAGGGGGAGGAGGGGTCAGCTGGGGGCGGGGGACGGGAGTGGGGCGACGAATGGGAGCTGGGGGGCGGGGGCGTGCAGGATTTGGCGGCGGGAAAGCGGAGGGAGGGGGGACAGGTAGAGGGGAGAAAAGATGGGGGGGAGGGGTTGAGGGTGGCGGGGAGTTTAGGAAGAAAGTTAGGAGGAAAGTTAGGAAGATAGGGGAGGGGGGGTTAAAGAGGGTTACAGAGGTGGAGGTGAGTGAGGGTGAGAGATAGAAGATAGCGGGTTACAGAGGTGGAGGTGGAGGTGAGTGAGGGTGAGAGATAGAAGGGTAAAAGGATAGGAAGATGGGGGGGTCACAGAGGAGGTGGCGAGTGAGGGAGAAAGATAGAGAGATGGGTAGATAGGGGCGTTACGGAGGGGGTGGCGAGTGAGGGAGGTCAGAGAGACGAGTCAGGAGAAGGAGGGCAGACGCGGGAAGATCCAAGAAGAAGGTGAAAGAAGAAGAGGAGCAGAAGAGAGAAGAGCAGAAGAGAGAAGATCACAGAAGAAGGTAAAGAAGAAGAGGAGCGGAAGATCAGAAGAGAGAAGATCACAGAAGAAGGTAAAGAAGAAGAGGAGCGGAAGATCAGAAGAGAGAAGAACACAGAAGAAGGTAAAGAAGAAGAGGAGCGGAAGATCAGAAGAGAGAAGAACAGAAGAATGTAAAGAAGAAGAGGAGCGGAAGATCAGAAGAGAGAAGAACACAGAAGAAGGTAAAGAAGAAGAGGAGCGGAAGATCACAGAAGAAGGTAAAGAGGAAGAGGAGCGACGAGCAGCAGAGAGAAGAGTCAAGAAGAGGGACACAGATGAAGAAAGCACACGCAGGTCGCGGTGCAGAGGAGAGAGAAAGAAGCACACAGAAGAAGAGCACAGATGAAGACAGAAGACGGGGAGCAGGGAAGAAAGAAGAGTACAGATGAAGAGTACAGAAGAAGAGCACAGAGGAAGATCAGAGATGAAGAAAAGAAGCAGGAGAGGAGGTGAGTAGCGCGGGGCAGGGCGAGGGGCTGGGCGGTGGGGGGGGGGGTACTTACTGTGAATTTGCTGGGCTTGCTAGGAGGTCTCAGGAGCCTGGGCTGGTGGAGCTGCAGCGGCAGGCGGAGCGACCTACCCTTGGGTCAAGCTTAGTATGTTAATTGGGAGTGTAGCCAATGTCAACATGTTTCAGGGGTCAGGGCACATGCACTGGGAATAGTTAGCAGAGTCCCAATGCACAGAGTCAAAAACTCAGTAGCACAACAAATGGGAGTGATCATGCATAAAGAGACATTTTCCTACAGTATAATGGAGTGACTGGACTGTAGATTTCCCAATAGGTCGTACTGACCTATCTATAAATGCCCACTAATAATATGAGGCCTACTCCATGTGAGCAACTATCACTGCAGTCTCTTATGTACCAGGCTACCTGTGAGCAGTTACAGGGATGCCCTTGACAGTAGTCTCACACGTGCATCCTGTACTTGTATGCACACACCACATGCACACACGTTCATATGTAACCAGCCCAGTGCCTCTTACTCCAGATGCTCAGCAGTGGCCTCATCTTAAAAAGGCAGACACAGGAGGTAAGCATGTCAGTCCAATTACTGTGAATTTACAGTGAGTGAGACTCAAGTAGTGAGACTCACTCACATTACAAAGTTAAAAAAAATGGGCTGTTAAAAGCAAAAAACCCTGGTGCGCTAAATAGGTGGTACCCATTTTGCCACAGGTGCCATTGAGAAAGAGTGGAAACGTGACCCAAAACAGATTGATCACAAGGATGAGTGTGAAAGGAGCGGAATTCCTTATCAGAGGCCCAAAAGTTGAGTGAGACAGGAGGAAGATAGCCTATTGTAGGGTCTGCAATGGTAGATGAGAAATAAAATGATAAATCTCATGAACTTCTATGCCTCCTACTTCCTGAACCAGTAAAGAATTCCACTTTTCAGTTTCTTCTCCAGTAAAGGATGTAGGAGACCATTTTGAGTATGATGGCTAGCCTATCTGTCTGCCAGGGCAGCAGAGGGATGTACTCCCACCATCATTCTTAGAGATCTCTGCCATGCTGGGAGTGCAGCAGAGCTGTCATCACTGCTGCTTCATTAAAGACATTGAATTCTTGTTGATTGTTAATTTCTTTGATTTCCTGCTAGGGATCACCAAGCTTTCCCTGACAGCCCAAAAAGAAAAGAAGTATGTTGGAACACCTACCCTAAATAGGATGGATGGTTTGATTTACTTTGACTGACAACCCAATACCTGGTGTGCTGTTAGTGAAAGTTTATCTCTGACTAAGCCTACACTGGTTCCATGGGTGGAAACATGCCAGTTGACCTGCCTCTAAATAGAGTGGGGGAGTTGTGAGTTTAGGAGATGGGATCACCTTCAAAAACACTAAATGAGGACCATAGTCTCTCTGCTCCCACTACTCAGAGGTCTTAAGGAAGTGCCTTCCTTCTCACATAAGTATGTTGCTGCCTATCGCAAGTAGAATATTTCTCATCCTTCATCTATGGACAGTAATGGAATTCCTTTTGCTACTCTCCTTACTAGAAGAGACCCTCTACTGTCTTTCTTCCTGGAATAGGAATATTCATATTTTTACCCTCCCCTCAGAAGCAATCTCATAATGGATTCCCTTGATAGCTTCATTACTACTTTCCTATCCTCAGGAGGAGTTCCTTGCTTCACTCATCATTTAAAAAAGAGATAATGTGTGACAAATGTCCTGAAACTGACTGCAATTTGATAGCTATTGCATCTTAATTGTTAAGAGTCATTCAAACCTGAATCCATCTCAAACAATAGAGACTTGCTCCGGATAGGAATACAATTTTAAACTTATGACATTTTAGGCTTAGGAAACAATCCCCAGAAACAATGGATGATAGTTATTCATTATTCTCTTTAGAGGTAGAATAGGCTTTGGGAACTGTAGTATTTAATATTTTGGCCTTGAAATAGTATACATTTGCACTGATTTTCATGGCTTGGATTAAACCTTTATATACACATGTATAGCCTGTGTCAAAACAGGCAACATTATTTCTGAGCAATGGAAGTGAAACAGCAATCCTGTTCACTTTGACATTGTGGCCATTGATAGCTACACTTTGCAAAAAATGTAGGGAATTCATGACACCACTCGTGGGTTTCTTGTGCGCGGATGGTGCAGTGAACTACTTCTGCGACTCAGTTGAAGCAACCCTTCATCTTTTAGCACATATGTATCACTATGCTGAGTTCTTTCACTTGACCACCAATTTGAATACGTTGCTGCTGTTGCCCTTGGAGAAGATAGAGCTACTGCCTCTCAATGATCTTCAGCAAATGAACAGGAGTTGCAAAATGTATCCATTAAATACTTGGGCCTATTGGTTACACATACACTCACAGAGGTACATTGAATTGTAATGTCATTCAAACTACTAGGGAATTGTAATTCAGAGGATTTTGGGGTAAAGTTCCTGCTGTCCGTGTAGAGTTCAGTGTTATTAGTTACATGCTCATGCGGCCAAGGTGCCTATATATGCTGCAAGGCATGACAACAGTAATCTCATGTAAAATCCTTAAAGAACTGAATAATATCATGCTGTGTGGAGGTACTCGCTATTCAGGTAAGCTAGAAATGCTGGAAAGATCATATAACTGAGGAGGACTGAAATTTCCAAGCCTGGAATTATAATATCTAGCATCCCAGCTACATTACTTGTCCAAACAGTGGGATGAAGATAATAATGGAAAAAATTGCTTCTTGGTGGTGACAGGATAAGGGAGAGCATTGTGTAATTTGTGTCTTGGAGAAAGTAAAGTAGCAAATTGGGACACCTTACTTGATAAAATTGATGCAACCAGTTTTGAAATATTATATGTATTAAGTGTACAGATAGTGAGGAAGCATGTTGCATCACCCTGGTGTAGTCTACCATCCTTTCATGCATGCTTTAAGGAAGGAAGAGGTGGTTACTTGTTGAATTCAAGAAGGATGTGCTCCAATGGGTCATTTGTTCACAGAGGGTATATTTCTTTGGTTTGGAAAGGGAGCTGATTTTGATTTACTCCAGATTGACAAGATAGGCTAATGTGTTGTGCTAGAGCTCCTCCAGCAATCAGAGCTGGTAGAGACATTCTAGGTAGCTTTTAGAGGGCACTTCATGTTGCTATTATTATGCTCCTTATCTCAGCTAAGACGCAATGGGAGGAATATTGTGGTGGAGATCTGTTGGACTCTGAATGTCATAAAGCTCATAGCTAGACAAGATTAGGATCCTATAATGTCAGACATAGCCTTGCACAGTTTAAAATCCTCCATAAGTTATATTTCTAAGTTTGTGACTTGGTTAATATGTGCCCTACACCATAACTTGCAAATTGTAATGGTTTTAAACATTTGAATCTGAACCATAACATAGTTTACAAAAATGTTTTTTCAGTGACTTACTAGGGCTAGTTTTTTTATACACTTAATTGCCAAGCCTCACTACACAGAGACTTTGGCCTATTACAGCATAGGTTGGCACCCAACCCATAGTGGGCAGTAAAACCCATCTCCGGATTGCCTTTGGACATGTGCTCAGGGAGTTACCTACTTTGCCTGGTCTGCAACTGGGCCTGTGACCAACCCTCACTGCCCTACTATGCACAGCAGTTTGTGTTTTTTTTCCTATTTTATTTTATTAACACGGATATTTATCCTATTTTATGAAAATCAAAATTTTCTACAAACTGTGGTACTTTGTTTTCAAGGCATACAATCTCACCTGTGGTAGGGGTAGGGGTAATGGCTGGAAATGGGGACTTACTAAAGAAGGGGAGAGAATTAGAGAGGAGTAAGAAGGGATAAGGGAAGGATAAAAACCCTCCCACAGAAGAGCCAGCCCAATATTACTCAATCTGTACTTCTAAAGTTGATACAGCAAAAAACAGGCCAAAAGCAGCTGTAGATGTACCCAGCCCATCCTTTGAGTACATTCTGCATGATACATGGTATATCACTGGCACTGCAACACACTCCCATAGAAAATGGAGGCAAACAATCAATATAGCAATATGTAGGAAATAAAGGAAGCTTTATTTGTTTACTATTCAAAATGGATGAAACAACTTATGAAATCCTGTGTAAATTACCTGATATTTTATTTGATTTCCATCATCCAATATTGTTTTAATTTTTGAAGCAATGTCTACATAATTTTAGTTCAAGTGGAAAATATTTTTACCATCTTTCTAGCTTCTTCATTTGTTTACTTAAAACAAAAATCCTGTTTAATGTTGAAACAAGGATAATTTCATTTTTTCATTGTTATTCAATGTTTTATTTTTGCTGTAGATTTATAGAACTAGGATTACCACACTCTCAACACACCTGATAATGTAAGGAGTGATTGTTGTCAATTCCACCACCCACCTACAACTGAAAGACGTTTCAACATCAGCCAATCACAGGCTGACTACATAAGAAATAAGAAATGAACTAACACATCAAACAATGTTTTCTGCTGTTTCAATGTTGGTGTATGTGCTGTTGATTTCCCCTATGTTTTGAGGAATACTTATTTGAAGAGGAAAAGAGGGAGGGATAACAGGCTTAGTATCTTTGGAATGTACAGGGAAGCTGTCATTTACTGATACCACTTCTCATCTGATGTCATCCTTAATATGGGTGCAAACTGGGAGCAGGAGGTTGATTAACCCACAACCCTATCCCATGTTGCCCCTGTCTATCTAAAATTGCTTCATGGCCAGAGTACCTTCCCAGAGGGTCACCTCTGACAACACTGGCATCTCACGAGGAAGCCAGTTTCAAGGCTAGCATCGGGTACTGAAATACATCTAGAAAAGAGTGTTCCAGCTTATCTCCATATCACAAACACTGGTGGAAAGGAAGAAAAAAGAGGAGAGGGAGTTCTATGCCTTCGGACCATTTCCCTCATGTGTTAGGTGCCATTTACAGCACACACATGACACTCCAGTCACCGGTCACAAAACCCATGTTTTGAAAGCTGTCTGTGTTGCCAGGATTACTTCACTGGTGGGTAAGCTGTCATTCGTAAAAGCACACATAACATCTGCATCTTGCAATAGTCACTTTTTGCATATTGTGATGGTTGCTGATGATGTTGGTGACATGTGGCTCATTAGTAAGTAAAAATGCCGTTCACTGGGGCTACATGTGCATCAGGGGGTGAAATCTCACATGTTCAATAATCACTACACAACAATACATACACAATAACCTCATTGCATGTTTGTAGACATGATGTATTACATGATGCATTTAATTTAGAATGGAGACTTTTTAGTAAACATTTCACGCGTCTTTGTTGCTGTTGACACCGGGTATGCTCTCTCTCCACATTTCTCCCCCAAACCTACAGATGCCCAACTAAACCACCTCAACAGAGGTACAATAGGGCACACAAAATGTATACAAATCATTACATGTTTGGAATCCTCGTGTGAAGTGGACTCCCCAGACATTGTGTGTATGATTGTTGTAGCCTGTTGCCTGTTGCATAACTTTGCCATGGGATGGAGCTCTGCTACAGATCTTGACTCTGATCCCTGCCTACATCCAAGTACCCAAGATTAGGTATAGAATTAAGCCTTCAGGTGCAGAGTAAGCTAGTTAAAATGGTTTACTTGAACTGCTAGTAGTTTATTTGCTGCATTTATGTAGCTAAACAGTCCCTTAGCTATGAAGAATTGTGAACTACTGCCACACTGCCCATATATACTTTCCTGAGACAACTCTGTTTTTTTCACATAATGTAATCAATTAATATGCTATGCTCTAGTGAAAAGTAAGTTCACTCTTCATTTTCAATAGCATTCAAACACATAATTACCAACATGGAAGCCCAAAATCTGACACAGAACACTCACATTTTTTGGCAAACACACTAAAAGCTTTACTTAACACCTATACATTATGTATACAAACAATCCCTGCTTCAATTTTTTGCCTGTATCATTTTTTTGTGCTATTGCTACATTGGGTGATCTCCGTCCTGCATGCAGAAATGTTTACTTTGCATGCCGAGGAATCCCTCCAGGTTGTGCAGTTTCTAGCCCAGTGCGGAGTCTCCACCCCACATTCAGGATACATACCACCACCTACCATAACAAATAGGAAATGACATACATGAACAGAAAGACTGCCATCTTGTGGTTATTCAGAGACATCCTCTCCTCACCACAGCACCATCTTCCTCCATCTTACTACTCCTTGCATTAATTGTAGCTCCAACATGGCTGAAGGACTAGATGACAAGGCCTTGCCCCTGAGTCTTCCAAAAGTACCTTTAGTTTTATAGCGGTCAGAGACCGAACTGAGTAATGCAGCACTGGCCAAAATCTAGCAGGACATTGCTACTTGCTGCAGTGAAGTGGGTGCCCGAAGGCCAGGACATTATGGGCCAACTGTTGTCACCTCTACATTACACTTGTGTACACAAGGGTCCTGAGAGCTGTCTGGCTCACCTTGCCCACCCCTACATGTTTAACTGGAAGAGTCTGAGCAGCAGAGAAAGGGTAAGTATATTTTTGGAATATTTACTTAAATGTTCATGCATTTTGAGAATGTGTCCTATCATATGTTCACTTTGAGCATTGTTCTAACATTTCATGTTAAATTTAACATCTCTTATTTGTTAGTTATGAACACTTTGAAAGTGTAACATTGCTAACATACATGTATCTTGACATTACGGAAATGTTTTTAAAATACTCTGTTTTGTTGCAACATAACAGTTAAACCCCAACTTACACATTAGTGATCTGTTACAGTCCCATTTACTCAAAGTTAGTTTATGTGATGCTGCCATTGTGTACCATTAACTTAGCTGCTACCATATAATTTTACCCATTCCATTATTCCTAATTCACAGAAACCTCAACAGTAAGAGAGAACCACTTAGAATGCTTTGTTGCCTTGTACAAATACACTTTAATCTCAGAAAACCAATGTGTGGAAGATGTTGAAAAACATATTTTTTTACATTTAGCACGGGATTAGTTAAATACATAATTTTTTATTGGAATCATTATTCTTCCCTCAAAAATCTCATTCAAATTATATTTTGGCAATTATAGTTTGTACCTATTTGGAAAAACACACATATTACTATCAAAGTATAGAATAGTGCAAGTTTGTTAAATACTTCACAATATCAGCTCTTATATTTCAGGATAAATTATCTCTTTTATCTAAAGTCGTATTAATATGCATTACTGAACATTCAAATTTAAAATATCTCTCCCTTTCGCACACTCTTGTTATGCAGATTGGACTGGCTAAGGGTCATCCCAGCAGGACCCAGGGCAAGAAAGAAGATCCTTGACTGGGAAGTGAGCACAAAGACATTCCAACACTAGTGAGGAAGAGGAAGCCACCACCTGCAGCAGTAGTGCACCTGCTCAGATACAGACTTTTTTCACAAAAAGACACTGGGTGAAGGCTGAAGAGACAACTGGGGGATGGGGATGGTGACACAACCAGACAGGAGGAGACATCCTCCTGCCTTGAGCAAAAGCAGCCCCTGATATCTAAAGAGCAGGTCCCAACACCCTTATCTGGGACTGCACCCTTCCCCTCCTTTGCTCCTACAGCTGCACCCCCTGCAAACGTATCAGATCTTTCTTCCAGTACCCACCCAGAAGAGCGCAAACAGTCAAGGGACACTTCAGCCCCGAAATCTACATAGCCCTTTTGTGCAGCCCACAGTCAAGGGACACTGCAGCCCCCAAACCCGCATAGCCCTTTTGTGCAGCCCACATTCGTCCCCCAAGAATATGTGTTCTTGGCTGCTTTAAAGGTGTCCTTGTAGCAAGTTGGAGGAATTAAAGAAGCGTTTACTTTAAATTTCTCTGACTAAGCTGCAGGATTCAGGATTTTCCAAAAGACGGTTACTGAACAGATCCAAATCTTATGTGGCCCCATAATCTCCTTGATAGCAGGTCTTACATCATGTCTGCCTCCTCCACTTGCCCTACCTCGTTTTGTCCAGTTTCCCAGCAGGTCTGTCATACCTGTTTTCACTGCTACACCTGTGTTTCCTTCTTCCTGTCCTGCCATGGCCAGCCATTTTACACCACGTCTGAGGAGGACTTCACTATCATTGTGGAGAATGCAAGAGTGACCAGGGACTTTTCATTAAGCCAGGACCATGGCTTGGGCACCCCCTCTGGCTTGAGAGAATTACTTTATTAAATTTTGGGCAAGAAGTCTCTTGCTTGCTGTGGACTACTTATGGTCTATTGACCTGTCATTTCTCCCTTTATACATAGACTGCTTCCTTAGAAGTGTCCTGATTTGTTTTAATATTTGCCAACCCACCTCCAAGTTAGCTTTTTCAAATTCAAAATTCCACATATTAATGTCTTTCTTGCTGTTTATATATTTTCAGGATAATGTATTGTACATCAAACAAATGAAATGTTTAGGTAATTAGAAGTTGCTTTCTAAATTAGTACAATTGTATCCATTCATTAAACTTTGAAATTAATATACATAAAACGTTTCTATTGGATTAGATGCAATATCAAACATTCAGCACAAATGATAGTAAGACATAGGTTTGTTATAAAAAAATGGCACATACTTTTATTAATCATGAATGGTTACAGTGATTATGATAGTAATATTTCACACTACTCCTCCTATGTAATGCTGGTGGTCAAATTGACTGAGACTGCCACATGGGCACACTGCGAACACACACTGCGGGCCACCAATGCACCACTGGTTGGACAACACCCAGAGTCAGGACCCCCAGCCCTCCTGCCTCCTGATGGTACACAGCCAAGTAACTCCAGGACCCCGTATGCCGAAACAACAGCTGTGTCTCCGCCTCCCCACGATCCATCAAAGGACCCCACTTGTCAACACTGCCATTTCTCCTGAAACACAGCCTACAAAAAATCCTACATCACTCCTGCCCACAAGACCAAGAACACCCCACAACCACTCCATTGTATCCTGCTCAATGCCAGCTCACTCTGTAAACACGCCATAGAAATCTGGGACACCACCAAATTGCCTTCATCACCGAAAACTGTCTCAAACCCACCTCGATCATCATCACTGCCACTCTCAAAGGCTACTAGATGAAACACCGAGACCACGCCAATAAACAAGGTGGAGGCATCACATCATCTTCAAAGAAACTATCAAATGCACCATCACCAACGACCCCTCATCTCTCATGGATCACCTCAACTTCCTATTACAAACGGTTGCAAAGACCACAATAGGAGTCACCCTGGCTTACAGACCCCCAGAACCCAGAGCAACGTTCTGTGACACCATCCCCAACCTCATCGCCCCCCTAGCAATCAACTCTCACCATTACATCCTACTCGGTGATCTTCCACATCAATAACCCCAACTACGACAACTCAATCTCCCTCCTGGAGAACCTGAGCAACATTGGTCTCACCCAACTGGTCACCAAACTCACACACAAAGCCAGACACACACTCTACCCCATTTTCACCTCCACCAACAGAATCATATTCAGCCACACCATAGAACTCACCTGAACTGACCACACCATTTTACGCTTCACCATTACCAATTCCCAGCACTCCATCACCAGGCACCAGATATTCTCCCACCGAAGCTGGAGCAAGGTCACTGAAGCTCAATGGTCTCTGGCACTCAACACCTACCAACCCAATGCCTCATCAGACCTCAACCAGGTTGTCCAGAACTTCACCACCTGGATCACTGAAAGAGTCGCCCAGCTGAAACCCACAAAATCCAGTGAAACCTAACATGCCAGCTGGTACACCCCAGGACTCAGGATCACCAAGTGCCACTACCACCAACTGGATAAACAATGGTGCGCCACCTAGAACCCCGCCAACAGAGCAGCTCACAAAACAGCCCTCAATAACTGTCACCGGATCATCAAAGAAGCCGAGAAAGCAGCCATCACCACTCGCGTCAACTCCGCAGCCAACCACACTAAGGAACTGTTCAAAATAGTCAAATGATTCTCCAACCCTAAAGCCATAAAGAGCACCATCCACTCCTCGCAAGAACTCTGTGGCACCCTCTCTGACTACTTCCACAGCACGATCACCAACATCTACAACAATTTCACCCTCCAACCCACATCCCTCAACCTCAATGACTTCAACCAACCAGAGTACACCGGCCAAACGATTATTACCTGGTCTCCTCTCACCACCCTGACCACCACGGATATTACGTCCTCCATCCACTCTAGGGTGTCCACCTGCCCCTGCCCTACCACCTTTACAACCTTGCATCGAGCACTATCAGCACGCAAATCAACAGCATCTTCAACACCTCTATCTCTGCAGCAACCTTTGCAGAGAAATGGAAACATGCAGACATCAGACCCCTCCTAAAGAAAGCCTCTGTCAACTCCAGTGATCTCAAAAGTTATCATCTGATCTCCCTGCTCACTTCCCAGCCAAAGTACTAGAGAAAGCCATCAACTGGCAGCTCAACAAATTCCTGGAACAAAACCACCTACTGGATGCCTCACAATCAGGATTCTGTGCCAAACACAGCACTGAGACTGTGCTGATTGCCGCCACAGATTACATCAGAACACTTCCTGACCATGGAGAAACTATGGTCCTGATCCTTCTCGACCTCTTTGGTGCTTTCTACACAGTCTCCGACAGCACCCTCATCAACAGACTCTACAACATTGGCATACAGCAAGATGCTCTCAAGTGGATCACCTCCTTCTTCACAGGATGCACACACAGCATCAGACTGCCTCCCTTCACCTCAGCACTCAAGATATAATATGTGGCATAACACAAGGATCATCCCTCAGCCCCACCCTGCTCAACATCTACATGACCCCCCTCTCAGCCATTGTCAGATCCCACTCAACATAATCTTCTATGCAGATTACACTCAACTGATCCTCTTACTCACCGAGGACCCCTCCAATGCCAAGAGCAAATTCTGCAAAGCCATGAACAATGTAGGCGAATGAATGAGACACAGCTGCCCTTAGCTCAGCTCTGACAAAACGGAAGTACTGGTCTTTGTGAAGAACACCTCTGCATGCGACCACAGCTGGTGGCCTGCAGAACTCAAACCCACACCGACCAACCATGCATGCAACCTCTGCAGCATTCTCGACAGCCAACTAATCATGATATGACAAATCAACACAGTCACCTCCTTCTGCTTCTACACACTTTGCATGCTCTGCAGAATCTTCGGATGGATCCCAACCAACTCCAGAAAGACCGTCACTCAGCCCCTTGTCATCAGCCACCTCGACTACAACAACGACCTCTATGCCAGGATCTCCACCCATTTCCTCAGACCATCATGAATGCTGCAGCCAGACTCATCCTGGATATCCTCAAACAAATCCACATCGCCCCCACCTGAGAGACCTCTACTGGCTCCCCATCCAGAAGAGTTGCCAGTTCAAGATCATCACACACTCCTTCAGAGCCCCCATCAACCTAGGACCTGTCTACTTCAACCATCGACTGAACTTTCACCAACCATCTAGTCACCTGCTATCCTCTTCATTCGCCCTTGCACACACATCCACATCCGTCTCAGCCACAGCGGTGACCACTCCTTCGCCTATATCGCTGTTAAGACCTGGAACGACCTTCCCCTCCAGCTCCATACAGCCTCCTTGCTGGCAGACTTCTGAAAGGGGCTCAAGACATGGCTCTTCGATAGTCACAGCGCCAAGATACCCCTAGGGTGACAGTGTTGTGTTTTAAAATTCTGATTGATTGATCGATTGAGACTGTGCTTGTGTTGTCTGTGATTCAATTGGTCGTTTTGGAGGTAGAGGCGGTGCAGGTAGAGGAGGTGCAGATAGTTGTGGCAGATGTTGGCAGTTGTTGTGTCCTTCCTACATTAAGGTGCCTTTATAGAATATCCTGCATATATTGACTGTGAAGATTGAAATTGGCATTTTTTTGCATACTGCCTTTATCACCTTCATGGCCAGGGCATGTTCCCTTGCACCCTCTTCCCTAAATGTCTGAAGATGTTCTTGGTGTGTCTTTGTCATGTCTTGGTAACATATGGCGATGCTATCCAAGGCACTGGTCTGCCTGCAATCACCCGAGTGAGTTTAAAGGGAGGCATCTATCTTGCGAAGACGAGCACCCATTGCATGAATATCCTACCACACTTCAGACTATTGTTGATAAAACTGACCCTTCCACAGAACAGCATTAGACCATGACAACCACCCCGCTACATAAATGGCTGTCAAACATGGCCTTTAAGATGTCCAGCATTGAGAGGGGTGTCATCTGTGTGGTTGTGGAGGAGAGAATTATGAATCAGAGCTACCTCCTTCTCGTCAGGGATGTTCTCTCTATCAGATGATTGACAGAAGACTAGAGATGCACCTGTATTGGAGGACTGTGTAGGAGATTGTAAAAAAGGACCTGTTAGTTAAGACTGTGTGGAAGTAAGCGTTGAATGGGTGGAATAAGCATTTGTTTCTTTTTAGCTGATGGCTGGGGACTGGCAATCCAGACATGATTCAGGAGGAACAATTCCGCTCGGCTGTGAAGATGTTCACAATTTGCCTTTCTTATGTTGAAATATACTATTGGCTTGAAAGTTGCAAATGGTCCCAAAAACACTTAAAAATTAACCAGAAGTGGAAGCAGATGGTAATCAGGTGCAAATTATATAAAGGGTGGAAAGTTTTTTTTTTTCCACAGAGGCTGTTTCTACATGGTATGGTATGAAGAGGCTGTTTGCTTCACACCAGCACAGGAGCAGGCAAAGGCAGGAAGGCATTTACAGAGCTATGGTGATTTGTATTCAGCTGATTGTGAAGGATTTATATAACAAGTGTAGGTTTACCAACTCTGGTATTTTAGATTTAATTGCTGAAGCAGACCCTTTGTTGTACACAAACAGGAGAGCATCAATACCAATCCACATTCTTGTACTTTGCTGCCTACACCTTTTAGCCTCCGGAAGCTGTCATAGGGCTGTTTCACAGCACAAGGGGTTTATCCAAGTGGCGACAAACAAACAACGCCTGCAATAGAGTGCACTTTTGGGTTCCATAAGATGAGGTTTTGCTGCCTTCACAGAGTGGGAGCGCACTCCCATATTCACCTCCAGTGGCATGCAGGATCATCGCAGTGTGTGCTATACTGCACTGTATAGCTACAAGGAAGAGAATTCAAATGCAGCCTAAAGAGGACAGCTCTTATGAAGAAGAAGGTCACCAACCCAGAAACCCATCCCAAGGTGCCACCAGCGCAGCAGATGGAAGAGAGATGCTGTTACATTACCTACAATTATTTGTTAAAGAAAATGTTAGTTATGTATAGCAAGACAACTGAGTCGACTTTTTGCAGTTGTCAGTTTTTCAATACTTTTTCCAAAATGTTGCATTTTAACCGTTTCTGTGCCTTGGACGAGGTGACCTCGTCCAAGGCTACAGTTCCTGTGTGCCTTGGAAGAGGTCACCTCGTCCATAGCACGGGAACTTGGGGGAGCGCTAGCATGCCCCACCTGTGCACCCCTCTACCCCCCCAAGGCGGGGATGGAAGGGGAAGACCTTCCCCTTCCACCCCGACCCCCCCACCCCCCCTGTGACGTCAGCGCGCGAGCGCGCACTGATTTGTCACAGGGGCCTCCCCCATCGTGCTGGAAGCTCTGCTTCCAGCGCGATTGAAAGAGAAATGCTCAGCATTTCTCTTTCAATCACTGGGGGAGGCCCGGAGGGGCTTCAAAGGGAAGGAAATGTACTTCCTTCCCTTTTAAGTCTCTCCCAGGGTTTCAAAAGCCGGATTGCTTGCAATCCGGCTTTTGAAACCCCACTAGACACCAGGGATTTTTTTTTTTCTCCAGAAAGTGACAAAAGGGAGCGACCCCTTGGGCAAGGGTCGCTCCCAGGGGGGCATTTTTTTGGGAAGGCATTTTCTGCCCCCCCTGGGGGCAGATTGGCCTATTATGAGGCCGATCTGGCCCCGGAGGGGGCAGAAACCTCTAGGCACCAGGGATAATATATATATTTTTTTGTTATGTTTTTTATTTTATTTTTAGGTTGGGAGCGACCCCTTAGGCAAGGGTCGCTCCCCTAGGGGGCAAATTATATTTAGGCCATTTCTGCCTCCCTTGGGGGCAGATTGGCCTATTTTGATGAGGCCAATCTACCCCCAAGGGGGGCAGAAACCACTAGACACCAGGGAGTTTTTTTTCTTTACGTGAATTTCACGCAAGGGGAGCGACCCCTTAGGCAAGGGTCGCTCCCCTGGGGGGAAATTACTTTAGGCCATTTCTGCAGATTGGACAATTTTAGGTCAATCTGCCCCAAAGGGGGCAGAAACCACTAGGCACCGGGGATTTGTTTTTTGGCGCCAATGTCACGCAGGGGGAGCGACCCCGTAGGCAAGGGTCGCTCCCGGGGGGGGGGGGGAGGGGGAGGGGTTTGGGGGGGTCAAATTTATTTTAGGGCATTCCTGCACCCCCCTGGTACCGGCTGAGCTAGAGGCCAAAATCCACAAGTAGGCACTTTGCAAAAAACACCTCTGTTTTCTGTGAAAAAATGGGTTTTGTCAACATTGTGTTTTGGGGCATTTCCTTTCGTGGGCGCTAGGCCTACCCACAGAAGTGGGGTACTATTTTTATCGAGAGACTTAGGGGAACGCTGGGTGGAAGGAAATTTGTTGCTCCTCTCAGATTCCAGAACTTTCTGTTGCCGAAATGAGAGGAAAAAGTGTTTTTTTGACCAAATTTTGATGTTTGCAAAGGATTCTGGGTAACATAACCTGGTCAGAGCCCCGCAAGTCACCCCATCTTGGATTCTCCTGGGTTTCTAGTTTTCAAAAATGCGCTGGTTTGCTAGGTTTTCCCAGCCGGCTGAGCTACAGGCCAAAATCCTCAGGTAGGCACTGTTTTCTATGAAAAAATGTGATGTGTCTACGTTGTGTTTTGGGCCATTTCCTTTTGTGGGCGCTAGTCCTACCCACACAAGTGAGGTATCATTTTTATCGGGAGACTTGGGGGAACGCTGGGTGGAAGGAAATTTGTGGCTCCTTTCTGATTCCAGAACTTTCTGTCACCAAAATGTGAGAAAAATTTGTTTTTTTAGCCATATTTTGAGGTTTGTAAAGGATTCTGGGTAACAAAACCTGGTCTGAGCCCCACAAGTCACCCCATTTTGGATTCCCCTAGGTCTCTAGTTTTCAAACATGCGCTGGTTTGCTAGGTTTCCCCAGGTGCCGGCTGAGCTAGAGGCCAAAATCCACAGGTAGGCACTTTGCAAAAAACACCTCTATTTTTTTTCAAAAAATGAGATGTGTGCACTTTGGGTTTTGGGGCATTTCCTGTCACGGGCGCTAGGCCTACCCACACAAGTGAGGTATCATTTTTATCGGGAGACTTGGGGGAACGCTGGGTGGAAGGAAATTTGTGGCTCCTCTCAGATTCCAGAACTTTCTGTCACCGAAATGAGAGGAAAAAGTGTTTTTTTGGCCAAATGTTGATGTTTGCAAAGGATTCTGGGTAACATAACCTGGTCAGAGCCCCGCAAGTCACCCCATCTTGGATTCCCCTGGGTTTCTAGTTTTCAAAAATGCGCTGGTTTGCTAGGTTTCCCCAGGTGCCGGCTGAGCTACAGGCCAAAATCCACAGGTAGGCACGGTTTTCTATGAAAAAATGTGATGTGTCCACGTTGTGTTTTGGGCCATTTCCTTTCGTGGGCGCTAGTCCTACCCACACAAGTGAGGTATCATTTTTATCGGGAGACTTGGGGGAACGCTGGGTGGAAGGAAATTTGTGGCTCCTCTCTGATTCCAGAACTTTCTGTCACCAAAATGTCAGGAACATGTGTTTTTTTATCCAAATTTTGAGGTTTGCAAAGGATTCTGGGTAACAGAGCCTGGTCAGAGCCCCACAAGTCACCCCATCTTGGATTCCCCTAGGTCTCTAGTTTTCAGAAATGCATAGGTTTGGTAGGTTTCCCTAGGTGCCGGATGAGCTAGAGGCCAAAATCTACAGGTAGGCACTTTGCAAAAAACAGCTCTGTTTTCTGTCAAAAAATGTGATGTGTGCACGTTGCGTTTTGGGGCATTCCCTGTCGCGGGCGCTAGGCCTACCCACACAAGTGAGGTATCATTTTTATCGGGAGACTTGGGGGAACGCTGGGTGGAAGGAAATTTGTGCCTCCTCTCAGATTCCAGAACTTTCTGCCACAGAAATGTGAGGAACATGTATTTTTTTAGCCAAATTTTGAGGTTTGCAAAGGATTCTGGGTAACAGAGCCTGGTCAGAGCCCCACAAGTCACCCCATCTTGGATTCCCCTAGGTCTCTAGTTTAAAAAAAAGCACAGGTTTGGTAGGTTTCCCTAGGTGCCGGCTGAGTTAGAGGCCAGAATCTACAGGTAGGCACTTTGCAAAAAACAGCTCTGTTTTCTGTCAAAAAATGGGATGTGTCCACGTTGTGCTTTGGGGCATTTCCTGTCGCGGGCGCTAGGCCTACCCACACAAGTGAGGTATCATTTTTATCGGGAGACTTGGGGGAACGCTGGGTGGAAGGAAATTTGTGCCTCCTCTCAGATTCCAGAACTTTCTGCCACAGAAATGTGAGGAACATGTGTTTTTTTAGCCACATTTTGAGGTTTGCAAAGGATTCTGGGTAAGAGAACCTGGTCAGAGCCCCACAAGTCACCCCATCTTGGATTCCCCTAGGTCTCTAGTTTTAAAAAATGCACAGGTTTGGTAGGTTTCCCTAGGTGCCGGCTGAGCTAGAAGCCAAAATCTACAGGTAGGCACTTTGCAAAAAACACCTCTGTTTTCTTTCAAAAAATGGGATGTGTCCACGTTGTGCTTTGGGGCATTACCTGTTGCGGGCGCTAGGCCTACCCACACAAGTGAGGTATCATTTTTATCAGGAGACTTGGGGGAACGCTGGGTGGAAGGAAATTTGTGCCTCCTCTCAGATTCCAGAACTTTCTGCCACAGAAATGTGAGGAACATGTGTTTTTTTAGCCAAATTTTGAGATTTGCAAAGGATTCTGGTTAACAGAGCCTGGTCAGAGCCCCACAAGTCACCCCATCTTGGATTCCCCTAGGTCTCTAGTTTTCAAAAATGCACAGGTTTGGTAGGTTTCCCTAGGTGCCGACTGAGCTAGAGGCCAAAATCTACAGGTAGGCACTTTGCAAAAAACACCTCTGTTTTCTTTAAAAAAATGGGATGTGTCCACATTGCGTTTTGTGGCATTTCCTGTCGCGGGCGCTAGGCCTATCCACACAAGTGAGGTATCATTTTTATCGGGAGACTTGGGGGAACGCTGGGTGGAAGGAAATTTGTGCCTCCTCTCAGATTCCAGAACTTTCTGCCACAGAAATGTGAGGAACATGTGTTTTTTTAGCCAAATTTTGAGGTTTGCTAAGGATTCTGGGTAACAGAGCCTGGTCAGAGCCCCACAAGTCACCCCATCTTGGATTCCCCTAGGTCTTTAGTTTTAAAAAATGCACAGGTTTGGTAGGTTTCCCTAGGTGCCGGCTGAGCTAGAGGCCAAAATCTACAGGAAGGCACTTTGCAAAAAACATCTCTGTTTTCTTTAAAAAAAATGGGATGTGTCCACGTTGCGTTTTGGGTCGTTACCTGTCACAGGCGCTAGGCCTACCCACACAAGTGAGGTATCATTTATATCGGGAGACTTGGGGGAACATAGATTAGCAAAACAAGTGTTATTGCCCCTTGTCTTTCTCTATATTTTTTCCTTCCAAATATAGGAGTGTGTGTAAAAAAGAAATCTATTTGAGAAATGCCCTGTAATTCACATGCTAGCATGGTCACCCTGGAATTCAGAGATGTGCAAATAACCACTGTTCCTCAACACCTCATCTTGTGCCCTTTTTGGAAATACAAAGGTTTTCTTGATAGCTATTTTTTACTCT
Organism: Pleurodeles waltl; assembly: GCF_031143425.1. Lineage (NCBI taxonomy): Eukaryota > Metazoa > Chordata > Amphibia > Caudata > Salamandridae > Pleurodeles > Pleurodeles waltl. Next base: position 1,204,941,182 of record NC_090444.1, read on the forward strand.
TTATATTTCAGCAAATGAATTGCTGTATACCCGGAATAGAATGAAAACGCACTGCAGGGTGCAGCTCATTTATTGGCTCTGGGTACCTAGGGTTCTTAATGAACCTACAAGCCCTATACATCCCTGCAACCAGAGGAGTCCAGCAGACGTAACGGTATATTGTTTTCGATAATCTGACATTGCAGGAAAAAGTTACTGAGTAAAACATAGAGAAAAATTGATGTTTTTTTCACCTCAATTTCAATATCTTTCTTTTTCAGTTGTTATTTTCTGAAGGAAACCCTTGTAGGATCTACACAAATGACCCCTTGCTGAATTCAGAATTTTGCCTACTTTTCAGAAATGTTTAGGTTTCTGGGATCCAGCATTGGTTTCATGCCCATTTCTGTCACTGACTGGAAGGAGGCTGAAAGCACAATTTGTTTTTAAAATGGGGTATGTCCCAGTAAAATGCCAAATTTGTGTTGAAAAATTGGGTTTTCTGATTCAAGTCTGCCTGTTCCTGAAAGCTGGGAGCTGGTGAGTTTAGCACCATAAACTCTTTGTTGATGCCATTTTCAGGGGAAAAACCACAAGCCTTCTTCTGCAGCCACTTTTTCCCATTTTTTTGAAAAAAACTAATTTTTCATTGTATTTTGGCTAATTTCTTGGCCTCCTTCAGGGGAACCCACAAAGTCTGGGTACCTCTAGAATCCCTAGGATGTTGGAAAAAAAGGACGCAAATTTGGCTTGGTTAGCTTATGTGGACAAAATGTTATGAGGGCCTAAGCGCGAACTGCCCCAAATAGGCAAAAAAAGGCCTGGCACAGGAGGGGGAAAAGGCCTGGCAGCGAAGGGGTTAAAAATCCAATAATAATGTTATTGTTTGATTTAAATTGTCAATACTATTAATCATGGGATGCATACCTTTATCCATGTTTTGTGTAGCATGTTAACTGCTTCCATTTGTTTTGTTTGAATTTGATCTAGAAGGTGTGGCACCTGTATCCCCAGGGATTGTTGGAAATTGTGGGCATAGTGGTAAGAATCGTTGCCTCCGGATTCTCCAGATATGAAAGTTTGTCATACTTCATGTAGTTGCCCATACATTTCTTGAAGGTCTAGGTGGAGTATTCTTGTAGGCAATATTGTTTCATACAAATGTGGTGCTCCTGATCTACTACATTACCTACATTGTGATTATTATGTTTCTCTGCCATCTACTATCTTTATCTCTGTATGTAAAATGTAATATACTTTGTGTTAGAAATGGGGTCTTTGGTTGACAGTAAGGTTACCCCCTGTTCAAGCAGGGACCCTCACTCTAGTCAGGATAAAAGATAATCACCGTCAGCTAACCCCTGCCTAACCCCTTGGTACCTTGGCAGAGCAGTAGGCTTAACTTCAGAGTGCTAGGTGTAAAGTATTTGTACCAACACACACAGTACCTTAATGAAAACACTACAAAATGACAGAACACAGGTTTAGAAAAATAGGACATATTTATCTAAACAAAACAAGACAAAAAGGACAAAAATCCACAGTACACAAGTCATCAATAAAAATGCAAAAATAGTCTTTAAGTAGTTTTAAACACACACTAACGCTGTCAGCGTGAAAAAGTACCTTGGGCGAGTCAAAAATACCCCTGTACGGGCGAGTGCGCGTCAAATAGGGCTTGCGATGCATTGATACCACTCACAAGTGGGACTGTGCGTCGTTTCTTCTTTTGCTGGGTTGAAGCGTGTCATTTCTTCTCTCTGCAGGAGAGCGATGCGTCGATCCGGTCAGCACTCTCGGTTCCTGGCAGGCCTTGCGTTGTTTTTCCATGCACAGCGGTACTTGAGTCGGAAATCCAGCTCCATGATGATCCGAAAACCACACAGCGTGGGTTGTGATCTCCCAGCCTCCATCAGCGTTGCTGCGTGTCGTTTCTCCTGCTCCGTGCGTCGATTCTTCGGTTGCATTTCCTGTGAGTGCCGTTTCTCAGCTGCGCAGCCGGCGGCGCGTCATTTCTTCAGCCGCAGATCAGAGCTGCATCAATCTTTTCCCCACACGGCCCTCTGTACGTGGATTTCCTTGTCCTTAGGCTGCCAGCATCTCCTTTCAGGGTCCAAGGAACTGGATGGGCACCACAGGGCAGAGTAGGAGTCTCTCCAGAGACTCCTGGTGCTGGCAGAGAGAGAGAGAAGTCTTTGCCGTCCCTTAGACTTCATACAACAGGAGGCAAGCTCTAAATCAAGCCCTTGGAGATTTCTTCTCAAGATGAAAGGCACACAAAGTCCAGTCTTTGCTCTCTTACTCTGGCAGAAGCAGCAACTGCAGGATAGCTCCACAAGGCACAGTCACAGGCAGGGCAGCTCTTCTTCCTCAGCTCTTCAGCTCTTCTCCAGGCAGAGGTTCCTCTTGTTTCCAGAAGGGTTTCTAAAGTCTCTAGTTTTGAGTGCCCTTCTTATACCCAATTTCTCCTTTGAAGTAGGCCTACTTCAAAGTAAAGTCTCTTTTGAATGTGAAATCCTGCCTTGCCCAGGCCAGGCCCAAGACACTCACCAGGAGGTTGGAGACTGCATTGTGTGAGGACAGGCACAGCCCTTTCAGTTGTAAGTGACCACTCTTCCCCTCCCTCCTCAGGAAATGCAGACTACACCCCAGCTCCCTTTGTGTCACTGTCTAGTGTGAGGTGCAACCAGCCCAACTGTCAAACTGACCCAGACAGGGAATCCACAAACAGGCAGAGTCACAGAGATGGTATAAGCAAGAATATGCACACTTTCTAAAAGTGGCATTTTCAAACACACGATCTCAAAATCAACTTTACTAAAAGATGTATTTTTAAATTGCGATTTCAGAGACCCAAAACTCCACATGTCCATCCGCTCCCAAAGGGAATCTACACTTTAATCTGATTTAAAGGTAGCCCCCATGGTAACCAATGAGAGGGACAGGCATTGCAACAGTGAAAAACTAATTTACCAATATTTCACTGTCAGGACACATAAACCACATTACTATATGTCCTACCTTAACCATACACTGCACCCTGCCCTTTGGGCTACCTAGGGCCTACCTTAGGGGTGTCCGACATGTAAAAAAAGGGAAGGTTTAGGCCTGGCAAGTGGGTACACTTGCCAAGTCGAATTTACAGTTCAAACTGCACACACAGACATTGCAGTGGCAGGTCTGAGACATGATTATAGAGCTACTTATGTGGGTGGCACAACCAGTGCTGCAGGCCCACTAGTAGCATTTGATTTACAGGCCCTGGCACCTCTAGTGCACTTTACTAAGGACTTACTAGTAGATCAAATATGCCAATCATGGAAAAACCAATTACATACACATTTTGTGAAGGAGCACTTGCACTTTAGCACTGGTTAGCAGTGGTAGGGTGCCCAAAGTAACAAAAACTGTAAAATCAGAGTCCAGCACATATCAACAACCTGGGGAACAGAGGCAAAAAGGTAAGGGAGACCATGCCAAGGATGAAAAGTCTAACACTTTGCATTAAATGTTTTTCCTTTAGAATGGCACTTAAGAGAATATATGCTAGTGTATGCATGCTAAATCTATCATTCACTAGCTGTTGTTGTCCAGGATCATGCTACTAAAATTGTAAGTTATTCAACTTTGAAAAATCATTCACTTCAATACAATAGTAACACGATTGCCAAGTTTCCCAGTTCCATGCATGATGTGCTGCACTAGACCAGTTTTTGTTCTTTGAATTCTGGGTCTTGTAGTCTTGTTCATTCCATTATAAATCAGGATTTCAAGTCCCAGGATTGAAAGAAAAAAACCTCAACTGGCGCAGCACATCACGCATGGACCTGGGAAACTTGGCAGCCATGTACTTAACTCTGCATTCAAAACCTGCAACACTATGATTGTACCCTGAATGCCATAATGTATTTTGTTGAACATAATAAAGGTTAATTGACTGACATGTTAAATAAGCCAAAATCTAATATAGTTTTTTTGGACCGAATAAAATGACAGTTATAAGAAACATATTTAAAAAATATATATTTATATTTGTTTTTTAGAAAAAAACATTTTTTTACTTGCCAGTTTTTCCGTGGTGCATGAACAAAGGTCGCCCTACCACTTCTGTATTATGGCAATACTGAGAGCAGTTACACCTACAGCATTTATCCTTTCTTGTGTTTGGCTCCATATTCACTTCTTGTGACTTCAGGGACAGATTAGGGAGGCTTTACTTAAAGCTGGTCATTGTTTGTTCCACACTCCTCCAGCAGTCTAGCAGTCTCATCATTCGAAGAGTCCTCGGCCTGCCCTTCCTGCCTTGTAGTTTTGGCAGAAGGATATATCTGGGAGTCCAAGCAGGTCCCACTTTAAGCTCATGTGGTTAAGAATAGCAGTGCAACACTATGCTTCCTGATTTTAATATCATCAGTGTGTGTCCGGTTGCCATTCGCTTTAAGAGTTTGGGTATATTAGAGATGCAAATCCTAAGAAATCATCATTAGGAATATGTACGCGATAGTACAATGGAAATGTCAAAGTGCAACATGCGGTTTCTGAAGAGACACCAATTAAACATCAGTAAAACATAAAAGGGTTCCTTTGTTATGTATCTTATCAAGATGTCCACCTGGGAAAATTCTTCCCTTCCTTCTTTCTCTCCCTCCCTATCCCGTGGATGCCATCTTGGTACTGGTCCATTTTTCAATAAGCATATCAAATTACTTGATATATTGATTGCCTACTTAAAGGGATTCTTCTCCTGCTCTTTTTATGTGCACCTGACATTGAGAGTTTTGAGACAAGGAGTTTCGACATTTGTATTGTGAGTTATGATAGTAGACCAGTGAAACCTTAAAACTCTTTCATAGATGAATGTCATTTTGTAAGGTGAGGTTGGAGAGAGTCACTCAGGAAGTAGTTCTCAAAGCCATGCCTGTCCATTATCGTGTCTTATAATGTGGAACTAGATTTGGAGAAGGGAAAAAGAGGCTTACATTTTCTTAGGAAATGAAGACAGAATTAAATGGTTTTATTGATATAACCTTTGATGTTGAGAGATGGGTCCAATGTAAAGCTAAATGTGTGGCAGTCATAGAATGCAGAGGCTGCTGTCATTTAAAAAGTGGGATCTAGTTATTGAAGGATAATTATGCATAGAAGGATGGGAGTGAAGAAAAGGGAAAATGTGTACCTTGAGATGTGACTTAGCATGTTAGCAGGCATGTAGGTCATAATGTTATTGATGTAGCTCTTTAGCTAGTGTGCATCACTTATATCTCAGCCATTGATCATAAGTTGGACGTTTTTGCGTACTGAAAAATGACTCCTCCTTCATTTTCCAGAGGTCTCCTGGTGCTTTTTATTGGGCTATTTAAATGCCACCTATTCACATGGGCAAAACACTGTGTCCGTACGGTAACTTCTGTAGCATTATATTACAAGACAGCAGGTAGAGTCTGAAAGGAAGGGTGAAGATCACTCAAACACGCAGCCTCAAATTCAGTTGAGATCACATGGTTATTTTATTGCACTTGTATTATTGTATTTATTTATTTCACATATTTCTGTAGCTCATGGTCACCCAAGGAGTCACATTCCTAGTCAACTGAATCGTCCCAATGACTGAAATTGATCCATATTCTTGGCTTATTCAGCAGCACCACTAACTTTAATGGAATCACCATCCCGGCCAACTTCGTGGAACCATGATTTTATTGGAGTCCAGTTCCAGACCTTGTCAATGGCACCACTGTCTTTAATGGGATCATATTCCAGGCCTACTCAATGGACCTTGTGATTTTAGTGGTCATGTCACATTCCTGAACAATTTAATGTCCCAATTTGATTTAATGGAGTCAGTTTACAGATCAACTTAATGATTCCATTAACTTTAATCAAGCCACATTCCTGGTAAACTCAGTGATTAACTTTACTTTTAAGGAGCATCTTGTTCACCTTAATTCTACCCTTTGACAAAATGTTGTTTGAACCAGCCTAATCTTGCATAATTTATTGCATTTCAAGGTATGCTTGTTATACAAAATGCTCAGAATTATGCCATTATGCCATGTCATATCATGTCATTTATGTCCTGTTTGAGTACAAACCTGCCTTAGGAGCAGTGGAACAATGAGAATGAAACATATGCAAATGGCTGCTTATTGCATTGTTTACAGCCAGTTCAGTAATCCCACTGATTTTGATGATGTTGTATTCCACTTCAACGTAATAGGTCCATTCTCTTTACTGCAGTAACATTTCAAGTCAACTCATTGCTCAAGTGACATCACATTCCACTTCAACAGAATTGTATCATTGACTTTAATAGAGTCTTTAGGAAATTTGATGACTGGTTGAGGAGAGTGAAATACTACTCAAGCAGCTACCACACTTTTTGTCAGAGTGGAACAAAAGCAAATCCTAAATTAACCTATGCTTAATCCTCTGGTAGCCTGGCACAAAAGCAGCCATGGTTAACCTAGAGATAATGTATAAAGTATTCATGCATCACTTCAAACAGTATTGAAGTGAAGATACAACACAAGAATAATCCCACATCATTAAAAAATAGAGTAAAACATAATAAAATATTTCAGACCAAAACAAACAAATTGGATTGGATAATCAGTAGCACAGGAGATATGCAATTTAGGTAAAAATAATGCTTAAAAGTAAAAAGTGCAAACTGTAGTTATCTGATTGCGGCAGACTGGGACAAAGTCAAACGCTCAGGCCGACCAGGGACTAAGTGAGGTCCACTGAATAAAGCACCTTAAATCCTGGTTGCAGAGCATTGTGAGGTCTTGTGTCAAGGATGTGTCATGCAGCACTCATTCAGGGCTGCAATGTGGGGTACTGTGTTGGGGATGGGTTTTTCAGCAGCACTTCAAAGGAGCTGCACGGCTGCAGTGCGAGGTACTGCATGGAGGATGACATACACAGTGGCAGTTCTGAGGAGCGTTGGGCTGTGGTGCAAAGTCCTGTGTTGAGGCTGCGTCTCACAGAGACAATTTCAAGGAGTTCTGAGTTGCTGTATCGGGTGACGCATTATGCATTGGCAGTTTTGATGCACAGCTGCAAAGCAATGCATCTTGCTGTATCGGTTCTGCTTGCACCATAGCTGCACTGGCACAGCACCTTCAGGTCACTTCCAGGAGTCCATGGCTGCGGTGGCATCACTTGGAGGGCAAGACTCACAGCAGACAGAGTCTAGGTGCTGGGTTCAAGATAGTTGGAGTCCTTTCTGTACCTAGGGCTCTGATCAGGAGACCTGGCAACTAGCCCTTGGAGTCCCTCTGGTGGTCCTGGTTTCAAGATGCAGGTCCAGTCCTTCTCACTCAGGTAGCGGGGCAACATGGCAGCAGAGTAGCAGGGATGCAGAATAGAAGTCCTTCTTGCATCAGAGCAGAACAGCAGTCCTTCTGCTTATTCCACAGGTCCAAGGGTGTAGTGAAGAGTTGGATCCACGGATTAAATATTTATACTCAGTACCAGTTTTGGAGTAGAAGAAGGTTTAGGGGGTTTCCACTCCCAAGGGGTGTATGGAATTCCCTGCATCCCCGCCCTGGACCCAGCTTCTCTGGGGCACAAAAGACTAGTGTGAAACCCTGTGTGAGTGTGCTGAGGCAGAATCTTGGTGATATGTAAGTGGTGCAGCTGACGGCTCCTCCCCCTATTGTCAGAGAGGGACCATCCTGCCAAGACGTACTCCCTCTTTGTCAACCTGTCTGGGAGTAATACACAAATTGATCGCTATATCTAGTCATGGGACCAGGGATACAGAAGGCTGGGGTCACATAGTTGGGACAAGAAAATGACAACTTTCTAAAAGTTGCATTTTCAGTATTGTAACTTAAAATAAATCTTTACCATTAAAGAGTGTTTTAAATGACAGTCCTTTAGAGACCAAACTCAACTTTCCTAGCAGCTCACAATTGAAAAGTATTACTTATTAAATGTAATAATAATAACTCAATGTTATTCTGTAGGAGAGGGAGGACTTGCAGTAATGAAAAACGAATGTAAGAACTTTTCGCTCAAAGGACATGTAAAAGTTAAAAGTACATTTCCCACTTTTTAAATACACTGAACCCTGCCTCATGGGCAATTTAGGGCCTACCCTAGGTGGGGGGTATATATTAAAAAGGAATATTTAGGCCTGGCAAAAGCTTTATTTTGAAAGATTTAAATGGCAGATTTCAAACTGCACACACACAGGCTGCAGTGGAAGACTAGAGACATGTTTGGAGGGCTACTTAAGTGGGAGGCACAATGAGTGCTTTAGGCCCACTAGTAGCATTTCACTTGCAGGCCCTAGGTACATGTAGTATCGCTTAACTAGGGACTTACAAATAAATAAGTCTGCCAATTGGGTGTAAGCCATTTTCACCATGTTCAAAGGGGACAGAGCAAGCACTTTAGCACTGATTAGCAGTGGTAAAGTGTGCAGAGTTATAAAGCCAAAAAAAAACAGCAAAAACAGGAAGAGTAAGGCACAATGTTTGGGGAAAAACCACACCAAGGTTGACAGATCAAACAGAGTCACATCCTGGTCAAGTGAGATGATGCACTGTCTTGAATGAAGTCACAGTCCATGTCAACTCAGTGACCCCAATGACTTCAAATTATTTACATTCCAAGTTAAAATAATGGGCTCACTGGCAATGATGAAATCACATTCCAGGTCAACTCAGTGATGCCATTGAATTTAATGGACAAACATTGCATGTTAAGTTATGACGGAATAGTCTTTCTGGCCAACTGAAAGGAACCACTGATTTTAGTGGAATCACATTTCAGAATAACTCAATGACAACAGCTACTTTAATTGAGTCACCATTCTTGGCATCTCAGTGAGCACACTAACTTAAATGAGGTCACATCTGACCTCAATTCAGTACCCCACTGTCATGCATGAAGTCTCACTGCGGGTCAACTTAGTTGCCCCATTGACTTTAACAGAGTACATTCCCGGTCAAGTCATTGACTCCAGTGGATTTAATGGGGTTACAATCCTGGATAGGTTAGTGTCTGACTTTAATTGAAACATGTTTCAGATCAACTCAGTAGCCCAACTGACTTTAAGTAACATACAAAACACAATACAACAATAATTTCATAACTACCATCTTTAGAAAATAACACAATAGCACAACAAAACAATGTAACAGCTTAGGCACAATACAAGCACAACACACAAACAACATGGAGGAACACGGACATTGTAACAAAACACATCAACACTATACACCACAACATACTTACAACAATAGCAAAAAGCAACATCTGCACAGCACAATTATAAGAGCACAATACAACAAAAACGGCAATACACAATGACAATCCAATACCAACACAAAACACAAAACTGTCAAAACAAAACCACATAAATGTAAACAGCAAAACGATAGAGATAATAAACAACATGCTAACATTACACACACAATCAAAATGCAATAATATCATAACAACAAAACATCACAATATGGTAACAATGCAACCACTGCACCTCATCAGAACAACACACAACTACAGAAAACTAAAAACAGTATCAACACAAGTCGAAAACACCAATATAACAGAACCATGGCAATGTAGCATAACACACCAATACAACACAACAGGACAACAAATGAAAAAAACAACATTGCAAATTTGTGGTGTGTTATTTTGTGTTGTTATTGTGTTGACATATTTTGCTGTGCTGTTGTATTGAGCTGATATAGGGCCTGAATTAGATGTTGGCGTTCATGGTCTAATTGACAGTTTTCTGACTGAAAAGCCATCTGCCACCTTGGCTGTCCATCTGCCAGATTCAGCTTTTGGCAGTCCAATGGGCAAGAACCAACCAGAGTCCCGCTGACCAAAAGATTCCCATTTGCTACAATGGTGCCATAAGAAATAGTGGCTGACGTAGGATGCAAGATACACTTACCGCCGAGCAGATTTGGATCTGCCTTACCGCTAAGGAAAAAGTGTCAGTTCGACTTCCACTTCTTACTTGGCAGATTGGAGGAGAAAGGGGTGAACACCCACCTTTTTCCAGATTCCACTCCCATTTTCGACTGGACATGACTGGATAGGACCCTCTGTTGTTGCTGACACGGACTACTGAGAAAAAACAACCCCCAGTTGCTGGACACGTAGGTAGGCAACCTGCATTGGCTGTGTATGATGGGGGGTCACTGCACATGAGCACAGGACCACTGCAGACATATACATGTTACAGTAATTTGTTTAAACTGCTGTGACATGCATATGTCGGAGACACAAGTGGTAAGACAAGGGTTGGGGCACAGTGGTACACAAAACATACCAAACACATATGCAACCGTCATTATGGTGCCAGCATTAATTAGCAAATGAATGCCTGCGCCACAATGACAGTACATTCACACCTGTCAACTGTGTCCATGTGGGCACATTGCCTGGGGACTTGTACCTGTCATATTGTGCTTTGAGTTGTGTGTGTGAATCAGTATGTGTATGTGTGTATGCAATGCAATTGGCTGGATGAAGGGGGGAGAGGGTGCTGTGGTAGTATCAGTATGTGTGCTACTTGCATATGATATGGAGGTTGTGTATGTTGCATTGTATGTTTTATTGCTGCTCGCAACATTCAGGTGAGTAGTGTGTGGCAGTCGTTGTTGCAATGTGAGTAGTTGTGCTTGTATGTGCGTGTTTGTGTAGATGAGTGTGCAGTTGTGTTGGTAGTTCTGGTTGTGTCGTGTGTGGGTGCTGCATCACTAGTGCGTGTATGTTGGGTTATGGATGTATGGCAATGTGTGTTTGCACATGTACGTGTTGTGTTGAGGTGGAATGGCCATGGATAAAGGTGTGTATGTGTTGTGTTGTGTCATGTGTGATGGAGGGGGACACATATGGGAAAGGTACAGTGTGTGTGTGTGTGCCATACCTCTATTACCTAGCCACTGCCATGGTCTGCTGTCCATTGGTTCCCCCGATGTTCTCCCTCCATCAGCGAACCATCGCCAGTACACCACCTGCAGGACTCTAACATCGAAATACAGCCGGTGGAAAATCAACTTGATGGTTCCCTCGGGTCCGATGCAGTTGGCAGTATGACCACCGAGGTCTAAATCATGGCCATAGTTATGTGCTGCTGTCTTGCTTACTTGTACTGTGATGTATTTTGTTATGTTGTATTATTGTGGTGTGGCTGGAACTCCATCAAGAGCCCATGCATTTTTAAAAGTAATAATATAGAAATGCCTCTATTTTTTTTATTTTTTTTATTTTATTGAGTATTTAAGAAGGAGGGCCACTCCCAACGTGTATGCTTGTGTTTCATATACAACGTTGATTTTATGATCCTTTCAGTATGTCTTTTGATAAGGTACAGGTTATTCTTTGCATGCATGTGTAGTTTAATATAACAAGTAGTTGAAGTGTGTGAACTAGCCATTTTTGTGAAAAGGGGGGTGTTTGCGGCATGATGGGGGGGGGGGCGTCGCATGCAGGTTGTTGTACACAACTGACGGGATGATATCCACGTCAGGCATAATATTAGCCCTCATAGCATTGTGTCAATTCTAGGCATATGGTCGCCATTCTTGACAGAATGTGGGCATTCATGGTATGTTCATCAACCCCAAGAGCACCATGTAATTGTGGTGGTACCTGCTGACAGTCTGCTGACGCCCATGACATGATTATTCCCACTACCTGTAGCACCTGCACAGTCATAATCGAGGTAAGTCTTTATATACTTTGGTCATTGTTAATATGATGATGTCCAGCCTTAATCGAATGCTAGCATTGCATATTGTTGGTAATTATAGTCATTTTAACAGCATTAAGACTTCTACCGAGGCCTCTTACGACTTCTGCAGAGTCCCAGGCCATTGAAATTAAGCAGACCCGTCTGCGTCCATTAATACAAACCTGAGCCATTCACCCTGCTATCCATCCACGCGCACACATCTTCAACTATTCGACCATACATTCACCCAGCTAACCACCCATCCATACGCTAATTCACACATTAACTATATATGAATTAATTCACTCGTTCACCCATCAAACTATGTAGCATTCTCACATTTACCGATTCATCCACACAACCACAAACGTTCAAATCAATGACGTTCATTTAGAACATAGACAGTCATATTGACTACGCTAATAATGTTGGTAGTCTTAAATCTGAAAAGGACTAACAGGCTCCCACGCACCTTGTTTCGGATACGTTTCTCTTTAACAATAAATACAAGAAGATAATTTCATATGTGAAATGAGAACTCAGTTATTCATCCTTGGAAAAATGAAAAGTTGAATCACCGCAGCGCCGACTTGAAATAGAGGTTCGCACATATTAGACTTCTGGCTTGTCCAATCACCGAGCCATCTCGCCTGCTCTGCCAAAAAATGTCACTTTCAAACCTAATCAGAAATCTAAAGAATAGAACCCGAGTTTTCGAGGCATTGACAGTGTGCACACTTCTGAAATACTTTTGTGCAGAGCATCCCTACAGGAAACGGAAACGTGCAGCCAGCAACTTTAAGTCCTCTGCTGCAGACTAATCATTTCTTCTCAATCTGGGCATTATGAATAACTAGAAAACACTGTGCTTTAGTAGGAAATATGATAACGAGTTCATTGAAAGGGAGTGTTTGCCGACTTGCAGAGGCAGAGAATGAACAGCGCCTACATTTAGTGTGCTCTTTGAAAGAGGTCACGGACTTCTATTCATCAAAACCCAATAGTTGAGGATCAGATAAGGTATTTGTACATATTCTTCATCCTCATGCATTTTCCAGTCGCTCCTCATGGTTTAACATTTCAAACATTGTAGGGGTTACAGGGACCTTTTCATTACGCTGTCCTCCTCAGAGCCAACAAGATGGAGCCGCTGGGTACATCTGAAATGACTTCTGTCTCGCTTGATTGCACCAGGGCTTGCGATGCCTCTTCCCAACAAAATTCATAGCTCCGAGGTCTAAGAATAACTTGTGATTTTTGCAGAGCCCACCATTTATCACAGGGCAACTGTAGTAATGTACCCATATAAATGGTAATCTGCGAAGCCACTCGCCATCTTTAAATTGCTTTAAGTCTATGGAAGGTAGTTGGAGATTGAACATAAATATTGGTCACTGCAAATAGAATTCTGTCACGTTTTTTCCACTAGCTCTTCTTGTGCATTTGTGTCACTTTATTGTGATGAACCGAGTAGAGAAGAAAGAAGAGTGGCTTTAAATATGGGGTTCACATTGCACGTTTATAAACACCACCCCATCTTACAATAATTATCACAATTGCTTTTCATTTTTTGCTGCACATGAAAACGCTTTGTCATGTCATGTGTATCATGTATTTGAAAGTGAAGATATAGAATTAAAATGGATAAGTATGAACAAAGGAGGTGTTTGTTACTAATGGAATCCAATTTGGTAACGTTTTTTTTCCAGTGAGGGGCACTTCTGACACCATTGTCCACCAGCATACATGCCAACATTTTCGAGGGAGAAAGTGGGAGATTCTGAAAAATATTCGGGAGAATGTATTTGTCACAAGACTTCTATTAAAGGAGAGACAATATCAGGCTTGAGACAGTAAAAAAACAAGATTCCATTTTTGGCTAACACAATTAGGATTCTCCCACCCGAATCGGGCATGTATGAATAATGTAAACAAACCACTCTCATCAAGTTTATCCTTTTGCTGCTAAGCATCCCCCCCATTCCCAGTGCTGAGCCCTTTTTGATAATTTGGGGTAGTTTGCACTTAGGGCTCCATAACTCATGTGCTAGATAACCAAATGTTCATCCTTTTTTTCCAACATCCTGGGGATTCTAAACATACCCAGGGACTGTGGATTATCCTGCAGCGCACTGAGAAAATAGGCATAATATAGCTAAATACTGAGTTAAAAAAAAAAAGGAAAAAAGTGCTGTAGATAAAACTGTATGTTTTTTTCCTTAAAAAATGGCATCCACAAATAGTTTCCTGTACTAAAGTCACCATCTTCCCAGCTTTTAGGAACATTCATTTGAAAGCTAGACACCGAGAGGTATCCAGGGTTGCCTGACTTGCATGTCTCTCACTACGTTTTATTACCCGGCATCCCTTGCAAACCTCAAACTTTGACTTAAAAAAACACACATTTTTCTCACAATTCTGTGATTGAAAGTTCTGGAATCTGCAGGGAGCCACAAACTTCCTTCCTCCCAGCATTCCTCAAATTCTTCCAAAAAAATGGTACCTCACTTGTGTGGCCGGGCCTAGTGCCTGCGCCAGAATAATTCAAACCAAGGTCAGAGGGTCCTTTTGAATGAACACCCATTTGCAGATTGATCAGTTCCAGCTGCGGGCACTAGAGTCAGCCACACAAGTGGGGCAGAATGTCTATTAGGATAAGGGGGTAAACGCTGGGTGATATGCATTTTGTGGTTTCCTTCTGACTCTGGAAGAAAATAGGACATAAATGTAAGGAATATGTGTTATTTTAGTTACATTTTGAGGTTTGCAGGCCATTGTGGTTAAGAAATAGTGTTAGGATCCACAAGAGGCGCACCGCTCAGTACTACCCTGGGTGGTCAAGTTTATGAAAACATCTATGGTTGGTATATTTTCCCTAGAGACAATGTACATAGAGAAGAGACAAATTGACTGCACACATTTCCACTCCTCAAGTACACACATAACTGGTTAGATTTGGCACAAGAGTGAGTGAAAGGTTCAAAATGTACATTTTATTAACAAGAGATTTCACAAAAAATGAAATACACTGTTAATTTTTGAAAGGTCAGAAAACTGAACCAATGACTCACAGCTCATGAGCAGTAAAGCTGCGACAAGGCACCAACTGCTAACAAACCATTCACACATCTTTCATGCATGACACACACAAGAACATTCACACCACCATTCGAGGGCCTAGGACATTACAACACTCACATTGACAGACAGTGCCATTCAAAGGCCCAACACTTTCATATACCCACATGACTAACACAGCAATCACACCAGCTGACGGAGTGTTTTGGACTGGCATTTGAGTAGCAGTGTGTGTAGTGACCAATAGCAAGTCACCACCCACACACCACCAGCCAAATGCCAGATCAAAAAATATTGCCAGCCAAGCACCAGCTCATGCACACCACCAAGCCGTTGACACACAGCACCAGCCAAGTGCCAGTCCATGCACACTGCCAGCCAAGCACCAGTCCACGCACCAACCAAGCGCCAATCCATGCACACCATCAGCCAAGCCCCAGTCCATGCCCACTGCCAGGCCAATTGCTAGTCCATGCACACCGCCAGCCAAGCGCCAGTTCATGCACATTACCAGCCAACCGCCAGTCCACACACACACCACCATCATATTTTTTTTAACAAAAAAGAAAACATAAACCTATTGGAACTAGATGTGAAACTATAACTACAAACACAACAGCTCTAACTAAATACCTCACACTAATGTCAACCGTGAAATCTGAACAAAAAACATAAAACAATACAGACTAGTCAATTTACTATTACACTTATGGATGCTCCCAATAATTATGTTGCATGTGGTACAATTTAAAACATGAGGGCACACATAGCCCGTTATAGGGAGACACTCTGGCAGTACATATGACTCTCCTACCACATGCCTCTTGGGACACAGACTGTACATCTCCTACAGGGAAAGTCTTTGGGCGTGGGAGGAATGTATCAGGAAAGTGGTGAAATTTCAATGTAGTCACATCCTCTACCCTGTCAACTCTAGGAATATTTGTCTGTCCCACTACAAGGCTGCCAATCAGACTGCTGGAACTGATCAAATATCATCTTTGAATCTGGAGAACAATCCCTGAATACAACACAAATATTGAAGGTTGCTAAGTGGAACAAATGGATAGCCACCTTCTTATACCAAATGTAAGCCATATGAACAGCAGTGTAAGGTTCCAACCTCTGATCTGCTCTGTCTACACCACTCATGTGCTTATTGTAGTCTAAAATGCATACAGGTATACATGTGTCAGCAACCTGACCCCAACCAATCACAGATGATGTACTTTCATCATGAATGGTTGTCAGCGTATGGACATCTCTCCTGTCTGAAAATTTCACAGCTAAAAGTGCATCAGTACACAAGGCACTGCATTGTCCCCTTTGAAGCTTTTTACATACAAGTTCTTCACACAAAGTGTCCACTTTGAACAATTCCCTGAAAAATTGCACACCAGTGTAGAAGTTATCTACATGTATATGGTGACCTTTGATAAAAAGTCCTCTACCAAGTTCCCCACAATTTTCTCACTAACTCCGAAAGTGGACGGATAACCAGGGGGTCAATAGAACAATCCCTACCAGTATACACCCTGAAATAATAGACATATCCACTACTACTGTAGACAGCTTATACATCTTAATTCCATGATGTGCCATTTTGCTAGGAGTATACTGCCTAAAAACCAAATAGACCTTGAAGAGTACCAAAGACTCATCCACAGCTATTTCTTTTCCTGGAACATAGATCTCTGAAAATCGATCTACAAAGTGATCAAGGACAGGATGAATCTTACAAATAAGGTCACGATTAGGGTGATCTTGTGGCAACAGTGAAGCATTATCAACAAAATGCAGCATCCGAAGCAGAAACAAATACGAAGCAGAAACAAATACCAATCATGACTCATGGATGTAGGAAATATAGCCGTTGCCATCAAGGGACTAGGAGACCAATAGTAGACAGTGGCAGCTTCCTTATCAAGCCCATCAAAAAAGTTAAAGCCGAGAACTTAACCTTATCCATATTGGAGGAAGTCAACCAGCTAGCTCTAGAGACTTTTGCCCAAGGCCTCCTTGCACAACAAAACAATTCCTGGTGGCCTAGTGGGCTTCACCCCCTCCAAGAGGGCTGATCTGCCTAAAAAACAGCTGATCTGCCCTCCAGAGGGTGGGGAGGGAGTGGGATAACCAAAAACATTCTCCCCAGAGGGGCGTGACCCTTGCCTAAGGGGCCACTCCCTGAACAACAAAACAATTCCTGATGGTCTAGTAGGATTTCACCCCTGCTCCCCAGAGGGCAGATCGACCTAAAAATAGACGATCTGCCCCAAAGGGAGCCACCCCTTGGCCACGTAATCACTGCCACTACATACAAATCCCTTGTGATCTATTGGGTTCCTGCCCCCCGGTGGCAGATCAGCTAAAAAAAAACAGGCTATCTAACCCCCAGGAGGGCCAAAGCATACATAATGATTATGTCCCCATGGGGAGTGACCTTTGCCCAAGAGGTCTCTCCTCCAACCCCCCAATAAATCCCTGGTGGTTCAGTGGTTGGGTTCTTGTTCCACGATTGCAGCCTTCACCAAAATCATGGAGCAGGAATCCACTCCAAACATGCAGAGGGGAAAGGAAAAACACTTTCCTGCCCCCTTGTGTCTGATTTCCCTAAAACAATGCCCCCCGAAAAGGACTTACCCTAGGAAAGTCCTCTCTCCAGGCACGCTGAAAACAAATTACTTCCAACGCCTTGCCAGCTGCATTTGATGATGTTGGCTCACCATGCACGTGCCAGCTTCATCAGATCACCTACGGGGGCTTAGGCTGGCAGTGGATGTGCTTCCACTGCCATCCCTGGTGGGGGACCATTGCGGTGCTGTACTTCCTTCATGGGTGGGCGCTGGGACAGCCACACGCCCACCTGTGTTGAGGATGGCTCGATTCCATCCTCAGCACCAAATGGGTTAAACCAGATACTTGCCAGTATTGCTGACATAAAAAACAATTTAGATCAGGGCCAGGCCCATCACCACTATTTAATACTTACTTGCTATATGATGATATCTTAGACTGCTATAAGACTGGTTTCATCTGTATGCAAAAATAGTCACTTTCACTTTACGCTTAGAGGTACATCTAGCTACACTCTTAATTTGTCCTATTGCCTTTCACAGCTTCATTGTGAGATGTAGAGTAACTGACTCTTTTAAACAGAGATAAAACTGAAGTCCTACTCCCAAGCCCTCTTACTCTGGCTCTTCAATTTTACCGCAGCCAAATAAGCTTGACATTCCTCCAATGTCAATGAAAAAAGTAACTAATTTGGGAGCACTGTTTGACCAAAATATTTCAACTGAAATCAACACAGTGTCCTAAACATATTTCCACCACCTGCTAAATGATTCACTATGCTTAAACAGTCTTCCTAATGCTAGCGTTGGTCATATTCAAAATGAAATATTGTAACTTTAGTTGACCTGCCCAGAACATCTCTGACAAAACTCCAAAGAGTTCAGAAGTTTGCGCAATACCTGCTGTCCAGTCTGAAATGAGGCAATCACATCACACCAACCCCAAAATAGTCCTCTGGGATACAGTAAAAGAATGTGAAACCTATAAATATTTTGCATCATACCTGGCCTCCCTTCTACCTATATTGTAACACTGTTCACACCTTACCACATTACCAGAAAACGCAGGTGCGCCAACCAGGGCCCACCGAAGACCAAACTGTTGCAAGATATATGGGAATTACACAAGCGTCATGCCAGCTTTTGAAAGTTGAGGCAACGAAACGTAATTTGGTTAGGAATATTGCATTCTACATTAAAGTACCATTTTGTCAGTGGGCAACGCAACTGGATTTTCGTCAATTAGTTTGAAATACTGCATTATCATTTATAACACTTGAGTGCACACGTGAGTAATGATTTTGTTACCTGTCATTTCATTTTCCTGTTTAATGCCTGTGTGTAACATAGTGTGCTATTTTTCATACATATGCTCGTATGTAAACCCCTCTGAAATACTGCTGTGTCAGTTGCCATTATGAAAAAAACTGCAAATCTTAAAACAAATATATAAATAAGAAACATAGGGGATTTTCTGGAATTTAGCGGAGAAGGCCCTTTATGGTACACCTCTCTGTTTAGTCAGGGAACAGCCATGTTCCACATGTGGAGTCTGCATAATGAAAGATTTTGAAATGCTGTTTAATTTCTGCTCATTTACATCCCCGGTGGATGTAAGTTTGTGATGCTCTATTTCAGCACGTCAGCGTTGAAATCAGTCCTGCCTCCCCATTAATGGTGAATGCCTTGAAGTTGTCTTTATCCCTTGCTCTACAACTCTATGCTTCACACCAGAAAAATATTAGTTTAGGAGGTACACTCTTCAAATGCAATTGAAGGATGAAGCTTCCTATTTAATGCAATAACTCAGAGAAATGCAATGACTAGTTCAGTAGAGATTGGATTTCACTACCTATTTGCATCTGCATAGCCCTGAAAATCACTTATGGAACAGCTGCTGCAGAATGCAATGAAAACAGGACAGACGTTCTATGTGTTCAATAGAGGAGGATCACCTGAAATGAAATGGGAAGCTTGGGTTTGTGTGAAATTCAGCAATTAGTCACGGTCTATCAAAATGAATTTAGCTAACAAGGGATGAGAAGGATAAAAAGGATGACCCAGGAATGCCACAGACTTGAGAACAGTGGTCTTTATTGGAGCTTGGTGGACAGGATACTGTCACAAATGTAACACGTGTCCTGTCCACTGTTCCACAAGTGCATTATAGCCTATGGCATTTGCAATACAGCAGATGTGATACCTGGAATGTTTTGGGTCTGGAAGGTTCTAAAAAGGGTCAAAATATTTGAACCCACTTATTCCCATCTTTGAGGATTAGTGAAAGATAACTTTATAAGATTTTTATAAACAACAAGATGGCTTACTTGCTAGAACAATGGTTCATCGAGATAGGCATGCGTCTTTTGACATCTGTGGTGACCTTGAAGTCATGAGCACAAATTAAGGTTACGCATACTCAGCATTCCACTCGTTCAATGTAAACATGCTGTGCACAATTACATTGAGTAATAGTGCTATCTGTAGTATGCAGTTCTCTAAAACTGCAGACATTTGGTGTAAAGAGGAGTATAACAAATATTATATTATATTGTGGACTGCCCTTACTGTTATATTGCATTGTGCAGCAAAGACTATTCCTCTTTGCTGGCCCAATGCTTTAAAAACGTAAACCTATACCTGTAGATTTATTTTTAAAGGTTGGTTTAGCTATAGATTTTGCTGACATTCACAAGGGGCTCCAGGGGTTCTCATAGGAAACATATAAACATGCCTTTGTGTTGGTATAATTGCACTTTTATTTAGTTATTGTTTTTCATAATAGCACTTGGTTTCGCTACCCAGTATACCTTTCCTTCCTTCACCATTCCAATCCTAGAAAGGGGTGAGTTATTTACTATTGAACATTTCTGGAATAATAGTGTGTTGAGAAAATATTTGTGAATGCCAACAGGCAGATATGTTTGTGGAGGTTCCCAAATTTCTGTACTATACCTGCTGTGGGTCACCCACTCTCTGCTCTCTGAAAGGTGGGTTTTTACAGAAAATCTACATGTAAATAAATGTTTTTATAAATGTAAAACCAATTTAAATTTTGTAAGTCTCTAAAGTGCAGTTACGCTCACAAAGAAGACTTTCTACATGTTTTAACTGACTTTACATATGCAAATAGAGAATCGGGGCTGAGTGAATTGTTGATACCAGAGCATGATCAGCTTTTCAGCTCTAGAACAATTGGCCCAACCAACCCATGATAGCTTTGCTTAAGTTGCAGTTCATTTGCCTCCTAAGCAAAAGGCAGAAGCGTGTTGCAGTTCCTTGGGGGCCTGACAGTCTAGTGCTATGAAAGAGTGTATAGAGCATCTGGATCATGGCCCTTTCATCTAACTCAGCCAATTAAAGTGGCAAGAAAGCAGGAAGCAGTAGGTGCCAAATACTGGGCAGAAGTTGAAGAAGCACATGGTGTGTGCCAACTATTGGTTTTTTGAGTCATTTTTATTTGACAGGTGATCTGGCAATTGCTGGATCAGTAACCATCAAATAGATATCTCATTCTTGCAAAACCTTAAACAGGTAGGCCCCGTGGTCTTGTGCAAGAGCCTTACAGAAAACAGTTCACATAGAACCCAGGAAAATGTACACCATGTCCATCTACCCAGATGGTTATGTACTTTGCCCATTATGACCTCAATACTTTATCTTGCTTGGTCATTGTGTCCATACCATTAGACACTGTGTAACCGTGTGGGTAGATGGACCTGGAGCATCATTATTGACAAGTCACATATTGAGTGCTAATGTGTTTGTAAAGTGGGGATAATAGTGGCATGTGCAAAGAATGCAATTATTACTACAATATGTACATTATTTTACTGTATCTAGCAGGTTGAGTAGCCAATGTATTTTATGAAAGGGTAATTTATAATGAAGTGTATTATGATTCAAAAGTAATTATGGTTCTCCCTGTCTGTTATAATAATTGTATTTAATGATATGTCCTGATGAATGTTGTGTGAACCATACATGAACCCACCAAAATGCTGCGTCAATAGGAATTTCTAGAGAATTTTTAAAGAATTTATGTAGCACATGAATATGTATTAGGCTTTGATAGTAATATCAGATTGGTGTAAAAAACGTTTTAATGATTGTTTTTATAATACGTATTATGATGTTTTTCTGATGAACAATAGCATCATTTTTATCCATACAGCGACAGAGAGTGGTTTTGCATTGATGGAGATGTTAGGTCTGTACTTATTGTAGGAGTGTCCTATCCATTGAGAAATGATTTAATGCAAAAGTAGCACAAGAGGGAAAAAATAGAGGGGGGACAATAACTTATCAGCTAAACATCGGACAGCCATTAAGGAATTTAAATCATGTGAGGGAATCACTATTAAACTGGGAGATAATGGGGGGTTATAGTGATCTTAGATACATCAGAGTACAGCAGGAGGATGAGAACACTTCTGGGTGTAGAAGAGCATCATGGGAGGACCGCCCGGAGCACATGACAGGAACTAGAAAAAAGGGTAGCTCAAGTAATTAGACTGGCTAGGGAAGATAAACTCATTTTTCAAGAGTAATATGAGTTCTTATACAATCAACACCCTATAGTACTGGCCTCTATGGACTTCCCAAGGTGCATAATCATATAGATGATTCTCCCATATGACTCATAATTTCCAGCATCAACTCCCTGATAGAACTGGTGAGCGAATATGTGGATCAGTTTTTAAGACCCTTGATGTCGGAACAGGCATCATACATTAAAGACACAACCAACATGATACATAAAGTAGAGAGCCTACAATATGATTCCAACAGTGAGTGGCTTATCATTCTGGCATTGAGGTCGTCTACCTTAATATAGTTCAAAATGACACCATAGAGGTGATCAAAGGTATACAAAGAGGAGAGGATGAGGAAATGTCAACACACTTGACCTTCATTAGAGAATCTCAAAGAATACTATTTTTTTATTTGAACGGGAACTTTTTGGAGTACTGTGCTTATCATGTAATCACTGACATGATACTAGTCATCCTGGTAGTGCAAAGCACAAGGCATATAGCGTTCCATCAGGACATGAAATACAAAGTTGAGTTGGGAGCCAAATACATGAATGGTCACATGAGTGTGAATATGGCAATACAATCGAGACCCTGCGGCAGAATGTAAAAGCCTCACAAGAATAACCTGAATTATACATAAGGTACAAGAGATGTAACTGGTTCAGGACAACACACAAATCACAATACACAACCATAGAGAGCAGAGCCACTGTGCTAATACTAGTCTAGTTAGGGTATATTTTGTGAGCTCTGCTGAAATGAAGGTAACTGTTCCTCATTGGTAGGGCTGCAGCAGTTCTTGCATGCCTTCTAGACAAGTTGCAGTACAAGTATTAGCAGAATCTCAGCACTGCTCAAGGGCCTCCCTGGAGGTCTCACCCCATGATGTGGACAGCAGCCCAAAGGCCCGCAAGGAACGTCCTGAAACGGGGATAGGGGGCAATCACCTGATAAGCTTGCACAGTATGACCTCGCTAGGTCCAGCGCAGTCCTAGTATGGAGCAGAATGACCGTCCTGCACTGGGCTGTCACTAGAAGAGAGTGGGGAGCTGTCACCTGGACCTCTGAAGTCTGTTCTCCCGCTCTTCTCCAGCAGGCTGGGCAGTTCTCCCTCCCTGGCCCCACTCACCCTCAGTGCCGGTGGGGGGGGGGGGGAGGGGAAGAACTGTGTAGGCCTCGGAATATCTTTGTGCCTTCCTCATAACCACAGAGTAGAAGAAAAACCTGGTTGCTGTGACAACGCAGGTGCGGCTGTGGGGAGGGCTCCCCTCATGCTGGTTTGACCACATAAAGTGCTACACACACAATGAGAGTCAGGCAGTACAAAGCGCTGTGCTTGGGCCGGTAAATCATGGGGGAGGATGAAGTTTTCTTTGCCTTGATAGACTCAGCCCCCACAGCAATGCAATGGTTTGGAGTCCGTTCTGGTCTCTAAAGCACTGACCAAGCACTGGTACTGTGTCCTAGTATCTTCCTAAAAATAAGCTGGATTAGGGAAAAATGAAGCACTCACAAAAGTGCCAGTTTTGCCATAAGAGAAGCAGGGGAAGTGGAGAGCTAACCATGCCCTAAATGGCACCAGTAAAGTGACAATATCAAGCACTCACCATGTGTTATATTTGCGCAAGTAAAGTTACAATATACAGCGCTCACCAGACACTATAGTTGCAGGGCCAGGGGCAACCTCCAACAGTCACCACTCACTGGGCCCCTGGGAGAAAACTTGGGGGGGACACTATGCAGGCAGACCAGCACAACCAGACCTGCTGTCTTGAAGGTGACCTCTCCTTGTAGCGCCACAGTGTCCTTGCAGAACAGAGTCAGGGAGCAGCTGGCAGCAGGGCAGCAAGCATAAAAGCAATCCAATGTGTCCGGTATGGCACCCATCAGACAGTAGTCAAAAATGCCCCATAATCACTCTGCATCTTTGGGACAAGAACTAAAAAATAAGAAAATGGAAGAGCAGGAATGATAATTGAAATCAAATATCCCCAACAAACACCCAATAAATGTGTTTGCGAGCCACAACAACTTATTTGTGAAAAGGCAAATTGATAATTAAACTTTATTTTAAATGATCAGACTCAGCAACCATAAGCTTTGTACTCAGTCATACATTTATTACATTTATTTTAAATCCAAAGTATTTGAAAGGTGAGTTCAATTGTCAATTAATCTTTTCTTTTTTTATAAAAATTATTATTCCTACTTCTCCATTTTCCTAACCAGCAGACCGCAGGCAGCAGGGCACCAACAGAAGAACAGTCCAGATAAGTCCTTTGTGCAGTACAGCAGTCCTTCTGACAGAGGTTCAGTCTCAGTTCCAAAAGTGAACAAGAAAGGGGGTGGGTAGTGGTGGTAGAAAGGGGTGCACTTCCCACACGTTGAGCAAGTATCAAGTAATCAATAGCAGTTAATTTAGAAAATCGTGCAAACATGGAGTGGATTATGGTGCTATGCGGTAAGATGCTCCACTAACCAAGAGCATAAGGTAGTGCTTCAAAGAAACACCAAACATTAAATTTAACACAGAAACCGCAGCACTCAAAACAATGTTCATTACAAAGATGTCCTCCAGTTGAGTTGGTTGTAGTGGATTCCTTTAATTAGTAGACAAGGGCATCAAAGAGATCGGTTGAGCATTGATCCATAAATATAGCCAAGTAGTCAGTTGAGCATAGTTCCATAAGCACAGCCAACATGTGTTTCGTTACAACAGGTGACTTTTTCAAGGCTGCAAAATACACATGGAGATGTAGTTGCCCCGTCCGATATATCAAAATAGAGGACGATAGCATAGAGGTTGCACATGTGATTCACTTAATAAGGCACGCCTCCACACTTAAGTGAAGGACGGGTGTTAACATGCCCGTGCAAATCTGCACAAAGTGGCTTTGAAACAAGGCAATCTAGCCAGATTAACTTGAGTAAGTTAACAAGAGCCATCTCATAGAGTGTGTCCACCACATAGCAGTGTCCTGATATCAATCACAAAGTGAGTAAACCTTAACACCATCACCGGTGAATTGGGAACTACGTACCCTGAAAGCCCAAACAGGATTAAACAAATTAGTGGGAGACCACGTATTAAAAGAAAAACAAAATAAAAAAAGACATATGAGGGGCTAGTAGTAGAAAGGTAGTACCTCCTTATGTAGACATGCTCGGATGAAGTAAAACTTACATCTAAAAGAAGGAAATTTACAAAAATGTATGTCAGAAGCCCCACATGATAAGAGGTAAGTTGAGTGTAAAAGAGACCAATCCATGCATTGGGAACTCACCTATGAGATGACAAAGTAAGTAGAGAAGTAAGTAAGGCCATTCACTAGTAAAATAAACAGGGTGAATGGTAAACCCTGCTGACCAAGACTGTGGTAAGTCTCGTTCCTAGGAGAAGAGAGTAAAAAGAAATGGCTGGCGTCAGAACAGGTCAGGAGAAATCAGATGTGGTAAAAAAGGGGGTGGATAGTACTGCCACATACATGAAAGCCACATTGGCAAATAATGCAGTCCTGGCTGAGAGAGAAAGGATTACCTATACAAAAGGGCCGGTGAGTGAGTACTGCCAGTAAGAGCCTGAGACCTGTAGCAGTAGGCCTAGTGCAGCGTGAAACGCGGCAGTGATAACGCGACTAGATGGTAGGTGCACAACAAATTTAGGCCGGCTGAATAAATGGTCCACAACAACGGACTAAAGAAAGCGACATAAAATGGGGTGGCAGGATGAAAGAGGTGAGTATTAATGAAGAGAAGGGGAACAGGGCACAAAAATAACATTAGGTAGTATGGAGTAGCTTACTTGGTCTATCTCGACCACATCTATGCAGGAAATGGAGTCTGTCCTACAAGCCGGACGGTAAAAAGAGAGAGCTTAAAAAGCTGTAAAATGGAAGAGGGACAAGCCAAGTGAGGGGAGCTCGAAGAGAAATTGTGGCGGCCATGTTGGAACCTGGCAAATTAACAGAAAGGGATGGTGGAGAGGGAAGGCACGTACTGGAGGGGGACACCAATGGGGCCACATCGGTATCAAAACGAACATCCCAGTAGAGAATGGATCGTACTGGTCCGTATTGGGCAGTCTGACAAAAAGTTACCAAGACAAACCAGTTAGAATAAAAAAAGAAAACCCTAAGTATCGTAGTGGAGTCTGCAGGGCAGCGTGCGTCAATAGGGGGACAGATTGAATAATGCTGGATGAAAACAGTGAAAGAAGAAAGACTGCGGTCCAAAACTGGGGCTGAAAGGTAAGGAAAAAGACACGTGACCAGTGTAAAAATGTGCTAAATACATCCATAGTGCACCCAGGTGTCAATACCCAACACCTATCACAAGAGGTAGAAAGCATGCTCAGTAAAGCAGGGCAATAACTTTAAAAGTTTTAAGGTGGAGGGAGACGAGGAGTGATCAGGAGGGTTAGGAAAAACACTGTAGTTATATTTAAATATTTGAGGTAATGCCACGTAGAACCCACCATACTACGCCCGTGAGGTCATATTGATTATTAACAGTGTGTAAACAGACATCTCCTGGCATAGGTATACATATTGTAAACTGAAAACAAAGTCATCACAAAGGCATACAGTGTCTGCTAATATTGAACAATGATAGTATGTAAACAGAAAAGTAGGTACAGAAGTACATGTACTGAAATAGAACCCAAGTTTCGTACAAAGGTATACAGTATCAAGTTGAAACATAAGTGAGGTAAAAAAGTTATCAAAATTCGACAGCAGTGTATGGGGTAGTCTAAGCCACAGGCAGGCACCCTGCCCAGTGTGAGGGAATGTATACTTGAGACCGGGATGCAGGGGAAAGTCCAGGAGGCAGGAAGTGCCTAAGTGTTAGCATGCTAACACTACTCTGGACCAACGAGGAAGTTGTACCAATAGATAATATATGATTTGACATAAGCAGCGGAAAAGCATGAAGGGACAACCCATAGATGAAGTACAACAGAACATGTATGCAGGGTATGGGTCACAAAAACACATGCAGCTCTCTGTCCATGTTCAAACCCTGGTCTTAATGATCCATTTAGCTTTGCACCTTCTGAGCTTGGAGACCATGTCCCCACCCCTCTCATCATTAGTAATGCGTGTAATGCCATGGAATCTAATAACCATGACCTCTGAACCTGCATGTGCCAAATTGAAATGGTCAGCCAGGGGGTAGAGAGGGTAATTGTTCCTAATGGTTCTAAAATTTTCGTGGATCCATTCTTTCAAAGGGCAGATGGTACTGTCCACACAGATTAAGCCACATTGACAAATTAGGCAATACACAGTAAATTTACTATTGCAGTTGTTAATCTGTCGTATACAGTGTGATTGTACAGAGTTATATGAACAATTCACAAGCTTGTCCATGGCAAACTGGCAGATATTAAAACATGAGCATCTAAAGAAACCACATGGTTAGGGTGGTAGCCAGGTGATAGGTGGGGTTTGTGTGTTAGTACCATTGTAGCTGGGACATGGTTTGTTTCTTAGTGTTTTCCCGCTGCAGTAGGTGATCTGAGGTCTATCCTTAACAAACTTGTGTAGTGTCTTATCAAGTAACAGTAAATGCCAGTGTTGCTTGAAAATACGATGTATTGCGGAGCTCTGGTCAATAAATGCAGTGATCATGTTTATGTTTATTGCTTTGGGCCATTTATCAATCCCCTGGGTGAAGAGGGATTCTCGTGGGGTGTTGAGAATTCTGTTTTTGGCTTTGGATAAAACCTTCCTGGAGGACCCTCTCTGTAGAAAACGTTGTTCAACTATCTCCAGTTCTTGCATGAAAATATGGTCGCTGCTGCAGTCCTGCCATACTCTAGTCACTCCCTCAATGGGATTGCACTGATTTGGGTGGATGGATATGCACGGAATCCGTGTAGTGCTGAGTTGCACGCCGTGGGTTTTCTGTAGAGTTTGGACATGATCTTATTATCTTCATGGTACAGGGTGACATCAAGGAAATCAATCTGCTTTTTACTTGCGTGTTGGGTCAGGAGTATGTTATAATCATTACAGTTGAGGTGCTCGTAAAGCTGTTGAAAGTTTTGTGCTTCCTGTCCAGATGATAATAATAGCATCTATATAACTACCCCAGTCCAAAATGTGGTTGGTAAGACCATATGGGCAAGATGTCTGTCAGTGGTATTTCTCAAAGTGGACCATGTACAGATTGGCATATGATGGTGAGAATTTAACTCCCATGGCTGCCCCCTGTATCTGCTTTTACCATTTGCCATTGTGGAGGAACACATTATTCTCTAAGATCAATCTAATCAGTTTGATCAGCATTTCAGTGTGTTCAAACAAAGTGGCGCCCCTACCGGAGAGTGAGGTGGTAAGTGCAGAGATTCCCTTTCCCAATGGAATGCAAGTGTAAAGGGAGACAACATCTAGTGTAGCAAACAAGCAATCAGATGCGCAATCGCTGTCCTCTAGCTGACTTAGTAGGTGCTGAGTGTCACGAATATAAGATGGTAAATTTTGGACCAATGGTTGGAGGTATACATCAATGAACTCTGAGATGTGTTCAGTGGGGGAGCCTAAGCCAGATATGATGGGCCATCCTGGTGGGAAAGGACCCACTTTGCGTACTTTGGGTAAGATGTATATACATGGTACACATGGAGTCATGTTAAGCATGTATATAAATTCCGGGTCTGTGATAATACAAAGATCCACCAAAATGTCAGTTTGTCACTAATTATGTTAGTGATGGGGGTGAGAGGGCTGCAGCTGAGTTTAGCATACGCCTGGCAATCCTCAAGTTGTCTTTTGATGTCACTGATATAGTCACTATGATTCATGATGACAACGTTTCCCCCTTTGTTAGCCTCTCTAATGACTATGCTAGTGTCATTGCTAAGTTCCTTTAGTGCTCTGAACTCATTGTTGTTCAGGTTAGATACTTTGGGGCATATTTATACTCCGTCTGCGCCGAATATGCGTCAAAAATTTTGAGGCACATTTGGTGCAAAACAAGCCCCATATTTAAACTTTGACGCCCGCGGATGTCAAAATCCCGCCGTGTGCGTCATTTTTTGGATGCGGGAACCCACCTTGTGTTAATCATATGCAAGGTAGGTGTTCCCGTCCAAAAAATGACTTAAACGGCCGTGCGTCGTATTTATGCTTCCGGGCAAAAATGCCGCACAGCCGGGAGGCGGAGTTGAAAAATGACGCACAGTCTGATTTGCGTCAAAAATTAACGCCTAGGTCAGGGCAGGCATTAAAAAGGGGCGAACACACCTGTATTTAATCAGGACACACAGAAACAACAGCAGAGCAGCAAAAGGGAGACATGGAGGTGATACTCATCCAGCGTGCACGCAGACGCAGAGCGCAGCAACAACAACAGCAGCTACCACAACACCAGCAGGGACCCCAAAGGCAGCGCAGTGGCAGGAGAGAATATTCCGCACCAGAACAACCCTTCATGGCCTCAGGGAACATGACATCATCCAGAGGTACAGGTTGAACTGGCAGGCCATTCAGCAGCTGCTGCGCAACATAGAGCCACAGTTGGCACCCACCTTGCTGACACCCCGCACCATCCCAACAGAAACCAAGCTGCTAGCTGTACTTCACATGTTGGCAAGTGGCTCCTTTCAAAGCACTGGCGTCCTGGTTGCTGGAATATCACAGCCATCATTCTCTGCCTTCTTGCCCAAAGTACTGGATGCCATCATTGGACTCACACCCACCACAGCTGCTTCCCAAACACACTGCAGAAGCAGCAGAAGACAAAACAGGGGTTTGACTTCATTAGTGGCTTCCCACACGTCCTTGGTGCCATTGACTGCACACATGAACGCCTTGTGCCACCTGCTGCAACTGAACACCTCTACCGCAACACGAAGCACACACATTCCATCAATGTGCAGGCCATTGTCGATCACCAAGGATTGTTCACCAACATCGTGGCAAAGCATCCTGGGAGTGTCCATGACTCATTCATCTTCTGTCACTCTACCATCAATCAACACTTCCAGGATGGGCGATTTGGCAATGGACTACTTGTTGGTAAGTACAGTAACCTACTTATATACACACTGCACAGCAACCCTCTAGGACACACAACACATACACCACAGCAGCAACATGTGGACAGGAACACACAGAGGTCATGACATTGCTAGCCATGTTTGATATGTCTGCAGTGAACCTGTCACACATCTGAAATTAGTGTACAGTCTAATGTTAAGATGTAAATGATCACAACGTTTGAAAAGGTTTGGCCAATTGTCACCTTGCAAAATGTAAGCATCTCACTGATGTTTAAATTAATCTATTGCATAAGTCTAAAGGTACGGGATGTCTAGGGTACATAGATGCTAACATGTTACCACCACTGTCAAAATGAATCTGTGTATGGAACTATCATCTCACCCCCAGTGAAGACACAGGGGCACCTGTATCACAAGTTACAATGCTAGGGAGTGCACACTGTACTGCAAATACCCAAACATACTGCTGACAACCGGTCAGCAGGCAAACACTTGTTCAGCCAAGGAAACAACCCAGTGCAGATGGTACATCCTACAAGCCTAGGAAGGAACATAATAACACAAAAGAGTCACAGACAACACAAGACAACTACTGCCAGGCAAGGTGATATCAATGGGGCAAGCTACATCAACATGATCCCATTCATTTTCTGTTTCAGCTGATCAGGGGTATGGGATCCAACCATGGATTATGACACCATTTGGCAACCCAAGCACTGCAGCAGAGCGTGCCTACAATGACGCACATAGGAGGACACGCAGCATAGTGGAGAGGACCTTCGGCATCCTAAAGTCGAGATTCAGGTGCCTCAACATCACTGGTGGCAGCCTCCTATATTCCCCAGAAATGGTCTGTAAAATCATTCTAACATGTGCCATCCTGCACAACATTTGCATATGAAAGAACATTCCCCTCTTAGAACCAGAGCCACACATGCCTGCCTGAAGAGGAGGAGTAGGAGGATGCTGGCCTGCAACATGAGGGGAAACAACAAAACACAGCTGCTGGATTGCGTAGGAGCCAACATATTGTGAACAATTTCTTTTAAAACAACTCACCATCACCACTGTATTAACTAATGTAAATAAACACTGATAATGTTCACCATATCATGGTATGGCTAATCATTTATGCTCACCTTTATATCTAACTATCAGAATAAGAGTGTAGCCTCATGGAGCATTGCTGATATACCGATCAGGACACAGAAATTTCCTGAGCAATTGTGATGCGTATCATACAACAGTCACATACACACACAATGTAAATGACATATATCCTGTACATTTCACCTTTGAAGGGCAATAGCAGAGGAACACACCTATTTCACGCTTACATACTGGCAACATGGTTCATCACAGCATATGGCACACAACTAAGACACCATCAGTCAATAATGGAAAAAAAGCCTCATACATGAGGCAGTGGCTGAGCAATTGCATTGGTAACAGGAATGTATGACCAGACCCTTGAGAGCAGTAAGTCGTACAGCACCTATCTTTGCAAGGACTATCTGTGACTAGAGTTCCCTAGTAGCAGAACATAGACAGCACAAGTGCCATACCTATGACAAGCATTGCGCACATGACATTCCATGTACATGTCAGCCCATTTCCTAACTGCTGACACACCCATGCTCCTGGTCTCAACCCACCTGTCTGAAGAGGTCCCTGGAATGGTAATATGTGTACCCCGATATTCCCTCCTCTACACACACAGACTAACAATAGTATTCCAGTGTGCTACACCCTTTCCTATATTATGCCATTGTCATAGTACATCTGACTGCATGGACGTCAGGTCAATTAATATACTGGCTTGTAGTTTCTAAGCCCTGTTATCACCTGTAGATTGCTTCCTGTGTGAAAGGTACTGTGGGCCATTTGAACCCGAATCTCACCTACAGGACTTGTGAAAAACTGATGCAGCACACACCTGTGATCACCTCCATGCACACCATCCATTTGAACATGCACTGATCCTGCAGATGATTGGAACAGCATAGAAGTTGCCAGTTTGTCAAATACACTGTTATGCATTGCTAGGAATTAAGCCGTGTAACACAGCCCTTGGGTTTATGTGTCACCTTCAAAAACACAGGACAAACACAGTTTTCCATGTCAACTGTCTTGTTCTTCCTCCGACCAGTCTTAGTCAGACCACTGAGTATGTACCTTGTGAAATTGCTGGATCCTGATTGACTCTGCATCCTGTCAGCCTGACTGGCACGTGTCTGTGCGTTACCCTAAAGGTTCCTTATGGCTACATATGTACCACACTTGCGTTCCCAAACCTCACATTCCTCAGGGGGTATTTTGTCATGTGCTTCCTCAATGCATACCCAAATACATTGTACAGCATCATCTGCTTTTTAATTGTACCATATTAGTAAAATTGTCTTTGAATACCAAAATCATGGCCTACCCCTTGTCTGGGTCTCATGTATGCATGAACGACAAAGTCTGACAGTGTACCCTGGCCATATGACAGGATTGGGTATGGTGCCTCCAGCAGAACCAGCTACCTCTGATAATGTGCATGAAAAGTCCACACATGTTAGGACCCTGACAGTTCACACGCTGAATCACATTGCTCACAACAAATTGATGGGTTGTGCATGCTGAATAGCTGCAAGATTAATCAACACAGAGGCTATGATGTTCCCAGATGCAGTGGGAACTTTACAGGCCAACCTGTGTACAAATGTTGTAAAGACACCTGCTGGAACATGACTCCTGAGATATGATCTCACTCAGCACACCAAGGTTGCCCTGTTGACAGTCTCATAACACGTCTGCAGTGACAGGGTGGGACCATCCCCATGTAGGTTCTCATGTCCTCATCGACTTTACTCACATTGATCTCCGAAGGTTACTCAGTACATACAGGAATAGCCGCCACTGACTCATGATGAGACCTGGACATAACTGTGACAACATACACCCCTAAAAATATACAGGATCAACATTGGACAACACACATGAACCAGACACCTCTGTTCAATTGATCACTGGAAGTATGTGGCCATTTGCGGCCTCGTCTGCTGGTCCACCACTGCCACAGGAGAGTTGTGGCTCAGTCATATGACAACAACTGTGGCGTGATATGACAGTTGGGGGTCACCTTTGGCTCTCTGTGCCAATAACATGGTACCCACTTAGTCTGTACATGTACCAGATTCATGGTGGGTTCACCAACAAGTGCCTAGGAAGCAGTTACCAAATTTCTAGGACATGGGATGGGCAACTTGTGGACCATTGACATGAACAAGCGCCTGCCATTTAACCAGTGCATGCTTTGTCATTTGTGGTGTCTACGTTACCCAAAATCTTGGAAGTGCACACAACAGATGTTGCTACAGGTATGACTAGCACATGTCCTCTCTCATTTCCACACTGACTTGCATCTAAGGTTTGGACACATTGACTTCACATTCATACAAGCATATTTTCAATAATGCATCTTGTGATGCACACACACTGGGTCGACAACTACATTAGTAGCCAATGCACACTCATTGAGCCATAGGCATTGAGGTATTGTACTTATGTGTGTCACATTGCTATCCTCTCCTGATGCCAAACATGCCCAATTTGTGCAATAAATATATGTAGGCCACACATATTGCCATCTAGTGCGTCAGCCAAGCGTGAGAATCCTGTTAAGGAAGTAGCGGACCATGGTCCGCAGCAGTAGGATGTCTCACATGTGACCATACACTGTCAACACCAAAGTGGGTGTAATCAGCCTATCTCAGTTGAGTCACAAATGTAACATTACATTAAAATGGCAAAATTACCCAAACCCAGTTACTGCCCTGAAGTTCTGACGCATTCGCGTCAAAAAATGATGCACAAGCGTCAAAAAATGACCCCCATGCCTGAAAAACGACGCATTATGCCCTTAAAATTGGTTAAGTGTTAAGACTATTTCCAAATATATGGATGCTGCCTAATTTTTACTCCTGTGCATATAAAAAAATGACGAACATACTGTATGCTTCAAAAATTATGACACATAACGATAAAAACGGCGGCCATTTTATGCAGGAAGTGATGTAATAGGATATCCTGTTTACAGATTATCTACAGTGGGGGTACTTTCACTTTCACTTTGCAGTCTGTGATTCTTCCAGACTGTGTGGCTGTGTTCTGAGTTTTGTCCAGTGAAGTTGTGCTTTTCTCTCCTGTGTGCTCCATTACTTGTTAGTTTGTTATCTAAAATTGTTGTTGAATACTGTCTGATTGTTTATTGTGTACTATTGTCCAGTATTGTATTGTCTTTGTAGTTTGTGGGAGTCTGTTGTGGGTAGTGTTAGTTTGGGGATAGTTGGGCTCTTTTAGTTGTTAAGTTTAGTTTTTTGTAATTCAACTTTCCCCCTTTTCTCCTTTGTTCTTCTTTATCCCCTATTCCCCTTTTTCGATGCTAGGATGTTGGGTAGGCCACGTCTTGGCAAGATGGGTGAGGAGGAGCTTTGGGGGTTTATATGGCTGGTGGGCAATTTCCTCCCACTTATGATTGAGGCAGAGGGGCGGGTGAAACAGGGGTATCTCACTGAGGCACGTCGAATCTGGTGGGGGAAGATTAACATCACTTGCAGCGTCTATATCAGAGCCAGAGGAATGACCACCATCTGAAACACCGCTGGGCCGACCTCATCTCCAGGGAGCAAGATCTGCTGGACCACCTGGGAATAGTGATTGGTGGCCCTGTTGGTGAGTACAAGTCATGTAAATGTGCACGATTAAAAGCTATGTAGTGACATCAGATATCGGCCGGCTATGTTGTTGAGTGTGTGAAATGCTTTGGA
Source organism: Pleurodeles waltl (assembly GCF_031143425.1). NCBI lineage: Eukaryota > Metazoa > Chordata > Amphibia > Caudata > Salamandridae > Pleurodeles > Pleurodeles waltl. The sequence continues at coordinate 1,204,975,873 of NC_090444.1, forward strand.
AACATACAGGGTCATTGATGGACTATGTGAAGGACCACAATTGCTAGCTGTCAGGAAGCAAGTGCTCTGCAAACTTACTGAATACTTTTGGTTAATGTAAGTTGGTGCCGCCTTTGTGTCAGACAGCAAAACAAATTGGGAACCAATCATGTCTATATAGGTCACATTTGCCAGTGAGGTATAGATTTTCCGAAATATTACCGACCTTTGTTGACGCAACAGCTAGACTGACTTTAGAAACACTACATGATGCAGAAAATGAGTGCAGGCTTCACGTCAATTGATGATAGAAATGTGGCCCACACATATGTCTCATGTGTGTCTGGTGAGTGTGTAAGGAAAGAGTTCACTGAAGTTCTATGAATGTTAGGGATGATTGTGGTCCTTGATCATTTTGGATACATGTCAGACCTGGATTTGGAAACATAGGGAAAAAGTGCAAGGTGCCCTCAGCTAACATCTTACACTGGTATTTGGTGTTTGGTGTTCCACCTTTCGTTTAGGGATGGCAGGCCAAAGGTATGCACATGGGTTCATATCTCTATGGTTGGTGCAACTCATCATAGCTGGGCCACATCAAATAAAGAAACAGTGACAACACAAATGTCCCTGCCCCTCTGTACATTGTACCTATGTGTCATACATTTGTCATGGCCACAATGGCTGTTTGACTGGTAATGCACTCCTCAAGAAAACAGGCTTTGTCTCTCTTGGATGCACATGATGAGACGAATACACTCCATTATTATGTCTGCTCACTAATGAAGGAGCATGCTTGCCACCACATGATAGTTAGGGCCACTGCATGTGTACAGATATGTGTGTAAATTTCACAGGAGACCCATGCTATGTACATGTTAGCCGTGCTATATCGGTGCTATATCGGATGCAGTATCATCATGTCTGAGAGGCTTTACTTACTTATGTAATCTTACACATAGTCTTTGTCTTTGGAATTGTTGGTCAGTGCACAGATTTTGAGCACATTTCTTCCTTCCATGCCTTACAGGTGGAACCGCACCCTACACTGTGGGCGAGGGGGCTTCATTCAAGGACCGAGACAACTCCAGTAAGTGTTGATATGTCTGTTATGTGTTGTGTTTTCTGGTGATGTGTGATGGACTCCTGTGTGTTGAACAAATAGCAAGGTGTGATGCGCTGGCCCATCATTTGTCTTGTTCCATGAGTGGGATTTCATTATCTCAGCATTTTGGAGTTTGCCAATGCTTATCCTATTGTCTTATCTATGGATTGTAGGTCATTCCTGTAGGCCCCGCAATTTGAATTGGGTTGAGTCATGTGGATAACACTTGTATCAACAAGAGTCACACTGGACCTAATCTCAGATTTAGTCAGCCAGTCAGACCCATATTCTCCCAGAATGGGGCTGCAAAATGCTTACTCACAAACTTCTGCTTCCCTATTCACTAACGTAATTATGAAACTGTAGGTTGAACTTCCTAGCAGCATGTAGCTTCACATGTAGTGCTACAAGTATGTGGCACTTGAGTGCAATGGCCTAGGTGTGCATGCAAATCATGGCCAGGGGTTTTCTTGCAACTCTGTGTTTGTTGTAAGTCATGGCTTACTGGAAGTATATGATGTGGACAAAGGTCTGCATTGCAAGACATGTGTGGCGCTGGGATTTGCTGTCCCCTATTTGTAGATACACCTTAACTGTGGTGTGTGTGTTTAGGCAAACACATGTCCAGCTTTCTTAAGCTTCCTGGGTGTCCATATTGTTTGAAATTGTTAGTTGTTTCTCCACCCCCCACCCTCAAACACAGGCATGGGTTTGTGAATAGTGTACCTAGGACTGATGATACAAGTATGTTACACAGACATGTAAATCAGTGAATCTTTGGTCGGAACCTAGTATACACACTCAGGTATAGCACATGAGTACTATACTAGCAAGTCCATTTACAACTTGCAGATCATGTGGCCCTAGATTTCCATCCCGTACACTGACATTTGTAGCCCTGGCATTGGTGGAGGATGTGCAGTATGATTGTTAGCTGACAACTGGCAGAACTCTGATGCCAAAATCATGCCAGTTGTTACCCATCTTGTAGGGTTTGGATGTTCTATGTGTGATACGACCTTTGTAGGCTGGCCTGCCATGTACTTCCTCAGGGACATTCAATGATCTGTATGATGATAGGAGCTGTTACAAGTACAGTAGATGTACTGTCTGATTTACTTCTCGTGCCATTTCACACAATGCAGTTCCTAATGTAATTTTTTTCCTTTGTCTTCACAGCTACTAATATGACACCCTTCCAGATTTGGTATTGGGGACACTGTGTTATGTCTGACTGCAGTGTGATGTTCAAGGAAACCCTTAATAGCTGAGTGGTCGTAAGCACTCTTGTAGTATCGTGTTCATGACTCACATAGATCATTTGTGGCACTGTTCAGCATGATTACTTATTTGGATGTAAACTCAGACACCTTCATTCATGCAATTTGTTGACTGTTTGCTTAGATTTGTGGGCACTGTTATATGTGTTAGTATTGCATGGTGGCAACCAGGAAACATTTTGCTGCCACTATTTGATGGCTTAGATATCCCTTGAGGAAGCATTATTCTGTCCAACACAGCATTGTGGTGTATGGTTTCTCTTTTCATCAGATATTTCCCTCACAAAGGGTAGAGTATGGTGCAATCCAGGCCACTGAGCATAGTTATCAGACTACATAATTTGAGGACAGTTGTATTGACAAGCTATGTATGTTGACAGGAGGCAAAATTCAGTGATCTACTGCATGGTTGATGTGTCACATTACACAGAGACAAAGTGGTTGTGTAAGTGCTATTTATTGAAAAGTGATGTAGTGCTATATGTACATTGTCCATTATTGTGAGTCCATTATAGTGACATCTTCCATTGTGATCATACACAAGTGCCAAAGGAAAATGCACTTGACATGCTGGGGTGATGTGTCAGACAGTGCAGAGGGACAGGATTTGCCAATGAGTAAGTGAGAGAGAAGCACTGTGCAGGCTGACAAGATATACAGTGGTTTGCAGAACAGTCATTGAGTACAGTTGTTGTAAGACTGGCATGTTACAAAGCGCTGGACCTTGGTAATAGTTGGCTATGTGGCAGGGACTAGTGCTTCCAGGTGCTTTTCCATGTGAAGGTGATCTGTTCCACGTCTTCATCTTCTGATGTGGGTGTTGCCTCCTCTGTCCTTGTTGGTGGTGGTTGTGAAGGGGCAACACACACCTCAGTGTTAGAAGACGTGGAGTCAGACATCCCGGTCGCTGCTACCTGTTCATTGCTCCAGTCTTTCAGATGGGCATTATCCCAGGCCTATGGCCCACCTGCAGGTCACATGTATTGTGGTAAGTTATTTGTCTAGTCGGCATAATCTCCTCTAGTGTTGTTTTAGGCCAAATAGTGAATTGCCACCTTCTTGTCCTACTCAACCCTCTGTCTACATCCCTTCTAATGGCGAGGCCTTTCACTGGCTGTGGGTGCTCTGATGGCACTAGCAGCACACTTAACAATCTGGACCTGCCCCAGTCTCTGATCTTTCACATCCACTTGTATGTAGTTAAAATGTAGCGTATACTATGCATTTCATTGTTATGGCACGATATGGATGTTAGCATTGGTAAAGTGTACAGCTGATGTAGGGGAATGTGTGGAGATTGGATTTCCCTGATAGTCGTAGCAGTGTCCTATTTCCTCATCTGACTGTGCAGGTGTATGTCAGTGACCAGTTACATGTGTACTCCCCCTCAATGCTGTTGTCTGAGCAGTATGACATTTGGGATGTTGCATTGTGACCCAGGCACAGGATGGACCCTGGCATTTGCAGCATTGGTGTGACCTTAGTGCTGTGTAGCTCCGAATGCTGATGACGTTGGCTGATGTTTGCAGGAACTATGGGCATTCGCAATTGACAGGACTGGAACATTTGTCTTGTTTTAGGGGATTGCTAAAGTTGTCATCCTCAACCCACTAATTTAGGTGTGTATGATCAATGAGGTCGTTACTGCCATTGGCTACATGAGCTGCACACAGAGTGAGGTGGTAGTGGCAACTGTTGTCACTGTTACATTCCAGTTGTTGGTATGGCTAGAGGTTGCTAATTGGGCCCTAGTTAATGTAGGGGGTATAGTGGCTGACGTGTGACGGGATGTCAGTTTGACGTTGTGCCCTTCCCTCCTGGTGTGGCTTTACCTTTGCTACATCGTTGGCATGGCAGCATACCCCATGGGACTGTTGTTGGTGTTGTGTTATGGTGTGCCCCAGCTTCTCTCTGTACAGGCCATTCCCCCATGCCATACCCCTTTACCCATGCCACTCCATGTATATCATGGCTTCCATGCATTTTGTGGTCGGTATCCCCCCCGCTTACAGTTGACATTAGTGCATTTTAATTCGCCATGAGACTTACCCTGCATGTGCTTTGTCTCCTGGTAGTCTGCGCTGTCCTGTCCTTGAATCCCTGTGACAATCTCCTCACGGATGACGGCTGTGACCATCTCGTCCATGTGGTCCAGGGCCTCCTGGTGTGCTGGACTCCCACCTCTAGTCTGCAGTGCTGCCTTCCTGTTCCGGGCCATCTTTTCCTTTGTCCTGCGCTTGCAGTCATGCCAGCGTTTCTTGCACTCGATAACTGTTCTGCGTACTTCTGCCACACTGTTAACCTTGTCAACAATTTATTGCCATATTGCCTCTCTCCTACTGATTGGCAACTTTGAGGTGACAAACAGTTGGTGCTGGTGTCCCGTCACCTCTTTAACCAGAATTTCCTGTTCCTCTGCACTGAAGCGACACTTTCTTTTCTTCTTAATACTGTCCTGGTTCTTGTGTGGGTCCTCCTGGCTGGTTCCTGGTCTGTTGTCATCTTCTTGGGGTCTGTACAGGCATCTGGGATCCATTTTGGCTCTCCTCTGCTGAAATGGCTGTGTTTGCAGGGAATTTTGACGCTATTGTGTCAAAAAACTCTGCATATCCGGTTTGCGGTGTTGTAAATCGACCCACAGTCATTTCCGCCGCGTTAACGTCGTTTTGCTTTACGACTTGACGCTGCTGTGTGCGTAAAAAAAAATGACTTACACCTGTTGTTTACGCCGCCATGCGTCAAAGTATAAATTTGACGCCCGCACGGCGCGCCAAAATGGCATTAGCCGGCGGTAATATTTTTGAAGCAAAACTGCGCCGGCGCAGTTTTGCGTCTTTGTTTCTACTCCTAGGGTTATGTTTGTCCTCCAGTTGGTAAAGGTTGTTTGTGAACGCCTTATAGAAGATATTCATTGAATTGTCAGAGGGGAACGTAGGCACAAAGGTGGATTTTGGTCCACCGTCTAAGTCCAGGTCGGGAGTAATGTTGAGATGTGCTAGCAGTTCCAAAAGTGCTCTAAAACATGGGGTCAGAGCCCCTGTACTTTTAATCCAAAATGTGTTTGTTCAGACGGTGACTTCAAAGGAAACCCTTTCGAATGTAACACAACCCCTTTCAACCCATCTCTGTGTCCAGGCATCAGCAGGGGGGTAAATTAGCCCTTTGTGTGAGGTTATGACATGTAAGGTTTGAACAACTTCTCCCTGTCCCAGCCCAGGAAGACTATCGGTATGCAGATGGATGTAGATGCCTCTCTCTCCTGTCCCACCTAGACCCTCCTGTTTTGTGGCTATCTGGAAAGTATGAAAAAAATGTAACACTTACTCTTCCCTAGCAGGATTTGTCACTACCATTCCAAACATACCATACATGACCAAGCGTCTCCTTCCAGATCAGAAATTACCACTTAAATATATATATAAGGGAATTCCCAATGCTAACCTAAGAGAGGAGCACCCTCACAGTAGTGAAAAATGAAATAGACTGTTTGTCACTACTAGGACATGTAAAACATAAGAATACATGTCTTACCTTTTACATACACAGCACCCTGCCCACAGGGTTACCTAGGGCCTACTTTAGGGGTGACTTAGGTGTAGTTAAAAGGGAGTGCCTTGGCAAATAGTTTGAAATGCCAAGTCAAAGTGGCAGTAAACTGTGCATGCAAGCACTACAGTTGCAGGCATTAGACATGTTTTAAAGGCTACTTATGTGGGTGGTGCAATGTGCGCTGCAAACCCACTAGTAGCATTTAATGTACAGGCCCTGGGTATGTGGTATAACACTTTACTAGGAACTTACAGGTAAATTAAATATGCCAAACAGGTGTAAGCCAAACATACCAGGTTTTAGGGGATAGAGCACGTGCACTTTAGCACTGATTTGCAGTGGTAAAGTGCCCATGGACATTAAACCAACAAAAAGAGGGTTAGAAAAATAGAAGGAGGAAGGCAAAAGGTTTGGGCATAACCCTGCAAAAAGGCCAGTTTCAACAGGGTTAATAACTTATCAATTGTTTACAATGACAATTGCAGTCGTAAATCTTTTATACATTCTTTGATACATTCTTTTCAGATGCCCCTGTAATGTCCATTCTTAATTGCAATTTGTAATTGGATTGCAAAAGAACTTTGATGAATCAGAAAGAATATTCAAACTTGTTAAAGTGCTTTTGTATATAAAAAAATAACTTTTGCTGTTACCGCACTGTGATTTTGAAAATTGCAGGGCTTTGTACATCAGACCCAAAACCTATAAGAATTCAGGGAAAGATTTATCAAGGTTTTGCATCATGGCAAAAGGACGACACAACAATTAAAGGAGATTTATCAACCCACTTATGGCACCCTTGCATGGCCATACACAGCTTGATAAATCTGGGGTAAGGCAAGGCAGTGCAAATCGCTGCCTTGTATTGCTCTGCCCCAGAGAGGAGTTCGATGGGTGGTTCTCACACACGCACCCATGAGTTTTTGTGCATTCCCAGATTTACCATTGGTGGTGGACCTGGGAATGTGTCAAAATCTATGCTGCCCCAGATGAGGCGTAAGGAGGAGAAATAACTTTCCCTTCTTATTTCTTCCCCTATGTGTGCTGCATTGTGCAGCATACATGGAAAGAGGAAATTGCCTCTGAGGATTGTTTTTGTGCAGCACATTTTCCCTTCCTGCACATAAACAATCCTGCCTACAGCACAGGCACCTTTGCACCATGACGCAAAGGTGCCTGTTTTGGCGCTAGGCAGCCGAAAGTGGTCCAGCGCTAGGAAAGGATAAGAATGCAACATTTTATGTTAAATACGGCACATCCCTGCCCTTTTCCTTTTATGCACTGCAGCGCAGCAAGGTGGCTTGCTGGACTGTGCTGCTTGACACAATATAAATATGGCCTCAGTGGGTGTGGGCTATTGGGGTCTGGAGTGAGACGTGTTCTTCTTGCTTTCTAGGCTCCCAAAGGCCATGACAGCAGGTCAATGCCAGAAAAATACTGCAGCTCGACCCCCGGTGTCTCGGGGTGTTGCTCCCCTTTATGTGGTCCTGATAGTGAAACTGCACACCCCTGTCAGAGGCCTGTGGCTGCCATCTTGCTCAGGCTGGGACACGGTCACCAAAGCAGTATGCCGGCAGGAGAGATGAGCGCCTGGGCACTGCTACGGCATCACCCCATAAAAGCACCCTAGACCCAGCGGAGTGCTTGTTTAGTAATGCTTACACTCCTTGTTGCTCATCATACCTGAAACATCAATACAGATGTGGGGTGGCACTGCCGCCATAGGGACACAAACCCACAGTAGAGAAAACATGGACCGTAGCGGCTGGTGATGAATGCGGGACGCTGCTGCACTGTTGTAGGAATCTTAACTTATTGGTAGACTGCTAGGTTTTGGGTGGCAGCACTACCACATGTGGGTGAGTTAGTCAGCCCCTTACAGGTTAGAAGCTGTTGGCCCAACCTATTCTGGCCAGCTAGCAGCACCTCACCAAAGCCTGAAAAGTAAAGGTGATTTGTGGCAGCCTAATTGCATGACTCCTCAGGGAAGTCATGGTAGTTTTCTCTCAGTTACACAATGTTCTCACACATGCAAAGACAGGCAGAGAGATTCAGGGCAATTTTCAATGCATTAATTGAAACGGCTGCATTCTAAGATACCATACATGAGCTGTGATTATTAGAAGGACGAAACATGACACAGTGAAAATTGTGACTATCAGGGAGATGCAGATAAATAGTCCCACAATCCTGGAATGATCATGTGTCTGAGTATTCCTACCTATACCTTATTCTCTACATGAAAGAATGGCAGTGTTAGCCTCATCTGCCAATACCAGTCTTATAGAAAGAGCCCCCACCCCAATACCTGAGAAATAGGCCAGGGTCTTGCCTGTTGGTCTGCTCAGCAATCCTTCCATTTGTCTGGGAAGTTAAGGCCAAAATCAGCAAAGCGACAATGAAGTTGCACACAGCATAGGAGGGCTACTCTGGTTGGAATGCCCTCTCTAACTTCCTCTAGCCTGTGTGGTGTCTTTATTACAAAACATGTTGTGTTCTGGGAACAGGCTTGAGTTGATTATGTGTCCATGACTCCATACTTTTGTAGCAGCAGTACTAATTAAACTAGCATAGATAAATATAACGGCCTTGAGCAGAGCACAGAAAGAAATGCTTGCAAAGTGCAGAAAAATGTGGAACACGAACAAAATACTTTTTCTGTAAATGACAGTTGATAAAACGTAAAAGCAACAAGCTGAAAAGCTAACTGTATAAGGAATAAAAGAGAACAAAATATGTGCATGCCTTAAAGGCACAAGCTATGGGCCTAAAGGCAAAAATATGGTTGCCCAACCTAAGCATGGAAAAGGTGAACCCATGACAGCACGCCGCCCACCACCTAAGACCTGCCACATGACCTGGGGAGCCCTATCTTATTCCTTCCTGCCCCTATCCTGCCGAGCTCCCACAGGGTATCAATGAGGTGATTGGCACTGCGATCACCCGCTGCATTACCACAGCCCATGATGGTGTAGTGGCCTTCTACCTTGCCCTGGGACTGCGAACAAGAGGGATTTTGCCCTAGCTTACTGCTAGAAGGGGGGAGAGCTCGTACTGCTAGACACCACTGATGCACCTATCCTACACCCGAATGAGGCACCTAGTGGCCACTCTATAGCTCACTGCTAGGGCCTTGTGGACTGTGGGTCCCCTGGGCCTCTGCATGCGCTCAGACAGCAGACTATGATCACAGAGGCCAGACGCTTGGTGATCCCCTGGGTCACGCTTATAAAGACCGGAACCAGGTCCCTCCAGTTTGCCTTCTGGAACACCTGACTCCACAGGATCCATCAGCCACAGCTCACCCAAGCATCAGGCCTCCTTTCTGTGTCCCTTGGCAAGAGCACTGGGGAGAACACAGCCTCCTAACACCTCTGGCTTGCTGTGACCACCCAGATTGTACAGCATTTTGGGACAAAAACCCTGCAGCCTTACTCCTACTGGATGCTCTGCTGGGCCCCACTTGCAGCCATGACCAGCAGTCTCCTGCGGGATGACCACCTCAGCTGGGGCTGCTCCCCTTCCCTGTTGATATCTGGTGATGAAACTTCAAGGTTGTGGTGCGGCGCCCACCACAAAGTTTGGTACGCGGTCGCTGGAGTCCTGCAGTCAGGCCTGGCAACTGGTGGAGAAACCCCAGAGAAACTCCACTGCTTGGACTGACATCTCGCTAGCACCCTGAAAACCACAATGTCATGCTTAAAGCCATATAAGGATAATCCGGTGACCTCCTTCTGGAATAAACCACTTACAGGAGACGCTAAACTGCCTGACCCCCCAACCAACCACTGAGGCAGATGCCTCGGCCGCTGCCCCGATTACTCAGGAATACATGGCTCTCTTTCTGCAGGAGATGTGCTCAGAGACCAAGTCGCTCAAGCCAGACTTCAAATCATGCTTACGGGATCTCCAGAGGGATGTCTTTGAGACAGCAGAATGCGTAGCCGACTTGGAACACACAGTAGATGCTCGCTCTGAGGATCAAGAAATGCTCTGGCGTTGAGTGGCAACTCTTGAGGATCAACAAATTGAACTACAGGCCAAGCAAGAAGATTTGGAAAATAGAAGTCACCAGGACAATCTTCGAATCAGAGGCCTCCCTAGAGGCGTGGAAACAGAGGAAATCATGGCATTCACAACAGATAAGTGATCAGAGGAAACAGGGATCTACCTCTCCCAACATTAGACAGAGTGCGCAGAGACTGAAATCTGCTCTAGGATGCCGAACATGGTCCCTGACAGCTTGAACAGGGTTCACTTCTTCACAGAGAAGGAAGACTTACCGTGGGCCTTCAGATGCAAAGCTGACTTGGTGTTTCAAGGTCATACCATACAAATTTACCAAGACCTCCCTTCCGTCACTCTGCGTTGGAGAAAATACTTCAGAATGGTGGGAGACAAACTCAGGGCACTGAAAGTTTGTTACCAATGGAATCACCCCTTCGCCTTGTTGTTTACCTGAGAAGGGAAATGACAATCCCTGTACTCTCTGGAGGAAGCAAAGCAGCCTTTGGGCCTTGACTCAGACTCAGAGAATAAAGACCACTCAATGTCTTGCTTCCCCCACCGTGAGGCAGTGCGGCCAGCCTGGACTATGGTAAAGCCCAACCAAGCGGCAAACTGCAGAGGCATCCAGAGAAACCAAACAAGATATAATGCCGCAACACAGGAGCATGGATAAGACTACCTCTTTGGCCCCCTCGATTACAGTGTCCCTGTAAAGCTCCCACCTCACTAGCACCTCTAACCACTTGTTCCTGCCGGGGGAGCCACTACACAACAGAGTGAACAATGCCCCTTTGTGCCCAGTGGGAGTATTGGGAGCTTCTGAACTTTGCACCAGTGCTCGTCCATGACTGCTGGACTTGTCTGGCGACCCGTCTCTCTCGGCTTGTGTCACTGGAGAGTGACTTTTCAGGCGGGATCTGTGCATACTGATGCCGGTCTCTACAGGAAGCAGCCAGACATTTTAGACATGTTTGGTTCATTCCTTCTAGTTTTGGCTTGTATGTCTTTTATCTACAGGTCCCTCAATCTGTATTGCAGATGTCATGGTCCCTTTCAGACACCCTACTAGGCACCCCTCTGTCCAAGTGAGGGCCACATTCACTACACTCTACTTGTAACAGTGGGGGATGTGCTGCTCTCTCTTGGTTCTGCCGGGGAGCTCTGTATGCCCTGCTCTGGAAGGAATGGAATGGGGAGGACCTGACCTATACCCTTCCCACTCCACCCTACTCCCATGGCGTATCTCTGACCTCACACCACCTCCACCTAACCACGTCCCTCTATAATGTATGGCATTGACACACAACAGAAAACTATTCTCCTTCTCTGAGGCTTGAATTCCCTGGCCAAACGCAGGCAGATTTGGTGGTACTTATTGCAGCATGACTCGGACGTGGTCTTCCTCCATGAGACCCATCTTATGGGAACCGACAAACATTGGATGGCACACCCAAAATATCTCATTCGCTACTGGGCTGGCACTGACATGAGAACGCTGTTAATCCTCAGGCATCGTCGGGTTTCTGTTGCTCTGTCATCAAAGCTGTGAGAGATAAAGAGGGGCACTTCGTAAAATTGCATGTACTGAAAAGAAAGCAACATCTCACCCTTATCAATATTTATGTTCCGAACTCTGCAGAGGACGCCTATCTTAGAGAGGTACTGAGAGAACAGCTAGAAGGAGACCAAGGAAATATAATAGTTGCAGGACATTTAATTTAATTTGGGATCCAGAGCTGGATAGAAACAAGTTGACATACCAGGGTACGGTGGCAATGTCTGCACAACTGAAAAGAGATATCACTGACCTGACCCTAGTTGTTGCCTGGTGCTAATAGAACCCAGACACGAGGGATTACACCTTCTAGTCCCATGTACACTCATCTTATTCATGCATTGACATTGTCTTTGTGATCCAACCGCCCTTGGATACTTTGTCCTCAGCTAATATCTCTATTTCCATCCCAGACCGTGGCCATTTAAAACTTAGCTGGTCTGACACACCCCTCACTCATAGATGTCCCCCACGTTGGTGCCTGCCCCCTAAAATGGTGTGAGATCTCATAGATGTTGAGGAAATACACAAGGGGATCAGGGAATACTTTGCCAATAACTCTCCATTAGATATGTCCCAACATACCCAGTGAGATGAGTTCAAGGCGTATGTGCAGGGAGTGGTCTCTTCTATAGCCATTGCTTGATTGAGGGAAGCTTGCTTAGTAGAGACCAACCTGACGATGGAGCTCAAAAACCTAGAGCGGCAGAACAAGTTAAACCCTGCACACAGGAAAAAATGCCAGCTTGCACTGCTGCAAGGCCAGTTAAGAGCCCATAGGACCAATAAGGCAGAGAGAGCCCGCCTAGCCTTAAAACAGAAATTCTATGATGAGGGCAAGAAGGTGGGTTCCCTCCTAGCTCACAGATTTCAAAATACGCTGTCTATGACACACATACGTAAGCTCCATAATGGCGATCAGTGTTGGGTAACTGCCAAACAGGACAAGCAGTGAATATTCTGGGATTACTACCAATCCCTCTACCAGAATGACAATGTCTCCTCTAGAGATGATTGCAGCCTACCTGCGACCCTATGACTGGGATGCACTACCCCCGACATGTAGAATGTCTTGAAGCTCCATTACACAGGAGGAATTACAGACAGCTGCACATAACCTGCCCCTGGGAAAGACTCAAGGCCCAGTTAGACTGCTGGTCAGGTTTTTACCACCTGTTTCTCCCTGACCTTCAGGCCCACCTTCTCATCTATTCAACTCCTTCACCCAGTCCTCAGGGATTACGCCATCCATGAGGTAAATGGACATAACCCTCATATTCAAACTTTACAAGGACCTGGCCCACAGGTCCTCCTACCGACCCATAGCCTTACTTAACACTAGCACCAAATCACCAACGTTCTGGCAACCAGATTAGAAACATACCTCCCCAGTCTTACTGATCCTGACCAGGTGGGCTACGTCCATCATGGCAGGCAGGGTGAGGACAATGTTCGCGGGGTTGCCCATTTGGTAGGAAAGGCACATTGTCATTGTATATCTGCATGCCTTCTCTTCCTGGATGCAGAGAATTCATTCTACAGGGTGCACTGACCTTTTCTCCAAACTGTCGTCAACAAGTTGAGCTTGGGCCTGGGCATAATATCCAAAATCATGGTCCTACCGATACAATATACATAAATGGGCAGCAGTCACCGGCGATTAACATTTGCCGAGGGATGTGACAAGGATGCCCGCTTTTGCCCCCTATATTTACCTTAATGGTGAAGCCCCTAGCCATCAGGAATTGATGAGCAGCTGAGGTGACAGCTGTCCCTGTTGGTGGATGGGAACATAAGCTCAGCATGTTCGCTGATGACTTGCTGCTCACCCAGGTCATCCCTGAGCGTTCTTTACCTGCTTTGGTTGACTATTTATGGACTTTTGGAGCAGTTTCAGGATTCAAGGTCGATAGGTCCAAATCACATGCACTGAACCTGACCAAGCCTGAATAGGACATGTCGGCCCTGCAGAACCTGGGACCGTTCCAAAGGGCACTGGACAATATTCGATATCCGGGCCTTAACATCACCGCCACTCTGTTCACTTCGATGCAAGCCAAGTGGCCTCCACTTAAATGTGCCATCCTGGCGGAACCTTTCCTTCTCCCAATAGCCCCAAAGCGTGAGACCCAGATTATGCCCCAGCTCACCCGCCTCAATTCTTTGCTGTATGGGGAGATGGTGGATGCAGCAAACCATCGGATCTCTTCAAGGGGCTGAAGATGAAATCTTTTGTTCAATGCTACGCAGAGTATCGCCTTTTGGATGCAGCTAGACTACAAGATAGTCAGCTTCCACACTGGGCTATGCACCGAATGGTATACCCCGAGGTAGTTTGTCCTTTCACCCCCTTTGAAAAACTTGTCAGGGCATTTGCAGAGGCCAGGGGTCTTCTATCCAACACATATTACACATTTCAACACTCCACATCGACTTGTCCCCACATTTATGAAGCGTCATAGCAAATCGCCGCCATGGAGAATATCTCACAGAAACAGTGGGAAACCTTATGGCATGATAGTCCCAAATCATACTGTAGCATCTCCCTAAAGGAGACAGCATATACACTCATGTACCTATCGTACTATACCCCAGCACGCCTTGCTCATATCTACGCCTCTACATCCTCGCAATGCTGAAGAAGTGGTGTGGCTGTAGGAGACTTTTGCCACATATGGTGGTTCTGTAGCCTCATCACAATCTTTTTGAAGGAAATTCTTGGACACATAAAAGCTGTAGTAGGCTTCCCACCCCCTCCCACATACCTTATTGTGATTCTAGGTATAAGACCCTCTAATATGAGTGCTATTATTCATGCAGACTGGAAACTGATCAGCTATATGCTTCATGCAGCGCATCAATTAGTAGCCGTAACCTGGATAAAGCTGACACCCACGTCCACGGCCCAGTGGTTTACCCACCTCTGGCACATCATGGCAATGGAACATATGTCACATTGTCTCCATCAAGCAAAGGCCAAGTTGTAGACCTTATGGGGCCCACTGCTTCAATTCATCCAATGCATATAATTTACCTGCTTTAGCCCCCACGAATGAGGGCACTGCAACTCATCAACTTATCATACCCACCTCCCGCAAAGTGGAAGTCTATTACCCAGCATCCCAGCGTCTCTCACAGCCCACCACTCACCTCACTCTATCCCTTACTCTCTGCACACCTGCAGGACTGTCATCCCAATGCAACCTGGAAGTAACATATCTTGGTTTTGTTCATGTTTATTGTTTTTTTGTTCCCTTTGGTTCAGTACTCATCTGTCTATGCACCTACTAAATATATTCCTGTTACTGCATTGTACTTACTTAATACTGCACCTTAAATGCATTGTGCACATTTTTACCTCTTGGCTCCTGCATTTGATCTGATGTGTCTACGATATGGTGAAGTGTTTGCCTTTTGTAATACCAAAACTTTCAATAAAAAGATTTTGATTAAATAAACATGGGCTCAGTTTCTTGCAAAAAGAAATTATCACAGACTCACCAATTCTTGTTAAAATTTAGATGTGAGAGAAAAGTCTTGATAAACAAAACTCTGGCAAGTTTTTTGCAATCCGATGAGAGTGAAAAATGAACCGGAATCCACCATCATTGAAATGGGAACCTTTGAAATTTCAATTTGACAAAATTGTCTTTTTAGGGTGACTATATCCACTCTTAATAAACCATCAGCACCTAGACTTCCTTCCTTCACACACCCCGCCACTGAATCATCAATCACCATCATCACATTTCTCTCATCATAATCACACTCTTTCCCTACACTGGGGTTGGCCTCAACAGTAAAAATCTTCTTAGATTGGATTCTGGTGCTGGAAGCCTCGGATTTACAAACTTTGGCAAAATGCCCCCTTTTCTTGAATTTAGTACAAGATTAATCCAATGCAGGACAAAAGGAGGAGTCACCCAAATGATTCCTGCTGTTACATCTGTAACACTCTAAGGTTTTTTGTTCTCCTAACATCTTCCTCCCGTTTTCTTTGATGTGCTCTCAGTCACCACAGCTTTAGCTTGTGTTTCTATGACCATATGTGCCCATTATAACGCTGTGGCCTCCACACTCCAAGCTATCTTCACAGTATTCTCCAAAGTCACATTTTCAGTAGTTAGCAACTTCTCCTGAGTGTTCCTATTACATGTTTTTTTATAGGCACATGTTGCAGCTAACACACTCAGATCACTTACGAAACTCTCCACCCTGTTCATTTGGCAACTGTTTCCTCATGCAAAACTAATGCCTTTCCATTATGATGTTGCATTTTTTTCTTTAACTGCATGTCCATCATTTTAATGGCAGAGTCATACTCATTCACAGCTTTGCCATCACTCTTCACAGTTGCAACAGGTAAATGTTTTAATACTTTCCTCATTTCCATACTCAAAGAATGGTTTAATAAAGCAAGTTAATTTTTACTGTGTAAATATCTCCCCTTTAATGGCCTCTAGATATGCTTCAAATCCTTCAATCCACAGTTCCCATTCTGCTGAAGGATTACCCAGGGACGACAAGAAAGGGGAAGGAGGAACTACACTGCGTTGCATTTTGTTTGATTCTACTAAATATCTACTAAATAAATATCTGCTAAATATCAATAAATTCACACATGCTCCATCTCACACAACAATTGCAGGCACTCAAAAGCCACAATTGCAAAGTACACAATTCCCTAGTTACGAAGCTAATTTGTATAATACGCAGTGGGTCTTAGTTACACAAGTTTGTGCAAAACTACTGTTACATGTTAACAAATCGATTCAGTGACAGTGCTCAGTATTCCTTCAAGAATGAGGTCCTAAAATAAGATATGCACACTGAAGGGTGAAACCCTCTTTTCAGGCCATGACTCACAGCAATCCCCAGAAA
Source organism: Pleurodeles waltl (assembly GCF_031143425.1). Taxonomy (NCBI): domain Eukaryota; kingdom Metazoa; phylum Chordata; class Amphibia; order Caudata; family Salamandridae; genus Pleurodeles; species Pleurodeles waltl. The sequence goes on from NC_090444.1 coordinate 1,204,992,230, forward strand.
TACCCAGATGTGAGCATCATCACTGTGGTAGAGTTCAGCAACTCCAACGGCATGAAATAACAAAATAGTATCTTACATTTAGGTGTGCCTATCAATGTGATGATCAGATGTGCAGAATCACCATGTAATGGGAGCAACCAGATGTCCCAAAACAGAATATCCTAGTAGGCTTACCAGTATCACCAAATGTGGCGATTGTCACCACACAGTATTAACACTGGGACAATGTACCAAAACACTAAAATTAGCAACAATGCTTAATCCAGATGCCACTCCATGTGCCCTTGATGCCTGAAGGTGGCGCCCAAGCTGTTGCTGTCTTCAATTTGAGCACCTAATTAAAGAGAGCACTCAGTTCTGGCAATCTGCCTCGGTCTTTACTTGAATGGCCAATAAAAGATAGTGCTCTATGCGGGCATTGCTGCCTTATCCAAGATGGTGCTCAACACACTTCAGCGCCCGACAATGACACCTGTTTGTGCAGTGATGTCAGCCCCCAATCCAAAATGGCACTCCAATGCACAACATGGTTGCTTAACTGTTGATGTCACTAGAGGGTAAGAGAAGTGGCAACTAAAGAACTCAATCCAGCTTGGAACTCAGCTACTTAGGAAGCCCCATGCCTTCCAATCTTCTTTCCACTTGCCGTACAGCTACACGCCTAACTGATAAGCCAAACACTCATGGAGGGGGAGCCACATGGGGCTCGCAGACAAGCACGGTGCCACTGAGAAGTCTTGATACTGTGAGGAAAGGCCTCTTTTCACATGGTTAGCCCCCACTTTTTGCCTGATGTATGATGTAGCCTGCAAATTGTAGTGCCCAGGTCCCATCCTAATCAGGTTCCCCAGGCCAGAGCCTTTTCCCCAAAACTGTTAAGATGCCTTGTCACAATTTTAGACACCTTTAGCTACCACTATAAGCCCCTAGTAAATGGTACTTAGGTATCCAGGGTAGGCCCCTGAGGGCAGAAGCACTGATTGTGGCACACTCTTGGGGCATGCCTTCCAGTACACCAAGCGCTGCCATTGCATGCTGAGTGGCCTGATGCAAACCTAAAAAGTAAACTCGACATGGCACACTGCCTGTGTGTCCTGTCCACTCCACACTGCACGCACTATAGGTAGGTCACCCCTCTGGCAGGGCTCTGAGCCCTAAGGTAGGGTGCACTATATAGTATGTGAGGGCATAGCTGCATGAGCAATATGCCCGACTGTGTCCTTGCCAAACCTGGACATAGTGAGTGAACAGAGCAGCCATTTTAAAGTGCATGTGCTGGAAACTGGTCAGTACGAGTTTCACAGCAACATGATGGCCACTCTGAACCCTGTGTTGTTTGGTATCAAACAACTCAGAAAGATAAATCTCCACTGGTTCCAGTGGTGATTTTATTATGATTTACAATTATACAATATACTTTGTTTTATTATACAATGTACCCAGGGGTCACCTTAGAGGAAGCTAACTACCCTGGCATGGATGCTGACTGGTTCTATCGAGCCTGCCACCACCAGACATCCAATCTACAACCTTAGGGAAGAGACCTGTCTCTCTGGATTGTGGAACAATGCCCTTCCTAGGTGGAGGTGCTAACACCCCTTCCTGCAGGAATGTGCACTGCCCTGGCAGCAAGCTTCAAACAGCTTACCCCTCTGAAACTCAACCCCTAGGTCTGCTGCTAGTAGCAGATGGTTGCCCCCATTGCAAACCCCCACTTTTGGTAGGAGCAACGGCAGGAAAATACACAAAGAGTAGGAGGAGTGGCCCTACTTGGCATGCACCATCAGTAAAGTGTTGCCTGCGAGGGGGACACTCCATTTAATTTTCCTATATCTTGAATGGAAGGAAAATAGCCAATCAGGTAAAGGGATGTGACCTCTCCCCACTGGAAGTGGTCATTTAGTGAGAGTAGCCACCCTAGGTAGATGACCCATTGGCCACTATGAGGTTTCCCCTAAAATACCACCTACATTTACTATTTAGAGGGCATCCCTAGACTAGGAAATCAGATTTCATGAACAAAAGAAGACCAGCAACAAGAAGATCCGAAGCACGAAGACTGTGGACCTGCAGCATCAACGAAAAGGTGCCAAACCCTGCCTGCTGCACCCAGGACCAGACAATCACCACTGAGAAGCTGCTGGACAACTGGACAATTCTACAAAAACCCCAGAGGACTTCCAGCATTCACCAGTCACCAGAAAACTCCCTCCAGAGTGGAGGTACCACTCTAAAACCACAAGAAACCATCAAGCCAGTGAGGCTAATACACTGCATTGGAAGTATGAAAAAAACTAAATTGCAAACTCCCCAAACTCACCAAAAAAAGGGTAACATAACCTACTATGACAACTATACGAGATCAAGTCAATATTGCAGCACCAAAGTTGCTCTTGTTCAAATCCTTGAAGCTAGTTTATATCCCTTGAACAGAGAGAGTGGTTTAGGCACTGTTTGTAATTCTGGATCTCTTAGTGGTGTCTGACACCAATAAATGAGGACTATAACCTAAAACACTTTGAACTAGCAAGGCCGCATGAGATTGGCTGTGTCAGGTCCTGCTTTTATACCGGTCATAATTCATAAACCCCACACACAGGAGCAAATGCCTAACTCTTGATAACTTTGAAGTCATTTGTGATTTTGTACTGTTGTTAATCCTTATAAGACTTGCTGTATCCATTCACCAATATGCAAAAGTCAAGGCAATTTACCTGTGTTTCTCAGGATAGTTAAGAATGAAACATTGGCTCATTTAAACAGGCTTAACCACCATACTTGAAACAATATTCTCCATGTCTCTGATGAAAAGAATGTCTGTATTTCCAGTATTGACACAGCAGACTGGAAAACTCAATCCCAACTTTGTCCCTGTGGTTATAACTTTCATGTTTCTTCTGATTGCATCCTTATACCAGATTAACCACTTTCCCAGTTATAGCATTAATTCCTAAAGCATCACATCATAACTCTTACCTCTAGCTTTAAAATCCATTTGGGACTGATTCACAGAAGTATTTGTGAGTGCAAGAAGTAGTACTACATAAGGACTCTTATATGTCTCGGTATATCAGCCCCAAACTGTCCATTTTCCCATTAGTAAAAGTACAAACTGGTCGGAGTCCTTTCTTTTTACAATAATCTCAAATGAATATTCCCTGAATATACACATTATTCGTGTTTTAGATGTTTGGGGGGAAATTCACAACCACATTTGAGAGTCTTTAAAAGAGTACAATCAGAGCACTATTTTACATACTCTAAAAGTGCACTTGCGAATGGGCCCCATTGTCTCTCATTTAGACCTTCAAGGGCTATCATTATATGGATTTCTTTTGGACTACCCAACTTTAATAAACAATGCCTGATTGGCCTGTAGAGCTAGCCATTTTGATCACATAAACCTTTTTCTCTATCGTGTAAACAGACCCTCTGTGGCGGCAATAGTTATATTAAAATGGCATTATCCACAAGGGGCTTGTGATAAGTAATTGCTTTATCCACACACATAAAATTTTCATTCCACAGGTTCAACACCAGGACACTGAACTTGAACATACTTACATTCCATCAGTACAGACTTTTAGACATGGACAACAGCTTCATCCATGCAACCTTATTCTGGAACAGTCTTCCACTTTTAAACTATGGTAAAATAAATCTTCTACCATTCCAGTCATCTGTCTTTCTTTCTCATTTCCATTTCACAATACGTAGCGCCCCACAGATTTTGCACCCATCCACACTGAACCTTGATTTCACTAGCTTCATTGCAATAATGTGATTGCTTTTTAGTCTTAACATATCTTTAATGAATTCCTTTGTACTTAAGAATGGGGTTTGTAGGAAATTTGGCTACTGGTGGGGGTGAGGGTGACATCGTACCCAGGCAGAAACCACAATTCTCTTCAGGGGAAACACAAGCAAACCCCAAATCAACCTATCCTTGACCCTGTGTTAGCTTGGCACAAGGCAGTTAGGCTTAACTTAGAGGCAATGTGTAAAAAATGTATGCATCACTTCAAAAAGTAATAAAATGAAAACACAACTATTGAAAAATCCCACACCAAATTAGAAAAATAGAGTAGAATTTAGTACATTATTTAAAATCAAAAACTCCGATAAACAGAACAGGAGATGTGCAATTTTAAAACTTTAGTAGAAATCAAGCACTAAGAAGCAAAAAGTGCTAACCACAACAATCTGGCCAAGGTAGACCAGATCCAAGTCACAAGTTAAGGCTGGCTGTGATGGAACATGTGCCTGACACAGGACTGAGTTCAGTCCTCTGAAAGTACCTTGTAGCCTGGGCTTGTGCTGAGCTGCATGGGTGGGAGTCAACGAACCGTTAACAAGGAGCTGCGATGCAAGGTCTGAAGTCAAGATGCATTTGCGGAGTGGCAGAGTCAATGAATGTCAATGAGGTTTGCGATGCAAGGTCCTGCCTCATCAACAAGGAAGACAGTAGGGGTTCCAGAGGCTTTTGATTTGGTGCATTGTTGCAGGGAATGAGATGTATCATCTTGAACTGGTGTCTCCATCGGGCTGCGTCAGTAAAAAAACTGCCAGGACTTGTGAGGGCTTGCGCTGAGCTGCGTCGAGGATGAACTGCATCATGCTGGAGTTAGATGGCAGACTGCATTATGATGCATCCAGATGTGGGGAGTTGCGTCAACATTGAAGAAGCCTGTTATGTCCCTGTAGCTTTGACCTGGAGGCCAGTCGACTGACGCTTGGAGATTCTTTGGTGTCCTGGTCAATAAAGGCAGGCTGAATTCAGCAGGCCAGCATACAGCAGCAGAAGAGTCCTGGTGCAACAACAACAGGCCTTGGGCAGAAAAGCAATCCTTGGTCAGTGAGCTGGTCAGCAGAGCAGACTTACAGCCGGGCATTCCTTGGACATTTATATCTGGTGCCCACTATGAGGTGGGAGAAGCTTTGGGTGACCTCCCCCTCCAAAGGTGTTTGGAATTTCCATCCTCCTTGCCCTGGTCTGAGCTTGTTGGGGGACAAACGAATGGTGTGAAACACTTTGTGAGTGTGCTGAAGCAGAGTCTTTGTGTGGTGCAAGTGTGGTAGGTGACAGCTCACCCCCACCAGCCTGACATAGATGGCCCTCCTGACAACACCCATTCCCCCTTTGTCTCATTGTCAGGGAGTAATACACAAATACCAACTGCCACCTACACCTAGTCATGTGATCCAGGATACAGGCTGCAGGCATCAAATAGTTAAAAAAGATAAATGCAACTCTCTACAAGTGGCATTTTTGGAATTGTGACTTAAAGTCTGACTTTATCATCAAAGAGGGTGATAAACCACAATTCTTTAGAGACCAAACTTGAGGTTGCTACCTGCTCCCAATCGAAAGTTATCAGTTATTACATGCAATAAGGTAACTCACTGTTTTCTTATGGGAGAGACAGACCTTGCTGTAATGAAAAAACAAATTTAAGATTCTTTCACTACCAGGACATGTAAAAGTTAAAAGTACATATCCACACTACACCCTGCCCTATAGGCTGTTTAGGGCCTACCTTAGGGGTGAGCTATATGTATTAATAAGAAGATTTAGGCCTGGCAAAAGGTTATTTTGCCAGGTAGAAATTGTAGTTTAAAACTAAACACACAGCTTGCACCTGAGACAGGTGTAAAGCGCTACTTAAGAGGGTTGCACAATCAGGGTCGCATGCCCATTAGTAGTATTTAATTTAAAGCCTGGGTATAGGTAGTGCTACTTTAATAGGGACTTACAGGTAAGTTCAATGTGCCAATTGGGTTTGAACCAATTTCACTATGTATAAAGAGACAGGACAAGCACTATAGAACTGGTTAGTAGTGGTAAAGTGTGCATAGGCCTAAGGCCAACAGGAACAAATTCAACAAAACAGGCAGAGTGAAGTCAAAATGTTTGAGGGACGATCCCCTTAAGGCTGACAGGTCTAACTGGGCTTATTCACAAACTACATTTTGTAGTATGTTTAGTACTGTTAAAGTAGTACTACTAATGTACTACAAAATTCTATTCACAATTGTTGGACCTGGCCCTTTTTGCAGGGTTTCCCCAAATGTTTTGCCTTTTTCCTCCTATTTTTTTCAGACCTTTTTTGTTTAGGTCTCTGGGACTCTACCACTGCTAATCAGGCTAAAGTGCATTTGCTCTCTTTCTAAATTGTATTGGGTTATTCATGATTGGCATATTTGATTTCTTAGTAAGACTCTAGTATAGTGCACCCTGTGTGCCCAGGCATGGAAGTCAAACGCTACTAGTGGGCCTGCAGCACTGAATGTGCCACCCATATGAGCAGCCCTATAAATATGTCTAAGGCCTGCCACTGCAGTATGTGTGTGGGCAATTTTAAAGTACCATTTCAACCTGGTAAGTGCACCCATTTGCCAGGCCAAAACCATCCCTTTTACTACATTTAAGTCACCCCTAAAATAGGCCCAAGGCAGCCCCGGAGCAAAGTGCAGTGTATTTAATAGGTAGAACATGTACTGGTGTGATGGGTCTTCCTGAACTAGAGTGTTGGGAGGAGATGACACTTGCACCTGAATAGGGATGGGTCTGACCTCACACAAATCAGTCACCAGCCCCCTGAAGTATGTCTGGAGCCAGGACAGGGAACGACAGAGTCTTGTATACTACAAAGACTTCTCTTTGAAGTTTGCCTACTCCTAAGACAGAAATGGGTATAAGTATTGGACCTCTTACACCACATTGTTAGAATCCTTCTGGACTGAGGACATTCTGCCAGGAAGAAGAACTGGATGCTGTAGGAGTGCCTGACACTCTGCCTGTAGCCTTGCTGTAATGGCCTGATGCTTGCTGCTTCTGTCGTGGGAGTGAAAGGACTGGACTTTGCTTTCTACATCCTGCTTCCAAAAGTTATCCAAGTGCTTGAACTGAACTTGCCTCCTGTTAAGAAATCTCAGGGACATCAAAGACTTCATCTGCCAGCACCTGGGCTCTCTTGCTGACAGTCCTCACTTGCCAGGTTATGCCAAAACCAGTTCTTGGGCCCTTAAGAGTGAGTTCCAGTGCAACCAATAAGAAAGCAAGCACATCAACTCCAGAATGACTTAAGAACCAGTGCTGCCGTCTGAATCTAAGCCACTGCCTGCACTGGAGTTCTGGTCCCTGCTGAGTGCAATGACTGTGACTGACAGCACAGGCCTGATGCCGCCGCTGCGTCTCCAAAGTCCCATCACAGAGTGAGTCCAGAGCACTGTGTCACAAATGTCCGTGGCCCCCTGGTTCCGACTCCACGCAGCACCTGTGACTCCGTGGTGTGATCGCAGCACTGCAAATCCAACGCCTCATATCTTGACCAGCTGGATTCATCAACCCCGCTTTGTCATAAGGAATCGATGTCTCTCTGCCAATGCTGCATCACCTCCCCTGCAACTGTAAGGAGCTGACGCCTCACCTCCCCTGTCTAGCACTAAGAAACTAATGCCTCTCCTCCCAGGTGGCAGTGAGGAACCAACGCCACACCGGTTCAGCGATTCCTTACCTCCCCAACTCCATGCAACGTCTTTGTTTCCTCCTCGTTTTCAATGCTACTGTACCTAGGGTCCTTACTCCCTCACCAGAGGCATCAGACTGTCGGGAACTCCATCAAGATGCTGTGATAGCCCTTGTTGGAGCTGTAGGGTTTCTAAGCACTTTCCCAAGATTTTAACTTTGGAAATGTGTATGTTTACTTGTGTATGTTGAATTTTTGTCATTTGGGTCTTGTTTTACTCAGATAAATATTATTTCAAATATTCTTCTAAACTGGTGTGGTGTACTTTTCTGGTGTTTTTACTGTTACTGTGTGTGTACAAATACTTTACATATTGCCTCTGAGATAAGCGTGGCTGCTTGTGACAAACTACCAATGGGGTGAGCAAGGGTTTTAGCTGTGTATCTCCCTAATTTTGACTAGAGTGAGGTCCCCTACTTGGATAGGGTGAAATCACTGCCAGCTAGAGACGGCATTCCTAACAACAAACCTATTACTGTAAATCTCCACCTCTATTATCTTTTCTATGGGAAGATCCACACATGTGTAAGTTTACTACTTAGTAGTAAATGTGGGAGGGCCCAGGGGAGTGGTTCAAAAATAGTGTCTACTACAATATAGGTGGGGTTCAGAGAGTAGTAAGGAGTCAGGAAAGGGTTTAAGGACTAATATGCACTCACTGACAAAAGAGTAAATACACTGCTATGTGCAAATGGTGCTTGTAAAGTTACATCAGTAACAAAAGGGGTCAAAAGAGTAGTAAATTACTTCAGCTCTAGACATGCCCAACCACTAATAATGCAATACCCTCCCCTAGAAAATAATCTAGTTAGGGTCTTAAAATAAAATCACATTGTAAAGATTGTTTATTCAATTAATTTATTTAAAATAACTAAAAATATAAATAATTATACTGTAATGTTTAAACACATCTAAAAATACAACACATTTCTTATTTAATCATGATATTTTTAAATAACCTTTTTTTGAATGTAGCAATGTAACATGAAGTTTTTATTAAAATATCTCTCCATTCAGGATTTCTTGTTACAGATAAGATTTTAGCGTTCTGTTTTTATGAACAATAATATTCAGTACCTGTTATAAATGGAGTTTCTGGTTGGCTATGGTATACACCCAAGCCACGCAGAATCCACCACTCTAGTCAGGGCAAGTCAGTTACACACCAAAGATAACCTGTGCTCACCGGCTGGTAGCTTGGTGCAGAGCAGTCAGGCCTACCCTCAGTGGCACCGGGTAAAGCGTTTGTTCAACACACTCACACAGAAACACAATTAATACACCACAAAAGAAACTACATGCAGGATTATATACAAAATGGTATATTGTACATACAACCAGACCACAACAACATGAAACATAATTATTGTGTGAGTTAGGCAATTGTCCAGTAATACAGTGAGTCTAGCTTTTAAATATATCACTTGTTGATCTGTAGTAAACAAGGTTAGCACAATACATTTCCAAATATGCATACTATAGACATGTTGCATTAACTCTACCCCTTAAATGCAGGGCACAGAAGTACCTGCACTTCTATTATATACTTTACGGTAATTTTTCAAGTTCTTAGTGATACTAGTGCATTTAGACCGTAGGGCACAGGAGCATCTGCATGTCCACTAAATGTAATACGGTATCCCTGAATGATATGAGCCCTTTCTGGTGAAATTCAGGCTAAAAACCACTCACAATAAATAGGGCCTTTTCGGTATAAGGTGTGACAATTGCTGCGATCCGTGGCAGGGATCAACACAGGTGGACTTCTCCCACCTTGGAGCAAGGAAACAGCAATGCTCCCCGAGTACTCTATGTGAAACGGACTGTCACTGGAAGTAAAGTTACGGTCAGCCACCTACGAAGGTAGTATGCCTACAATTGTTTACAGTACCTCTCGTGGTTCCCACTCTATCCCCCGCTAGTGCGACACTGCTATCCCGGCCACAATCCACGCTGATGAGATCATAAGTGACCTGCGATCTCCCCTGTTGTAATCCCAACCCAGGAAGGATGAAAGCAATGTGCTGTCTGTGGCGAAGGTGGGAGGGGATTAGTGCAGGGTTCCAAAATGAGTCCTTGTGTTGCCCAGGCAATGCATCATCAAGGGGCCGTACTGAGAGACACTGCATTGGCTCACTCTCTGTGGAGATTACAGTCCGCCCCTTGCTCCAACCAAAAGTGCCTGTTTATCCCAATCACCAACAGGAGCACTGTTCCTAAGGCATTCCTCATGGGGGAGAAGCACTGATCCTCCTACGGGTGTATAGTATGGAGTGCTCACACATGTGAGACAGTGCAAAAGGCTGAGATTAGCACTGCACTTACTCCTCGGCTGGTCCAGCAGCACTAAGGCACACAACCCCATGAAGCTGAGTGCTCACTTTTGCACAACAGTGCGATGCTGGTTTTTAAGCAGGTCACAAGATCTTTGATATCCTGGGAGGCCTGGGAGAAGAACAGGGGGCAAGCCAACAAGCTCATGGAGCTCACTGGAAGGGCACAAAGAAGGGAAGGCAGGCAGCAGTCCAGCACAAGAGTCCAATTGCAACGTGGCAGTCTCTCCAGCAGCCAACAGCCAGCAGGCCAGCACAATAAAGCTAGTAGTCCAAATGGCGGTTCCTCCTGGCAACACAGCAGTCTTCTGGCAATCAGCATGTAGAGCTAGCAGCATCTGGGTAAAAGTCCCACACTGTGTCTAAAAACATGGAGTGAAATGTCTTTGATGAAGGGGTGACTTCAAATGAAACCTCAGGAGTGCACAACAATTCCTTTCAGCCCATCCTTGGCCCCAGACAATCAGTGTGGGGAGGTTAATCATCCCTTTGTGTGAAGGCAGGACACAACCTATACAGATGGTAATTGTGAACCAACTCTCCCTCTCCCAGCCCAGGAAGACCAACAGTATGCAGATGAATGTAGATGTATCCCCTGTAACACCCGGCCCTTCCTGTGTGATGGCTGTCTAGGACATTTGCACATAGTGTTGCTAGGCTAGTCGTGTATTTGAGACAGGGTGCAAACCACATGGAGTTATAAGCACAGAGAAATGCCCACTTTCTAAAAGTAGCATTTCGAAAATAGTAATGTGACATGTTACTTCACCAGTAAATAGGATTTATCACTCACCACTATTCTAAACATACCAAACATGATGAGGCTATTCCTTTCTGATCAGGAATTACCACTTGAAACAATATAGGGGAATTCCCAATGCTAACCTATGAGAGGAGCAGACCTCACTGTAATGAACAACTAAATAGGCTGTTTGTTACTACCAGGACAAGCAAAACATAAAAGTACATGCCCTACCTTTTACTTACACCCTGCCCACTGAGCTATCAATGGTCTACCTTACAGGTGACCTATGTGTACTGTAAGGGGAATAAAGGCTTGGCAAGTGGTGCTAAATGCCAAGTAAAAGTGACAGTACACTGCACACACATGCACTGCAGTGGCAGGTCTGAGGCAGGTTTGAACGGCTACTTCTGTGGATGGCACCATCAGTGTTGCACACCCACTAGTAGCATTACATTTACAGGACCTGGATATACTGTATGGTAGACCACTTAACAAGGGATCTACAAGTAAAGCAAATACACCAAACAGGTGTAAACCAATTATACCATGGGGCATATTTACAAACCCCGTGGCGAAGAGCATGACCTTGTTGCTCTGCCATGGGAAATAGCAGAAATTCATTGTATTTGCAAGATACAGTGCATTTCTGTCCTTTCCTCCTATGCTGGCACACAAATTGCTGCCTAGTGTCAACTCAGGCATTCTCGTACCATAGTGTAATGGTGTTTGCGTTGTCAGGATTTATTTGTGCAGGAAGTGGTGTGCTATAAGTTTTTCCACTTCAACGGAACAGATGGTAATAAGAAACTGAAAGTGATGAGGAGAAAATAAATGACTAACACTTCATTGGAACAATCCTCAAAGACTAATACTTCAGATTAAAGAACTATATAATGGTAAAGAGCCTGCACAAAAAATCCAAGGCCATCAAGAGTCACAAAAAAATTAAATAGAGCACAAACAACAAAGTTCAAATTCCAAGTCACTGAAAATTCTCAGAAAAACTGAAATCATCAGCACTACCACACTAGACAGGTGAAAGAATGAATCTTTGCAGCTACTCTCACCTGTTTCCCCGGCTTGATAAGCCACTTCATAACTCAAATTCCTTTAAGTCTTTATATAAAGGAAACCTTACCTATATTAAAATACCACCAATCCCAACTCACAATGAGCTATATGTTTTCATTTTACCTTTTGTAAAGAGAACAACTTTGTTACGTTTTCGTTTAATCAATTACATATAATTACATTATTATACACCGTTCACCATGCTCAGTCTATTGACATTTTGTAGTAGTCAATGTCACATTACACATGTACCAGTAAATAGTATGTACGTCAATGACATAATAGTGCAGAATAGTACCCAATTTGCTTTTTTTTCCAAATAAAGAAAGCCCTGACACCAACTCTAAAATAATATGATCTGTGTTCAATTGAAACATTCTTAAAAATATGTGCCCGAATTAGGCAAAGTATGCTAAAACAGTTTCATGATGATGGAGACATGAGACACAACAAATTGGGTATGCAGTTCCTTTTATGTGCCCTTACCCTTGCCTGAGCTTTAAGGAGAAAGAGACAGTGTGCTATAAAGTATGCTAAATTTTGGATGTTATAATTGCAATGCTGTGCCAGTCTAGCGCACATAGGTATTTTTGTGCAACCTGGATGGTTTTGCCATGCTATCTGCAGCAGAATTCTTCCAAGACACCATCTGCAAAATTCTTTCCGGACTCCAGGGCATCATGAATGTCAGTAACGAAATCTTGATCCACTCCATCACTGCTGAAGAACACCACCATCATCTGAGAGCCACCCTCAAGTGACTATCAGAACAGGGCCTCCCTCTTCATGGAGAGAAGTGCTCCTTTTTTCAGACATCTATTTATTTCTTTGTGTATCTGTTCAACCAAACAGGCATCAAAGTAGATCCGAGGAAGTCCTACATCATCAAGCAAGCCCCAGCGCCAAAAAACTTAATGGAAGTGCGCAGTTTCCTGTGCATGATCATATACTGTGGGAGATTCATACCAAATCTGGCTGCCCTGTCTGTGCCGCTCTGAACCCAATGGAAAACTGGTGCTCTCTGGATATGGGGAAGCCATGAAGAGGAGGCATTTCAAGTGCTCAAAGCAGCCCTGCTATCTTAAACCACCTTGATATATTTTGACACGATGAAGAAGACCAAGTTGGCTGTGGACACCAGTCCAGTGGGCCTTGGCACTGTCCTCACCCAGGAAGTGGAGCTGGGCCAGTGGGCCCCACTCACATACCCCAACAAAGCCCTCACACTGACAGAACAGCGCTATGCTCAAAACGAAAGGGAAGCCCTAGTCATTAAATTGGCTTGTGGACACTTTCGCTTGTATCTCTGAGGCAGGCCGTTTAGAGTGGTCACAGACCATCAACCACTGGTGCAGCTGTTCAAAGGGACGGCACCACACCTGCCACCAAGAATCGAATAGTAGGCCATCCAGCTCCAACATTACTGCATGGAAGTGACATATCAACCTGGAGTGAAGAACCAGGCTGATTTCCTGTCCTGGCACCGACCACAGAAGGAGGAAGAGAACACAGCATATGACCAGGCGGACGAGGCACATGTGCGAACTCTCACCCACCGGAGCTGTCCAAAGACACTAAACCTTCAAGAGGCCACGAAGGCCGTGGCTGAGGATGCCATTGTGATAAGAGTGAAGCAATCCCTGGAGAGCTGATCCTGGTACAAATTCCTCAGAGGGACCCACGGGTAGATGAGTACAGAGAGGGACAGATTGATAAAACTATGGAGAGCTCGGAACAAACTCAGCTCGACCCAAGACGGTCTCCTACTACGCGGACATCGCCTCATGGATACTTAAAGCTTGCAGCAGTGACTACCTCTGCTAGCACATGAAGGACACCAAGGGGCACAAAGATGAAGGCCCGCATGACAGAAAAGGTATGGTTCCCCAGCCTGAAGTATGAGGTTGATGACTTTGTGAGACCGTGCCCGGCCTGCCAGCTAACAAGCACCCTGGATGTATCGGAATCCATCATGATGGAGGACCCATGCACCATGCTATGGTCCAAGGTCTGCCTCAATTTTGGAAGCTCCTCTGATGGCAGAACCACCCTGGTTAACATCGATACTGCAAATTTCCAGCTGTTGAAATACTCAACTCCACTACATTCAGCAACGTCACTTCAACACTCAAAAAGACCTTTGCCATGTTGAGGCTTCCGGAAGAGATCAAAACAGACAATGGGCCCCCATTTGAAGGGAACAAATGTCAGGAGTTCATGAAGAACCTGGGCATACGACATAGAAGGATCACGCCCCATTGGCCTCAGGCCAACGACGAGGTTGAGCGCTTGACAAAACTCTGTGAATCACCACACTGGAAGCCAAAGACCCTGAATTTAGCCTTCATCGATTTCTCAGAGAAAACTGAGAAACATCCCATTGCACCCCGAGACAATCACATTGGTCTTAGATGCCTGCTGGAGAAAGGTGAGATGCCATACCCACTCACTCCGGTGGCAGTCACCTCCTTACTGCCCCAGACTGAAGCAGATCAGAAGGAAAGAGGCAAATGATAGGGCAAGTAGGAGGAGGCGTGCTGTAACATGGAACCCACACATTGGTGATCGAGTAATCATCAAAGACCGAAAACCCAGCTGGAAGTCCCACACAGCATACGAGCCAGGGGTATGGACAGTTGTTGGGGGGGCTGGCACCATGGTGATGACACAAAGAGAAGAAGCAGAGGTGAGAAAGTAACTCTAAATTCTCCTGGTTCAGCAAAGTACCAATCACGGAGCTCGCCGATGACACGCTAGACCTGAACTGCTCACACAGGGACCAGCCAAGTGGTGGGCATGAGTCCGGAGGTGAAGGAGGAAGGAACTCAGTAGCCAAAGCAAATACTACTGGACCTCCAGTAGTTGCTCATCTGGTGGCTCAGGAAGAAGCAGGCCGAGCTTGCTCCCAGCCATTCAATTTTCAGCCCAATCAACCGTCTTGTCACAGACTGAAGGACTTTGTATGATAATCAGTTTTAAAATGGGATTTCAATCAAGTTGGGGAGGGATGTAATGCCTGTGTTCCAGTCTAACGGACAGGGGTATTGTTTGTGTGACCCTGATGTGTGGCTGTGTGTGGTTATCTCTTGCTGTGGCGGGCAAGTTGCAGGGTATAAGTAAATGGGGGATAGGACAATTGGGCACTTCCGCACCGACCATGCGCTGTAACCATGTTGTAATAGTTTCTGCAAACTAGTTCATTTTGATTTAATATACTGTTGTTTTTTTATAAAAGTGTGTCGATGTTTGAGCAGTGCATGAACTGCTGGCCTCGAACTTGAAGAGTGTGTTTAGTTCATAGCTTTTTAGTGGCTTTTTAGTGCAGACGTCTGTTCATAAAGAGGACTCTCGAAATCGAGAACTATAGCTATAAAATTGCTTGGATAGTGAGAGTCAGAAAGTCTATGAATTTCCTGTTTCAAGGCTGACATTTCTGCCACGAAGGATGTCTTCAAACATATTTACTTGGGTAAGAAATGAAGCCGCAAAAAAAGGCTATCCTGATTGAAAGCTCAATATTTCAAATTCTTTTGTTGCCTCTTAGTCATAAAATAATATACTCCCTGCTGCGAAGCTCATACTACTCCGGAATTATTCTGAAATGTTGCGATAAGCAAAATGCCTTCGCGGGAAAGAAAAATTATGACAGTCTCCTTCTGGCATTTATTTTTAGACCCATTGTAAGTCCAGGTTAATAACCACCTGCGAATAAAACGCTTTGTGGCCCTTCCACTCGTTCACTCAAGACAAGATTGCCTCAAGCAATTACCAAACTGAATTTTGAGCTTGAAGACAGAGCTGCTTGGAATTGCATTCTATGTTCACTCATGTAAAAGACGCAGGTCATATATATTGCAATGATCATATCTATAAATACAGTCACAACCATGCAGTGCACAGAAATGCACAAACACGCGCATAATCACTGATATATAGAGAGTAAATAAATTGTAACTGTGTAATATGGCACAATATTGGTTCAAGGGGTTCTGGTGACACTAAAGTGCACGAGGCCAAATCTTGCGCTGCTTGTAAACGTGACTAGAGCCCTGAAATGGCAATGTAGAACCATGTTACACATAACACATCATGTATTGCAAACTTAGATGTGTTATGTGAGGTAGTTAGATGGGAAACGTTGTTTCCTTTAAAGTACAGCTAACCACGACAATACTTGGAATTACAATTTGTAGATTTTGTTTACAGTTCACGAATAAATTGTTGCTAAAACAACAGATAAAGGTGAGGGGCAGTGGATGCATATGATTCTGCAATTCTATGGCTGCAGCGTTTGTCACATAATTATGAATGTAATGCCTTTGCAACGTACTTTGTAGATTTAACAAAAAATATTTTTGTACCTTAAATGGATTTAACTATTATTGCGAGAGAACGTGTCATAAAATTTGCAGTTTTTGCTGTATAAATATACTCAGCTGTACCCACATCTGCCATTACTGCTTGGACTAGATCAGCTGCAACAACTTTCATCACAGTAGTAGCCACCCATAGCAACAACAGCTGCAAGCAAAGCAGGGACCAGACAGCAACCACAACTGTTACCCAGCAAGGACTACAAAGCAAACTTATCTGCCATCGTGATAGGTAATGCAGCAGCAACCAAAAATCTAACCACACAAAAGACCAAAATTGGTAGAGACAAAAGAAGTAACAAACAGCTTTCATCACAGCAGCAACAACAGCTTTTAAAACAAAACTGGAGCAACAACAGGGACAATAGCCAGGGGGCACAACAAAGACTGCAAATGCCTATGGAACAACAAGAATTGCAACAACTGCATAAACCAGAGATAACAGCAGTGACCACAGCAGTGCCATAACGATAGCCACAATAATTGTAATAATACCTACCACAGCAACAAAAGTTGCAACAATAGATTCTGGCCCAACATAAACCACAACTTTGAAGACAGCTTCACAAAAAACTGTGCTCATAACTGCCACCATGAAAGAAAAGCAGATAAAACCATAACTCTAACAACAGCAGGGGATGACAGCTGCCACCATGGCTGGGGCACTCGTTGAAACAATAGCTTTCAGCACAGTAAAAACCAAAGCAGCAATAACATTGTGAGCTCAGCAAGGATCAGAGTGTCAATAATCAAAAACACCTGTTTAGCCTCAAAAAGGGATACTTCAGAAACCATATCGGCCACCACAACATGGAAGACAGCAGAGATCAAAGTTGCAACCATGGCAAACAACAGAGCTCCAAAATACAGCTGGAAGAGTGGCAGCAGCAACAACTTAAACTACAGTAGAAACAAGGACAACAATAACAACTGTCAAAACAGCAGAAACCACACCAAGCTCCCAGTGAATCTTCCACAGCTGCTATCACAACAGCAGAAGTAGAAGCTATCACAATGGACCCAACATCAAATGAAAGCATAACAGTGACCACAGCTATAACAACAGGAGATCCCGCCTCAGTCATTATATTTGCAACCAAACCAGGGACAAGAACTGCGACCGCTGCTGCCACCACAATTGGGGCCAGAGCAGTGATCGCAGCTGCCACATGGACGGGACAATGAAAACAGTGACACCTGTCAGCAAAGCAGGCACAGCAGCATCAACCACAGGTTCCATCACAGCAATGCCCATATATATATATATATATAATGCCCATATATGTAACCAAAGAAGATACTACAAAAGTGACCACAGCTGAACAACGGCAGGTACAATAGTTTCTACAAATCTATCACATTAATAACTAACACTGATATTCATTGTGTTCATGGCTAAATAGTAAAGCAAACATTCAATGTATGTATGCAATTTGCTATACTTATTTGTTTAGTAAAAAGTGTCCATTGTTTCTACAAATCGATCAGTGCTCATTGCTTCAAATTGTGTTAATACAGGAAACTGAGGTTGTGGAAATTCAGCCAACACGTGTTTCGCCCTATGTAGGAAAATAAGCCTGGGGCTTTTTAAAGGCTAGTTAAAGATCAAATTGAATCTTGAGAGTGCAAAAGCTCATAAGAATTGGGAAATAAGTAAATATGTTTCTTTGACTGGTAATCCTCAGACAGGACCAGAGAGGAAAGGGCCGTCTTTTCCCCCGGTAAGCGTTCCATGCGGTCTGTATCCAAAAGATCGACAGCAAAATGTGATAACTTAAATATAAAATGGGCAGCTAGGAAACGTTGGGCAGGGTTTGCCTGTTTCTGTTTCTGAGTTGTCCTGTTTGAAAATAAATCACTTTCTCAGAGAAATGTTATTTTAAATGAATTCATTTTATGCACTGCCGGTGCATAAAACTGGCGCTCACCCTGCACTGCGCCATCAAAATTCCTTATGATAAGGCCACCAAGTATGACTTCCAAAACCAATATGAGAAGTGCTGTGCACAAAAACATTAAATATGAGAACACACAAAACATGCTCAATACACTAATATCAATCAAGGTGAAACAATCAAAGTATTGGGTCACTTTAAATGTAGGCTTTCAACTGACAGCTACAGTAGTTTTGCCAGGACACTTACCGAATTATTGTAACCAGAATGAGGATATTGCCAATCAATCCTGTTGAACAGATAATTCCAATCAGGGACGGGACAATAATGGTTTCCGCCGCGTTTATCACTTGGAAATCGTGGCCCAGGCTGCAGGACTTGTTGAATAAATCATGCGTGCAGTTCCGATGAAAAATCTGAATGTCAGTCATCGTCACGGGCGTTTTTGTCGTTTAAGCTGTAACAAAAAACACAGGAACATCCATTATTTATATCATCAGGTGTCGTGCAGTTATCATCAATCTTCTGAGGCACCGTAATGTCACACCGCCAACACAATGACGTTCAACATGGTTACAAATGTGAAGGGAAGCGCAAGGCTGAAAAAACGCCGAATAGCACGTTTATACCATCAGCCTCCCTGCATATGCAATAGTTATCACCAGTATCTAGAATGACAACGTGACGCCATTTAAAAACCAGAATGGCAACATGGAGTCATTTAGAACCATGCATTGGGACCGTATTATGAATATGTATGCTTTTGCATGGCACAGCTTTCTGTTTGTTTGTGTGCAATTCAGGTATCTAAGTGGCATTCTCAACTCAGGCTTTTTCCAAGTTAACACAGTTTGGAAACAGTGAGCAGTTGTTATCTCTTTGTGGTTAAGCTGTACTGTCCGTAGCTCCTGCATTAATTCGGAGAAATTCATGTTCTTTAGACAGTGCAATAAAATAAAAATAGATCCATACCTGGACCATCCACGAGGGCACAATTTACTGTTATAGTCCCAGTGCGTAAATGCATAGTCCTAGGACCTTATCAAGATAGTGCACTCTTCCATAGGGCTCAGTCTTGTGCTGGTTTTATATGATTGCACAGCTACAGTATGTTTAGGAAACTAGGAATTTCCCCATGTTTGTAGTGCTTTAAGTGGGATTAAAAAAGTGGCGAGTGTCTTAAGGGGTGGGCAGTTGGGTTGGTTGACCAAAGATGCGTAACTAGGTATGCTTTACAAGAGACATGCCTTATAACGTGATTACAATCCCACGCTAGACACAGCATGCTCCTTACCAGTATTTGGGTGCCTTTATTTGTTTTATCTGTTAGTGTGTCCAAATACATCTCGCAATAAACAACACACACATCTATAAAATGAACCGGAAGTGTTGGATTTACCAATGCTTCTTAGCATGGATTTGTCTTTAATAGTCGATAAATTAGGTAACACATCACTTTCTTCGCTGCACATCACTTTCTTCTCTCCCTCCGTCTCTACACTAGCTACGCCCTTTATCTCCGCACATTTCATTCTGAAGTCGACCCATCATTTGGGGGCATATTTATACTCCGTTTGCGCCGAATTAGCGTCGTTTTTTTCGACTCAAATTCAGCGCAAAACCAACGCCATATTTATACTTTGGCGTTAGACGCGTCTAGCGCCAAAGTATGAGGAAAGAGCGTCATTTTTTTGCGTGAACGCCTTCCTTGCGTTAATGAGATGCAAGGTAGGCGTTCCCGTCCAAAAAAATGACTGCGACACAAATGCGTCGTATTTATACTCCCGGGCAAAAATCACGCCCGGGAGTAGGCGGGGCAAAAAACCCCGCATTTGCGCCTCTTTTTAACGCCTGGGTCAGGGCAGGCGTTAAGGGACCTGTGGGCTCAAAATGAGCCCACAGCTGCCCTCCCATGCCCCCAGGGACCCCCCCTGCCACCCTTGCCCACCCCAGGAGGACACCCAAGGATGGAGGGACCCATCCCAGGGACATTCAGGTAAGTTCAGGTAAGTATACATTTTTATATTTTTTATATTTTTTTGTGGCATAGGGGGGCCTGATTTGTGCCCCCCTACATGCCTCAATGCCCAATGACCATGCCCAGGGGACATAAGTCCCCTGGGCATGGCCATTGGGCAAGGGGGCATGACTCCTGTCTTTACTAAGACAGGAGTCATGTAAATGGCGTCTGGGCGTCGTTAAAAATGGCGCAAATCGGGTGGAGGCGAATTTTTAGCGTCAACCTGACTTGCACCATTTTTAAGACGCCCTAACGCCATTTTCCCCAACGCCGGCGCTGCCTGGTGTACGTGGTTTTTTTCCACGCACACCAGGCAGCGCCGGTCTGCTAGCGCCGGCTAACGCCATTCAATAAATACGGCGCCCGCATGGCGCTTCAGAATGGCGTTAGCCGGCTCTAAACTTTTTGACGCTAAACTGCGTTAGCGCAGTTTAGCGTCAAAAAGTATAAATACGGGCCTTTATGTCTAAAACCGCGTCACGTTCATCTCTCTATTGCTCTTTCCACTTTTGTTCATTTTGCTTCTCCTCTTCTCCATCCCCTCTCACCCACAGATGCAAACCCTGCGTTTTATTTCCCGTTGCCACTGCCCATATTTTTACAGCTGTGTACCCCCTTCAAATACTTTCTTTTAATTGCCACTTCTGTGACTGTCACTCTGTGAATGAGCATGTTATCTGAACACCTGGAGAACTGCGCACTCCCTTCACCTTCATCTTGAAAGCATGGGTGTCCGGGTGGGGGTGGGGGCAAAGGAGGGCGTTCTCCCACCCCTCGAATTTAGGTACAGCGTAGTGTGCAGGCTAACCGTGCAGCATAACACTACAACCATGTAGCGTTTGCTCAGGATGGATGAAGTTAAAATTTCGACCCCCCCACTTAAAAAAATATGCTCCCCCTGAAGAAACTTCTGCAGACACCCATGCTTGAGAGCCGTCTGTCATGACCCCTAATGAGCACAAATCCATGTCCTGAACTCACCCAGATCTGTAGAGACACTCAGGAGGCAGAATGAGCTATAGAAGGCTCACATTGCATAAAATACAAAGGGCCGTATTTATACTTTTTGGCGCACAACTGCGCCAACGCAGTTGTGCGTCAAAAAGTTTAACGCCGGCTAACGCCATTCCAAAGCACCATGCGGGCGCCTTATTTATGGAATGACGTTAGCCGGCGGAGCTGCCTGGTGTGCGTAAAAAAAAATGACTTACACCAGGCAGCGCCGGCGTAGGGGAAAATGGAGCTTGGGCGCCAAAAAATGGGCAAGTCAGGCTGAGGCAAAATGTTCGCCTCAACCCGATTTGCGCCATTTTTTTTGACTACCAACCCCCATTTAAATGACTCCTGTCTTAGCAAAGACAGGAGTCATGCCCCCTTGCCCAATGGCCATGCCCAGGGGACTTATGTCCCCTGGGCATGGTCATTGGGCATAGTGGCATGTAGGGGGGCACAAATCAGGCCCCCCTATGCCACCCAAAAATAAATAAAAATACTTACCTGAACTTACCTTCAGTTCCCTGGAATGGGTCCCTCCATCCATGGGCGTCCTCCTGGGGTGGGCAAGGGTGGCAGGGGGTGTCCCTGGGGGCATAGGAGGGCGCCTCTGGGCTCCTTCCGAGCCCACAGGTCCCTTAACGCCTGCCCTGAGCAGGCGTTAAAAAATGACGCAAAAGCGGCTGGACGTCATTTTTTTTGACCCGCCCACTCCCGGGCGTCATTTTTGCCCGGGAGTGTAAATACGGCGCACATGCCTCGGAGTCATTTTTTAGACGGGAACGCCTACCTTGCATATCATTAACGCAAGGAAGGTGTCCACGCTAAAAAATGACGCAAACTCCAAGATCTTTGGCGCTAGACGAGTTTAACGCCAAAGTATAAATATGGAGTTAGTTTTGCGTCAAAAAAACCGACGCAAATCCGGCGCAAACAGAGTATAAATATGCCCCAAAATATACAAGCACATCTCGGAAAATTAAATTCTTCTTGGAAACAGGAACACCCATACTATGAAACATAAAGTAAAAAAGAGTGAAACGTAACATCGATGGTATCAGACTTGGATTAGTTTTTTTTTCTCGAGCTTTTGATTGTATATGGCCGGTAGGAACGAGTTTCATTTCTGTTTTCATTACTGCTATTGCTGAGCACTGGCAAGAGCCACCTAATTTAAGCTTTGCATTAGGGCATGAGCTTTGGATAGCACAGCTTGGAAGCAGTGAGCAGTGTTTGCCACTCCCTGTTTCCAGCCTGCACCGTATGCAGCTCATGTGCTCACCCAAACACATTCCGGATTCAATGTCTGCTTTAAACAATGCAGGAGAAGACATACAGCTGTGACCTGACCGAGTGCACACATTCATGATACTGCCACTGACAGCAATGCAGCAATTCATTCTCTTAAGTGCTTGCTTCGTCCTGACACTTGTATTAAATCAGAGTTTGCTACTCCGAATGACCTGAGGCAAACATAACCCCAAAAAGGCCAGCTGGTTCTCCCCTGCACTCCAGGCGCACCTGCAGACCCCAAGTAAAAAGATGGAGAAACAGCAAGAATCTGGATGACCTCGCAGCTTTCAAATCCGCCATCAGCTATAACCACCACCTCATCAGATCCACGAGGAAAACCACCCTGCAGGACTGTATCAACACCACCATACACAATTCCAAAGAGCTCTTCACCGTGGTCATCAAGTTCACCAAACCCTAATCAGAAACTGCAAACATCCCTCCATCCCACGACCTCTGTGACAGTCTAGACACCTTCTTCCACCGAACAATCAAGGACACCGATGACAGCTTCAGACCCCAAAACCCTCTGAACCCACCTACAACCATCCAGCCTGGGTCCACCGAACCTCTGCAGATCCTGCACTGCTGGGCCACCCTTACCACAGACGAGACCCGCTCCATCATGAGTAGCATCCACTCCGGAGCCCACACGGATCCCTGTTCAACAAAGCCAACACCTCCATCGCACCCAAACTCCCCCACACCCTCAGCAGCTCCTTGAGGAGAGCTACCTTTCCCGACGACTGGAAGCATGCTGAAATCTGCCTGCTCCTGAAAAAACCCACAGCTGACCCTCTGGATCTCAGACACTACCGCCCCATCTCTCTACTGCCTTTCCAGCCAAGGGCATCTAAAAGACCATCAACGCACAGCTTCGCAAACACATCGATAATAACAACATCCTGGACATCTCCCAGTTGGGCTTCAGGAGCAACCACATCACAGAGACTGCTCTCCTTGTCGCCACAAATGACATCCGCTTGCTCCTCGATTGTGGTTAAACAGCAACGCTCATCTTACTGGACCTCTCGGCCGTTTTCGACACGGTCTCCCACTGCACCCTCTGCTCCAGACTCCATGCAGTTGGCATCCGCGGCAAGGCCCTACAGTGGATACACTCCTCCCTGACCAGCAGAACACAGAGTCAGACTCCCGCCCTACCTGTAGGAACCTACAGAGATCAGCTGTGGAGTGCCCCAGGGCTCCTTCCAGAGCCCCACGCTCTTCCACATCAGCATGGCCCCGCTCACTAAACACTTGAAAGTCCTCCACTGGCTTCCCGTCGAGAAAAGGATCGACTTAATTCTCCTCATCCACGCATACAAGTCTCTCCACAACTTAGGACCTACCTACCTAAACCACCGCATCACCTTCTACTCCTCACCAGACCTCTTTTCTCCCCTCAACAGGCACTGGCCACCTTACCTCGCATTCGGAAGACCTCAGCTGGAGGAAGATCCTTTGCCTACCTCACAGCAAAGAGCTCGGGGACCTTGCCTCTTCACCTCAGGCTTTCACCATTGTTACCTCAGTTCAGGAAGCACCTCAAGACCTAACTCTTTGGCTGAATCACAGAGGACCTAACCCCTACAGCACCTTGAAACCCTTAAAGGTGAGTAATTGTAATTTATAAAAGCTAATTCAATGGTATAAGCTGGAGATTATATTTGACTGCTGGACAGCTGTCATAAAAAAGAGAAGAGCTGCTTTTAGATCTTGTACACCAGGTGTTATTGAGTGAAGACAATAGATTTAGAAGGGAAAAATTGATGAGGAAACCATCTCTACAATATTTGAAAAGGTAGTAGTGAAAGATATTAAAGTCCTTTCACCTTGATGCAGCACCATTGTTTCACGGGCTATGCGTAAGAATTGTCACCTATAAAATATTTCATTGTAGATTGCCATGGTTTTGCATAGTGACTAATTACTTGTTTAATATAGTATTTTCACATTTTTGCGTATGCCACAAAATTAATCAC
This sequence comes from Pleurodeles waltl, assembly GCF_031143425.1. Lineage (NCBI taxonomy): Eukaryota > Metazoa > Chordata > Amphibia > Caudata > Salamandridae > Pleurodeles > Pleurodeles waltl. The sequence continues at coordinate 1,205,016,467 of NC_090444.1, forward strand.
TTCCATTTTAGGAAGCCCCATATGTATCATGTCATTTCTGCCTGTGTTGCAGGTACTAGATTCTCACTCATATTTTTGGACGCTTGGTCCCCTATAACAGAAAGGGAACACATTTTTTGTGTGCACCAGGGTGCACCTTTCAATAGGTGTGCCATGTGCAAACTGGAAAGGTGCACCCTATTATGAAAAATGCACTGCCATCAGAGCAGCCATGAACTTGTGCTGCCCTCCGGGCTGTGCATTCAAGTGAAATACAGAGTGGTTGCTTCAAAGGACTCAGGGCCTGATTACAGCTTTGGCGGAGGGGGTTAATCCGTCCCAAATGTGACGGATATCCCGCCCGCCGTATTACAAGTCCATTATATCCTATGGAACTCATAATACAGCGGGCGGGATATCCGTCACATTTGGGACGAATTAACCCCCTCCGCCAAAGTTGTAATCAGGCCCTCACTGTTTTATTGTGCAGTTGGCAACCTACCTGCACTTTTAGGAGGGATTAGAGATCTCCTTGAAGGTGGGTGCTGTGAATGACTGCGCCCGCCTGCAAGGGGATGTCTGGGGGATCCATTAGACCTCCCCCCATCCCCTTCCAGAGGATGCTATCAGGGGGCGAACTGATTGTGTAGCACCTTTTTGTGGTGCACATTTAGTACATCTCCTGAAAGTTTCTTTGACTCTGCACCTGCACATGTAATACTGTGAGGGCGCAGAGGTGAAGAGACTTCCTCATTTGCATGGGAGCAGGCCCTCATGCAAATGAGGGAACACCCTCTTGAGATAGTGTTGTCACTACATGTGCACCAGTGCTATCTGTATGATCAAAAAGGCTGCACAAGCGCCTGTGGCCCATTCTGTAATATCAAAGTGGCCCAGGTTTGCACAAAGTGGGCACACATGCCCATTGTGCCCTTGGGCCACTTTCTATAATATGACTCCTGGACTCATATTATGCTTAGCACCATCAGTTCATTTGCACTCTCATCTTGTGCCCCTAGGCACTATGATATTACAGAAGAGGCTGCAGATGCTTTTGTGGCCCCTTATGTAGTATGGATTACCCCAGAGGGATATGTGCACTGGTAAGATCCTCAGGTGATGTGCTCTGATTTGCATGGGGGAGTGACCCAGTGGAAATGAAATAATCCTTAATGTCTGTGCCATTCTACATATGTGCATGCAGAAGCAGAGAGGCAGTCAGGATCTGCACTAACTGGGCACCCTATAGAGGTGGGCCAAGTCTGTGAGGTGGTTCCCTGGGAGGGCCTGATGATCCAAGGGACCTCTTGTCATCCCCGTGCAGCAGGGATGTCTTTAGCACTGGTGGCACCTGGTGCAACACTCTTTTTTAGCACCCCCCATGACATCCTCCTCGGATTCACTCACTACCACCTAACAAAAGTGCAACTCAACTTTCTATAGCTCCTCTCTCACATGCATTTAATTTGTTTTAAATCACTGGTTAAGACTGGCTTTACTAATCCTCTCAGCTATTCACATAGAATACAAATCTGTTCTTTGCAGCAGGCACATTACCCCTCTGTGCTACTTTATGGTGAATAAAAACTGCCACTAGACAAAACTACAATCTCTCTCTCTAGCAGGAACATTAATCACAAGAGTTATGTTGACACTTTTATTGCTGCGTGAAAGCTGGACTACAAGGAACTTTGCATCAGGTGCTGTTAGAAACTGAGTCTCAGGTTGGCAAAGGTATGCACCCTGTTCAAGTAGGTACCACAATCCTAGTCAGGGCAAGTCAAAGACACAACATAAATTAGCCTGTGCTCACCATCTGGTAGCTTGACACAGAGCAGGCAGGCCTAAGTTAGAAGGCAATGTGTAAAGTACTTTTGCACCACAAAATAACCACAGGAGGACACCACTAAAAAACTCAACACAGAAGTAGAAAAACAAAGCTTGATTATCTGGTTAATTGAAAATCAGCATGATACAGATCTAGTTCGTAAATGGTTAAATATTTGCTTTGCGGACTCAAAACAAAGTTGATATCCAATGATGCGATCAAAGAGGTGATGCCGGGGACTCCTCGGCACGATGATTTTATAGACCAAGGTACTCTCCTGGCTGCGGTCCCCTCAAGGAGCAGATCGGTGATTTCTAGGTACGGTTATCAAGGCAGTAGGGGCGGACCACAGAAGAACAGTGGGGTGGCGGAAATAAGCAGGGCCACTCCAGGTGGCAGGAGAGCACAGGAGGCGACTGCCACCTGGTCACTCCAGGTGATCAAAGCTGCATTTTCAAGATGGACAAGGCTGCTTGTGTTGATTGGAGCGATGAGTGGCAAAGGCTCAGGAGGGCCATTCTGGGTGTTCACGGATCCAAGAGGCAGAGCTTGGCAAAGCCGCTCAAGGGTGATTGAAGCAGCGAGTAGCAAAGGTTCAGCAGTGCCGCTCTTGTTGATCAAAAGTTGCAAGTGGCAGAGTTTGGCAAAGCGGGCCAGGGGTGATTCAAGCTGCGAGCTGCAAAGATTCAGCAGGGCCACTCCGGGTGATATAAGAGTTGCAAGTGGCAGAGTTTGGCAAAGCTGCTCGGGGTTGATTGAAACAGTGAGCGGCAAAGATTCAGCAGGGGTCCTTTGGGTGATAAAAGGGTTGCAAGCAGCAGAGTTTGGCAAAGCCGCTCAGGGTGATTGAAGTAACAAGTAGCAAGGGACACCAAAAAAGCCACTCAGATTCATTCTGGGTTTGATGAACGAGTCTTGGGTTGCCAGGCAGAGATCAGCAGGCAGCAGGGCGGCACTGCAAAGTGGGGCACCAGAGCCTTGGAGCAGTCAATCCTGGCAGAGTGGCAATCCTGGCACACAGCAGTCTTTACTCCAGAAGCATTTCCTTGAGTACAGAAGTGTATTGATTTTAGCGGGTCAGGGTCCTAATACTTACATTAAAAAGTGCCTTTGTTGTGGGCCTTCAAAGAGTTGTTGTGAAATGCACATGTCCTCCTTTCAGGTCAGCCCCAACCCCAGCCTTTCAGTGGGAGGTAATCAGCCCCTTTGTGTGGACTTTAGTCACTACCCTTTGAGGCATATGTGTGAGCGCTTCCCAACCTCCTCCCTATGAAGACCCATCAGTATGCAGATGCATGCAGATGCAGCTGAGTAGTGTTGTGTTGGGGACGACTGAAGAGAATGCACAAGTGTAGCTGTAAACCAACTCAAGGTAAACATGTATTTGAGGTATGCTGTGGGTACACAGTGCAGTGAGTGCAGAGAAATGTCCACTTTCTAAAATTTGCATCTCTAAAATAGTAATAATAAATCCAATATTACCCCTAAAGAGGATTTTTACTACTATTTCAATGGTACTAAACATGCTGCGGATACTCCTTTCATATCAGGAATTACAGCCTAAAGGTAATATAACACATTCCACTGCTACCCTATGGGAGGAGCAGGCCTCACAGTAATGAAAAGCAAATTTAGGAGTTTTTCATTTCAAGGACATGAAAACATTAGAAGTACATGTTCTTATTTACATTGCACCCTGCCCTATGGGCTACATAGGACCTACCTTAGGTGTGATTTAAATGTGAGAATAGTGGATTTTTGAGCTTGGCAAGAGGTTTCAGATGCCAAGTCAGGGTGGCAATGAAACTGCACACACTGGCTCTGCAATGGCAGGCCTGAGACATGTTTACAGACTTACTTAAGTGGGTGGCACAATAAGGGCTGAAGGCCCACTGGTAGCATTTAATTTACAGCCCCTGTGTATATGGTATACCTCTTTACAAGGACTTACTGGTAAATTAAATATGCCAATTGTGGATTCACCAATGTTACCATATTTAGGGGAGAAGCACATGCACTTTAGCACTGGGTATCAGTAGTAAAGTGCTTAGAATCATAAGACCGACAAAAAGATACAGCAACAAAACAGGAGGTAAAGTCAAAAAGTCTGAGGTAAGACCATCCTAAGGATGCCAGGTCTAACAAGTGCTTTAAACTCATATGTTATTGCTAAACACAGCACACCCACCTGCTACCAGTGGCCCACTTTCGGGTCAGCGCCCAGAGCGACTGCACTGGTGGCACCGCCCTAAAGCCTGCCTTGGTGTGCAGTCACCCATACAGCCTCCATCAGGACATCTGATTCCTTTTGCAAAGGAGGATATGTTGGCAGCTCCAGTTACAAGTGGAGCGGAGGACTGAAAGAGCCAGTCTGCCTATCATTAATATCTGGTGCTTAGGATCGCACCTACACTGGCCCGATCTGCACCTGGTACACACACAGAGTGGAATAGTATGTTACATCTGTATTGCAACTCCTGTGGTTATTTGTAGCATCTGAGAATCACGGGGTACAGCACTACCTCGCATCACACCAAGAAGGGGTGCAGTTTCTGTTTCTGTTTCTGGTCTTGCTACTTTCTCTGCCTGAAACTTCTTATCACTCACATCTGGCTGACCTCGGTTAGGCTACTACAGTGTGCAGTCAATTAAGAGATATGTTTAGTTGGCTAGTATTCAATGTGAAGCTGGTGCTGTAGACCAGCCAATAAAAACTCAAAGAGGTTCTATCTGCTCTGTTCTAACCTTTCCTTGCCCTTTGTAACGCTCCGCCTGGTTTAACATGGACCACACAGGCTGCTTGAGGTGAATCGCCATTTAATGAACCACGAGACTCCTGCTGCCAAGATCTGTGTGGTCAAGCTGCTTTAAATTCTTGTAATATCCTGACTGCTGACTGTTAGGTAGTGTCTGTGCAATTACTCTCCACTCGGTGGCATTTTCTTCCTGCGCCACTGCCTGGCTGCTATCTTGCATAATCAAGACGAGGGACTGCTGTCTGTGCCAACCCCACCGCTCTACCAGCCTTGATAGAAGAACGAGAGAGGGTTTGGACAACAAGAGAGAAAGTTCTGTTAGAAGTTGGGCAAGCTGTAAGTGCTCAGATATGTATGTGATGTCAGCTAAACGAACAAAACTCTGTCAGAGCTGTGTAGAGAGCAGAATTGTATTACCAGTACATAGACTGCAACAGAACAAAGCACTCTTTTTTTTACTGTTTATTCCGTGAGTGCCTGCAGGTTTAACATTTTAAAGATGACAGTTTATCAATACAACTACTGAGACTATCCCATGGAATGCTACTCCAGGTGGAGAGGTAACAACGCAAGTAAATTAGGACATTAATCATAATGTCCCTTTAGAGAATTTATTTTATAGTGTATGGCAGTATAAATCAGTAACTCAAAATATACTGGATTTTGTTGAGTTCTTGGAATTAAAAACGAATGCACGGATACTGGCGATAATGGTAGTCACCATGAAGGATGCCAGCCGTGGTGGCCACTTCGGAAAATTATGAGCCCTGCTGCCTGTTTATTTCCACAAAAGTAGTACTAGCTTCAAATGACGGTGACATGTCTTCTGACCTCCCATTATTATGCGACGCACACATGCCTATCATCAACCCACATAGGCAGTAAGCATGCCCCCATGGCAAGAGTTGAGGGAGCCTAAGAGAGATTCTGGCGCAGCACCATCGTTTCCACCACCGGCCACTAGTTGGTTTTGAACTGTGCAGCTATGCAAACGAGAACGTATCTCTCTCTTTCTTTTTCGCTCCCTCTGCATGCCTTGGCTGATGTTAGAAATTTGGGCTCTAGTTGGCAGTGGCTGGCACCCTGTCCAAGTGGGGACCCTAACTTTAGTCAGGGTAAGAGAGTCACATATTTAAGATAACCCGTGCTCACCCCCTTGGTAGCTTTGCTTAAGCAGTTAGGCTTATCTCAGCGGCAATGTGTAAATAATTTGTACACACACAGAACCACAGTGAAAACACCACAAAAATGCTTCACACCAGTTTAGAAAAGAAAAATAGCCAGTATTTATCTGCGCAAAAAAAGAACAACTTGACAAAAATCAAACATACACAGGCAAAAATACAAATTTTTAAGAATTAAATCCTAACATAGTGCTTTGAAACACAATAGCTCTAACTGGGGCTATCACGACGTCTTGACAGAGTCATCTCCAACAGTCCGACGCCACTTGTGAGGAAGTGTGGGCTGGACACGGAGTCGCAGGGATACAGTACCTCGGAAAACGATGAGGAAACAAAGATGGTGCACAGAGTCGGGAAGGCGAGGAAGGCGAAGCGTTGATGGAGCCGGTGTGGCATTGGTTCCACCGGGAAGGTGAGGTGTTGGTTCCTTACTGTTAGGGAGGGGAGGTGAGGCATCGGTTCCTTACAATTGCAGGAGAGGTGAGTCAGCATTGACAGTGAGGCGTTCTGCTCCTTCTGAGAAAGTGGGGTAATAAATCCAGCATGTCAAGACACAAGGGGGGTCATTACAACATTGGTGGTAAATGCACCGCCGCGGAATTCCGCCACAGCTATTATGACACACATCTCGGAATCTGCCGAAATTCAGACACCCACACAACTCCGCCACACCAAAGGTCAGTGATAAACTGGCGAACACAAATCCTCCACGTCAACAGAAACACGCCCATGCTATTACGACCCACGAATCCACGCGGCGGTCTTTCAACCGCGGTATTCCATTGGCGGTACACACTGCCGCGCTCAAAATACACACACATCTCCAAAACACCGCCACATTGGACAATTCAAAATACACACACCTGATACACATACAAACACCACTCCCACACACCCAATTCAATATAAAACACATACCCACATCACCCACAAACCCCTACCACCACAATTCACGGATGAAGGCCAGAGAGACAGCACAGCAAAGACAACCCCACCATACAGAGGCACACAACACCATCACCCACACAACATCCACGCACAAAACACCACACACCACTACACATCACCACACACATCAACATTCACACCGCCCCACACATCACACACACCACCCCATGGCACGCCAAAGACACCCCCGCTTTTCCGAGGAGGAGCTCCGGGTCATGGTGGAGGAAATTGTCCGGGTAGAGCCACAGCTATTTGGCTCACAGTTGCAGCACACATCCATAGCCAGGAAGATGGAGCTATGGCGAAGAATAGTTGACAGGGTCAACGCTGTGGGACAGCACCCAAGAAATCGGGAGGACATCAGGAAGAGGTGGAACGACCTACGAGGGAAGGTGCGTTCAACGGTCTCCAGGCACAACATCGCGGTTCAGCGGACTGGCGTCGGACCCCCACCTCCTCCCCCACAACTAACAACATGGGAGGAGCAAGTCTTGACCATCATGCATCCAGAGGGCCTCGGAGGAGTCGGTGGAGGATTGGACACTGGTAAGTCAAATCTTAACAATCATATCCCCCCACCCTACCTGCATGCTATCACACACACCCACACTCACACCCTCCCCTATCACCCCAAATACTCACTAATGTATTCATAACACAAACTACACATCCCAACACCAAGCCCTGCATGACACAACTAAGCATGGACACCTATCAGCTAAGCATGCCCACTGCACATACCCAGAACAACCCCCTAACCATCATCACACAAGCCCCCAGACAGGAATGCTTGCACTGGGGTACACAGACACCCACCCATTGCACACCATCACACACACACATGCAATAATCATGCTCTTATGCCCCTGCAGGAACACGAAGGACCGTCACCACACCAGAGGGTCCAGACAACACCACTCCACCCCCAGAAGAGGCCCACAGTGACGATAGCAGCTCTGCCCTACTCGAGCCTGGTGACCAGCCCGGACCATCGTGGGCCTCGGGACAGTCGGTTCCCCTTGCACAGGCACAGCCCAACACTGACCTTCCACCCTCTGGTAACACCAGCACAGCACCCACCCAGCGGGCCCAAACCTCCGTACCCAGGACAGGTCAATCAGCGGTGTGTCCACCACTACAGGGAACCCAGGGTAACCCACCACCCCAACAACAACAGGGACCTGGGGGCAGTGGTAGTGGGCACGCGGTCCAGGGGACGGAGGCACAGGAACACATGGGAACTGGGAGGGCTGCTGTGCGACAGGGGGCGGACAGGCCAAGGGAACCCACTCTCCACGAGGCCCTCACCTCCATCATGGGAGCATACCACCACTCCCAGGAGACGATGGCGACGGTCCTGGTCAAGTTTCAGGAGACCCAGCGCCTGCAGGAGGAACGGTATTTGGGGTTCAGGGAGGAACTCAGGACCATCAGCTCCACCTTGGGCACCATTGTGGGGGTGCTGAAGGACATACAGCAGACCCTGAGGGACACCGTGTCACTCCAAGGGGCCCCTGACACTAGCCAGGACGATGAACTGCCCACCACCTTCGCCGGCGCTAGTCGACAGGATGCCCCGCCACAGGACCACCACACCAGCACCCCACCCCCTGCAGATGGACAACCACCACGCAAGCGGTCCCTGAAAGCCAGGAACAGGACAGAGCAAGATGGCAAGACCCCCGCCAGGAAATGAGACCATCCTGATTGTCCCCCCACTGTCCCACTTTGTTACCATGTCCATACCTGAACTGCCCCAGCTCCACTTCCTATGCCCATATGGGCAGTGCACCTGTGAGACTAATAGACTGGACTCTGCCGTGGACCTTCCTCCCCCGTTACCCATCCTCATTTTACAACCCCCTCCCATTTCTGAGCACTTCAATAAACACCCTTGAAACACAAAACAATCTGGAGTCAGTCTATGATTTGTTAAAATGTAATATCTATGACAGTGTCAAAATGCGTTGTGAGATGTAAAGGCAACATACTAATGTCACACATCAAAAGTCCTTGAAGGATGGAAGTAGATGACACACGTTGGTAACCACACCTGTGAAACCGTAATGGAAAGAAACAACTCAATTACCATATAATCCCAATAAATTACACACAGGATAGAGGAAGACGTGTGACAGTGAATGTAATGGTAAAAATGAAAATGTTCTCACCTGTGGAAATATTGCTGTATGACTGACTCCCTGTTGTCGTTGTCTTCTTCCTCAGCTTCCTCCTCATCACTGTCCACAGGCTCCACAGCTGCCACAACACTGTCATCTGGACTATCCTCCTGCAGAAAAGGCACCTGGCGTTGCAAAGCCAAATTATGAAGCATCGAGCAGGCGATGATGATCTGGCACACCTTCTTCGGTGAGTAGAATAGGGAACCACCTGTCATATGGAGGCACCTAAACCTGGCCTTAAGGAGGCCGAAGGTGCGTTCGATCACCCTCCTAGTCCGCCCATGGGCCTCATTGTAGCCTTCCTCTGCCCTGGTCCTGGGATTCCTCACTGGGGTCAATAGCCAGGAAAGGTTGGGGTAACTAGAGTCCCCCAATAGCCATACACGGTGCCTCTGGAGTTGACCCATCATATCAGGGATGCTGCTATTCCGCAGGATGTAGGCGTCATGCACTGAGCCAGGGAACATAGCATTAACCTGGGAGATGTACTGGTCTGCCAAACAGACAATCTGTACATTCATGGAATAATACACTTCCTGTTCCTGTACACCTGTTCACTCCGGTGGGGGGGACCAGAGCTTCATGGATGCCATCAATGGCACCTATGACGTTGGGGATATGTCCAAGGGCATAGAAGTCACCTTTAACTGTAGGCAAATCTTCCACCTCAGGGAACATTATGTATCTCATTACGTGTTTCAGCAGGGCAGACAACACTCTGGAGAAGATGTTGGAAAACATAGGCTGGGACATCCCTGATGCCATGGCCACTGTTGTCTGAAAAGACCCACTTGCAAGGAAATGGAGCACTGACAGCACCTGCACTCAGAGGGGATTCCAGTGGGATGGCGGATTGGTGACATCAGGTCTGGCTCCAACTGGGTACATAGTTCCTGGATTGTGGCACGGTCAAACCTGTAGGTGATGATTACATGTCGCTCTTCCATTGTCAACAGGTCCATCAGCGGTCGGTACACCGGAGCATTCCGCCATCTTCTCACATGTCCCAGCTGACGGTGCCTACGAAGGACAACAGCGACGATAAAGTCAATTTTCCTCCAGGTATGTACCCACAGTTACACAGAAGACTACACCAAACACAAAACCCTTCCTGTATGTGTGTTGAGTGTAGGCCTAGCTATGTGTGACACAGAAGTAAATGAAGCCATGTGGGCCCCTGAAATGGCGGCTGCCTGACCTCTAAACTGGGACAATGGGATTGTGGGGTAACTGCGCTGGCGTTGCACACCGTCGCAGTAGGCGGTCGTAGACCGCGGCGCAATGCTGCATTGGTTAACATAGGACCCTATGGGTCCCAGGAGCCAATGAACAGGTGCGCCGGTGGTGATGATACGCACCGCCGCGGACGTCACCGCCATTTTCTATCTGTTCAATCACTAGATACCTGACCTTCGACAGAAGAGGACCTACACTGCAAGTGCTGCTGTGACCTCGGTCTGGAAGCGACGATGGCTGCTGCGTCTGGGGAAAGGGCCCCTGCCTTCACTGCTCAGGAGTTGGAGAAACTGGTAGACGGGGTCCTCCCCCAGTACACGCTACTCTACGGTCCTCCAGACCAACAGGTTAGTACACAGGGAGCACGTTGTATGGGCTAGGCCTGGGTGGAGAGGGCTGTAAGAGGGAAGGGTGCAGAGTTCAGGGAACATTAATGCATGTGAATGAATGGGCCACATGGCTAGAGTAGGGAGGGGGCCACTCACATCGACGGTGCAGTTGGTAATGACTTTTCGTCTTCCCTTGTGCATGTCATGTAGGTCAGCGCCCACAAGAAGAGGGACATTTGGCGTGCCATTGCCAAGGAGGTCCGGACCCTGGGGGCCCACCAGAGACGGGGCACCCACTGCCGGAAAAGATGGGAGGACATTCGCCGCTGCAGCAAGAAGACGACGGAGGCTGAGCTGGGGATGGCCTCCCAACGTGGGAGGGGTGCCCATCGCACCATGACCCCCCTGATGTTCCGGATTCTGGCGGTGGCCTACCCTGAGTTGGATGGGCGCTTGAGGGCCTCACAGCAGACACAAGGGGGTGAGTACAACCTCATTCTGCGGACTTTGCGTGCAGTAGAGGGGTCTGGGTGGGGGAGGAGGCCTGTGGGTGTAGCTAGGCCAGCCAGAAATGTGTGGACTAGGCCCCTCTGTAATGCAGCCTATGTGGCACTCTACCCCACCTCAGTAGAGTGCCATGTACAGGTATATATGCCCCTGTGGCATCCATGTGTGCAGATGTCCACCATAGCCATGTAGGCCATATCCCAGGAATTGCATATGCAGAGGCCAGGAGCACGGCGTAGTGCAGGGGGCTGCTGTGTCTGTCTTGTCCGCCAACGGTACCGGTATGCCATGCACTCAGTCTGTTCTTCTTCTGTCTCCCCCCCCCTTTTTGTGCTCTCCCTGTTCTTTTGTGCATCAGCATCATCAGGCGGAGGTACAGTGGCACCGGAGCACGAGGGAGCTGCATCCTACATGGCCATGGAGGGCCACACCACGGACTCTGAATGCACCAGTGAGACAGAGGGCGAGGGGAGCTTCATGTCGGCCACCGGATCACCAACCAGCGACACAGACTCGTCCGCCGATGGGAGCTCCCTTGTGGTGGCGGCACCATCTGTGCGCCCCACTTCTACAGGTACAGCCGCCACCTCCCCTACCAGCACCGCCCTCCCAGCAGCCCCTCAGCATTCGCCCCGTGCCCGCTCACCCAGGAAGGTGGGCATCACCTTCGCCCCAGGCACCTCAGGCCCTGCCCCAGTCACCCCTGCTGCCCTCAGTGAGGAGGCCATTGACCTCCTCAGGTCACTCACTGTTGGGCAGTCTACCATTGTGAATGCCATTCAGGGTTTGGACGAGAGTTGCAACACGGTAATGCATTCCTGGAGGGCATTCATTCTGGTCAGGCTGTCCTTCAGCGAACCCTGCAAACTCTGGCCTCAGCACTGATGGCAGCCATTGTCCCTGTGTCTAGCCTCCCCCCTCCAACCTCCTCCACCCTGACCCAATCCCCTGTACCCCAGCCCATCCCAAGCATACCTACAGACCAGCATGCACACAAGTCAACACACACAAGTAGCTCAAGCAAACATAGGCACCACACAACCCACAGGCACTCACGCAAGCCTGACCCACATACAGACACAGCAACATCCACTGCCTCCACTGTGTCCCCCTCCTCTTCCTCTTCTCCCTCCTCCCTCCCAGTCTCGTCTACACACACACCTGCATGCACTACAACTACAGGCACCAGGATTCTAGAGAACACCCAGCACCACAAGCCGCTCACCTGCACTCACCACTTCCACTGTCATTTACACGTCCCCTGTGTCCTCTCCCAATGTGTCTGTGACGCACCCTCCCAAAGTACACAAACCCGGGCACCCACACACCCAACATCCATCCACCTCACAACAGCCTCCAGTACCTGCACCTGCACCCAAAACACCTAAAGTGACACCTCCTACAACCACCTCCTCTTCCTCCACTCCCAGGCCCCCTCCAACTACCCATCCCAGTGTTCGTCAGAAACTGTCCCTCTGTAAAGTTGACCTTTTGCCCCCACCACCCCTCCAATTCATCAGTCCCGTCATAGCGCCTCAGCCCAAAAGCCTCCAATACCAGTGGTGGCTGTTCAAGGTGTGTGGAGGGCACCTGCCACCAGGGCAGGCAGTATGACCCGGAGCCAAGGCACTGGCAGCCCATCCCCTGTAAAGGCTCTGAAATTAGAAAGTGGACGACGGGACCGTGTGAAGACTCCTGGAGGGAAAACAACTCACAGCGGTCCCAAGGGGATTGGAGAGTCAGCTGTGACTCCACCAAAGGTGGGGAAGGGCCAGAGGAAGTCTGCCCAGCCTGTTGTGAGTATCACGGCGGAGAAGGGCGGCATCATTCCCGGCAGTCGAGACGCCACCGCCAGCACCGTCGTCACTGGTCCAGAGACCACCGCCAGAGTCATTGCCCAGGAGGGCCAAAGTATCGTCACTGGTCAGGAGACCACCGCCGGAGTCATTGCCCAGGAGGGCCCAAGTATCGTCACTGGTCAGGAGACCACCGACTGAGTCATTGCCCAGGAGGGCCCAAGTATTTTCACTGGTCAGGAGACCACCGCCACCGCCGGAGTCAGTGCCCAGGAGGGCCCCGGCTGCCACAGCCCATATGGGCTATGAGGGAACGTCATGCCACACACCAATGCCCAGTCTGGGGAACGTCATGCCACGCACCAACGCCCAGTCTAGGTAACGTCATGCCACACACCAATGCCCGTTCCAGAACCGCCATGGCAAAGCACCGCTGAACAGTCCAGAACCACCATGGCAAAGCACCGCTGAACTGTCCAGAGACCGCCATGGCAAAGCACCGCTGAACAGGGCAAGCACCGCTGAACACTCCAGAACCGCCATGGCAAAGCACCGATGAACAGTCCAGAGACCGCCATGGCACAGCACCGCTGAACAGGGCATGCACCGGGTAAGAATGAAAAGACCGCCACATCAAGCATCGTTATCCCATGTGCAGCTGGGACAGAGATGGGACAGGAACTTTCACGGGGAGACTAATCCAGTCTGGGCACCAGTCCCCCTCCAGAGCCAGCGGCGGATGTTATCTACTTGCGAAATTGTGGCTTTGCACTCCCCAGGATGGAACAGTGGGCAACCCACCCACTGTAGAGACTTGAGAGACTGTGGCATTGCACTCCCCAGGATGGAACAGTGGGCAACCCACCCACTGTAGAGACTTGAGAGACTGTGGCTTTGCACTCCCCAGGATACATCAACGGGCATGGAGCCCCGTCGTGGATCTGGCTTTGCAGTCATCCGGCTGAGGTGCCCCCCCTTCCCTTCCCCCTGCGGTGCCTGTAGTATTTCTATCTGATGCCCCGGCAGTGTTCTCTACGATTGTGGACAGATATCTACTGTGGGCCTCGCCCATGCATTTTTGGACTAGTGATGCACGGACATTGATATGTGCATATCTGCACTACTTCTCATAATGTATATATTTCTGGCTGATTTTATTATATAACTGTATATTTTTGACAGACATGTATATTGCTACATTACAATGTTTGAACTGATTTCGCTTTGTCTTTGCATTCTTCAGGAGGGGTTGTGGGTTGTTACTGTGATTTTTGTGGATGCATTGGTGTGTATGTTGTAATATACGAGGGTGGGGGTGGGGGTGTTTCGTGTGTGTCCCCCCTAACTTTTGCCTCCCCCATGTCGTAGGAGCAGTACTCACTGTTGTCTTCGGCCGCGCCGGTGTTGGTCTTCGTAGATGAGTAGGAATACAAGGGCCGGTAGAATGTGTAATTCTGGCTCCATGGAGTCCTCGTTCCTCGTGGGATGTGTTCAGGTGAGCGTTTTCCCATTGCAGTAACTGTTTCCACTGTGTTTTTATCCACAGTGAATCCACCCTGGAAAAGGTGGCGGATTGGCCTGTTGTAATACTGTGGGCGATACATTGTCTTCCGCCTGTCTGTTGGCGGTGACCGCCGCGCTGTTTGTCTGTACCGCCGTGGCGGGAGGTGTGTTAAAGTGGCTGTCTTTTTTGGCGGTTTCCGCCAGGGTCATAATTCCCTTTTTTTGTCCGCCGGCCTGTTTGCGGTATTGCCGCACCTTTAACACCGTCCACCAGGGTTGTAATGACCATCAAGGTGTCCACTTCGTGGTGTCGAAATCACACCATGGGGCTACAGGTGTTGCGTCGGATTCAGGTGCCAATTATGTCAGTGACACAGCTCTTTGGACTTGCGCTGTGGTGGGACTTCGGAGGTGTTGCAGTGGCATCAGGCTTGCGGCGTCAGCCCCAGTTATTGCACTCAGCAGGGACCACATCTTCCTTGCAGTCAGCGGTGCTGGGTCAGAGAGTGGCGCTGGTTCAGAAGTTTTTCAGGAGGTTGATGCACTTGTTTCTTCCCTGCTACACCAGAAGTCTGTCCTACGGGCCCTGGGACTTGATTTGGCACCACTTCGCAAGTCAGGACTCTTGGCAGGAGAGCCCAGTTGCTAGTAGTTACTGAGACTTCTTAACAGGAGGCAAGCTCAGTCCAAGGCCTTGGAGAACCTTTGGAAACAGGATGTAGAAAGCAAAATACAGTCCTTTCACTCCCAGGAGAGAAGCAGCAAGTAGCAGGACAGCACAGTAAAGCAACAGACAGAGTGGCAGTCCCTCCTATAGCATTCAGCTCTTCTTCCTGGAAGAATGCCCTCAGTCCAGATGGATTCTAACTATGTGGTGACAGAGGTCCAGTGCTTATACCAAATTCTATCTTTGAAGTAGGCAAACTTCAAAGAGAAGTATTTGTAGTGCACAAGACCCTGCCTTTACCTGCCCTGACTCCAGACACTCTCCAGAGGTTTGGAGACAGCTTTGTGTGAGGACAGGCACCGCCCTATTCAGGTGCAAGTGTCAGCTCCTCCTACCACTCTAGCTCAGGAAGGCCCATCAGCTGGGCAATGGGTATCAGGATATGCAGGGCACACCTCAGCTCCCTTTTTGTGACTGTCTAGTGTGAATGCACAAACAGTCCAACTGTCATCCTGACCCAGATGTGGATTCAGCAGGCAAGCAGAGGCATGGAATGATTAAGCAAGAAAATGCCCACTTTCTATAAGTGGCATTTTCAAACTCACAATTCAAAAAAGGAACTTCACCAAAAGATATATTTGTAAAAGGTGAGCTCAGAGACCCTAACCTCCATATCTCTAACTATTCCCAATGGGAAATTACAATTTCAAGGCAATCCCCATGTTGCCCTATGGGAGAGATAGACCTTGCAATAGTGAAAAACAAATTTAGCAGTATTTCACTATGAGGACATGCAAAACACACCATTACATGTCCTATCTTTTAAATACCCAGTACCCTGCACATGGGACTGCCTTGGGTGTACCTTAGGGTTAACATACAGGAGGTAAAAGGGAAGGGTTAAAACTACACACACAGACACTGCATTGGCAGGTCTGAGACATGTTTACAGGGCTACTCATGAGGGTGGCACAATCACTGCTGCAGGCCCACTAGTAGCATTTGATTGACAGGCCCTGAGAACACATTGGGGGTCATTCTGACCTTGGCGGACGGCGGAGGCCGTCCGCCAAGGTACCGCCGTCAGAACACCGCACCGTGGTCGAAAGACCGCGGCGGTGATTCTGACATTTGCCCTGTGCTGGCGGGCGGCCGCCAAAAGACCGCCCGCCAGCCCAGGGCAAATCAACCTTCCCACTAGGATGCCGGCTCAGAATTGAGCCGGCGGAGTGGGAAAGTGCGACGGGTGCAGTTGCACCCGTCGCGTATTTCAGTGTCTGCTGGGCAGACACTGAAATACTTTTTGGGGCCCTCTTACGGGGGCCCCTGCCGTGCCCATGCCATTGGCATGGGCACGGCAGGGGCCCCCAGGGGCCCCGCGGCACCCCCTACCGCCATCCTGTTCATGGCGGGAGAGCCGCCATGAACAGGATGGCGGTAGGGGGTGTCAGAATCCCAATGGCGGCGGAGCGCGCTCCGCCGCCATGGAGGATTCAGACGGGCAGCGGAAAGTCGGCGGTACACCGCCGACTTTCCGTTTCTGGCCGCGGCTGAACCGCCGCGGTCAGAATGCCCCGCGGTGCACCGCCAGCCTGTTGGCGGTGCTACCGCCGACCTCTGCCATGGCGGTAATTACCGCCATGGTCAGAATGACCCCCATAGTAGACTTTACTAGGGAATTACTAATAAATCAGATATACCAATCATGGATTAACGAATCACTAATACAAATTAGACAGGAAGCACTTACACTTTAGCACTGGTCAAAAGTGGGAAATTGCCCAGAAAAAAACTAAAACCAGCAAAAACAGGTAAAAGAAAAATAGGAGGAAGAAGGCACAAGTTTGGGGATAACCCTGCAAAAAGGGTCAGGTCCAACAGCTGGCAATCTGCCTCAGGTGTTTCTCTGGTAGGACTGGAACAGTTGGACTGACCATTGAATGTGGTTCAGTTCAGCAGATGGCTAGCCATAGTCACTCCACGAGGCCTTCATGATGTTCCTTCCCCAGTCGCTACAGGCACTGCTGCCAGAAAAATCAGCGACCAGCTTGAAGACTGTGCACAAGCAAATTTGAGAGCTAGTCCGTCTACCGTGTGGACCACAGTTGATGTCTTGACAGTTACCCCACTTACAGTGTTGAAAGACTGTAGGAAGCAGTCACTCATGGCCAGTAACAGACATTTCAACTGAAATAGGACTCAGGCTTGCTTGGTTCAGTTCTTGACCTGCTTAAATTTATTAAGTGAAAAATCTAAGGGTGCAGACTTTACTGCACCACTTGTAGCTGCGATCCCCGAAGAAACAGGTGATTGTATATGGATGGTAAAAAACTGAGGCACTTGTTTTTCAGGCTTAAAATGTGCTTCAGGGTGACACCAATCTGATGGGGTTTGTAAGTTAACAAAGGATGGGAATGCAATTGTCAACCCTTATTAGAGACAAGGAGAGTAAAACAAGAGAGAGAAAGGAGAGGGACGAAAAAGGCAGATTTGAAGAGCCAGTGAAAATGAACAATGGAAAGTTAGAGAGAAGGGAGAGACATGCAAGAGACATAGAGGAGAGGGGAAGTTGGAAAGGGAAGAGGTTAGACACAGGATTGAAGATAAAGAATGAGAGAGGAGCGTGGGGGAAGAAGGTTGAGACACTTTCCATGGCTTACAACTTATGATTGGCAACGATGGACATTATAACCTGATAACATTTTTCTTGGCACATGATCTGTAGTTCTGTTTCTTTTGTTACATAATGAATTGGGCACTATGGGGCTCAAATGCTTGTTCACATGTGGAATTTACTGTTCCACACGTCATTTGTGGTTCTAAAGAAAGTTAGGACCACTTGTAGTCTGCCTGTAAATCACATGGTTCTTCAGTAACTATATGAAGAAGCATGCCCTACAAATTCCCGACTTGTCCCGATTTATTTAAATCAAATGGAAATCATGTAATGTTTTCATGTCAAGAGTCAGAGGGCATATTGCAAACTGGATGAGGATGTCAGCTGCTATCTACAATCATATTTTATGTTTTACTATTCTGCTTGCCTTGCTGATATGATAAACTCACATGCAATATGTATCATGCATTATCTGTCCACATTCTCTACTGTCCACTGGGACTTTTGAGAATATCCATCTTCACCAGGATGCTACTAAGCAGAATGATATGAGAGGATAAGTTAGGTGCGAAAATGTTGTATTGCCAAATGCAAATAAGCAAATCCAGATGCAAATATAGGGGCATATTTGCACAGAAGTGGTGCAGCGCAGCGCCAAAATTGGCAATGCTGCGTCACTTATGAAACGCAGGGATTTGCCGTATTTACACAAATAAGATGCACCCCTATGTTTCACTTAGCGCTGGCGCTAAATGTAGCTGCCTGGAACACCTTCCTGCACAGAAACAATCATTCAGGGCCTTTTTCTCTTTCTATGTGTGCTGCAGAATTCAGGGGTGGCGTTAGCATGGCACAATGACGAGGAATACTTTTATTTCTCCTTGTTTTTGCTTTTTCTATGTGTGCTGCCTTCTGCAGCACACATAGAAAGAGCAAAAGGCCATGAATGATTGTTTAGGTGCAGGAAGGTGTTAGCGCGCCGGTCCTTAATAAGTAAACTTACAAGGGGACGCGTATAGTCCGATGAACCTTTTGACTCGTTTTAGGTGTTCTTGCCATAGTTCCAGTACATAGAAAATAATCAATACACAATAATCAATAATCATTAGTCAAACCAATAATCAATGGAGTCAGTCATTTTCACACACCATGACTTTACAGTCATGAATAACCACACCTTTAGTAAAGGTTTTAGCGAGTTTATTTCAATTATATTAACAATACTAAGGTAATGTAGCTAATCACCAAATCAAACTAAATTAATAATGCTTGGTAAATAACAAGTCGTGAGAAATGTGATCTAATCAAAGCTTGAATCAGAAGGCATTCCAAAGCATCAACACAACTCATTAGTAAAACCAATTTCATCAAGACTATAATATCCATAGAGTTCAGCGAAATAGTCCATCAACCATTTGTCTCTGCAATTCGTATGTCGTCATGTGAATAGCCTTAACTAACACAGATTAGCATCAGCATGCAAAAACAATTTAGAACACAAATTAGGAAAACATCCTCTAAGTTAAACTATTAACCCGTTTAGTGCGGGTGTCGCCCACACTACCTCTCTAGTGCGGGTCACGACCAGCAGCCGACACCAGGGAGGGGGTTAAAAAATACTCTGGTGCAATGTACCGGGGGCTTTTTTCTTTTTTTTCATGCCGGGAGACGTGGAAGAACTTCTGCGCCCCCCCCCATTCTCCCACCCACGCTTCTGTGACGTCAGCGCATGGCAAGGTGCCCTGACATCAAATTTTTCCCCACCAGAGCAGCGGAGGAGCAGGTAAGTGTTCTTTCCCTATTCCGGTGGGAAAACAGGCCAAAACAGCCTACCCAGATGCCAGGGAGGCATCGAGGGAAAGGGTAGAGTCTCCCCTTTCCATTGATGCCTTCCTGGAACCGTTTCCTGGCCATGGGTCGCAGCGCGACTGCTATCCATGGCCAGGAAACGTCCCTAGGCACCAGGGATCTTGTTTGGGGGGGTTGGCCCCCATGTGAATGCCCCCCCCTGTGGGGGCATAAATAAAAAAATAATAGGTTGGGGTTCTTTTGGGAGGTGATCGCGCCCCCCCAGATAAAAAAAAAATGTATTTCAAATGAAAACGAAATGGTGGGGTTGGCCCTTCGAACACGGGCCGACCGATGGGGCTATAAATCATCATAGTTTTCCCTCAGGTGATCGGGCACCCCCAGGGAACATTAAAAAAAAATATTGAAAATGTTGGGGTCAGCTTTTTTTTATACATGTGTGCTTTGCCAAGGCAAGGCACACATGTATGAAAAAAGTGATAGTCTCTCTTTATATATATATATATATTTTTTTTCATGTGTTGTTTTCCGGGAGCCACACTTGTTCCCCCAGGGAAACCACACATATAAAAGTGATATATATATATATATATATATATATATATATATATATATATATATATATATATATATATATGTATATATATATGTATATATATATATAAATATATATATATATATATATCACTTTGATATATTTATATAGATCTGTCTTTTTCTAGTGTCAGTTTTGATGCCATAAAGTAGCACAGATGGTTTTTTGTCCCGCTGCAAAGGATATACATTTATATGTATTTAGCAGAGTGGATTAGTAAAGCAAGGGTTACCTGCGAATTAAAACAAATTAAATGTATGTGCGAGGGGGACTATGGAGATATGAGGAGCACTTTTGCTGGGTGGTACTGACGGAATTAGAAGAGGAGGTCATGGGAGGCAGAGCACCAAAAATGACTGTCACACTGGGTGCCGCCAGCGCTAAAGGCTGTGATGATGGGTATAGGATTCTGAGTAACAGAACTTGGTGAGAGCCCCACAAGTCACCCCATCTTGGATTTCCCTAGTTGCCTAGTTTAAAAAAAGCACAGGTTTGCTAGGTTTCCCTAGGTGCCGGACGTGTTTAGAGGCAAAATTCCACAGCGAGTCACTTTGCAAAAAACAGGTCAGTTCTCTTTGGGAAAATGTGAAGTGTCCACGTTGTGTTTTGCGGCATTTCCTGTCGCGGGCACTAGGCCTACCCACACAAGTGAGGTACCATTTTTATCAGGAGACTTGGGGGAATGCTGTTCTGTGTAGGAGGAAATTTGTGGCTCCTCTCAGATTCCAGAACCTTCTGTCACCGAAATGTGAGGGAAAAGTATTTTTTTTACGGATTTTGAGGTTTGCAAAGGATTCTTGGTAACAGATTCATGGATTCTCCAAGGTGTCTAGTTTTTTAAATTGCACAGGTTTGGTAGGTTTCCATAGGTGCCAGCTGAGCTAGAGGCCAAAAGCTACAGCTGGGCACTTTGCAAAAAACAGGTCAGATTTCTTTAAGGAAAGTGTGATGTGTCCTTGTTGTGTTTTGGGGCATTTCTTGTTGCAGGCACTAGGCCTACCCATACAAGTGAGGTATCCTTTATAGGGGGAGACTTGGGCGAATGCAGGGTAGGAGGAAATTTGTGGCTGCTCTCAAATTCCAGAACTTTCTGTCACTGATATGTGATGAAAAGGTGTTGTTTTTGCCAAATTCTGAGGTTTGCAAAGGAGTCTGAGTAACAGAACTTGGTGAGAACCCTACAAGTCACCCCATCTTAGATTTCCCTAGGTGTCTAGTTTTAAAAAATGCACAAGTTTGGTATATTTCTCTAGGTGCCGGCCAAGCTAGAGGCCAAAATCCACAGACAGGAACTTTGCAAAAAACAGGTCAGTTTTCTTTGGGAAAATGTGATGTGTCCTGTTGTGTTTTGGGGAATTTCCTGTCACGGGCACTAGGCCTACCCACACAAGTGAAGTACCATTTTTATTGGGAGGCTTGGGGGAACGTTGAGTAGGAGGACATTTGTGGCTCCTCTCAGATTCCAGAACTTTTTGTCACCGAAATTTGATGAAAAATATTTTTTTTTTCTGCCAAATTTTGAGGTTTGCATTGGATTCAGAGTAACAGAACTTTGTGAGAGCCCCACACGTCACCCCATCTTGGATTCCCCTAGGTGTCAAGTTTTTAAAAATGCACAGGTTTTGCAGGTTTTCCTAGATGCCGGCCAAGTTTAGTGGCCAAAATCCACAGCTAGGCACGTTGCAAGAAACAGGTCAGTTTTCTTTGGGAAAATGTGATGTGTTCACGTTGTGTTTTGGGGCATTTTCTGTCGCGGGCACTAGGCTTACCCACACAACTGAGGTACCATTTTGTATCAGGAGACTTAGGGGAATGTTGGGATGGAGGTAATCTGTGGCTCCTCTCAAATTCCAGAACTTTCTGACACCAAAATGTGAGGAAAAAGTGTTTTTTTGCCCAATTTTGAGGTTTGCATAGGATTCTGGGTAACAGAACTTGGTGAGAGCTCCACAAGTCAACCCATCTTGGATTTCCCTTGGTGTCTAGTTTAGAAAAATGCGCAGGTTTAGTAGGTTTCCCTAGGTGCCGGCCGGGTTTAGAGGCCAAAATCCACAGCTAGGCACTTTGCAAAAAACAGGTCAGTTTTCTTTGGGAAAATGTGAAGTGTCCACGTTGTGTTTTGGGGCATTTCCTGTCGCGGGCACTAGGCCTACCCACACAAGTGAGGTACCATTTTTATCAGGAGACTTGGGGGAACGCTCTGCTGTGTAGGAGGAAATTTGTGGCTCCTCTCAGATTCCAGAACTTTCTGTCACCGAAATGTGAGGGAAAAGTGTTTTTTTGCAAATTTTGAGGTTTGCAAAGGATTCTGGGTAATATAACTTGGTGAGAGTCCCACAAGTCACCCCATCGTGGATTCCCCTAGGGGTCTAGTTTTAAAAAATGCACAGGATTGGTAGGTTTCTTTAGTTGCCGGCTGAGCTAGAGGCCAAAATCCACAGCTAGGCTCTTTGCTAAAAACCTGTCAGTTTTCTTTCGGAAAAGTGATGTGTCCACATTGTGTTTTGAGGCATTTACTGTTGCGGGCACTAGGCCTACCCACACAAGTGAGGTACCATTTTTATTGGGAGACTTGGGGAAACGCTGGGTAGGAGGAAAATTGTGACTCCTCTCAGATTCCAGAACTTTCTGTCACCGAAATATGATGAAAAAGTGTTTTTTTTTGGCCTAATTTTGAGGTTTGCAAAGGATTCTGAGTAACAGAACTTGGTGAGAGCCCCACAAGTCACCCCATCTTGGATTCCCGTAGGTATCTAGTTGTAAAAAATGCACAGGTTTGGTAGGTTTCCCTAGGTGCCAGCTGAGTTTAGAGGCCAAAATCCACAGCTAGGCACTTTGCAAAAAACAGGTCAGTTTTCTTTGGGAAAATGTGATGTGTCCATGTTGTGTTTTGGGGCATTTCCTGTTGCGGGCACTAGGCCTACCCACACAAGTGAGGTACCTTTTTTATCAGGAGACTTTTGGGAATGCTGTGCTGTGTAGGAGAAAATTTGTGGCTCCTCTCAGATTCCAGAACTTTCTGTCACCGAAATGTGAGGGAAAAGTGTTTTTTTGCCAAATTTCGAGGTTTGCAAAGGATTTTGGGTAACAGAACATGGTGAGAGCTCCACAAGTCACCCCATCTTGGATTTCCCTAGGTGTCTAGTTTTAAAAAATGCACAGGTTTGGTAGGGTTCCCTAGGCGCCGGCTGAGTTTAGAGGCCAAAATCCACCACTAGGCACTTTGCAAAAAACAGGTCAGTTTTCTTTGGAAAAATGTGAAGTGTCCAAGTTGTGTTTTGGGGCATTTCCTGTTGTGGGCACTAGGCCTACCCACACAAGTGAGGCACCATTTTTATCGGGAGACTTGGGGGAATGCTGTGCTGTGTAGGAGGACATTTGTGGCTCCTCTCAGATTCCAGAACTTTCTGTCACAGAAATGTGAGGGAAAAGTGCTTTTTTGCCTAATTTTGAGGTTTGCAAAGGATTCTGGGTAACAGAACTTGGTGAGAGTCCCAAAAGTCATCCCATCTTGAATTTCCCTAGGTGTCTAGTTTAAAAAAATGTACAGGTTTGGTATGTTTCCAGAGGTGCCCGTCGAGCTAGAGGCCAAAATCCACAGCTAGGCACTTTGCAAAAAACAGGTCAGTTTTCTTTGGAAAATGTGATGTGCCCCCTTTGTGTTTTGGTACATTTCCTGTCGTGGGCACTAGGTCTACCCACACAAGTGAGGTACCATTTTCATCGGGAGACTTAGCGGAACACAGGGCGGGGGGGGGGGTGTGGCTCCTCTCAGAATCCAGAACTTTCTGTCACCGAAATATAAGGAAAAAGGTTTTTTTTTGGCCAAATTTTGAGGTTTGTAAAGGATTCTGCGTAAGATAACCTGGTGAGAGCCCCACAAGTCACCCCATCTTGGATTCCCCTAGGTGTCCAGTTTTCAAAAATGCACAGGTTTGGTATTTTTCCAGAGGTGCCGGTCGAGCTAGAGGCCAAAATCCACAGCTAGGCACTTTGCAAAAAACAGGTCAGTTTTCTTTTGGACAATGAGATGTGTCCACGTTGTGTTTTGGGGCATTTCCTGTCGCAGGCACTAGGCCTACCCATACATGTGAGGTACCATTTTTATCGGGAGACTTAGCGGAACACAGGGCAGGGGGGGTGTGGCTCCTCTCAGATTCCAGAACTTTCTGTCACCGGAATATAAGGAAAAAGGTTTTTCTTTGGCCAAATTTTGAGGTTTGTAAAGGATTCTGTGTAAGATAACCTGGTGAGAGCCCCACAAGTCACCCCATCTTGGATTCTCCTAGGTGTCTAGTTTTAAAAAATGCACAGGTTTGGTAGGATTCCCTAGGTGCCGGCTGAACTAGAGGCCAAAATCCACAGCTAGAAAGTTTCCAAAAAACATGTCAGATTTCTAGGTAAAAATATGATGTGTCCATGTTGCGTTTCCTGTCGCGGGCACGAGGCCTACTCACACAAGTGAGGCACCATTTTTATCGGGAGACTTTGGGGAATGCTGTGCTGTGTAGGAGGACATTTGTGGCTCCTCTCAGATTCCAGAACTTTCTGTCACAGAAATGTGAGGGAAAAGTGCTTTTTTGCCTAATTTTGAGGTTTGCAAAGGATTCTGGGTAACAGAACTTGGTGAGAGTCCCAAAAGTCATCCCATCTTGAATTTCCCTAGGTGTCTAGTTTAAAAAAATGCACAGGTTTGGTATGTTTCCCTAGGTGCCGGCCAAGCTAGAGGCCAAAATCCACAGACAGGCACTTTGCAAAAAACAGGTCAGTTTTCTTTGGAAAATGTGATGTGCCCCCTTTGTGTTTTGGTACATTTCCTGTCGTGAGCACTAGGTCTACCCACACAAGTGAGGTACCATTTTTATCGGGAGACTTGAGGGAACACTGGGTAGGAGGACATTTGTGGCTCCACTCAGATTCCAGAACTTTATGTCACCAAAATGTAAGGAAAAAATGTTTTTTGGCCAACTTGGTTTGCAAAGGCTTCTGGGTAACAGATCTTGGTGAGAGTCCCACAAGTCACCCCATCTTGGATTCCCCTAGGTGTCCAGTTTTCAAAAAGGACAGGTTTGGTATTTTTCCAGAGGTGCCCGTCGAGCTAGAGGCAAAAATCCACAGCTAGGCACTTTGCAAAAAACAGGTCAGTTTTCTTTTGGACAATGAGATGTGTCCACATTGTGTTTTGGGGCATTTCCTGTCGCAGGCACTAGGCCTACCCACACATGTGAGGTACCATTTTTATCGGGAGACTTAGCGGAACACAGGGCGGGGGGGGGGATGTGGCTCCTCTCAGATTCCAGAACTTTCTGTCACCGAAATATAAGGAAAAAGGTTTTTGTTTTGGCCAAATTTTGAGGTTTGTAAAGGATTCTGCGTAAGATAACCTGGTGAGAGCCCCATAAGTCACCCCATCTTGGATTCCCCTAGGTGTCCAGTTTTCAAAAATGCACAGGTTTGGTATTTTTCCAGAGGTGCCGGTCGAGCTAGAGGCCAAAATCCACAGCTAGGCACTTTGCAAAAAACAGGTCAGTTTTCTTTTGGACAATGAGATGTGTCCACGTTGTGTTTTGGGGCATTTCCTGTCGCAGGCACTAGGCCTACCCACACATGTGAGGTACCATTTTTATTGGGAGACTTAGCGGAACACAGGGCAGGGGGGTGTGTGGCTCCTCTCAGATTCCAGAACTTTCTGTCACCGAAATATAAGATAAAAGGGTTTTTTTGGGCCAAATTTTGAGGTTTGTAAAGGATTCTGCGTAAGATAACCTGGTGAGAGCCCCACAAGTCACCCCATCTTGGATTCTCCTAGGTGTCTAGTTTTAAAAAATGCACAGGTTTGGTAGGATTCCCTAGGTGCCAGCTAAACTAGAGGCCAAAATCCACAGCTAGAAACTTTCCAAAAAACATGTCAGATTTCTAGGTAAAAATATGATGTGTCCATGTTGCGTTTCCTGTCGCGGGCACGAGGCCTACTCACACTAGTGAGGTACCATTGTTATCAGGAGACCTTAGGGGAACAGAGAATAGTGGAGAGAGTGTTATAGCCCCTTGTCTTTCTCTACCTTTTTTCCTTCCAAATGTAAGACAGTGCGTACAAAAAGACATCTATTTGAGAAATGCCCTGTAATTCACATGCTAATATGGGCACCCCGGAATTCAGAGATGCAAATAACCACTGCTTCTCTACACCTTATCTTGTGCCCATTTTGGAAATATAAAAGTTTTCTTGATACCTATTTTTCACTCTTTATATTTCAGAAAATGAATTGCCGTATACCCATTGCAAGGTGCAGCTCCTTTGTTTGCTCTCTGTACCTAGGGTTCTTGATGAACCTACAAGCCCTATGTATACCCGCAACCAGAAGAATCCAGCAGATGTAATGGTATATTGCTTTCAAAAATCTGACATCACAGGAAAAAGTTACAGAGTAAAATGTGGAGAAAAATGGCTGTTTCTTTCACCTCAATGTCAACATGTTTTTATTCCAGCTGTCATTATGTGTAGGAAAACCTTGTAGGATCTACACAAATGACCCATTGCTGAATTCAGAATTTTGTTGCTTTTTCAAAAATATTTAGCTTTCTGGTATCCAGCACTGGTTTTACACCCATCTCTGTCCCTAACTGGAAGGAGGCTGAAAGTACAAAAAATAGTAAAAATGGGGTATGTCCCAGTAAAATGCCAAAATTGTGTTGAAAAATGTGGTTTTCTGATTCAAGTCTGCCCGTTCCTGACAGCTGGGAAGATGGTGATTTTAGTACTGCAAACCCTTTGTTGATGCCATTTTTAGCGAAAAAAACACAAACCTTCTTCGGCAGCCCTTTTTTCAATTTTTTTTTAAACAAATGAAATTTTCGCTGTATTTTGGCTAATCTCTTGGTCTCCTCCAGGGGATCCCACAAACTCTGGGTACCTTTAGAATCTCTAGGATGTTGAAAAAAAGGACGCAAATTTGGCGTGGATAGCTTATGTGGACAAAAAGTTATGAAGGCCTAAGTGCAAACTGCCAAAAATAGCCCAAAAAAGGGCATCACTTGGGGGGTGGAAAGGCCCAGCAGCTAAGAGGTTAAGGCAGTGCAGTTCGTAGCTAGAAAGAAAAGGCATAAAAATGCAATTCAGTCACATTGTTATATCTACCTATCCACGGTATGGGTCAGCAAGCAGAATCAGTCTTAGTCCTGAGGGCATCAATCGATCAGCAACATCAGGCTCTCAGTCAGAAAGTATGAGCCCAATAACGGAATCTCAAATCTTTTCTAAGTCTCTTCTTCTCGAGACAGCGGTCTACCTAAAATACCTTCAAATCTAAATCTGGTCTCCTCTGTCACGTTATTATATCAAAGTCACTCAAACTATCCCCTAATTTCCAATTGGTCAATTAATCGTACGTTATTACTATGTCAAATAGTGTCCACATACCAAATCTATAAATTCTAATATTTCACACTTCACATGTCGTTGATTGGTCCGTTTTACGATGTTCTCATCATCCGCTCGTCAGGTATCAAATTTGCTGAATCTTCATCTCCAGTCAGTGTCTTCATTGTTCGCGTCCTGGGAAAGAACTCTTTGCACATTTCACACACAAATTGTTACTTTACGAGAGACCTAATCTCTTGTCCGTCAATTCCCATAGAAAGCTTCTGCTAAGCATTTTATTAAACCAATGAGCATTTTACAGTTAGTTCACTCTGTCAGAATTTTATATTAAACGCTATGAAATACAGCTTGTGCATGAGACCTGGCAAAACTAGGTCAAGACACTCGCTGAGTTAAGGCCTACAATTAATAAGCAAGAACATAATTCATAACTCTTAATATGACATATTACTACATTACTCTAATACATTTTCATTATTCCATATGGATTCATTATAATTTAGTACATTTCGTGAACACTGGTGGCCATTCTTCGAGAGCACATTTTCAAACGGTCACATTATTTTTCTACATTATTCAAAATACGTAAACAATCATTAATAATTTCTAATTAAGACACCTGCTTCAGCAATCCCTCGTCTGATGACTAAATATGTCATCACACCAAATTTATCACCCACAATTTTACAGTCCAATTTCTTCAACATTTTGTCTTCTTCTTGAATTTTCCCTATAAATTCTTTCCCTATTTCTTTCTTCCCTCCTCTGATTCTTTTGAGACTTTTTCAATTTAATTCCTTTACATAATTTGCATAATCCCCATATTCCTAATAGATACCCGAAAACAATTAATATTCCCTGTATAATTTTCAACAGTACCCCCTTTCAAATACTACTAAGCCAATTTCCCACTGAAGCAAACCTCTTACCAATCTTTTCCCAAACACCTGGTTCTTTCAAATCCTTCAAATCACTACTTGGATTAGTCAGAATAGTAAGTAAGTCGCTTATCTCTCTACTGTTATTAGGTACGTAAGAGCAGCAATGCCTAGAGTTAATCATTTTAAAGACTCTGCCATCCTTTGCCTAAAGAATGTCTAAAGCTAGATGATTTTGAAGAGTCATAGCTCTACCCGCAGCCAATTCAGTATCTATCAGGAGTATAGGCCCTGAAAAATTTGTTAGCATGTTATCCAGAGTAGTAGACAACTTTTGAATCTTGATTGAATTCAGGATGACTCCCACTGAAGGAATCACTGCACCAAATATATCTCCCACTATCTCAGAAGAGGACTACCTCCTCTCTTTCTTATGATGTAATTCTGTCATTTTCAGAAACTTTTTCAAATCCTCCATCTGGTAAATCTTTGGGAATACTATCCCCAAATAACATGTCCCATGCCATCCTCTTGGAAGACAGTAATAAACATTAAGTCCACAAATATAATAGATTCCTGGAATCGGAGGGTCCTGCCCACTCAACATAAATGTCAATTTACTCTGAAACAAAGACACATGCCTACATTCACTCGTATCCACAAATAAAGTGTCAGTGCATGACTTTGGCCTATATTTACAAAGCTTCCCTACATATAATGCATCTAAAGCTAGTTTCCCTTGCGTCTTAATTGCAGTGTAAGCATAATCATTTTTGTAAAGTCCTTTTCTCTAAGCCCTTTTCTAATTTCTCCTTCAGCGCCTTCCTTCCGTCATCATTATGATCTAGGAAGCTTTTCTCTAAAGGTGTAAGCAAGCATGTAAGATTATTCTTGTGAGCATAAGCTGCCCCAAATGTTAGTGTAGGATCAAAGAATCCTCTAACTAATACTATGGTGGTCATTCTAACCCTGGCGGTAAAAACCGTCAGGGCGAATGACCGCGGTAGCACCGCCAACAGGCTGGCGGTGCACCGCTGGGCATTCTGACCGCGGCGGTTCAGCCGCGGCCAGAAACGGAAAGTCGGCGGTGTACCGCCGACTTTCCGCTGCCCTTGAGAATCCTCCATGGCGGCGGAGCGCGCTCCGCCGCCATGGGGATTCTGACACCCCCTACCGCCATCCTGTTCCTGGCGGGTCTCCCGCCAGGAACAGGATGGCGGTAGGGGGTGCCGCGGGGCCCCTGGGGGCCCCTGCAGTGCCCATGCCAATGGCATGGGCACTGCATGGGGCCCCCGTAAGAGGGCCCCAAAAAGAATTTCAGTGTCTGCCTAGCCGGAGCCGGAGCCATTCGGAGCCATTCGGAGCCGGCTTCATCGTTGCTGGGTCTTTCCCGCTGTGCTGGCGGGCGGCCTTTTGGCGGTCGCCCGCCAGCACAGCGGGAAAGCCAGAATGGCCGCCGCGGTCTTGTGACCGCGGTGTGGTCATTTGGCGGTAACCGCATGGCGGGCGGCGACCGCCGCCCGCCGCGGTTAGAATCACCGCCTATGTCTTTATCCTTAGCTACACTACTCAAATACCTAATAATAGGAACAAACAAAAAAACACGACATCATGGTTGGACTAGAAATATTGAATGTACTCCTGGTTATAGAACCTTGTTAGTAACAGACTACAACTTAGCCCGTATTTTAATGGAAGACTATGATAAGTGACTCCTTCCTCGACTGATGAAGGAATCTGAGTACACACAAGACAATCCTTTGCATCCACTGTCTCAACAGACTCACTCAATAAACGATAGAAAACATTAGAAGAAAGTTCTCCTTGAGCATTAGTAAAGTCATGCAAATATTTCTCATCTAACTTAAACCTCTCTAAAGCCGTTAGTGTAGTAATCTCAAAAGCAGAAGATGGTTGGCTCCTTTTGCATCAAGAACAGACATATCCACAATCAACACTATAAACAAAATTCTACACATAATTGTTAAACCAATGCTCATATATTTACAGCGCCTAACATCCCTAATTTGATTATCTGGATCAGCCATGTTATGTAAAGAATCAGAAAGTAGAAGTAACTTAGAAAACGTGCAGCAAAAATAAAAAATAGACAATTCTTTCAGCAGATCTGTTTCACTTCCAGGAACCCTTCTCCTTGTCAAAATTGGTTAGCAGCGTGGTCAGAATCAGGTTTATCAATGTCTTTTCCGGTTTCTCAAAAATATTTCACAGATTGTTTCAACAGTTCAGCTCATCGATCTGCTTCAGGTCACCTCAAAATATTGACTTGGAACTTCCCTATCAAAACAAAGACATAAACTCTTGCTGCCATTCGTTTGTAGTTGCATACGCCCATTCAGGACCTGCATATCTTCGACTTGCTATTCTCTTTCTTTAAAATTTTTAATCACCATTCAACTCTCCTTCACTTAATTCTTCTTTTCCCGTAGTATCTACTTCTTCCTCTATTGTAGGTTCAACTATCACCTTTTTCTTTTTCTCTACTTGCAAATTCTAACACTTATCTCCTTTCCGTGTGCCTTTTGTCAATATTCTCTTCAGGATTGAACTTGAATCCTTTTCTTTCTCCTTGGTGTTTTCTCTTGATGGACCTGCAACAGGTTCAGGAGGAGTCAGATCACTTTGACTTTGATCCACCTCAACTCCTTACCCTCATGGATCTGGCACTGGCTCTGTCTGCCTCTCTGAATCATTTGTTTCTGGGAGGGTCCCTTCAGTACTAGCCTCTCCTGCTGGTTCAGTTGCGATAGGTTCCTTAGCACCCTCCTGGAGATCTTCACCTTCGTCTCTCACAGGGGTAATAGAACCATCTTCAATGAGCTCAGGTTCAACTTCAGTTCTTCTTTGCCCCTTTTCTTGTTCTGGTGCTGTCATTTGTCTCACAGTTGTTGGTACTCTTAACAACACTTCTTCATGATCCAGTGGAAATGCCACTTTCTTTGTGTGACTCGTGTGGATCCAATTCAGGATCCCTGTACACTTCACAACTCTCGTATTCCTTAGAATCACTTGATACGGTCCCTTCCAGCGAGGCTCCAAACACGTCTTGTGCACATGTTTTCAGAAAACAACCCAGTCACCAGCTCTCAGGTTGTGCCCTGGATCATGGATTGGTGTCAGTGTGGTGGCCTCCACCTGCTGAGAGAAAGAGCGGACTACATCAGCCAGACCCTTGCAGTAATCCAACACCATATCATCTGTAATGTTCACAAGTGCATTTGCTGGAACTGCTGGCAACCTCATTGCTCCACCCATAAGAATCTCATGGGGCGACAATCCTGTTTTCCTGTCAGGCGTGTTTCTCATTGACATCAATACCAAAGGCAATGCATCAGGCCATTTCAGATTCATAGCTGCACACATCTTTGCATTTCGTGGCTTCAATGTACCATTCATCTGCTTCACTAGTCCTGATGCTGCCGGATGGCAAACTGCTTCAGCTGCTTGTATGAACCATCGCATCCCTCCGAATGTGTGCCTGACCATGATAGTACCTCGCCATCTGAGACAACAGGCTATTTGGCAAAAACATCTGACCCTCCTCAGATACCCATAACTCATCTTGTCTTTGAACACATTTCATTTTACTCCATGACGTTTCTCTTCTTTGTCAACATTACTCTGCAGAGATTTTAACTCTTACAATGTATCAATCACTTTTATTGCAAAGCTTGTGCATGTAGTGTCTTCGTCAGGTAATAATTCCCACTTATCTTTGAACAATATACAGTTCAATGCATAAAACCTTGTGACTTGATCCATGTATCCATTACCCAGTGACACGTAGTCCTGTGACTTTAGATGTGCACTGCATTTTACCACCACAATTTCTTCAGGGAGTTGAATCACATATAACAACCCCTTTGTTCTCTCACCATTTCTCACTGGTGATCCAGAAAACCTCTCTGCGGGCACAATTGACCAAAGTAATGAACTATTCCAAATCCGTATTGGCTATCTGTGTAGATAGTGACTCTCAATTGAGCAGAAACATGGCACGCCCTAGTAAGAGTGACCAATTCCGCTACTTGAGCAGACTACACTCCTCAAAGCCAGGAAGCTTCTAAGGTACCTGTAATTGTCACACTACATATCCTGCTCTCAGTGTCCCTGTGCTGTCTCTCAGACAGGAACCATCAACGAAAACAATTTGGTCATTTTCTTCCAATCGAGTATCTCCAATGTCAGGTCTTGGTTTCGTGCCCAACTCAGTTACTTCGAGACAATCATGTTCAACATCTTCCTCTTTCTCCATTTCAGTAGTATCACTTGGAAGTAAAGTTGCTAGGTTCAGTACTGTACATCTTTTCAGTGTCACATTTGGAGCACCCAAAATACTCGTCTCATACCTAGTCAGCTTATCACCAGTCAAGTATTAGGTTTTCTTCCTTGTCAGTAAAATCTCAATCGAGCGATGGACCATTACAGTCAAGGGATATCCCATCACTTCTCCTTCACACTGTGAAAGACTCTGACCAGCTGTGGCAACTGCATGCAAATAACCTGGTAAGGCTGCTGCAACTGGGTCCAAAGCAGCTGAAAAATATGCTACTGGGCGATGTGCACCTCCATGGACCGGCGTCAAGATAGACAATGAACATGCATCACGCTCATGGAAAAACAATGTGAAAGGCTTCGTGTAGTCTGGAATACCCTACGCTGGAGTGCTGCACAAACTCTCTCTCATCTCAGTGAACACTTTCATCTCATCCTCATCGAGCACTATGGGATCAGTGACATCTTTATGGGTCAACTTCTGCAATTGCTTTGAAATTTCTGAAAAATTTTGAATCCATTGGTGACAATAGTCCACCATTCCCAGGAACATCCTAACATCTCTCTGTGTAGTCGGGGATTTATTTGCAGTGTCAATTGTTATCCTCTCTATGGATATTTTCCTCGATCCCTTCTCAATTTGGTGACCCAAATACTTCACTACTTTCTGACAGTGCTGCAATTTCAATGGTGACACTTTATGACCATACTTTCCCAAATGGTTCAACAGGGCAATCGAGTTGTACTTGCACTCGACCCTTGTCTTGGATGCAACCAATAAGTCATCGAGATACTGTACCAAAGTTGATTGGAAAGGCAATTCTAACGACTCCAAATTCTTTTTCAAGATCTGATTGAAAAAGGAAGGTGACTCTGGGTACCCTTGAGGAAGTCTGCACCAGCAGTAGACTCGATCTAAGAATTTGAAACTGAAGAGAAATTGACTATCCTCATGAAGGGGCACAGAAAAGAACACTTGGGACAAATCAACCACTGTGAACCACTCTGCATCACATGGAATCTGGAACATTATTACAGCTGGGTTGGGCACTACGGGACAACATTTGACCACAATGCCATTTATTTTTCTAAAATCCTGAACAATTTGAACTTTCCCACATGGCTTCTTCAAATCCATTATTGGTGAATTACATGGACTGCTCAACACCTCCTTCAAAACTCCCTGCTTCACGAAATCTGCAATCATTTGAGCCACTTTTATCAGACATCTTGTGGCATATTGTACTGTGGAAGCTGCGGGAAAACTGCATTCGGCTTCAAAGTAACTTTAATCTGCTCCAATCCCTTGATTAAACCCACTTCTTTCCCTATCAAATCCCACACGTTCTCTTGCACCGTTCCCTGCAACTCAGAATGAAGTTCTCTCACTGTAAACATCGGGAAAAACTCAATCAAGGGAAACTCCTCATTTGTAGTTTCACACTCAGTTTCTGGGGCCGGGTCTCCCTCATCATCACTATTTGTCTGAATCTCAATTCCATCGATTGAACAAGTAATCAGACACCTCGTCTTACACAGCAAGTCCCTTCCCAGTAGGGATAGTGGACTCCAATAGCAAACTACAAACTTATGAAGTCCCTGGAAATTACCAATCTCAACTTGCACCACATCTGTAATTGGGTTTGTCAAATACTGATTCGCTACCCCCTCACAACCTGAACTGTCCTTCCTGAAAGGGGTAAATTTGGAACTTCTGCACTTCTCACAGTAGAGCGTGTAGCTCCTGTGTCTATCAGAAATGAGACGCTGTGACCTATAACTTTGCCTCTCACATAAGGACCCCTCTGATCTACTTCTAAAGAAGTTGCAAGCACACATTTCTCCTCATCAGAACTATCACTTATCCATTCAGCATTTAGTTCTTTCTCACTGTGTAGCAGGAATTGGTGCACTGCGTTACTACTGCTGTCTTGTCTCTAACATGTGACCTTTTGAGAACGCTTCATCTGTTGCTGCTCCATCGTGGCTTGAGGTATCTACATTTGCTGTCTAGGTACCATGGGAACCTGCTGCTGCATCGGCTGCAACTGTGACACTTGTGCATGGGCATTTGCACCAGTTGCACAGGTTGAAAATTTTGAATTTCATTTGCATTATTCTGAAAGTTTGGATTTTTACCTCTTATTCTCGGTCCTCTCACATTTGGACATGTATTGATGTTGTTACCTTTCTGAACAACACCCTTCTGCACCATCATCAGACACTCCCACTTCCAGTGTCCTGCTGCTCTGCAAATGTGACACAGCAATAGCTTCTTCATTCCCTGCACATCATT
Organism: Pleurodeles waltl; assembly: GCF_031143425.1. Classification (NCBI taxonomy): domain Eukaryota; kingdom Metazoa; phylum Chordata; class Amphibia; order Caudata; family Salamandridae; genus Pleurodeles; species Pleurodeles waltl. The sequence continues at coordinate 1,205,051,255 of NC_090444.1, forward strand.
CTTGACCACTACAGTATTCAAATCTTGACCATGGTTCATATTGCCTCCACGATCTCTACCTCTCATTTGAGGCTGAAACATGACATTTCCCTGTTGTTGTGGCATCTGTTGTACAAATTCCCTCTGCACTCCTGTTTGCGCTGCCTTAATCTGCATCACCATTGCCTTCTCTTTCAACTTTTTCTGCTTCAATTCAATCCCATCACTACAGTATTTTGCATCCTGCAACACCTCATCAATCTGCTTCGCTTGCCAGCAAATCAAATGACTCTTAATCATCTGATCTATCTCAGGCCTCAGTCCTTCCACGAACCTAAACACAAAATGCAGCATGATTTTGGTTCAATTGCTTCTTTACCACTGTACTCCTTAAATGCCTTCAACAATCTCTCATAATACACATGTATTGATTCCTTCACCTCCTGCACTGTCCTATCAATTCTCTGGCAATCAATGTTCTCCGGCGCAATCCTCGTCTTTAGGAACTCAATCACCTTATAGTAATACTTTATTACCTCAGGAGATGGTGCACCTGTGCTCTTATCTCTCTCTGGTTCACTTGTTGGCCAATCTACAGCTCTCTTGCACTCAACCCACAAATCAGCTGGAACCACTATCTCCAGTAGGGTGTTCAAGTCTTCCCATAAAACCTTTGCGAGCTTCACAAACCTGTCTGTCTGCTGATACCATTCTACTGGCTTCTCTCTCAATTTTGGATTATCAAAATTAAAGAATATCACTCCTACTCCAGGGAACGTGAACAAAATTTCCCCCTGGGATTTATCTCATTGGCAAAATCTTTACTGGATCCTTGTCCTGTTGTATACTTTCAGGTACCTCTAGAGAATCTCGTTTCTTTTTGTCTCTTTTCTTCACCCATCTGCCTTCCCACTTTTCTAATGCTCCTCAAACCTGAGCACTCTGCAGTATTTCTTTAAGATGCGATTTCATTCCGGTTGACCTCATGTGTTCAAAATCTTTTGCCTCAAAATCTAATCTGAAACTCCTCTTCAACTGCTTTGTTTTCTCGATTTCTATGCCAGGCTTCTCTGCTAAGTCTGATAATCTCTGGCGTACCTTGCCCACCTCTCTTGTGATTCTCGGGCATAAGTATCTCAATCCTGCCTCTGTGTAAGACTCTAATCTATTCACCCCCATTGTTCCCTCAACTAGTTCACCCGCTTCCATGCTCAACCTGACACAATTGATCTGCTCTTCTCCCTTAGAAGTATTCTGTGGGGTATTCAGCTTGTCCAACCATTCGGTCAACTGCTGAGCTGTCAATTCCTGTAACAAAATGTTATTCGCGTTCACCAGTTGCACCTGTTGTACCACTGCATCTGATGTCTGCGGTGTCAATAACTTCAAGCTCTGACATGCACTAGAACCATAAATAGCATCTGGAAGTGCAACGAGTAGACTGAGATCTAACAGCAACCTTGATCCATCAAAAGTCTGACCCACGAAAGAGACTACCTGCACTTGTTCATCTAGTCCCCTACTTATTAGACTCTGCGATTGGCTTCTTTTGTGCAAAAAATGGCACCGCTGAACCAACAGTAATTGGCAGAGATATTGCATCTGGGGCTGCTCTGGCACCTGAACATTGTGAGAGAGTAAATCTCATACTCTGATTCATCGCAAGAGTTGTGTCTGACTGTGTCCCTGTCATTGGCGTAAACCTTAGCATTCCCTGTGGGTGTACCTGGGGCAACAAAATCGGAGTCGGCTCAGTCTGAACCAATAGTGGTCTTGGAACCACTTGCTCCATACGTACCACTAAGTTCGAAGTCGTCCCTAAGACAGGCACATCAGGATAAATTCTCTGTCTGGGTTGTGGTTGCATCTGTTCCTGACCCACTGAAGTAGTCAGCACATTAGATCCTTGCACCACACCCTGTATCTGGATAGTAATAACCTGCACTGGGCTCACTGTTCCCATTGCCTGTGCAGGGGCTGTTGCACTGACACTAGTACTTGGATCATCGTTATGCACCACATATGGTGGTGGTTGATCTCTCAGTATCTGCGTAACAAGATCTTCAGCATCAGTGTCCTCCTTTACTGTGGAAGACTTTCTCACTTCCTTACTCTCAGACAAGCTCATATTAGACTTTCTAGTTGCCTTCTTTCTTTCTGTTTCATCTTCTTTCGTAATTTCTGGAAACAACATAACTCCCTGCAATGTCTCTGCTCTTCTCCTTTTCTGTTCCCAATCCCATTTAGCCTCTGCTAAAGACATCTCTACCTTTCTTACTCTCCTCTCAAATTTCAATTGTTGTTGCTGTCTAGCTACCAGCTCCCAAATTGCTAATGCCTCAAACTGTGCTGGAAGGGGCTTTGATTCATATAGTGAAATCCTCAATCACTCCAAAATTCTCAAATTGAACGTCCCATTGCCAGGGAATGCTAAGCTCCAATTTTTCTCGGTCAACTTGCTCCACTGCTTTAACCAAAGACATGGCGTGACACCTCGCACCTCCATTAAAATGTGAGCCGGTGTATTCTCTGGCGGAGTAGGCTCTCCTACGTTCACTTTAATGTAAGTATCTTCCCCTACGGCACTCTTCAATGCTTTGAAAAACATCATCTTTCCTACCCTTTTGTGTATTCAAAATCAAATCAGGAAATGACTTTTACTCCTAAGATTACTTTCACCCACGTTCTCAACCAATTGCCTCTCACGGACGGCTGCCAATCCGTGCGCGACCCTTCTCACATACTGACCTATCCCAGTGCGGCTTCCAATGATGTTACACTCTCACGTACTGCGGCTGGCAAAGTCTTGTGGCTCGTCCTCCTAAACTCCAATTCTCACAAAACTAATGCAAAATATTGTGAGCACTAACCAAAAACCAATGACCAAAAACAAACCTGCTGGTTTACTATAGAAAGGTAACACAATCGCTTCAGAAACCTTACGGATTTTCACTCATGGCCCTTTCACTCATACAGCTATTCCTCTTTCTCGCTCTCTCAGATTCGCAAGTAAAGTTCGACCAGCAAATGTTGATCTCAACTGATCAATGGGTCTGTCCTGGTGCACATAGGACTCAGCAAATCTTCAGTCGAAATTTCCTCTCACCCACTTTAACTCACACACTGACTAGTTGACCATGCCCGATCAACCTACTAAACCAAACAAATTACAACATATAACCAAGTGTCTCATACAGTTTCGAGTCTTATACCACACAGGGTCCTTACATCAACAACCACATGGACAATATTTTAGCACAAAGCGCCACGACTTCCCCACTCTCATAATGCGGAGGTGCACACTCCTACTAAAACTTCATTTGGAGTACACAAACTCCCTAAATCCTCGCATACGTCACAATTCACCTACAATTTGCATAAGCTGCCCCAGTGCAACCTATCTCTCTCACTCTCTCACTCTATCACTAGAATGCCAGGAACATACCCAACACTACTAGCAGGGTCCAGGATCTGGGAAAGTCATTTCTGGGCTTTAAGGGAACATCATTTTCTCTACAAATGCCATTTCAAAAAACAAAATCCAAATCTCAATAGTACTGAATTCTCAAACTGATCAATCTTTAAACTATTACCATCACTAGGGACACCTTTCCATTAGTCTCCTACCACAACTGCTACACACCTTTGACTCTGTACCAAACACTTATAACAAACCCTTAAAGAGACAAACCATCAATCTGCTACCATAACTGTTAGAGCGTCGGTCCTTAATAAGTAAACTTATAAGGGGACACGTATAGGCCGATGAACCGTTTGACCCACTTAAGGTGTTCTTACCATGGATCCGGTACAGAGACAATAATCAATAATCAATAATCATTAGTCAAATCAATAATCAATGGAATCAGTCATTTTCACACACCATGACTTTACACTCATGAATAATCACACCTTTAGTAAAAGTTTAGTAAGTTTATTTCCCTTATATTAACAATACTAAAGTCATGTAGCTAATCACCAACTCAAATCAAACTAAATTAATAATGCTTGTTAATCAACAAGTCGGAAGAAACATGATCTAATAAAAGCTTGAATCAGAAGGCATTCCAAAACATCAACTAATATCATTAGTAAAACCAATTTCAGCAAGACTATAATATCCATAGAGTTCAGCAAAATAGTCTTTCAACCATTTGTTTTTGCAATTCGCCTAGCCTTAACTAACACAGAATAGCATCATCATGTGAGGCTTCTTGCAAAAACAATTTAGAACACAAATTTGGAAAACATCTATCTATGTTGGTACCTAGAAAGAAAAGGCATAAAAATGCAATTCATTCACATTGTCATATCTACCTATCCACGGTATGGGTCAACAAGCAGAATCAGTCTTCATCCTCAGGTCATCAATCGATCAGCAACATCAGGCTCTCAGTCAGAGAGTATGAGCCCAATGAAGGAATCTCGAATCTCTTCTAAGTCTCTTCTTCTCAACAGCGGTCTGCCTAAAATACCTTCAAATCTAAATCTAGTCCCCTCTGTCACGTTGTCATATCAAAGTCACTCAAACTATCCCCTAATTTCCAATTGGTCAATTAATTGTACATTATTACTCTGTCCAATAGTGTCCATATACCAAATCCATGAATTCTAATATTTCACACTTAACATGTCGTTGATTGGTCCGCTTTACGATGTTCTCATCATCCGGCTCATGGGTATCGAATTTGTTGCATCTTCGTCTCCAGTCAGTATCTTCATTGTTCGCCTCCTGGAGAAGAACCCTTTGCACATTTTACACACAAATTGTTACTTTACGAGAGACCTCATCTCCTGTCCGTCATTTCCTATAGAAAGCTTCTGCTAACCATTTTATTAAAACAATGAGCATTTCACATTAAGTTCACTCTATTAGCATTTTATATTAAACGCTATGAAATACAGCTTCTGCATGAGGCCTGGCAGAACTAGGCCAAGACACTCGCTAAGTTAAGGCCTACAATTAATAAGCAAGAACATAATTCATAACCCTTAATATGACATATTACTACATTACTCTAATGCATTTTCAATATTCCATATGGATTAATAATTATTTAGTACATTTCATGAACACTGGTGGCCATTCTTCGAGATCACATTTTCAAACGTGCACATTATTTTTATGTGTTATTCATTTTTCTACATAAGTCATTATTCAAAATACGTAAACAATCATTAATAATTTCTAAATAAGACATCTGCTTCAGCCAAGGTATCCCTTCCTGCACCTAAACAATCATAAAAAATGAAGATTTGGCTATCTGCAGCACACATAGAATTGCCAAATTGCCATTGTAGGACACCTTCCTGCACATAAACAATCAACCCCCTCAATGCAGACACCCTTGCACTATGGTGCAAGGATGCCTGCATTGGCGCTGGCAGCTAAATTTAGCGCTGGCGCAGGGGGAAACACAGGGATGCGCTGTATTTCAGTAAATACGATGCATTCCTGTGTTTCTAAGGTTGCGTGGCGCTGCTAATTTTGGCGCAGCGCTGCACCACTTTTAGTAATACAGGCCCAAATTATTTCTCCTCATTGTGCAATGCTAACGCCACCACGAGGGTGGCGTTAGTTTTTGGCGCTGCCACAGATTTATGAATTCTTGTAAATTTAGGACAGCGTCAAAAGCAATGGATGCTGCTGTGGAACGCCCACAGCAACACCTATTGCACTCTCATCTGCCACAGAAAACTGCATCAGGGGGCCCATATTCACAAGGCGGTGATAAGTCACAAAAAGTGGCTTAGGGTCACCTTATAAATATAGCACAGTGCACAGCGCCACTGGAGCGTTACAAAAAGTGGCGCTCAGGTGGCTCTGGGTGCATATGAATATGCCCCATAGTTTTACTCACTATCCAACTCAACAAACCAGCTGCTCTTTCATGTTGTTACCCCTGTCCTACCTATGTTCTGCTATTTAGTTTGATATTCTGCCCTTCAATGTTCTGTAAAACCAAAAGATTTCCTTACTCTGGATTGGGACATTGTTCCCTTGTGAACCTTTTCTTCTTCCTCATATACTGCCCATTAGAATTTAAATTTCGGTTCCTTATTGTTGTGCAACTACTGCAAACTATCTTGTTTGATTTTATCACTTAATTACTACCCTAAAAATAACATGATTGGGTGTTTGGGGGTATCATGTCGAAATGAGCCACTCTCTTCTAGTGAAGGGGTGACCAGTGCCTTATTTTCTGATTAACTGTTTCTACAAAGCGGTGCATGGTCACACGGATGGACTTCTTTTTATATCTGTAAACAAGAACTTCAGATTAAATTCAAGTGACAAATGTTGCCTCTGCGACTGCTATTTACCTATTGTGGTATTTTCGGAAAAACGACCTCGGAGAGAATCAGGTAGGTTCAGCATCTTCTTTATTGAGTACCTGATCCCCTGTCATAGGAACAACTGTCTATTGTTCAAACAACAATTAACTCCTAAACGGTTTACAACCCTATCCAGATGAGAGTAATTACAGCAGAACAAGATCCCACGGAATCTTCCCAAAAAGTTAAAACAAGAAATCACAAAACCAATATACCGAAGTACAGAAAACTAGACAAAAAAGGTAAAATAAACAGTTTAGCCTTCAAGGATCAGGATGGGAGGTATATAACAAACATTTTGTATACTCCCCCAAAGATTGACACAATGTTATTTAAACAAAGAAACATGATTCGAATTCCGAATGTGTCCAGCTACGGTTTTGACAGAAGTTTTAAAGACTTTTAATGACTTCCTGGGTGCAAAAAACTTTTTCATTTTGGTCATTTTCACCACGACCATGTCACTCTCAGCTCTCTTAATACAGTAATATCCTTGCAGACATCATAAGAAACTTCCTATGCTCCATCGTAGCCATTGTTGCTTTTCTATCTCCCCTACGTCCCAACACAGAGGGCCCGATTCACAAAAGTAACTTACACTTTTAAGTAAGTTTGCACTTTTGCATAATTTCAGTATTCAGAAACTCTGAATGTAAATTACTACTAAACAAAACACACATTGTCAAAACAAAGAAATCTACTGTTGGCCACCAGTCTTTTGGCAATTCTTGATTTGTTTTTGTTTTTAAATAGTTTTTGTAAACCTTTATTGTTTGAGGACATGCTAGGCCATCATCACTTTAAAAAAACCGCTGAAGGCAGCAATGCTTTGGTCTCCAAAATGCACCCATGCTATAGTACTCGCTGTCACTGAAGTGAACTACTTTGTATGTGGGTCTGCTGCTCCTGAAAGGGTAGCAAGCCGTAATTCAAAGTGAAGTAAGTGAATGGCTGAAGTAGGCTGACCTATTGTCCCTTGATGGATGCTGGAGTGGGTGGAAGCAAAACGTGAATGACATAACTACAGAAGAATGGATATGAGTAACTATGTTAACATTTTAGTACACTCAAAAGGTTTGGCTAATACAAACCTAAATAGGTCAGTTGGTCTGGCATTGGTAGCTAGTCTCTTTCATTCGAGAAAGACAGAAAGAATGAAAGAAAGAAAGAAACGAACAACGAAACAAAGAAAGAATGAAAACAGAACGAGGAAAGAAGTGTAGAGAGAAAGAAAGAAGCAAAGAAGGAAAGAAAAATGCAAAGACAAGGATAGAAAAATACAAAAGAAAGAATGAATGAATTAGAGAAAGAGGAAGGCATGAAAAAATATGAAAGAAGGAAGGAAAGAAACAGGTAAGAAAGAAAGAGAAAGGAAAGAAGGAAAGATAGAGGAAAGGAAGAAAGAAAGAGGAAAATAGGAAAAAAGGAAGAAAAGGAGGAAGGAAGGAAGGAAGGAGAGTAATAAGCAAAGAGGAAGGAAAGAAAGGAGGTCGTAAAGAAAGGAGGTCAAAAGAAATATAAAGAAAGAAAGAAATAAAGAAAGGAGGAAAGAAAGAAAAGAAAGAATGGGTTACAAAGATAAAGCATCCTCATTAAGTCATCTTCAATGTTCAAGTGAGCTGCTGGAATGATGTGAAAAAGCAGTAGTCAGATAAAAAAGGCCACTTCAAAAGGATCGTCTATAACTTCAGGCTCTACAAATAAAGGCAACACTAAAGTAATGGAGAAAAAAAATAAGCAAAGAGCCAGGAAAGAAAGGCAGTCGAAAGAAAGAAAGAAGGAAAGAAAGGCAGTCGAAAGAAAGAAAAAGAAAGAAAAACAAAACCACTGGCACTGATGGGAACTAAATGATGTGTGGATGTGCTCCTACTAAAAGGGGTAAACATGGTCACTCATTGTGAAGTTAGCTAGTGGTCGAAGTAAGCTGGCCCACTGCCCCAAGCTGTATACTGATTGAATGACACAACAGATTGAATGACACAGACCAATGAATGAAGGCAGCAGGATGAAAGCTGCTTTTAGTAAGTATAATATACATATAATTTTTGTACAATCAAAAGGTCTTGGTTAATGCTAGATCTAAAAAATCTGTAGTAAGCCCAGCCCTACACATGGCCAATCACCAGTACTACAACACCCTCCAATTTGAAATAATAGAGGAAGGGATTTACAATAAACCTCCAGAGCAAATAACGTTGAATTAAATTATTTAAAATAGTTAAAAACGTAAATGAATATAAAATAATGTCAAAACAAACATTGAAAAGTGCACATTTATTAGTTATTCTGTAAATGTTTTAATAACAGTTTAAATTAAAAAATAATGAAATAATAGATGTTCAAAATTATTATATTTATTTTAAATTATTGTTTGCACCACTTTTAATACTTATTCACATCTTTTGAAAGAAGTTCATTTTTCTTTTAGGTAGGAATTTATCATTTTAATGTAAACTTCAGAAAATAATTTGAATGTAACTAAATCTATATTTTTATTGATTACAATTGTAATTCAAAGTTGATTCACTAGTGGTGTGACTTTTTTTGTTTTTTTATTACATTTAAAGTAAATGTATACTATACATTTTAATTAATATTTAACACAACAATATTTTTAATACATAAATTAGAGTTCAATAAACTTTTTTATTTTTCCAGTGTGCTTTCCCATAGGGATATTTTCACCCCGACTGCCAAGTCTGCTCATGGTAAAACATAGAGGAAATTGGAAAAACATGTATTTAATGCAAAGATGAATATTGAAAAAATGTGTACCTAAATTAAATGGTAATTCATTTTCTATATTTATTTTAAATATTGAACAAAATAAAAAGTGCTTCAGTCCTATAAAATAATTTTTTCATTAAAACCTAATTATTGCAAATATATTAAACTAAATTACACTTTTGTGAAGTCTAAATTAAAAAATTAATTCTCATCCAAAAAGGAAAAAAAAATAATGTGCATTAATAATTATAAAAAGCGATGCATAGAATTAATTAAAAGTGATTTTAATAAAATCTATTGTTACATTATTTGTAAATTCAAAAATAAGCTATTAAATCATTTATAAGTAAATTATACATATCTACTATCTTTTATGTTTTAAACATTAATTTATACTTATTTATATGTATAATTATTTTAAATAATTAATTTTAACATTATTAAATTAACAACATTTATTGTTACACTATTTTTAAAGGCAAAATAGGTTATTACATTTGTTGTTATTTTTTTAAAAAATTATTTTTATTCATTTATCATTTTTTCAAACCATACATGGACAGCAATATACTTCAGGAAGTCGAGAGGAACATGAGTCCGGAATAAAACATGGATACAGTTGCATACAATTCATGACACAAGGAACTTTCTGAACAGGTACAACATGCATGGAGGTCTGAGTTTTAGAACACTGCAATGAAACAATCAGCCTTCAACTACAGGAGACTTAACCCCTTCGCTGCCAGGCCTTTTCCCTCTCAGGTGCCAGGCCTTTTTTGGGCTATTTGGGGCAGTTCTTGCTTGGGCCCTCATAACTTTTTGTCCACATAAGCTATCCATGCCAAATTTGTGTCCTTTTTTCCCAACATCCTAGGGATTCTAGAGGTACCCAGAGTTTGTAAGTTCCCCTGGAGGACATCAATAAATTAGCCAAAATTACAGTGACAATTTAGTTTTTTTTTTTTAAATAGGGCTGCAGAAGAAGGCTTGTGAGTTTTTCTCTGAAAATGGCATGAATAACGGGTTTGTGGTGCTAAAATCTTCCCAGCTTTCAGGAACAGACAGACTTGAATCAGAAAACTACATTTTGCCACACAATGTTGGCATTTTACTGGGACATACCCCATTTTTACTATTTTTGTTCTTTTAATCTCCTTCCAGTTAGTGACAGAAAGGGGTGTAAAACCAATGCTAGATACTGGACAGCTAAACATTTATAAAAAGAAGACAAAATTCTGACTTTAGCAAGGGGTCATTTGTGTAGATCCTACAAGGTTTTCTTACAGAAAATAATGGCTGAAATAAAAAAAAAATTGAAATTGAGGTAAAAAAAAAAACAGCCATTTTTCTCCATGTTTTTACTCTGTAACCTTTTCCTGCAATGTAAGATTTTCAAAAGCAATATACCGTTATGTCTGCTGGTCTCTTCTGGTTGCGGGGATAAGTTCATCAAGAACTCTGGGTATTCAAAGCCAATAAAGGAGCTGCACCATGCAATGGGTTTTCATTGTATGCCGAGTTTACAGCAATTCATTTGGTAAACTATAAAGAGTGAAAAATAGGTATCAAAGAAACCTTTATATTTCCAAAATGGCCACAAGTTAAGCTGTTGAGAAGCAGTGGTTATTTGCACATCTCTGAATTCTGGGGTCCCTATACTAGCATGTGAATTACAGGGCATTTCTCAAATAAAAGTCTTTTTTACACACTGTCTTACATTTGGGAGGAAAAAATTTTGAGAAAGACAAGGGGCTATAACACTTGCTGTACTATTCTCTGTTCCCTCAAGTCTCCCGATAACAATGGCACCCGCGACAGAAAACATAACATGGACACATCACTTTTTTACATAGAAATCTGATGTGTTTTGGGGAAAGTGCCTAGCTGTGGATTTTGGCCTCTAGCTCAGCCGGCACCTAGGGAAACCTACCAAACCTGTGCATTTTTTAAAACTAGACACATAGGGCAATCCAAGATAAGGTGACTTGTGGGGCTCTCACCAGTTTCTATTACCCAGAATCCTTAGCAAACCTCCAAATGTGGCAAACAAAAACACGTTTTCCTCAGATTTCGGTGCTGCGAAGTTCTGGAATCTGAGGGGAGCCACAAACTTCCATCTACTCAGCATTTCCCTAGGTCTCCCGATAAAAATGGTACCTCACTTTTGTGGGTAGGCCTAGTGCCAGCGAAAGGAAATGCCCCAAAACACTATGTGGACACATCAAAATTATCAAATACAAAACTTCCTGTTTATGCTGGGGGGGGGGAGGGGAACTGGGATTTTGGTCCTGGGATCAGCAGCCATGTGGGGAAACCTACCAAACCCAAACATTTCTGAAAACTAGTCACCCAAGGGAGTCCACGGAGGTGTGACTTGCGTGGATCCCCCAGTGTTTTCTTACCCAGAATCCTCAGCAAACCTCAAATTTAGCTAAAGAACATCTAATTTTTCCCACATTTATGTGTGGGATCACTGCACCGGCACAAATGTCCCACCACCCAACGTTCCCCTCAGTCTTCCGGTAAAAATTGTACCTCACTTCTGTAGGTGGGCCTGTAACAGGGAAGAGAGATTTTTTTTTTTTGAAAATGAGGTGGCACCAAAGCGGGTGCAAACGAGCAGTTTGAAAAAAAACATTTTTAGGCTGACAAGTGGGGAAGAATTTTTATCGGTATAGATGCAACGATGCTGGGTGATAGAAATGTTGTGGATTCTTGCAGATTCCGGAAGGTTCCATCACAAAAATGTGGGAAAAATGTGTGATTTCAACAAAAGTTAGAGGTTGGCAGGGTATTGTTGGTAAGGAAATGGTGGGGGGTGCATGTGAAGCACACCACCTTGGATTCACCCAGATGTTTAGTTTTCAGATGTGTCTAGGTCTCGTAGATTTTTCTACATGGCAGCCTCCCAAAGTCCAAAAAGTGCAGCCCTCACCATTCCAAGTGGCATGACTTTAAGAGTTAGACAAGCTCTCATGGCCCAAATGTAAAACCAAAACATAAAATAATCAAATGTCCTCTTGCTTGCCATGAGATAAGATGTTTAAGTGTGTGGGGAAGAGCTGAAAGACTGTTACCCCTTTCAGCGGGGCCATAACCATACCCATACTGATTGGTAGTCACCACCCCACTATTTTTTTTATTTTTTATTCCCTGGCATCTAGTAGGCTTTCTGTCCCCCCCCCGGGAGTGGATCAGGGGTAATTGCCACATCTCCCCCCCAGTAGGCAGAACAACTTTGTCCACATTTATTTGCAGTGAGGAAATTACCATACCCCACCCTCTTTTAAATAGGAAAAAAAAAACCTTGGGGGCAGATAGGCCTTACAAAAATAGGCCGAAATAAATAACAGTAATATGACCCCATAGGGAGCCACCCTTGCCTAACGGGTCACTCCCCATCTGTAAAAACATTTTTTTTAAACTCCCTGGTGCCTAAGTGGTTTCAGCCCCCCTGGGGGCAGATAGGCCTAATAGAAATAAGCTGATCTTCCACAAAGGGGGGCTGAAATGCCCCCCAAAAAAGTTTGCCCCCTAGGGGAGTGACCCTTGCCTAAGGGGTCACTCCCCATCTGTAAACATTTTAAAAACTAAAACTCCCTGGTGCCTAGTGGTTTCTGCTTCCTTGGGGGCAGATCCGCCTAATAAAATTTGGCCAATCTGCCTCCAAGGGGGGTAGAAATTGGCTAAAATTAATTTGTCCCCCCTGGGGAGCGACCCTTGCAGAAGGGGTCGCTCCCCTTGCGTGAAATTGTCACAAAAAGAAATCCCTGGTGTTTAGTAGTTTTTGTCCCCCTTGGGGGCAGATTGGCCTAAGAAAAATAGGCTGACCGGCCCCAAAGGGGTCAGAAATGGCCTGAAATAAAATTGCGCCCCAGGGGAATGACCCTTGCCTAAGGGGTCACTTACCATCTGTAAAAAAAATAAAAGGTCCCTGGTGCCTAGTGGTGTCTGCTCCCCCCCCCTCTTTGGGGGCATATCAGCCTAATTAAAATAGGCCAATCTGCCCCCAAGGTGGCAGAAATGGCCTAAAATAAATTTGTCACCCCAGTGGAGTGACCCTTGCCTAAGTGTCGCTCCCCTTGCATGAAACTGACAAAAAATAAAACCCTGTTGTCTAGTTGTTTCTGCCCAGAGGGCAGAATGGCCTAACAAAATAAGCTGATCTGCTCCAAGGGGGACAGAAATGGCCAAAAAATAATTTGCTCCCCACATGCAAAAAAAAAAAAGATCCCTGGTGTCTAGTGGGTTGGCCTAATTAAAATAGGCCGACCTGCCCCCCGGGGGGGGGGGGGGGCAGAAAAGGACAAAAAAATCATTACCCCTTGGGGAGTGGTCCTGTGGCGTTCTGATCGTGTGCATTGTGTTTCAGATAGAGGAATTAGATCCATGCTGGAGGCCACAGGGGTGGACAGTGATGAGCGGTCTGGAGAGGAACAAGCCATTGGTGAAGTGTCTTTGGAGTATTTCCTGCAGAATTCCATCACATCTGCAGGCTTGATGAATTTTTGCAGTTTGCCATTGATGTCTACTCAGAATCTAGCAGGATACAACATACTATTTCTGAGACCCAGTTTGTAGAGAACATTCTTTCCATCTAGGAATTCACGCCTGATCTTCTGAACCGCCATAGTGAATTCAGGGTATGTGGGAATTGTTGTGCCCTGATATTGAAGTGGCCCTTCTCCCAGCCCAATTCGAGCACTGGGTCGTGATCCTGATAGTTTAGGCAGCCGGCAATAATCCAGACTGAAGCAGCACCAGGCATGGGCAGGGGCCAAATGATCTTTGTGCACATTCTACAACATATGTGGGGGTAAAGTTACTCTGGTGAAGCAATTCTGACAGTAGGTGCTCCACGAAAAGGTTCATGCGGCCTATGGCTGTCATCTCAGCAATGCCCATAATGTATATGTTATTACGCCGTCCTCTCGCTTCAAGATCCTCATTCTTGATTGCAGCGGAACATATTTGGGACTTCAGCTTTTCAAGTCTCCTGTCTGGTTTTGCAGTATGGTTGTCAGGTTTTGATATTCGCTGCTTCTCATTTTCTACTCAAGTATCCTGTTTGCCCAAACATTCTCCCATGTGGGCGAGACGACTATCAATGGTGTTAAAGCGGGCACTAAAGCCCGTGTGAAGTTCAGACAAGATGGTGGAGGAAATCGCTGTTTGGTCTGTCTCATCGCCACTGCTGGCCCACATTTCCATTGTTGATGGTGGCTCCTGTGCAGGTGCCTGATTGTGATTTTTTTTTAATGGTAGTTTCCTTTGCTTGAGGTCACTGTGTACCGTTGTCAGGGGGGAAGAGGCAGGCAACAGGATGGTTAGCAGGCAGTGGTATGGTGGAGGAGAGAAGTTGCAATAAAAGGCAGCTTGGGGGGTCCCCTCCGCAGCACAGCATGCTATTCTGGTAAGGAAAATAAGGGACAGGCGGGCACAGCTCCAGGGCTGTTCATCAGAAGGAAGGAGTCCTTAGTGTGCTGTAGTACCAACCACAGATAATGTACTTAAGGGGTGCATGTGGTAGGGCTAGCTTTGCTTGAGTAATTATGCGGTAGGCAGGGGATCTTCATTCACCAAGGAACAAGATGTTCAGTGATGTCGCAAAGGGGTGCACCAGGGGGAGCCGCCACGAGCTGACCAGAACCCAACCAGATGGGTGCCTGTGCTGGCATGTGCATGCAAAAACCGGCATGGTGGGTTGTATTCTATACAATGGGCAGTCCGTCATTGAGATCAGGTTCTTTGTAGAAGTAGCGCCTTACCTCCACTCCCTGTTCCCTCTGTCATGGTACGCAGGAGCCTAGGCCAAGCCAGCAAGCACTGGTAATTTTGTTAGGTCCCAGTAGGCCCCAGGGAGTTGCAGGGTTGGGAAACTACTGCAGTCCTTCCTTGCCTCAACGGTGTGATGCGGTGAGCATGATCAGGTCCCAGACGGGAGGGGGAGTGAAGAGAACAGAACTTACATTCAGGCTGGAACGTACCAGGCAGCCCGACTGTCCCGCGCCTCATGCTCACCCGAGGTCCCTGTCACCGCTGGGCCTCCGAGATGTGAGGACAGTGCAAGAAGGCCACGCCTACAGGCAGCAACACAGGGCTCCCATTTACAGTCAAATGCAGCCACGGCCCCCTGGGTAATTTCAGCTATCACAGCTGATATGTTCTTACCCCATATGGGCCAGGTGTACCTCATGCAGCAATGTCCGGTGGATCGATCTGACAGAGCTCTAACACCATGCAGTCATTTTGGTCGACCGGTGTAGCCATGCCTCAAATATGTTGTTAGGTAATAATTGATCTTTACTATTTTTATATTTTTTTCTAACAATAATTTACAAGTATTTAATTTAGATCAACATTATTTCCCATGGGGTTTTATTTTACGTTTTTCCCTCTGTTATTCCATCAGAGTTTCCAGTGGGATGGTATTGCAGTACCAGTGGTTGGCCATGTTTAGTACTTAACTTACTGTGTATCTCAAAGCAGTGACTGTGCTTTAATGCCTCAGTGGGTGCGCTTTTCGAGTGTTTGTCTAGAGTTGGCAATGAGCCAGTCCTGCACCTGTTGCAGGTGTACAAACTAAAATGTTTACCCGTTCTTACTTTTGAGGCACACCATTTGGGGATATCAGAATTGACTTATAATGCAGCAGGAAGAGAATAGTTTTTGTCGGTGTCTTTTTGGGGTAGGGCCTAATAGTCCACCCTTTGCACTGCATGAAGAATTGAGCTTAGACTACATGGAAGACCGTGTAAGGCTTGCTCCCTTGCATCTCTGGATCTCGGTATGGAGGAATATGCACACAGTGCTTAAAAAGGAGATAATTCTAGACTCTCTGTCTTGTGATTTGGGCCTGAAAATGCCCTGGCTGAAATACATCAGAAATATGGCTAATAGCCTGGGCCGACCTGATCTATTTTCACCCCAACATCTATTAAGTAAAATTGAGTTGGGCCAAGAAGGAGTTCCAGAGATTAGAGGCAGCTGCTAGGTAAGCAAAGGAATTGGAGAAAGCATCTGTGAGAGCCTTTGTTATGGTTAAGACCTCTCAGGGTACAGAGTCTTACCTTTCACAGATCAACAATGCATGGGAGAGGTCACCCTTAAGCAAGTTGAGGTTGGGCACCTTTAGGTGAAATCCTTGTTTCTCGTTGGGGCAGTTCAACCTAACATGTATTCCTGGGTATCCATGTGATGTTATCTCCCCTCAGACAGTGTCACACTTTACCTTGTTTTGTAAATTTGATCAATCCTTTAGGCGAAGATTTTTACTACCTATTTTAAAAAGGCAGGAGTTTTATCAGTGTAGGCCGGCCTTTTACTTTCTTTGTATGACAGTGGATCTTACAGTTTGTCTTGCCGTGGGAGCTTTTCTGAAAAATGCGATACGATGGCGTAATCCTGTGACTTTTTGACATTTTGAGTCTTTTTGTTGACATCTGATTGTATATTGTATGTGATGTTTGTCTTTTATGGTTATTTTTTAATAATTGAATAAAGAGATTTGACTGCCTATATAGTTTCATTAACATTGATTTATATTTATTTACATATTTAAATATGTTTTGAAATATGTTATTAGAAAATAAAAAATATACACTATTTTTGTACATTTTTCTAACAATAATTTATATTTATTTAACTTAGTTTAACGTTATTTCCCATGGGTTTTTATTTTAAGTCTTTACCTCCATTATTCCTTCTTTAGATTGTGTGAGAGGGTATTGCAGTACCAGTGTTTGGCCATGTTGAGTGTTTAACTTACTACAAAAGTGTAAGTTATTACAAAAGTGCAATCTCTGAAGACAGAAAAGCAACACACTTACTCAAAAGTACAGTTTGTGAATCAGGCCTCCATATTTTTTCTTACTTCCAAACACAAGTGGTTTACTTTCATTAACAGATAGCTAGTTAATGCCCCAATTAGCAGAAAAGCCTCAGTTGGTCTTTAAACAACTGAGATTCACCTCTATGTGATAAATGTTCATTGACTACAACGCTTGCTGGGTTCAGAAGGAGACCAAGCAGGAAAAAACAATGCTCTTGTTAATGGTCTGCAACGTGAAGGATGAAATTTCAAAGTAGTCAACATTGAACAGTGACATATTGAGGAGCCAAGGAAAGCTCTAGTTATTATCAGTGTGGTATTTTAGAATAAGGACTTCAGAGAAAAGCAGGTGGGGGGTCAGTATTTAGCATATTATTTACACTCCTGGAAGCAACTGCCCACATTTCAAACTAAACCTAACTCCCCAAAGTTCTAGAATTCCACCTCCATGAGAGCACCTGCAGGGGAATAAATAAGGCATCTAATGCCAAAGCTAACATCAAGTGCAACACATATCTTCCACTGACTGATTTTCAGAGTTACAAGGTAAAACCTTTTATCATTATGGGCCTCATTATGACTTTGGCGGTCATTTTGGAAGACCGCTGTGATGGCTGATGCCAAAAGACTGCCATGTTGGGGGTAATCCGACTGCCTTATTACAACTCACACTGTGAAGACTGACAAAAAACAGCCAGAAATCCAACACCGCCAGGAGATAGGAGGGCAGGAAAGAGGCGGTTCCACGACCAGCATCGCCAGACAGACAGAATTCCACCCACCATATTATGAGTCACAAATCACCACAGTGGTTCTTTCATGGTGGAAAACCATTGGTGGTGCGAACCGCTGCGCTCAGAACTCACTACACTACACTCCAGTTTGAATAGCCCTCACCTGACACGCATACACAAACCAGACACACCTACTCACTGCACTATATAAAACACCCGCAGATAACCCACAATCCTTTGCTACAAAATGTATTTTCACAGATACCGAGAGCAGGCAAATACACCTATATAGACCCATTACATCATAGGCACATGAACACATCTCACTCAGCACACACCAAACAACTGCACTACCAACACAAAACACACATAACAAACAGACACACACACCACAAGCGTCTATCACTCACTATGCACCACCCATCCATTAATCACCCTACACTGCACCCTTACACACACAACACCCGCCTTACCCCAACACAACTACTACTTTGTCCCCACAAAAGCACCCACAGTTCACAGACGATGAGTTGAGGGTCATTGGAATGAAATTGTCAGGGTAGAGCCACAACTGTTTGGAGCACAGGTCCAGCAAACCTCGATAGGCAGAAAAATTGAGTTCTGGCAGAGAATAGTTGACAGGGTCAACTCAGTAGGCAACCATCCACGCACAAAGGGAGGACATCAGGAAGAGGTGGAACGACCTCAGGGGCAAGGTGCGTCCCATGGCATCATAACATCAGATCGCCGAGCAAAAGACTGATAGTGGGCCCCCACCTCCTCCTCCACAGTTCACATCTTAGGAGGAGAAGGTCTTGGACATTCTGCATCCCAAGGGCCTTACTGGAATACATGGGAGACTGGACTCTGGTAAGTTCCAACAACTTCCATGTCACACATTTGCCATGTCCTGCATGCTTCCTCCCTACCCAAATACTCCCCAATGTACTGCATGTCTCACTACACATCCTACCTATTCACCTAATGCCCCTCTCCTGCATGCCACACCTACACCCAGCCCAACTGTCCACACAGCCCTTGGCAAAGGAACGGATAGCATTGGCTAATACTAGCACCACGATTCTCCCAATGCACTAGCCCATCTATGTGAAAACCTGGAATGTGCACATCATATCAGATCCCTTGCATGTATGACTATAGTACTAGCTATACCAACTAGATGGTACGACTGAGGACTACTACATGACAATGACAGCAATGCAATGGCACAACACAATGCCAAAAAAGGATAAACACAGCTACAGCACTGTGACTAATCCAATTGGCCACTAATCAAGATGCATAACCCAGAAATTGACATACCTTGGTATGGAATGTAAGATGGCAGACTCCATGAACAAGCACAACATGCACAGACAGGCCAATTAACCTTGCAATACTCACATACCCTCCTCCCACTGGGACACCATGCCGCAATGTCCAGCCATTTCCTCTCAGAACTAGCAAGCCTGAATAGTCACTAGATAACAGTGCAGAACAGTCATGTGAACTATCAGACAGTACCAGTACTCATCCACTCAGCCACAGTTACTAAACCTAAATGACACCAACCTAAATGGAGTATGATACATATATCACAGACCACTAACTACCACCAATGGTATGCTGTGCAGCATCTGTCATTGTCATTGCTGGGAATCTTGGCAAGCCACTGTATGTTTATGATAAAGAGATAACCAAACACACGTTCAATATTTAACTCCCTCTCTCACTTGATCCACAAGTACCCCTGCCAGTGTCACCATGGAGAGGATACCAGAGACTAACAGCCCTCCTCAGGATGAAGGCTCCAGTGAGGACAACACGCCTGGATGTCTGGACACTGACAACCTACCAGGCCCATATGGGACACCTGGTCAGTCTACGACTCTCTGCCTCACCCTGCCCACATCAACCTCCCCAACCCTGTGGCTTCTACAGAACAGCCAACCCTTTGCCCCAAACCTATGTCCCAAGGACTGTACACACTATTGTTTGCCCCACCTTACAGGGACCTGAGTCGACCCCTTTCACCCCAGTCAATGAAGGTCCTGCAAACACTGGGAGTAGGCACAAAATGCCAGGGGCACAGGCACATGGGGGCAGGAGGTGTGGGGGGGAAGCTGTTGGCCAGAGGATAGGGCCCCCAAGGCACTCTACTGACCAGGAAACTATCTCCCAAGTCCTAGGAGCATACCAACAATCTCAGGACAGGATAGGCCAGATCATCACCTTGTTAGGGGAAAACCAAAGGCTGCAGAAAGAATACTACCAGGAGGTCATGCAGCAGTGGCAGGCACAGAATGCCACCATGGCCTCCATTGCAGTGGTGCTGAGGGATGTCAACACCACCCTGCATGCCTCCTTCACCCACCAGCAGGCCCCTTCCACTAGCAACCTAACATTTGAGCCATCCACATCAGCAGCAGCTAGTGGAATGGAGACCCTGCCAGAGGAACCACTGTCCTCAGACATCCCTCCCTCTGAAGCTGAAGAACCCTTCCACAAATGTGGAGGTCCATCCAGACATCCAGCTGGAGCAGATGCCAAGACCCAACCCACTGCCTCAAAGTGAACCGCACCTGATTTGTCTCCTTTGTGTGCCACTGCGATATCATGTTGATTGTTCAATGACATAACTCCTGTTACCAACAGCTGTACCACCTCCTGTGATGCTTCCATCTACCATGACCTCACTCATCACCTGTTGGACAATGTATGCGCCATTATTTTTGTTACGATTTCATTTTATCCACAATAAATACCAATGGAACACATCTACCGTATATGTGTCTTCATTAAAACATCAACATATGTCAAGATTAGTACATGTTATCTGGTTATGCCCCCCCCCACATCCAACAGGCAGTGTAATGGACAGCAGAGGGAGGCATCCTCAGCACGAGATACAGTACAACAGGTATGTCACAGTCCAAAATCCAGGCCCACGCAAGAGTATAGTCAGTATTCCAACTGCAAAAAGACAATGACAGAGAGTACCATCAGGATGGAAGGCATGGAGCCACACAATGCACATGTGAAGCAAATAGATGTCAAGCCCAGTGTAGAATACCTCCTAAGTAGGGGCCCCCAGAGATTACCTATACATCACCAGTCACAGATTATTCATCATAAAACACTTTAGCTGCCATCTATCATGTACAGCCCTCAATTTGCAAATCATTTAGCAATGGCTAATGACTATGAATGCTTCAAGCCATAGGTAGCAGAGGCACATATTTCAATACCACAGTCAGTGGGTGGAATGACACGCGAACAGGAGAATGCAGCAAACATTGCTCAATACTGATCTGTACATTGGAGATGTGAGCCTAGGAAACTTCAGTGAGCACACTTGTTGGAGTTGAGGCACTTTTACTGTGCACCTGACATTCAATCAGTCAGCTCCCCCAACACACATAGGACCCCATTACACCCCACTGATGAGTCAACTCAGGAGGACTATTGTCAGCAAATCATGTGGATATATACCACTTACAAACCTACACTCACCATACCTGTATGTCACTTAAAGAACTGATTGCTGAGCTCAGTCCTAGAGTTAGCTGCAGCTTCCGCCTCTACCTCCTCGCCTTGTTAGCATTACCTGCCACTGGTCCAGCTGCCTCACCCTCTTCAGCTAGCTATGGTATCTGACGTCTCAGGGCTAGAATGTGGAGCATGATGCAGGCTACTATTGCCTGGCATACCTTTTGGCACAAGTAGAGGTGGGCACCTTCAGGTGGGTCCAGGCACCTGATCCTGGCCTTCAGGAGGCCACATGTTCTTTCAATTACATGCCTTTTCCACCTGTGGGCCTCATTGAAACCGAGTTCCCCATCCGTCGCAGGGTACCTCACTTGTGTCAACAGCCAGGGAAGGTTAGGATATTCAGAGTCACCTGTGTGAAAAAATGTAGGACCAGTGAAAATACAGGTACAGCGACAGGGAAGAATGTGATGACAGGTGCCATAACAGTGAAACACCTTTATATGCATACATACAAAGGAGCCAGGCCCTCTCTGTGTGTAGTCGTGCCATAATGTGTGGGACATTGTTGTTGCTCAAAATGAAGGAGTCATGCACAGATCTAGGAAACTTGGCTGTGACCTGTGAGATATACTGGTCTGCCAGACACACCACCTGAACATTAATGGAGTGGTAGTTCTTCCTGTTCCTATATACCTGTTCATTGGTACTGGGAGAGACTAGGGCTATATGGGTGCAATCAATGGCCCCTATCACATGAGGGATGTGTTCCGTATCATAAAATTCTGCCTTCACAGAGGCCTAAGTTGTATAGGACACATATCACATGCGTAATGTACCAAATGTGGCAGACTGAGCTGACCTGTACTGATCAATAGAATAGTAATGGGATATAGCAATATAGTGCCACTGCCTATGTGCCTCTGAGTATCTAAGCATGCCCATCAACAGATATACTGCCACATCACGTCACTGTGTTATGCATGTCACATGTCCTTGCACTAATAGGATGGCACAACATAGGCTTACTCCCCATTTGGCCGAATATGTGTATGGTGTATTTATTTTGGCACATCAATGCATTATATGGGTACAACATGGCAGCCGCTTGTCCTGCTGCACTGGACAGTTGGAAGTGACCTAAGTCCATCAAGGTATGTCGTCATGGCGGTAGGCAGTTGCAACCACTGTGCAACTTGTCATTGGTTAACATTGCTCCCTATGGTGGACTGGGGCCAATGGTGATGACCGCCGGTGGTGACGTTCCTGTACGTGGTGGCTGTGACCACCATTTTCTGCAGCGTTGCTCACTTGACTACTTACACTGTTGCTAGCAAGACCTCCACAACCTGAACTGCTGTGTACTGTCTCTGGGAGCCATCATGCTATGTCCTGCAGGTGATAGGCCTTCATCCCAAAAGAGCTGGAAAAGCTTGTGGAAGGGGTCCTACCCCTGTATGAACAGCTATATGGGGCATCAGAGGAGCAGGTGAGCCCAATGCCATAATCATGTGTGATGATGAATGGGGTAAGTGCACCGGTGAGGGTATATGCATGCAGAGGGCAAAAAGTCAAGGCGTGTGGGCAGAGAGGATGGGGATGTGTGGGAACTTTTTGAGTTAGATGTGTATAGGTTTCTCCTGTTTGTATGGTGCCAGTGTATATGACTTTCTCCTTTTGTCTGTGTCATCCATGCAGGTAAATGCCCATCAGAAGAAAGGGATCTGGCATGCCATCGCCAAGGAAGTACGGACCCAGGAGGTCCACAGCAGGCAGAGCACCCATTGTCGCAAGCGGTGGGAGTACCTGAGTTGCTGGGCCCGGAAGACCGAGTAGGCCCAGCTGGGGATGTCATCCCAAAGAAGGAGGGGTGCCCGTCGGAGCCTAACCTCCCCCTAATGGCCTGCATTTTGGCAATGGCCTACCCTGAGGTGGATGGGCATTTGAGGCCAGCACAGCAGTCACAAGGGGGTGAATACTGACTATATCCTGAGACTTGGCTCAGTTGTATGGGATTAGCTGACTCACTGTAGCTTATGTGACAATGTAGTCAATGCTACACGTATGTAGACTGGTGGGAATGGGTAGTAATCACCCGGTCTGAGTATAAGTTGTAAATGGGTTTTGATGGTTTGCTGTCAGTGGATGTACATCTCCCATATCCGTGACATCTCCATGTCTGCATTGTGGAAATGGTCTAATGACGCTGGCACATGTGTGACTCCATCCTGTTCTATCCATCTGCATTTGAGCATTTGTGGCTCTAAGGTCTCAGCCCACTCCCATCTGTATAGCACACCTGTATAAACAACTCTGTGACTCATGTTTTATCACTGGGGTAATATACATTAAGTACTGGTAATGGTATTGGCTCCATGTGAGGCAGCCATTACATTTCCACCACAGAAATGGCCGGTATAGGACTGGACTAATAGCTTGATAGTTGTATCCCCATATATTGGTCATCTGCTATCTATAGGGTAGGTGAAGGTTGCTAAAGTAGGATAATTTTAAATTTACATTTGATTTGGTCTGATTGCAATCATCATGCATTTCTAAGTGCTAGACTTGTGGGGATGAAACTTCAAACCCAATGGGACAGTACTAGAGGTGGTATGTGCCTAGGCAGACCTCGTCATTGTCAATATGTAATGTAAATGCCATGTATGCCAATGCCCTAGCAATTACAGTGCAACATAGCTGAGTTGCTGCCTACATCATGTCTCAATGGTTACTTGGAGGAACATCTGATGGAGTAGACAATGGGTGTCATTCTGACCCTGGCGGTAAATACCGCCAGGGCCGGGGTCGGCGGTAGCACCGCCAACAGGCTGGCGGTGCTCCGCCGGGCATTCTGACCGCGGCGGTACAGCCGCGGCCAGAAGCGGAAAGCCGGCGGTGTACCGCCGACTTTCCGCTGCCCATGGGAATCCGCCATGGCGGCGCAGCTTGCTGCGCCGCCATGGGGATTCTGGCACCCCAGATGCACCCCAGATGCCAATGGCATGGGCACTGCAGGGGCCCCCGTAAGAGGGCCCCACAAAGAATTTCAGTGTCTGCGGGGGCCCCTGCAGTGCCCATGCCAATAGCATGGGCACTGCAGGGGCCCCCGTAAGAGGGCCCCACAAAGAATTTCAGTGTCTGCTTTGCAGACACTGAAATTCGCGACGGGTGCAACTGCACCCGTCGCACCTTCCCACTCCGCCGGCTCCATTCTGATCCGGCTTCCTCGTGGGAAGGGTGTTTCCCGCTGGGCTGGCGGGCGGCCTTTTGGCGGTCGCCCGCCAGCCCAGTGGGAAACCCAGAATGATCGCCGCGGTCTTTTGACCGCGGTACGGTCTTTTGACCGCGGTACGGTCTTCTGGCGGTTCCCGCTTGGCGGGCGGCTCCCGCCGCCCGCCCAGCTTAGAATCAGGGCCAATGTCTGTTGCCCTTGGCCTAGCTGAAGTGGGTGATTAGGACAGGATTGGATATTGTATGACTTATGAGATGTTGATGTGAAATCAATGTTGTATTTTCTCTCCTGAGACTGCCCTATGTAGTTGTGGGATGTGTTGTCAGTGCGAAAGGCAGTGGTGTTGGTCCATGTGTGCACGATGCTTACATGTATTTACTATCTGAGATGTGTGTTGTCTGGACTTAGGTACAGGTATTCACACATCTGGAATGTGTGAGTGAGGGTGGTGTTATCATGTTGTGAAGTCCTAATAGAGAAACTGCATGTGTGGTAGTATTGTATGTAGACCATGATGTCATATGTGTGTTCCTGAAGTTCATCAGTTGTGACACTGCACTAAGTGATTGAGTATGGATGTGTAATATGTGCAAAATGGGCAGTTGTAGATGCACATAGGTGTATGATTAGTTGTGATATATATGTGTTTGGTGTCTGCAGATCTTCCTCTGTGATTGGATTAGACTGATCACATGCCTGTACCGCAAACTTGTTTTGTACACATTATATGTCACCCTGTATCGGTGTCTAACTTGTAGTGGCTAATCAGTTATTAGATCTATATTGGCATTACTGTACAGAATGTTAGGTCACCCATGTAATGTGACAGGCAGATGCGGTGTGGTGTGTGAATTAAGTAGTCTTCACTGTCATGGATATTTAATTTAACAAAGGACATGGACTGATCAGCTGTTGTCACTGTACAGGCCTGATGTGTTCAGTTCAGTCAGATGCACTTCCAATGGGTGATAGGATTATGGAAAGGTATGATGTGAAATCACGGAGTCATTTGTATTGATCCAGGGCATGATGTGCATGCAAACATGGCTTTGGTGGTGATCATGTGGATGACTCTAGTTGTGCTGACCTACTTGGATTTAGCTGTAGGTGTGAGGTTTGGCATACAGAGATGGGTAGTAGTGACATGTGACATTATGTAGGAAATGTGTATTGGCACCTGAGATTGCCTTGCAAGGATATGTCTTCTCACAGATGTGCATGTTTACATGTGTATATGTGAGGTATATGTTAACCCTCTCTTGCCCTATCTCTCTCTCTCTCTCCCCCTCTCTCTCTATTTGTGAATATCAGCATCAGTAGGCAAAGGAGAAGGGGCACAGGTGAGTGGGGATGAGGCAGGCCACGGAACCCAGAGTGCTGCTACCAGTGACAGTGAGGGACCTAGTGGCATGGAATTTTCCATGTCATCTTCGAATCCTCCTTCAGTGAACAATCCCTGGTAGTGGGGGACCCTTCTGGGACCACTCCAGTACCATCTTTGTCCACCACCCCTCTTATACCGCCGCCCTCCCTGTAGATCTATACCGAGTTGCCCGTGCCCGCTCACCCAAGAGGGTGGGTGTCTCCTTTACCGCAGGCACCTCTGCCCCTGCCCCCGTCAGCGCTGTTGCTCTCAGTGGGGAGGCTATTGACCTCCTGAAGTTTATCTCTTTGGGTCAGCGGACCATTGTAAATGTCATCCAGGGCCTGGCAGCTCAAGTCCAGTAGAGCAATGTGTTCCTGGAGGGCATTCACGGTTGACACTGGCTGGCCTACAGAGATCCTTTCAGGCTCTGGCCTCCACACTGACTTCAGCCAGTCACTCTTTGTCTACCGAACCCCCTCCACCTACCTCTTCCCAATACCAAACCCCTCTTCCCAAACCTGCCAAAGTACACAGACATTCAAGCATGCACCCACCTCAATATCCAAGGGTAGCTCAGACAAACACAAGCACCACAAGACCCACCACGAACGTGCACACAAACAACACTCACCAGCAGAAACACCAACACTACCTGCACAAACTCCCCCACCACCCCTCCGTCACAGACACTACACCAGACACACTTGCAGCCACCACACCAACATTCACTGATCCAGCCAAAACTCCTCTCTTACCCACCATCAGCACAATAGCAGACCCGCAAACATCCACTACAGTCACCACATGCACAGACACCACAACCACTGACACACCCACATGCAGCACATTTTCAATACCTGCAGGCACCACCCCAACAGACAGTCACCCATCCAGTAAGGCATCTCCCAGCACCTCCCTCCCCCCAAGGTACATAAACGCCTGCACTCACCCACTCAACAGACACCCAGCACACACAAGCATTTCTTGCACGCACATGCACCCAAGACATCCCCCAAGACACCTCCTACAACCACTGCCTCTCCCTACACTCTCAAACCCTTTTGCCATGACCATCCCTGTGTGTCTAAACAATTGTTGAGTTTCCCTGTTCCCTACTCCTCTCCTATCCTGTGATACCTCCAATGGGTCTGTGTCCCTCCCCAATCCAGCCCTTCCACCTCCAAGTTCTCCCCTGCCCCCCTGCTAGTACCAAGCCCCCCCTGCCAAGACGTTGGCCCCTCCCAAGCCCAAGACCAATTACCTCCCTCCCAAGCCCAAGCCCAAGCCCAAAGACCTCCGTCCTCAATCCAAGCCCAAACCTCCCCTCAAGCCCCCCAATCCATGAGGTGCCTGGCTGCTCCCTTGATGCCCTCTTACCCTGTGGAGGTAATCTAGCAGTCAGGAGTCATGTAGGGGCACACAGAAGTGCCATTTGTGCCTTGTGCACTTTGGATTGGCCAATTTCCTTCTCTTTGAACATAGTTATTTATTTATTGCTATACATTGATAAATCTTTTTATTATATCTGGCCAACCAGTTGTTTGCTCAATGGTAACATACCTGTCCTGCCTTTCTTTACACATGGCTGTTTTGGTCTTGCCTGCTCTGGTTTGTGTGTGAGTTACATGTGTGTGTGTGTTAGTTGTGTTAGTTGTTGTGTCTGGGCTGCATGTGTGAGTGTGGCCCTGCCATGTGTTTCACTGTGATGGCTGTGTGTTATGTGTAGGATATGTTTGTGTTTGAAACATGCATGTAAGTTGATAATTTGTGTATTGTTTGTGTTAACATGTGTAATGGTGGTGTTGTGTGCCCTTGTGTGGTTGTTGTGTGTGCGTGTGTGTGTGGTGATGGGTCTGTTGTGTGTTGTGTTAACATGGTATGATGTATGCCTCGTTGTATGGCTGTGTGATTGTGCATATTGAATGTCAGGTGTTGTTACGTGTTGTTGTATGTATGTAGTGTCATGTGGAGGTGTGTAATGTGTTAGCTTTCCGGAGCATTTGTGTTGTAGCGGTTGTGGTGTAGATGTGTGATTTGGTGGTGTTATGTATTGTTGTGTTGAACTGTGCCGGTGCTATGTGTCTGGGGGTTGGTGTGTATTGTACATGTAGGTTGGCCATGGCGTGTTGTATGGGTCTGTGTGTGTGTATGTGAGTGAGTGGGTGGATGCATATGGGTGTGTGGTTACGTATGGGTGTGTGGTTACGTCTGTGTGTCACCATCACCTGCCATCCCGGATGTTGCTGTTGTGTGTACTTTGGGTTTTCTCTACAGTGTCAGGTAGCTGTGTGTACTCACGGTAGTTGACGTCATCACCATTGCTGGTTCTTGAGTCATTGTGCGAGCAGGAGCAGTGGGTGAATGTGCAGTTCAGGTTCCCTGGCGGCTCCAGACAGGTATTTGTTCCAGAAGGTGAGTGTCTCTTTTTATAGAGTTGGTTTCCGCCATGGTTTCTGTGGTGGTGCAACCGTGGCGGCAAACTTGGTGGTGTGCAGTCTCGTAATCTGTCCGAAGGGAACATGCTGTCCGCTGGGATGAAGGTGGCTACTGCTGTCCGTGGTGGCATGACAGCACTGGCGGTACAGACGGTCATAATTTAGCAGTGTTTTCCACCGGCCTATCGGGGGTGCAACTGCCTCCGCCAACATAGCAGTCCTGATGCCACCTAACTTGTAATGACACCCAATGTGTCTGTTTTATTTAGCAGGAGTCTGAAGAGTATGTTAATTTATTATTGTTTGCTGTTTTTATACCAGAGTTCAATAAATTAGTTGCTTAATTTTTTTGCACAGAGAACTTAAATATATGTTGTGCAATGGACTTAGGGCCTCTTTAATAGTTTTGTGATCCCACAGTGGGATTGCCAAACTAGTCGGGAGGACGCCATCTGTAATGGTATCCTCCTTGCCCTATTAAAATGCTCCAGCTGACCAGCTGGAACATTGCAATAGAGCGTTCCCGCCGGTCAGACCGGCAGGAACAGTGCTACGAGGTAGCACTAGGCTCCCTTAAAGGAGCAGAGTGCCATCTCATAGCACAGAGGGCCCCTGCACTGCCCATTCCATGAGCATGGGCAGTGCAGGGACCCCACTGTGGTCCCCAGCACACCCTCACCACCAGCCTTTCCATGCCGGTTAGACTGCCATGAGAAATCTGGCAGTGAGGGGAGTTGTGATCAGCCATATGGCGCTGAGTTAAGCGCCACCCTAGCTGAGTACAACTCTGACAGCCATTAAGCCGTCGGGAACCATGTTCCCAGTGGGGCGGCGGTCGCCTGGCAGGTCTACTGCCTAGCGTTGTAATATGGGTGGTCGGTCCACCTGGAGTGCAGCGGTCTGATCGTCAATGCAAGTGTAGCGGTCTTCGGTCGCCACACTCATAATGAGGCCCTTAGTGTGTGGCTGAATGATATCAACAAGACTTGTCAGATTAAGCTCTTGTGCAAATGAAGATTGTGTTCCCATTTCAGACGTTTTAATCTAGAAACAATCTTCTGGAACCCCTTTTTCGGTTTAGAAAACTGAATTGTTCATCATGCCCTGACCATGTAAGGTTTGGAAGCCATATTCCAGTTTATGTAAGTATTTACATCCCTATGTTAGCCCTTTTATGCCTGTTGTAGGTATTATATATTTCTGCCATGTTTCCTCCATTTAATCATTGTAAACTAACTGAGGCCTGCCAATCAGACTGTAGAACCATGTCTTCTGCCTTGAAAAAGACCGTTTTTGATTAAAGTTGTCATAAATTGCATTTCGGTATGGCAAATGTAATTGTGTGCAAACATGTTGTACCATTGCACAATATGCAGTCATAGAATGTAAGAGTGAATTAAATATTTTCCCCACTTAAATCTAAAAACAAAAGCCCATGTGTTGGACAGCACACTGAAAAGACTGTGTTAAAGTGCAACATGGATCAAAAAACATAATTTGATAACCGCTGGTAAGAAAATGATGCTAACTTCAAGTTCAACAATATGGTAGGCCAGTATAAATGAAATTTATTGATTTTCATCACTTACACTTACATTTATGCAGTTTACATTCAATCTAAGTTGTCTAACATTGCCTGTCTGAAAACAATCAGTAGTGTTTGTTAAAAGGTTGCACGTACTCCCTCAGCTGTCCTTCTATTGTTCACACACTATACTTAGTTATCTTTCCTGTCCTCTATGGAGGAAGAGGAGGCCAATTAATTGCTTTTAATGACCAGCCTCACAAAGGATACAGTCAGTTGGAAAACCTGCACCCCGTATACCCAGGTCACATTCTCCACTGAAAGAAAATTCACAACATTAAATAGTTTTGTGTTGTGAGTCCTTCCAAAGAATAGTGGTGCTACTCCCACTAGAGAAGTACAACCCTGTGGAGGCTTTCTAATATTTGATGGGGTAATTTGGCCAGCCTAGGAGGGTCTTGGGGAGAGACAGAGTTGAGAGCGAGGAAATGCTTTACTGTGTTGTAAAGGGCTATAAGATAGTGTATCCCACAATGCATATTACGGAAATAGGAACAGGGTAACATTGCAAAAATACTGGGTGTGGAAATACGATAACTTTGAGTCTGATTTGTTCAGTGCTCTTGGCTAATCACAGGCAGGTTTTGACTTGTAAAGACCTCTTATTTGATACACTCTCAGTATATAACTATCTGGTTGTTAGACTTGGCGTCCGTGGTGTGGTCTCCCCTAACTTTTTGCCTCTGTTTCCCAGGTTGTTGATGTGTGCTGGACTCTGTTTTTTTTCTTTTTTTGTTACTCTGGGCACTTTACCACTGCTATCCAGTGCTAAAGTGCAATTTATGTGAAATTGGATTTCCATGATTGGCATATTGGATTTACTGATAAGTCCCTAGTACAGTGCGCTAGAGGTGCCCAGGACCAATGAGTCAAATGCTACTGGTGGGCTTGCAGCACTGGTTGTGCCACCCACATTAGTAGCCCTGGAAGCAGGGCTCAGACCTGCCACTGCAGTGTCTGTGTGTGCAGTTTTAGACTGCCAATTTGACTTGGCAAGTGTACCCACTTGCCAGGCCTAAACCTTCCCTTTTCTTACATGTAAGACACCTCTAAGGTAGGCCCTAGGTAGCCCCATGGGCAGGGTGCAGTGTATGTTTAAAGTAGGATAATACTAATGTGTTTTATGTGTCCTGACAGTGAACTCCTGCCCAATTTGTTTTTCGCTGTTGCAAGGCCTATCTCTCTCATAGGTTAACATGGGGGCTACCTTTAACTATGATTAAAGTGTAGATTCCCTTTGGGAGCAGATGTACATGTGGAGTTTGGGATCTCTGAACTCACAATTTAAAAATACATCTTTTAGTTAAGTTGGTTTTGAGATTGTGAGTTTGAAAATTACACTTTTAGAAAGTAGGCATTTTGTTGTCTAAACCATTCTTTGACTCTGCCTGTTTGTGGATACCTTGTCTGGGTTAGTTTGACAGTTGGGATGTTTGCACCTCTCTTTAGACAGTGACAAAAAGGGAGCTGGGGTGTAGCCTGCATATCCTGTTGAGCAATCTGTGCTAGGAGGGAGGGGAGAACTGGTCCCTTACACCTGAAAGGACTGTGCCTGCCCTCACACAATGCAGTCTTCAACCCCCTGGTGTGTGTCTGGAGCCTGGCCTGGCCAAGTCAGGATCTCATAAACAAGAGAGACTTTCCTTTGAAGTATGCCTACTTCAATGCCCCAAATGGGTATAAAAAGAGCAATCAAACCCCTGAAAATTAGATCACTTCTGGAAATCAAGAGGAGCCTCTGCGTGGAGAAGAGCTGAGGAGCTGAGGAGAAGTGCTGCCCTGTTTGCGACTGTGCATTGTGGACTATACTGCAGTTGCTGCTTCTGCCTGTGCAAGGGGACAAAGACTGGACTTTGTTGTGTATTCCTGCTTGTGAAGAATCCCCAAGGGCTTGTCCTGAGCTTGCCTCCTGTTATTGAAGTCTCGTGGCCATCAAAGACTTCCCCTGCCAGCACCTGGACTCTCTGCTGAGACTCCTGCCCTGCCAAGTGGTGCCCCATCCAGTTCCTGGGCCCTTGAAAGGTGAAGCTGGGAGACCAAGACTGAAAATCTATGCACAGACCGCCGTACTGGGAAAATTTAGATGCACCTTCCGAGACGCAGCTAAGAAACAACATGCTGCCGGCTTCGCTGCTGAAATCTACACTCCACCTGCATCACGACTGAAAGATTGACACACGCGGCTGGAGAAACGATGCGCAACACCCGCTGACAGAGGCTGATAACGTTGCAACCCACATACTGTGGTTTTGCTGATACCGTGCGGCAGGATTTACAATGCAAACCTCACTGGGTGCGGAAAATCAATGCAAATCCTGCCTGGACCCAAGGTGCTTGTCAGGATCGACACATCGCTCTCCTGCGGAGAGAAGAAACGACGCACGCTGACCCGACCGAAGGAGGAACGACGCATGATCCCACTTGCTGGTGAGAAATCAACGCATCACTGCTCTTTTTTGAAGCACACTGGCCCATGCGGTGTTATTTTGATGCTACTCAGGTACTTTTGAACGCTAACAGTGTTATTACTGTTTTCTCAAGGAGTTAAGACTCTTTTTGCTTTTTAATTCATAACCTGACTTGTGTATGGTGGATTTATGTCATTTTGGTCTTGTTTTGTTTAGATAAATATTACCTATTTGCCTAAACCTGTGTTGTGCCATTTTGTAGTGTTTCCACTGGGTTACTGTGTGTGTTGGTACAAATACTTTACACCTAGACTCTGAAGTTAAGCCTGCCTGCTCATGCCAAGCTACCAAGGGAGTGAGCGGGGGTTAACTGCGGGTGATTCTCCTTTACCCTGACTAGAGTGAGGGTCCTTGCTTGGACAGGGGGTAACCTGACTGCCAACCAAAGACCCCCTTTCTAACACTGGTACAGATGGAGATAATACTGATCGCTGCTGAAGGTATTCTGACTACCTCAGTATTGATTCCATAACATTAATCAACGTCTAGTCCATCGAAACACTTGCTAATTGATACCTTGAAGCTGGTGTTAGTGCTGAAAAATCCCATAAACTATGGCCTGAGCAGTTAAACTAATTTTAACTAGACTGTGGAATCTTTGGCACCACCAGAAAAGGTTACCTATACTTTTATATTCTCTGGCAGATCCCTCAAGTTGATTTTGTCCCGGGATGGACTTTCTTACCCTTGGCGGTCAGGTGTTGGCACCAAGTGTGCACTACCTTCAGGGACTGCCTCTGCTTAGAACAATTTTGTATATTTTTTTATTATTTACCCTAATTGCCATTCACATGTGAATGTGTGAACATTAGGGTATAACCACCATTAATGTATAAATTGGTGAGCTAGATATTCTGATAGAAACACTCTTATAATAGGAGCTAGATTGCCCACATCTAAGCTGTGTCAATTCTCTCCTAGAAATATTGATTCAGATTACTACTATGACTTAAAGTCAGGAGAAAGCATTTACGGTCCTACTGGAGTGATGTGAATCCACAGAGGGAAAACATGCCTCTTGTGATGTTTAGTCCACATCTGTCATGTTGATATGCATCCACTGTCTGGTCATGTACTGTGTGCTGTATGTGATGTACTGGGCTTTAGATCACTATTGTGGAAAAGGCAATATGCATATAGCAATAATTACTTCAGTAAGGATTGGTCTACCTTTATACAATCAACGTGTGAGTATATGCCTGTCATATCATGTCCTTTTTGCGAAGACAGTATTAGTTATCTATGGCTATTACATTTGCGGTATGAATGTAATGCAAGGAAGGTTAACACTGGTCTGTTAAAGCTAATACTAATATATTATTACCAAAAAATGAGATGGAAATATTCACCTTTACTAGCACACTCATGGTGGAAATTCCTAGAAGTCTCTTTGCATTTAAGCATTATCTCAAGCATTGAGGCAAAACATGGATTACTGGAGTTCAAAATGTACTAATAATCAGTAGAATCATCTACAGCACTTTGCTGGATACCTGCACATAAACAGGTGAGCTGTGAATAGTGCAACACATGGCTTAAGTCAAATGGCTGTAAAACTAAGTAAAAGAATGCAGTCCACATGCTTACCCTAAATTCAGCCCCCAGGTGCCAGGAATGATGAAATGCAGTTGATGCACTCTGGAGCCAGTTTCCTAGCAACATTAGGGTCATACTGTCTTTGCAGTCAAAATTCCACAGTTTGTCCTACATTCTTTTAACGTTGAGCTCTTTTCTTCTGCTCATCTGCTTAGGGATTGCACAAAGGAACAATATATTGGGGTGCACATATTCCAAACTATGGGCTAGATGTATCAAAGTTGTTTGCATTTGTAAACGGTGCGAATGCCCGTTTGCGAATGCAAAAAGCCCTTTCAGAATGTATCAAAGGCATTCTGAATGCAATTTTAAGGACTCGCTAAAATAGCGAATCCTTAAAATTGCGACCCTGTTTAGAGAGTCGCAAATTGCGACTCTCTAAATAAGAAATTGCAAATAAGGAATCCTTATTTGCGATTTCCAAAGCACATGTATGAAGCAATTCCTGAATGCGAATTGGGCATTAAGGAATCGCTATTACCACTAAGTTGAACTTGGTGGTAACCATGTGCAAATTTAAAAAATGCATTTAAAATGCATTTTTAAAATTTACATGTAAAGCACACATGCCCTTTTGGCATGTGTACACCTTACATGTTGTTAAAAAATGTTTTAGGGTGCAGCAGAGGGGGCCTTAGGCCCCCAGCACCCTGGACTTTGCATTCCCAAAATTGCTAATTCCAGTTAGGAATTCGCAATTTGGGACATGCAAAATATTCGCAAATATGGGCAAACAGGCCCATAGATGCTAATGGGGGCTGTATCGCAATTTGCGATTCGGTAAAAGCATTTGCGATTTTTAAGAAATCGCTATTACCGAATCGCAAATATGATACATTGCATTATGCGAATCAGAAATAGCGATTTCTTAAAAATCACTATTTCCGAATCGCAAAAGGCTTTTTTCATGCATCTGGCCCTATATTCATAATAACTCAGGTATGGTCTTAATTCATCATTCAACATGAGGGTGCCTTCTTGTGTGGTACTAGAATATTGTCTTCAGAATATCATGACATAAATATTGTGTCCCAAATATAATTTTAAAAAATATTGTTCAACTTGAATGGGCATTATTTTTTCAAATGATATTTAGGACAAATTTGGACAACATATTTAACCCCTTTCATGCATCTTACAGCAGGTAGCCGCTCGATGACATGGTGGACATGTGTGTCGGACAGCTCCCAGCTGTCCTGGCACCCACCCACGGGGTAAGCACTGGCACTCCCTCTGTGGGTTGCCCATTTAATCCCCCCAACAGGGATGGCAGCAGAAGCATTTCCGTTGTCACCCGACCCCCCCACTATGGCATCTAATGATGTCAGCATGCACCTCATGACAAGTTCATTAGTTGCCTGGAACGCGCTGGAAGCCTTTTGCTTCCAGTGTGTTGGAGGAGAAAGCAGAGATTCTTCTTGGTAAGGGGGTGTTATCTGATCAAAGAGGCATCGGGGAAAGTAAAGGGTTTTCCTTTTCCCGATGTCTCTTTGGTGTTCATTCCTGCTGCACAATTGCCATTGGGGCTGCAATAGTGCTGCAGGATTGCCCACCTGACACCAGGGATTTTGCTTTTCTTTGAAATTGTATGTGTAATTGACAATGTTGGGGAGCAGCCTCTTGAGGAAGGGTCACTCCCCTTTGGAGAGCAAGTCATTTTGCCTTTTTTGCCCCCCTCAGGGGCAGATCGGCCTTTTTTTTTAGGCCCATCTGCCCCAAGGGGGACAGAAAGCACTAGGACACCAGGAATATTTTATTTCTGTGTGATTAACAATGTTAGGGAGCAGTACCTACGAAAGAGTCACTCCCCTTTGCAGAGCTAGTATTTTGACTGTTTCTCCCCCCTCAGGGACAGATTGTCCTTTTTTTAGGCCCATCTGCCCCCAAGGGGGGAAGAAACCACAAGGCTATCAGGGATATTTTTTTGGTGTGTGATTGACAATGTTTAGGAGCGACCCCTTGAGGAAGGATCACTCTCCTTTGGGGAGCAAGTATTTTGACCATTTCTCCCCCCTCAGGGACAGATTGTCCTTTTATTTAGGCCTATCTGCCACCAAGGGGGCAGAAACCACTAGGCCACCAGAGATGGGTTTTTTGTGTGTGATTGACGATGTTGGTGAACATCTCCTTGGGGAAGGATCATTCCTCTTTGGGGAGCAAGTATTTTGGCTGCTTCTGCCCCCCCTTGAGGGCAGGTCAGCCTTTTTTTAGGGGGCAGAAACCACAAGGCTACAAGGGATATTTTTTTTGTTTGTGATTGACAATGTTGGGGAGTGGCCCCTTGAGGAAGGGTCGCTCCCCTTTCAGCAACTATTTATTTGACCATTTCTTCCCCTTTGGGAGGCAGATCAGCTTTTATTTTTTTTAGATCGGGGAAGAAACCACTAGGCCATAAGGGATTTTTTTGGGAGCACCCCTTTGGGGAAGGGTCCCTCCCATTTAGAGAGCAAGTAGTTTGGCCATTTTTGCCCACCTTGGGAGCAGATTTGCCTTTTTTTTCAGGTCCATCGGCCCCCAAGAGAAGTAGAAACCACTAAGTCACTAGTGATTTTTTGTGTGTGATTACAATAATGGGGAGAGGCCCCTTGGGCAAGGGTCACTCCACTTTATGGGGGGGATTATTTTTTCCGTTTCTGTCTCCCTTGAGAGCTGATTGGAATTATGCTTCTAGGCCCATCTGCTCCCAGGGGGGGTTGAAGCCACTGTACACCAGGGATTTTATTTTTAGACAATATTGTTGTTGTGGGGAGCGAGCCCTTGGGCAGGGGTCACTCCCTATTTGGGAGTGAATGTTTGCCCATAATTACATGCCCATCTGCCACCCAGCTCGTCTGGCAGTGTGGGTGGGTGGCACATTATTTTTAGTTGTGATTCCTATGCTGTTATTCCTGGTACTCAATGAAAATCCAAATAAAGGGGTCCCTGTAAATTACAACAGCAACTCTCCTATCTAGTATACAAAAAAGCACCATAGTTCTGTAATACAAATAACATAAAACCCAACCTTTATTATATATCAAAATAAGACCCTACGACCAAAATGTCATACATATTAACAATCATATTTATAAGTAACAACACAACATAGACATACACCACCCACATTAAGGATGTGCCATTGTGAATTAATGATTCGTCTGATTTTATCACTTATATTAGAATGACGAATAGCACACACAAGTCTATCACTAGTCTTCTTCTCAGTTTTTTTAAAACATAGATTGTCGATCATAATATTTTGCTCTTTTCAAGGAATCTTTTATTAGCTTAGGAAGATAACCTCTTAGTAAGAATTTTTTGGCCAATATTTCTGAATGCTCCAAAAACTCCCTCATGTCTGTACAATTTCTTCTGACTCGCAAGAACTGACTGAATGGAATCCCTTGTCTCTGGCACTTAGGATGGTAACTATCAAAATGCAAAAGAGTGTTCCTAGCTGTAGGTTTAATATACAGTGATACTGCAAGACTTCCATCCTTATGTATAATGCAAACATCTAGGAACTCCAACTGATTTCGATCACTCTTCATAGTGAACCTCAAGTTAGAATCACATAAATTGAGCCACGCAAAAAAATCCTTCAATATTTCCATTTCTCCCTTCCAAACAAAGAAAACATCGTCTTTATTTCTAGACCACCAAAGGATTTTCTCAAAGAATGTGACGATCTCATTATAGATAAACTTTTGTTCGAAGTATCCAACATAGAGATTGGCCACACTGGGAGAACAAGCTGCTCCCATACTGACTCCTTTAATCTGTTGGAAAATGGTCGCATTTAATTCAAAGTAGTTGTTATAAAGAACTATCTCAAGGCAGTCACTAGTAAATTGATTTACTGGACTAGGTTCAATATCAAATAGAATCTGTTTTATACACTCCAGGGCTTGTTGTTATGGAATATTAATATACAATGCCTCTAGATCCATTGTGACCAAAATTTTATTCTCAGGATTAAATTGGACGCCTTCTATTTTAGAAATAAGATGGCCCGTTTCCCTAACGTAGGAGGGAAGTTTAAAGAGCAATGGTTTAAGAAAATGGTCAACATATTGTGATAATGGTTCAATGGCCGGACCAATTGTAGACACGGTCGTAAAGGAGGATCAATGTTGTCTTTATGGATTTTCGGCAGCCCATAAATCACAGGTAATCAAGTGTTTCTAGGGGTAAGGTACTCAAATGCCTTCTGGCAAATTACATCCTGTTGTAATGCTAAATAGCGTCTTTCTTTTATCATGTTCTTAACACATAACTCTGGGTTTAAGAAAACCCTCCTGTAAAAGTCTTTACATTGTAGCATACTCATCATTTTATCAATATACTGTTCTGTATCAAGAACCGTAATCCCTCCTCCTTTGTCACACGGCTTGATGGTAATTTGCTTATTCTCTTGTAGTTGTTTTAGAGCTAAGTTTTCCTCTTTCTTTACATTGAAATAAGGCTTAGGAACATACTTCAACACATTGGTCACTTTTTTGAGGACTGCTTTTTTCAAAGATCGCAACTTCTGGTCCCAAAGAATCAATGTCTGGAATAAATGAAGAAATGGGTCTTAAACCGGATCTATTTTCCTCTGTAGGTAATGAAGGTGTATCAAAGTATTTCTTGAGTCGAATCCTCCTAAAAAAAGCATGTACATCTTTGAAAAGTTCAAACTTATTGACATAAGTGCTCGGAACAAAAGAAAGTCCTTTTGATAATACTTTTTCAGAACTGGTATCAAGAGTCGTATTGCTTAAATTAAATATCGGAATATTGTCTAGTTCCGCCAATGTTGATTGCGTCTGGTTTGTAAGAACTGGGAAGGCTGTTCTGAATTGACAACTCTGTTCCCTCGATTGTAACGAGGTCTGGATCTGTAGTTGTTTCTCCTGTTGGCTAAAAAACAAGTATTTGTATACACTTGATCTGCCTGATTATGTCTGTTTCCAAAAACATCAAACTGATGGGAACTTCCCTCACCTTCTGAGCCTGATGTATCTGAAAAAGTCACTATCTTTTTTGATGCCCAATCCTGTTTCTCTGAAATTGGCTGCATTGGCTGTTTGTAATAATTTTCAAATAAATACGGGTATGCTCTCTCTACAGTAAAATAGCGGATGTCTTTCTTCAATTTTTCTGTCTTCCTCTTCACTAGGTACTGGTTAAAAGACTCAAACTCTGTAGTTACCTCTTCTAGCTTTTTCTTAGCTTTTTCTAGTGCAGTGGTCTGTTTTAATTTCTCTTCTATTTCCTCAATCTCCTTAACCAAAAGGGACATAATTCCACGTGCAGTCTCAATAATCAACAGTATCCAACCCCTAGAACATCTATTGGAAATGAAAGACCACTTTTCCAAAAAGGGTTTAATTTCTACAAAAAGACCAGGTATATTCCTCAACCGGAGTCCATTTGGGATAACTTCTGCCTTAAGTTATTCCAAAATAAACTCAGCGTGGGCTTCCGTTCTACGTGCCTTTTTCTTCAGATTAAGGAGCTTAATCCAATCATCCTTCAAATTGTTAGAAAGACTAAAGCCCTGTTCAAGACTAGAGGAAGCTCCTGCAATTCTAGAAAAGTCAGTTACAGAAAACCCAAAAGTTTTAATGTTCTCCATCAAGACACCGCTCAAATGTGATACAACAAATAACAAAAAAAGAAAAAAAGAAAAACCAAAGATAGAGAATAAAAAATATAGAAAATATAATATTCACAATCAACTGACAAAAGAAAACAGTCACCCCTACAGCAATTACCGTAACTCAAGGAAAATCCAAATAAAGGTTTCCCTGAAACGATAAGGAGAGAGAACCAGGGAAACAACTGTAAATTACAACAACAGCAACTCTCCTATCTAGTATACAAAAAAAGCACCATAGTTCTGTAATACAAATAACATAAAAACTCAACCTTTATTATACATCAAAATAAGACCCTACGACCAAAATGTCATAAATATTAACAATCATATTTATAAGTAACAACACAACACAGACATACACCACCCACATTCAAGACAACATATAAACAACAAACTGGATCAAAAACAAAGATATAATAACGCAACAAACAAATACTATTTTCAATATAATAACATATATACTCCTGAAAATACAATATAATTCACATAAAAATATATCTAAAAATATATCTAAATATATGTATATTTAGTGTCACCAGTCTCTAATCAATCTCCAAGATGTGTCTCCAAATCTCGACGACTGGCAACTCCTCCATGCGGATCACCTTCCTCCCACGCCTAAAAAACCCAATCACTTTAGGCATTGTAGAGTCTGGACGCCAAAAGGCATGCAGAAAGAAAGTCATATGCACTGCCTTGAATGTGCTTCTAAACTTGGGCTGTGTGTGCCCGCTTGTTTTAGAATATACCTCACCAAAAAATGTTTAGGAGCCCCCGTGAGCTTTGCTTGGTGTGTACCATTTTATATTTTTTGGTCAGTTTCACATTTGGCATTAGTGTGATGTATTTAGTCAGAGCTGTTGTCTTTGTAGTTTTGTATTTACTTACAGTTGGTCTGTGTTTTCTTTTCTTTAAAAAAAGTGATGGAGGTGTGTGTGGACTGGCACTTGCCTCGTGGTGTGTGTGGGCTGGCACTTGGCTGGTGGTGTGAATGAGTGAGCTGTCACTTGGGTGGCAGTGTGTGTGTGTGAGCTGGCGCTTTGCTTGATGATGTGTGAGTAGTGACTTGCTGCTGGTCACTACACACACTGCTAGCCAAACTTCGTTCCAAATACTCCATCAGCCAGTGTGATTGCTGTGTCAGGCATGTGGGAGTATGAAAGTGATGGGCCATTGATCGCCTCAGTCTGTTGATGTGAGTGTTGTAATGTGCTGGGACTGTGGCTGGTAGATTGACTCATCCTACATGTGTCACATGTGAAAGGTATGTGAATGGACTGTAAAGCTGTTGGTGCCTTGATGTGACTTTACTGATCATGAGCTGTGAGTCACTGGTTCAGCTTTTTGACTTTTCAATTATCAACAGTGCATTTCATTTTTGTGAAATCTCTTGTTAATAAAATGTTATATATTGAACCATCACTCACCCTTGTGCCAAATCCAACCAGTATGTGTGTGTAGTTAATGAATATATGGTTGAGTAGTAATAATTGTCTTTACTATCTTTCTCTGCCAGGATGTACATTGTCTCTAAATTGCCTCTTGTTGTGAATGTTGTAATGTGCTGGGCCAGCGGTGTGAATGGTTGTGTGTGTGTCACATATAAAGGGAGTGTGAATGGGCTGTAAAGCGGTTGGTGCCTTGTTGCTACTTTACAGCTCATGAACTGTGAGTCACTGGTTCATTTATTTCCCTTTCAATTATTAAGAGTGCATTTCATTTTTGTGAGATTGCCTGTTAATACAATTTTATATATTGAACCATCACCCACACTCATGCCAAATCTAACCAGTATATATGTGTAAAAATAATGGTGGTTAGCCACAAGACGCATCTATTGCACTTCTCATCTCAGTTGGGTATCCAACTTATTAAAAAACCTGCTCTGCTGTAATCTGGCATCAAAGCAAACCCCTGACACACTAGATGTCTTGAGTGGGACCCAAATGATGAAGTATGCCACCAACTTGCTTGGTAGGGTGTTTTTTCACAATTTAAGTGCTTGGGACACCACAGAAATAAGAGACTTGGAAGGGTGCTTGCTTCTTGTCTAGGAAAAATCTTCATACTTTAGATATGTTTGAAAACTAGAAACACAGCGGAGCACAGGGTGGTGTGCCTTACCTGGATCCCAAGAAGTTTTCTTTCCCACAATGCCCTGCAGATCATAAAATTGTACTAAAAGCACACATGTTCCTTACATTTATGTGCCATATTCTTCTAAAAACAGAAATAGACTACAAATTTCCTACCACCCAGTGTACCCTTGGTCTCCTTAAAAAATGATGCCTCACTTGTGTGGGTGCCCAAAGCAGAGTCAACCTAACAGCGTATAAAAATATGCTCTCATGAATGCACTTTGGTGCTACCTCAATCTCTACATGTTTTTGACCCTTCTCTGTCGCAGGCACTTGGCTCGCCAACACAAGGGAGATATCATTTTTATCAGAATATCGAGAGGAACGCTGAGTGCTAGAAAATGTGTGGCTCCCCTTCGATTCCAGAACTTCCCATCACAGAAATGTGGGGAAATGTGTTTTTTTTGGACAAACTTTGAGGTTTGCAAGGGATTCTCAATAAAACAAATATGGTAAGATCCACACAAGTCACCTCATCCTGAATTTCCATAGGAGTGTTGCCGAGTTAGAGCCCAAAATCCACAGCTAGGCACATTGCAAAAAACGAGTCTGTTTTCAGTGGAAAAATGTGATGTGTCCCCATTGCATTTTGGGGCGTTTCCTGCCATGGGCATTAGGCCTACCCACAAAAGTGAGGTACCATTTTTAGAGGGATACTTGGGGGAATGCTGTTTGGAAGGACGTTTGTGGCTTCTTTCAGATTCCAGAACTTGAAA
This sequence comes from Pleurodeles waltl, assembly GCF_031143425.1. NCBI lineage: Eukaryota > Metazoa > Chordata > Amphibia > Caudata > Salamandridae > Pleurodeles > Pleurodeles waltl. The sequence goes on from NC_090444.1 coordinate 1,205,093,513, forward strand.
TCACAGAAATGGGAGGAAAATTTGTCTTAAGGCACATTTTGAGGTTTGCAAGATAACCTGGTGAGAGCCACACAAATCACCCAATCCTGAATTCCCATAGGTGTCTAGTTTTAAAAAATGCACAGATTTGGTAGGTTTCCCCAGATGCCAGCTGTGCTAGAGCCAAAAATCCACAGCTAATCACATTGCAAAAAACAATTCCGTTTTCATTGGAAAAATGTGATGTGTCCATGTTGTGTTTTGGGCCGTTTCCAGTCACAGACAAGTGAGGTACCATTTTTATTGGGAGACTCAGGGAACACAAAATAGTAGAACAATTGTTATTACCAATTGTCTTTTTTTTGCATTTGTGCCTTCTAAATGTAAGACAGAGTGTAAGAAAGAAGTCATTTTGAAAAATGCCCTCTAATTCCCATGCTAGTATGGGTACCCCCAAATTTAGAGATGTGCAAATAACCACTGCTTCTAAACTCAATATCTTGTGCCCATTTCAGAAATACATGAGTTTCCTTGATACCTATTTTTCACTCTTGATATTTTACCAAATGAATTGCTGTATGCCCGGTACACAGTGAAATACCATTGCAAGGTGCAGCTCAGTTACTGGATTTGGGTAGCTTGGGTTCTTGCAGAATGTACAATCCCTAAATATCCTTGCAACCAGAAGGGTCCAGCAGATGTAACAGTATATTGCTTTAAAAAAGTCTGCCATACATAGAAAACTTTACAGATGAAAATGCAGATAGAAATGGATGGTTTTTTTCAACTCAATTTCAATATTTTTTTATTTCAACTGGTACTTTCTATAGGACAACCTTGAAGATTCCTCACAAAAGACCCCTCGCTGAATTTAGAATTTTCTATACTTTTCAGAAATGTATAGCTTTCCAAAGGTACACCATTGGTTTCACATGCTTTTCTGAAAGCACAAAAAATAGAAAAATTGGGGTATGTCCAGATAAAATGCCAAAAGCTGTGCTGAAAATTTTGGTTTTCTGATTCTAGTCTGCCTGTGCCCTAAAGCTTTGAAGATGGTAATTTCACCATCGCAAAACCATTGTTGATGCCCTTTGCAGGGAAATAACCAGATGCTTTCTTCTGCAGCACTTTGTCCCCATTTCCCCCCCCAAAAAACAACATTGAGGTGTATTTTGGCTAATTTCTCGGTCCCCTCCAGGGGAATTCTCAATCCTTGGGTATGTTTAGCATCATCAGGATGTTGGAAAAGGACATCAATTTGGCTTGGATAACTTATGTGGACAAAAAGTTATTTGGGCCTAAGCACAAACTACCCCAAATAGCCAAAAAAATATTAGCACTTTGAAAAGGCTTAGCAGCAAAGGGGTTGAGTCAGACGATAAATCTGTATAAAATATTCTAACATACTAGCATCATCTTAAATATCTGGAACCCAGGAAACTTTTTCGTTTGTTGGGGTTTAAGAGGTGGTTATTGATAATCCATTGGAATTTTTACTACAATCTATTTATCGTTAGTCTTAACACTCGCCAAGTAGGCTGGCTAAATATACAAAGACCAATGAAGTCGAAAGTTCAATAATTTGACACATGTGGACGATATGGTACATGCATTCATTTAAAAATGTGGTATTTTCTATTATATGCCTATTAAAGCATGCACTTGAATTGTCTTATGATTGATGTGAGTAGAGACACAATCCATGCCTTGATCTATTGGCCATTTCTGTAATTAAGTTTTTCTTACCCATTATTTTCAAATCTACTGGTGTGGTGACTTGGGGATATATTCGTTGGCGTGTTTTCCTAGTTTCAATTCACTGTCCACTACTTATTCCCTGTTAGATTATGTACGGAAACAGTTCGATTCCATATTGTGGGCGTTGTTGACATTTTACTATGTCGGTGTGTGGATTATTGCATGCATCATATGAAAAAAGTAGCGTATTCAAACTCAGAATTTATGGTAAAACATGATAAGAATAGATGGAAATGTAAAATCTGATTATGTGGCACGCGCAATTACCCTCAACACGTGTTCTTTGCTCCTCCTTTCAGGCTTTTAATCCAACTTTATCTGTGCTCTCCTTCGATGCACTCTATAACTGCCAAGTTGCTGAATTATATTTCAAGGAGGTACTGCTTTTTCCATTGTCCTTCCCTTTGTAATCTCGCTAATGTTCTCCGGGCAGGAATTTATTAATAGCAGTCTTTTGACAGCCATTTCTTTAGTGTTCCTGCGTGCCACACGCTGCCTGTGCCACGTACTGAAGTGCTTTCTCAAGCGACTGTCTTGCCACTGTGTGCAGTAATTCCTCGGACTTTTTTGTTGCAAGCTATATGGAAATGTCACAAGCTATACAATAATAGTGCACGTAGGAAGCTTTTCAAAGAAATCATGTTTTGTTGAACTAAGTGAGTGCCTTAACAAGAAAAAACAGAGCACGCTTCAGCTAAAAATGATAAACTTTAGCAAGTCCTTCCAACCGCTGGCCAATTTAAAGCTTTACTTTGCCTTGTCACATTACAGCAGGAGGGAGTCTAAACTGCAGCTCAGAACTGTCTAAAATGGCAGAATGCCGGCACAGTCCTTTGAACAGTGAGCACGAGCTATCTGGCATTTACAATATGCATTTTGTTTCAGTTTCTAAAAATGACACGGTCTTTTCATTTGAATTTCCTACGTTTTTCACTGTTCCTTTGTCTTTCATGGGCTTGTACATTGTGACTTACTCCGTATATATAATAGTTCACAGACTCCGGCTAATTTCGTGCTTTTACATGAAGATCTACTGTGTAGTTAGTTTACAAAACTACCAATGATTTTTCATAGTTGAGTATACACATTTTGTATCTGTTGATTTACGAGGATAAACTAAATAACCTTTTGAAACTGTGTGGCAACACACCTGTCTCGAATGCGACTACTCAACTGACGATCCTGCATGCTGCTGCCTAGTTCAAGGAAGGACTAAGGATTATGACCACATCCCACCCACACTGAAGTATCTGCTCTAACTCCCAATCCCACAGGTCAGCATTATCCTTTACCTGCAAAGAGGTCGCAACTTACTCACTCACTTGTCAGAAAACCTAATTGCCTCCGGCGGTCAACACACATAAAGAAAAATTAACAATCTCCGGTGTTCAATGCAAACCTAAAAAAGTAAACTTCTGCAATCCAAGAAAAACTAATCGCCCCCAGTGGCCATGCAACTCAAGAAAACCTAACCATTTGTGATTGTTAACACAAACCAAGAAAAATGATCCATCTTTGGCCATCAGCACAACCAGTGGCGTGTCTGCCACACAACGCAAGAGGAGGGGCAGGGGGATGACGACAGGGACGAGGTACACATTTTAAAAAAAATGACTTTCCTTGCCTCTGTCCCTGCCACCTCCTGCAGCCTCACGCTCCTCTTCTTGTGGTGTCCCAGCATTCACTGCTGGGACACCAGCACAGGCTCCCCAGCAATCCTGGTGCTGCTTTCATGCAAAACATGCATCTCTTTCATCCTGTGGTTGTTTCTGGGGGGGGGGGGAGGGGTGCATGTTCTGTAAACAGCACATTATCCACACTCCATATGGGCAAGGGGAGAGAATCCTGCCAACTTCCATACCAGCATCAGGATAGTGTCGGCCAGTTGAGGAGCTAGCCGGCCAGCACAGGAGTGAGCTCCACACACTGCTCCTGACTTGCCACATGCTGGATACCCCATCAAAGGCGCAGGGCCACCCTACCTCGTAAAAATGGAAAACACAGAGTGTGCAATTTTGAAACAGAGGATAGAGAGAAACGGCGAAACTGCTCGTTAAAATTCACTGCAGCCCATCTGCTCATACTGAAGTATCCCATAAGCCGCTGGGAGGGTTTTATATTTGCATATTTATCTACTTCGGTGCCTAGGAGGGCCAGGATCATATGGGAGCTGCAAGGAGAGCAGCAGCTGCCCAGTAATTGCTCCTTGAAAATGGCCTTAAGTTCTCCTGGAGAATGAATACCTGTAGATTGAATCCCTAACATCAGAAGAAGGCTCATGTTGATTCAAAGACTCCTGAATCTGGTGTTTTTGCACTTGGATCCTGAAGTGTGTAGACTTGTGCTAGTTGGTTCCAAAGCTACAGCAGCAACACATTAGAGGTAGAAATAAGTTTCTGGGGCACTTATTTTTCATTCTAATGTTGTATGGATAATGCTGATGATTGACAATGCAAAGCTTGAATAGTTCTGAAAGTTGGTATTGTCCTCATTAATTTCAATGATGGATTATAATGTTGTATGCTTTCAATAATGTAGTGGACCCAGTCAAAGCCGGTAGGCCTGCCTTATTGATAATGACACTCCTTATATTGTGATTTTGCATCTAGTATAAATGAGGGTAGCGTTTTTGTAGGATTAAGCACCCGCTAGCCGTGTTATGTGTTATAAGGGTGTCACCAAAGACACTTACATCTACCTAACTGTATACATTTGTAATTAATGCTTAGTAATTCTTAGTGTGTAGTTTTCCATTCTACAAGAAAAAGAGCTGACTGGACTATAAATTAATGGAGTGTTGTTGTTATGTACCAGCAAACTGGGTCTTACTAGCCCACACCACCTTCTCTAAGTAGGCATTGGGTGCTCCGCTTCACTGCTCTGAGACACCCAAGTGCTACAAATACAATGGGGAACTTGGTTCCCAGTAAAAGGAAAGTTATGAGCTTCTATAATTGTGGCAGACTCAAAGCCTTCACAACTAATAACCCAATTTCTTACAGTATGGGTGTATATGATATTTCTATTGCTCAAATCTAGTCAAAAGGCAGCAGAACACTGTAGTTGGTCAAAGACAAGCATAAAAGTCAGCCCAGAAACTATCTAAACAAGCATATCTTTAAAGATTAACTTCTTAGTCTTTGACATTACTTATACGGAACCTCAATGGTCCAAGGGCTACCAGGCTGAGTTAGACCTCTTTTCCGTTGCTTTTTTTGTACACAGTCATGAAACATTGCCTTCCCATCTCTTCGTTTAACAGCTAGGTTTGCACTGTGCCTTTCCACACTTGTTGTCCTCTAACTATTTTTGCACCGTTTAAGCAGTATGAGGAAGTTCATACAATATGCCTTTTCAACTTTCATGGCTCTCTAGCAAGAGTTGCACTAGTTTATCACTATCAGGAAATCCGTCTGATTGTGCACATTGCTTCACCCTCTCATCGTGATTGCACTATTTAAGCACTGTGAAGAAACCTTTGAATGTCTCTTTTCCTCTGTAGGTAATCAAATTCCCTTTGTACTGTATAAGTATTGTGCGGAAATCCATCTGCTTCTGTAGACTTTGTTGTTCTCTAAATAGGCTTGCACTTTTTCAGCAAGTGAGGAAATCCATCTCCTTTTGCACACGTCACTGTTCTCTATATATCTTTGCCCTCTATAAGTACCAATACCACTATGTTACTTTACGCTATACTAACTAAAGTTTGCAAAATGAAAGCTATTATAGCAAATGCATCGTGCGTTCATTAGCCTTTAGAATCATCTCCTCAAGTCATCAGCTATTTTAATTGATCCATTTAGAAACACTTTGAATGGCAAAAATTACAAAAAACATTTATTCCATAGTAATGCAATCCTGCAGTAATTGCATGGTAGAACCAGCTCAGAATGGACCATAATTCAACTGTGAATGTCAAATAAAAATGATTTATCATACTATGCAATACACAGTTTGGCCAATTAACTTGAAAGACATTTAATTATTTTTACAACGCAATATTCTTTTAAATAAAATGATAACTGCAGAAAAATGTTTCTGTTGTGGGCAAATCTTAATTGAAAGCAGACTGAGGTCTTCAGAATTAGTACTATTAACCTTTCCAGCTCTTAAACACCCACGTGAGGCAACGTGTGGTCTTTGTGCAAGCTTTTATGTTCTCCCTGCGGAAATGTATGAGCAATGCAAGGCATACTTTTAAATGTCTCAGAGAAGACAATTAGCAAAGCGACTCATTTATTCCCAGTAGTTGTTGTCTAGAGTGACACATCAAAGACGAACGGATTCTTCTGAGGTGTGCAAAGGGGACTGTCACAAGGATAGTGAAGTTAAATGCATATTGAGAGGGGTGCTGTAAATTTGGGCAATGCAGAGTCCAGTGTATTACTGCTGAGAAAGAATGTGTGTGTCAGTGGGCAGAGACGTTTTGAAGCATGGGCAAAGTGGGCTCTGGTCCAGCACCCCAGCCTTTCAGGACACCCCTTGATAGAGCTAGTCAGGGCCGGCTTTAGCACTGGTGGCTTTGTGCGATTGTCTATTTTCGACACCATCCCCATGACTTCCTTCTCCACGAATTCCCTCACTAACACTCTCTAACAGTGCACCTCATCTCTCCATAGCCCTTCTCTGACATAAATATCATTTTTCATAGCACTATTCATAGTTCACTCACTCAGTTCAGTAATCTGCATGGTACATATTGTTTGCAGCAGGCACATTAACCCTCTGCCCTACTTTATGATGAGTCAAAACTACCACTAGATAAAATACCACTCTCTCAACAGTGAACAGTATTCACCAGTTATCTTGACATTTTTATTGTTGCCTGCAAACTTCTGGATACACAAGGAAGTTCACATTCTTTTCAACCTATAGCTATTTTAGATTTTGGACAAGTGTGCCAGTGCACTATCAGGCGACCTGGCAAATGAAGGAATGAAAGGACTGAAATTGGATCATAAATTCAAAGTTGTTTAACACAGTTTCTTGTAACCATTCATGACATCAAGGCTGTACACTCTGTCTAAGGCTGAGCACAATGCCCTAAATTTTCTGATTGTCCATGGAGACAGCTCGGCACTAGCAGACATATCATAACATCAAACTTGCAGCTCTGACACAATGTGGCATGAATGGTGCTTTTGTTATAAAAACTGCCTTTGCGCCATATTCAGCTTAAGAGCACCTCCGCAGCTTGGCTGACTCTGATCCTAATTCTGATCTCTACCTTGCACTGGACAAATACCCTGCACTACACCAGACAAGCTTCGTAGCTTCTGGTACATCTTACCCAGATATAGGGGGTTGGACTATCCCACTACACCTGGCAAAGGGTAATACAGCTATGCTCTCAATGGTATAGGTAGTAGCAGATAGGAGTGTACCACCACAACAACTTTACTATGGTTGAACTATTAACTTTTCACCATTTTTGTAATGCTGGTTACCATGCTTTGTCTCATTTGCCTAATAATCACGGTTCATTTTTTACGCAAGAATAAGATTGTAGCAATAAATGCTCTAAAAGCTATTTTTTCATCTTTCTCGTGTGTCATCTTGGGTACTCTTTGTGACAACAAAATGGTGGATCCCCTTCCACAATTTCCTTGGGATCTGAGTAGCCATGTTCAAGGTTGCAAAAATCATCTGGTACCCTGGTGTGTTTAGGGGTTTGGATGGGACACTGTGAGCTAGCTAGGAACCATGTCACCATTTCCTCATGGTATACATGGACTAAGTCCCCATAATTGAGATTTTCCTAGCCTTGGTGTCTGAAAGGCTAGATTTTATTAAAGACACGGAGGCGAGTATTATGCAGTCTTTTCTTGCTTTAATAACAACAGCAGCCAAGCAAGAACTACAGTTCCCAGAAACAAAGAACCACAAATGACATCATAGTGCAGTAACCAATGGGATATCACAATGCACTACTAATATCTTAACTGCGAGCAACAAGTCCTCTTTTCTTGACGCGAACTACAGAGGAGAAGTAACCAAAACAATTACGTAGAACATAAAAACCAAAGTCATAAAGTCCATGCAGCAATCTTGAAGATGACGGAGACCGAAGGCCGACTGGAAGGAATAGTCGATGCCGAACAAGTCCAAGCTCTGTAAGAGACGTTGGTGTGCATCAAGTTGAGCCAACACTGGAAGAGGGAGTTGGCACTGGAAGAGAGAAACAGGGCGGGTTAAATCGTGGTGGGATAATACTCGCCTCCGTGTCTTTAATAAAATCTAGCCTTTCAGACACCAAGGCTAGGAAAATCTCAATTTTATTACAAGACCGGAGGCTCATATTATGCATGTTCAAAGCATTGCAATCACAGAATCTGAGACATGAGAAATCGGCTTACAATAAAAAGTTCTAAACGTATTTTCATTCGACCAGTCTGCAGACTTGAGAATATCCTGTAAAGAGGAACCTGCCCAAAAGGCGCGAGAGGCCATAGCCCCTCTGGCCGAATGGGCACCAAAGGCACTAATATCGATGCCAGCAAGGGACATAACCCATTTAACCCAGCGAGCCAGGGTAGGGGAAGACACAGGAAGGTGAGGTTTCTGAAAGGAAATAAGTAGTTGGGACGAAGAGGACGATCTCAAATCTGCAGTACGGGTTACATAAGTTTTTAAACAATTTCCAACACATATCTTGGGTTGAGAAGGAAAAAATGGATAATTAATACTAGACAAATTGGTTTTCGTACGTCTTTTGATCTGAAACGAAACACCTAGGGGAGAAAAGAAAAAGGAAGTAACCTCTAATGCTCTAACGTCTGAGACCCGCTTGATAGAGACCAAACATAAAAGCATGGTTAACTTGGCCGAAAGCTGTTTGAGAGATAATAACTCATTATCAGGCCACGAGGTAAGAAAACGCAACACCAGAGTAACATCCCACATAACATTATATTTAGGAGACGGTGTATTAACATATCTTACTCCCTTTAACAACTGGCAGACAAGGGGATGCTCTCCAACTGGCCTACCATCAATTCTTTGATGCTCCGCAGAAATGGCAGATCTATACAAATTAATAGTGCGATAAGCCTTACCTTGAGAGGCCAAGGAAGCCAAAAAATGTATAATTAGTACTACACTCGCTGAAAAGGGATCTGAATCCCTGTCCAGACACCAGCTGTGCCAAAGGGACCAAGCTGACTTGTAGGCCTTGGAAGTTCCAGGGGCTCTGGCCTGCTGGATAAATTTAACAGCGTCCTCCGAAATTCCTGAGGCTCTCCAGGACGACCCGAAACCTTCCAAGCTATGAGGAACAGGGACCCGTCGAGGATCAATTGATGTTGTTGGCCCTGGGGGTTCAAGAGGAGATCGGGGAATTGAGGCAGCCAAATAGGCGGAGCGATCGCCAACTCTAATAGAGTCGGATACCACGGTTGGGTTTGCCAGAAAGGAGTTACAATCACCAGAATAGACAGTTGCCTGCGCACTTGAGCGAGGACCCTGGGAATGAGAAGGAAAGGGGGAAATGCATATAGAAGGGAAGACGGCCAAATCTGAAGAAAGGCATCTGTAGCCAGGGCTTGCGGATCTGGCCTCCAACTGAAATAGAAAGGAAGGTGAGAATTGAGGCGAGAAGCAAACAGATCTATGGACATTTCTCCAAAGATAGAAGAAAGATGACTGAACATTGAAGGGTGCAATTGCCAATCGCTGGAATCGTGAAGGTGTCTGGAATACCAGTCCGCTACTGTATTGAATCTGCCTGGCAAGAACACCGCCTTGACTGAAATTCGACGAGGCAGACAATATTCCCAAAGATGTTTTGCTAGAGAGGAGAGTATCTTGGACCTGGTACCTCCTAGGTGATTGATGTATCGGACCGCGGACAAATTGTCCATCCTGAGAAGGATGGTGCAACTTACCCTGTTTTTTGCAAAAGTGCGGATGGCAAAGGAACCTGCAAGCATCTCTAAACTGTTGATGTGCAAGAAGGACTCCTTCAGAGACCATGCGCCCCCAGTCGAGAACTGACCACATCTCGCGCCCCAACCCGTCCGACTTGCATCGGATTCTAATACAAGGTCTGGGGCGGCAGAGAAGATAGTTCTGCCGTTCCAGGCATCTAGATGCGTTAGCCACCACTGAAGCTCTTCTTTGGATTCGGCATCTAAGACCAAGGGATCCGAATAAGCGAGACCTTTGTGAAGATGACGTATCTTGAACCGTTGTAGGGCTCGATAATGTAAAGGACCTGGGAAGATTGCCTGAATGGAAGAAGCTAACAGACCTACTAGGCGTGCCAGATTTCTGAGAGAGATATGCGGAAGGGAGAGGGAGTGACGAATCTCCTTCTTGATCAATGATACCTTGTGTTGCGGGAGCTGCAACACCGATAGAGTAGTATCTATTTGAAAACCGAGAAACTCCAGTGTTTGAGTCGGAATTAAAACCGACTTTTGTACGTTGATGAGAAAACCTAGACCGCGAAGCAGATTTAGACACAGTTGAAGATGATCTAGAAGTAGATTCTTGTCCTGTGCCATCAAAAGGAAGTCGTCCAAATAAAGAATTAAACGCACCCCGTGAGACCGGAGAAAGGCTGCGACGGGTTTGAGAATCTTGGTGAAACACCATGGAGCGGAAGAAAGGCCGAAGGGAAGAACTCGAAAGTGGTAGAAAGAGTCCTGCCATTGGAATTGAAGAAACTTCCTGTGCGAATGATGGATAGGGACTGTGAGATAGGCGTCCTGCAGATCCAGTCTGACTAGCCAATCTCGATGAAGCAGAATGTCCCTGAGATGGAGAATAGTCTCCATCTTGAAGTGACGATAGATTATGAAGTTGTTGAAAGCCTTGAGATTCAACACTAGTCGAAATTTGTGATTTTTCTTCTGAACTAGAAAGATGGTGCTGAGGAAGCCCGAAGAATCGAATTGAACAGGCTCTATTGCGCACTTGGCCAGGAGAGATTGGATTTCGACGCGCAGAAGCTCATTTTGCTCTTGGGAAAAGACTAGGGGTATAGGGACGTGACCTTGAACTGGCATCTGATAGAATTCCAACAGGTACCCTTGAACAGATTGAATCACCCACGGATCTGAGGTGAGAGAACGCCATGAGTCGAGACACAGAGCTAATCTGCCTCCTACAGGAGGAAGGCCAAAAGCGGAAATACTTACCGGAGGTTTGGTCTCCCCTGTTGGAGTAACCTCTGGAACGGTAGCCTCTTGAGCGACGGGGATAGAATTTCGGTTTGTATCCTGAGTAGGATTCAAGCTGTGATTGCTGGTTGAATGAGTCTCTGTTGGAATATTGATTCCTGATGGAACGGCCGGCAAAGCGACTCCTGCCTTTGCCGGCCCTGGCAAAAACCCGAGACGAGAAAATTTTCTTCATCGAGAGCTGGGCCTTATCCAGTGAGGCAAAGGTGGACACATATTTGCCCAAATCTTTAATAAAAGAGTCTCCAAATAACAGGCCTTTGGCCAAAGGACCCTCATCTTTAGAGGCCAGAGAAGTTAATTTGGGATCGATCTTTAAAAGTAGACTCTTCCTCCTTTCAATAGAAAGCTGAGTGTTAGCGTTCCCCAGCATGCAAATAGCGCGTTGCGCCCAGTTTGAAAGGACCTCCGGATCAATGGGGTTATTATCCATTTTTGCTTCTTCCGCCAAATCAAAAATTCTGGTGAGAGGGCCCACCAAATCAAGAAGCTTGTCCTGGCAACCTGACCAGGCTCTATCCACGCCCTTCTTGGGATCCTTGCCGAATTTTGAGAAAAACATCAGCATGTTAGGATCAATTACCGGAGTTGCTGTAATATTATCCGGAAGAGAGGGACGAGGACATTCTGACTTAAGTTTATTACGAGCGGTTTTATCCAGAGGATGACGCAAAAAGAAGGAAACATAATCCGCCACATGTTCTGATGGATACCACTCCTTTGAATTTGGATGGACCATGAAGGAGGGATCAAATAAGGGCTCACCAGCCTGGTCTACCAAATCATGAGACACTGGGTGAACGTCACCACCGTCAGAAGGAGAAATTCTACGCCTTTTCTCCAAAGGCCCATAAGTAAATGGATCTCCTGATCCGTCCATATCGCCATCATGGCTGGAAACATTATCATCGTCATCCGTGTCTCGTAACTGTGAAACATACAAAGGGGAAGGAGGGGGACCCGATTTATAGACCTCTCGGGTGGAAGGACCAGAGGAAACGCCTTTAGACGACATTGGGAGAGTGGCCGCACGTTTCCTGCTCTTATTAAGAGGCAACTTGGAAGAAGACATCATCTTTGAAACCGAGGCTTCAAAATTTTTTGTAACCTCAGACATGGAAACAGAAACTGCTTGTTGAACAGAGTCCCTTATGAAGGACTTCAAACTCTCCTGAAACACTTGGGAATCCTCCTCCCCAGCCATAATGTAAAAGCGCTAGTCGAAAAAGTGAAAATAAGCAAATAACTAAAGCACTGGGCACACAGGGGTTAACCTCTGAAGAAAAACAAGGGAGGAGAGGCTGAAGGGGCGGTACGAGTAAAAGGAGGCGTTCCAGTAGAAACGAAGCAGGCTGAACTGAAGTGGGTAGCTTCGACGAAGAAGAAAAAACGGGAGGAAACCGAGCCAATTGTGCTCAAATGCAGCCCCAAAACCGAGCGACTACCGACGAGGTATGGCGGCAGGAGAATGTGAAGAATCTGTGGAAATGTGAAACGCGCGAGCGCGCGTCCTCAACGGCCGAAAAACGGCCGTTGAGAGACGCGCTGTGAAAGAAGGAAAAAGACGCGCGTGCATTCAGAATAACATCGCATGAAGTCTTATCGTAACGGTTAAAAAGGCTAATAACTTATCGAATAAATAATGCAGGTACTTATCTTGACTGCCAGCAGCAAGAAAAGAGGACTTGTTGCTCGCAGTTAAGATATTAGTAGTGCATTGTGATATCCCATTGGTTACTGCACTATGATGTCATTTGTGGTTCTTTGTTTCTGGGAACTGTAGTTCTTGCTTGGCTGCTGTTGTTATTAAAGCAAGAAAAGACTGCATAATATGAGCCTCCGGTCTTGTAATAAAATCTGATGTTTATTTTGACCAGATATACAGTCCTACTTGATTCATAGGACATATATAACATAGCGCCGCCAACATTTTACATCAGGTACTTATTTAATGGGTCCCTTGAGTAGCTGTTAAGTAGTCAAGTGTCACCCTTTTCATCTTTATATGGAGACATCCTTAATAGGAATCCCTATTGCTTGAACCTTATCCAACTGCAGCATTCTCTCTCTGAATCCTATTTTTTTAAATGGGATTTATATAGTTAACAATTTGGTTAACTGCAGATAGGCTCTCTCACCATATTTGGCACAACAGGGAGGTGGAATTACCTTTGTGGTAGAATCCTATAAAGTTTATAAATGTTAAATGTTTTATTTATGGGTCTATTTTCCTGCAGTAGACGCAAACACACAAACATTTCATGCATACATTCAGATGGCAGCAACTACTCAATACAGACCATATCCCCATCTAGAAATACCATTAATGTATCGGGAACATCACAATTGGTTCCAAGGTGCCCTTCTACATGCACTGTTAAACTCAAGACTGGGTCCTCTCAGTAATGATGGGGTAACCTGCCCTGCCTTAGCCGGCTACACACCATATCCAAATATAGCTGAACTCCGTACCCTATATAATCGGTCAGTCCCACTATATAGATGTCTGACTCAGTTTGTTGTGTGAACAATAACAACTTCCCAGCTAGGGCTGTTCAAGCCATCTAGCCACAGTTAGCTGTGTTTGCAATTAGGCCTGTCACAATTAATGCAATTATGGGTAAAGTTCACACCAGAAGGGAGGTGAATTCATTCTGAATTGCTTTAAAAAACACATCAGCTTAAAGCAGTGTTTCCCCATATGGGACCCCAAGATAAACACAGGAATTTTACTATGTGCCTACCACTTGGCATGATTAATCTCATTGAAGATTGTGCTTCCTGGGGCACCGTCTTTGCTGCTGTATCCACCATAAGACATGGTACATCATCAGTAGCTGTTTTGCCGGAGGTGGCTAAAACAGATTCAAAATTAATACTGGTCTGCCCCGGCCCTTGATTTGGGGATGAAATTATTGACAATTTTGCCACAGTTTTCTCAGCTATCTTAAATGAGATTAAAGGGGAGGAAGCAGTGCTGGTAGTACACCATCTACATGCAGAGGTTCCTGTATAAGATCAGGAATGCGAGTTGCCAAATATTATTGGGAAACCTATACATCTATAGGTCAAGATAATTTGGGAGCCAGGCCTAATAAGCTACAGCTTAAAAGCAATTCTGACCAAGATAATTCCAATCACGTACCAGAGTCCTCTAAGAAACAGTGAAATAAAGATAAAACCAAAACATGGTCCAGATCTCCGCAACTGGAGCCCACTGAAAAGCGTTACAACTTGCGTAACCGTGATACACTTAAACAGCCTAATAGGTATCAGTATACTGATATAAGTCCTTCTTGTTCCCTTCAGGACTCACCAGACAAACGCTTTGAGAGAGGAGGATAGTTTGAGTGCAGGCATGAAGAGCATGTGAAACCGAAAATGGACTCACAAAACACATCTGACATCATCATAAGAAGAAAAAAGAGAAACTTTCACAGCAAAAACCCCAATTCAAGAAGAAGAAAGTGGTAGGTATTTCTGTTCAACATGCCACACATACTGAGATCACTCCTTTAGAACAAGACATGGGCATTGACATAGACAGATCAGTTTAGTCCCAACAATTCACTGGAATCTTCAAGGGTTCCTGGTTTCGAGACCAGCTAGTAAATTGTTATACGTTTGTACAAGTCGAAACACCAGATCAGCGGGTGAGTCCTCCTACAGACTATGTGATTTGGACATTCAAATGGAGGGTGACATAACGCACACCATTAAAGTGATTTTTGAGGAAAATTTAACATACAATCATGACATTCTCCTGGCTGAGGCAGAGTAGCCACCTGAGTTTGTTAGGAAAGTCCCACTAGGAGAAGATGTAATACTACCATCCTTTTCAGTTCTTGTTCCTAAAGCAGTTAAACAGATGCAGGCCAAAGATTGGGCTCTTGCACATGCCCCAGCATTATACCATAATCATGTAGGTTAGGATAAGGGTTCCCCCACCATGCAATACCAATACGTTCAAATCCACTGGTGCAACCACAGCACTCTATTAAACATGAAGCAAAAGCTCCAGTGAGGGAAATTCTCTCACAACTTGAATATCAGGGAGTAACTGAACCCTATGTTTCTCCTATGAATAATCCTTTTTTTCTTGTCATGAAACTTTATCATTCCTATTGCATAGTCTTAGACTATGGACATTTAAACAGCCACACATGCACCTTTGCAATTCAAAACTCAAATAGTACAGCTCTAATGAGCAACATATTCTGTAAAAAATACAAAACAACATTGGACATTTCCATTGTTTTTTTCTGTCAAAATATAGCACCTGAAAGAAGAGACTTAACAGTGTTCTCCCCTCACCCCCAGGCTCACACCAATTATTTTGTTGACTCCCTCAGGGGTATAGAAACAGTCCTAGATTGTTCACGTCCTGACTAATGTCAATTTTACATGAAATTGACTCAGAAGCATTGTCCTATGTTGATGACATCAATATGAAGGACAATGACATAAATGCATAGCAGATCGTATAGTTTTGGCAATTGCTCAATATGGCTACAAATTCATTTTTAAAAAATCAAATATTTATTTTTTAGTGTCATGCTTTCAGGATCCAAACTGTCCAATAAAGGCAAAAACCTTGCCCTGCACTTCTTAGAGAAGTGTGCTCTTTTACAATCACCTGACGCTATAAAAAAAAACTACAGGCATTGTTAGATTTCCTATATTTTGGTAGAAAAAACATACCAGGATATGCACAGCAGGTTAAACCATTGCATAATTTAATGTGTCCAGACTTTTCTAGGACAAATTAGACATCGGAACATACACAAATACTCAAATAATTTCTAACTGACATGCTTGCATCCAGACACATACACACTTCTGTCAACACAACAAATCTGGTGATACGCATTGTCACGTAGGTTCTCGTTATCCTAATGAGACTACTGGACTCGGGTGGCAGAATCACTTGTACTGTGGAGACTGAGTCTGATCCCGCACCATGTGACACCTGTCGGCCTAATCTGGGTTTGTTCTGGCTAAATAGCAGTGCCTCATCTCCCCGTGAGAGCAGAGATTGGGGCAACCGTGTGCATGACATACATGACTCATGGAAATTGTGGTCACTCAGATTTCATCAGTTTCTCTCAGTTACATTAGTCTCACATATGCAAGGACAATCAGAGGCAGAGTAAAATTCAATAAGGTTTTTTTGAAGTAACTGCATCTTAGATAATAAAGCATGTATTGCAATAACTAGGACAATGAAGCACAATAAGATTAAAACTGTGACAAGGAGAGTAAAACACAAGAATAATGCTACCATACTGCCACTAAGGTTTGTAGGGATAGTTCCTACCTAACCTATGTTAGAGCACAGCATGTTAAGCTCTAATTCTGACTTTCAGGTTCCTCCTGGGAAGACATCATCCCTCATACCTGAGCAAGAGGCCTGTAGTCTACAGAAGCAGCTGCAGAGACGCAATCAGAAATCAGCATACAGTTGTGGTCATCTGGCTGGAATCTCCCTCTAACGTACATGGGTCAAAGTAGTGTTTATATAGTAAAACATCTGATGTTCCAAGACAGGATCCCCATGTAAGAGTGTGTATGTTTCTGTGAACATTGGAGACAAAGCGTACCACTTTTGCCGGCAACCTATCTTACTGCAACCTTGAGAAAAGCACAGAGCGAAAGAAATGTCTTGTTTAAGAATGCAGTGCAGACCTAGAAGAATAGCTAGACAGAAAAAATTAAACAAGGCCGCAAATGTGGCTAATGTTAAAATAATATAATCAAAGCTAAAATAAAACATATCTAGGTTAAAGTGCACAGCGGCAGGCCTAGTTTGCTAAGATAACGTGTATAAAACTATAGCTAAAAATGGCTACACAACAGGATCATTGCAGAATCCACTGGCTATACATATACATTCAACAAAGTAGACCCAGTCCCTGTTGCATATAAATTGAAACTGTATTCCAATGCCGAAATGTCTTTTGCACCCACTGAATAAATATTGACTACAGTTCAAACTGCTGTCATATAGGAAAGACCATTGGCTCATGAAAAATGCATCATTGTTGTAACCCTCTGTTCCAGCCCCCAAGGCTATCACCAAGATGAGGATTCTGTTAGACTTTTGCTTATGCAGGGTCATCCCCAGTCTTTTTTGCCTCCTGCCTCCTATTTTTTTCTGACCTGTTGCTGTTGGCTTTTCAACTCTGAGCACTTTACCACTGCTAACCAGTGCTAAAGTGCATATGCTCTCCTGTTTAAATTGTATGTAAGTGGTTTATCCATGATTGGCATATTTGAATTACTAGTAAGTCCCTAGTAAGGTGCACTAGAGGTGCCAGGGCCTGTAAATCAAATGCTACTAGTGGGCCTGCAGCACTGGTTGTGCCACCCACATAAGTAGCTCTGTAATCATGTCTCAGACCTGCCACTGCAGTGTCTGTATGTGTATTTTTACACTGTAAATTCGACTTGGCAAGTGTACCCACTTGCCAGGCCTAAACCTTCCCTTTCCTTACATGTAAGGCACCCCTAAGGTAGGCCCTAGGTAGCCCCAAGGGCAGGGTGCAGTGTATGGATAAGGTAGGACATATAGGCCCTCATTCTGACCTTGGCGGGCGGCGGAGGCCGCCCGCCAAAGTCCCGCCGTCAGGTTACCGTTCCGCGGTCGAAAGACCGCGGCGGTAATTCTGACTTTCCCGCTGGGCTGGCGGGCGGTCTCCTTCAGACCGCCAGCCAGCCCAGCGGGAAAGAGGCTTCCACGATGAAGCCGGCTCGGAATCGAGCCGGCGGAGTGGAAGCTGTGCGACGGGTGCAGTTGCACCCGTCGCGTATTTCACTGTCTGCGCAGCAGACAGTGAAATACATTTAGGGGCCCTCTTACGGGGGCCCCTGCAATGCCCATGCCAGTGGCATGGGCACTGCAGGGGCCCCCAGGGGCCCCGCGACCCCCCCTACCGCCATCCGGATCTCGGCGGTCCGACCGCCGGGATCTGGATGGCGGTAGGGGGGGTCAGAATCCCCGCGGCGGTGCAGCAAGCTGCGCCGCCGCGGAGGATTCAATGGGGCCGCGGTACACTGGCGGGACCCCGCCAGTGGTGCCGGTCCGACCGCGGCTTTACCGCCGCGGTCGGAATCCCCATTGAAGCACCGCCGGCTTGTCGGCGGTGCTCCCGCGGTCCTCCGCCCTGGCGGTCAAAGACCGCCAGGGTCAGAATGAGGGCCATAGTAATGTGGTTTATATGTCCTAACAGTGAAATACTACCAATTTCGTTTTCACTGTTGCAAGGTCTGTCTCTCTCATAGGATAATATGGGGGCTACCTTTAAATATGATTAAAGTGTAGATTCCCCTAGAGAGTAGATGGACATGTGGAGTTTGGGATCCCTGAACTCACAATTTAAAAATACATCTTTTAGTAAAGTTGATTTTAAGATTGTGAGTTTGGAAATGCCACTTTTAGAAAGTGAGCATTTTCTTGCTTAAACCATTCTGTGACTCTGCCTTGTTTGTGGATTCCCTGTCTGGGTCAGTTTGACAGTTGGGTTGTTTTTCACCTCACACCAGACAGTGACACAAAGGGAGCTGGGGTGTGATCTGCATTTCCTGATTAGCTATCTCTGCTAGGAGGGAGGGGTGGAGTAGTCACTCTCATCTGAAAGGACTGTGCCTGCCTCTGACAATGCTGTCTCCAACCCCCTGGTGTGTGTCTGAGGCCTTGCCTGGGCAAGGCAGGATTTCACAAGAAGGTGTGAGTCCCCTTTGAAGGAAGGTGACTTCAAAGACTAAAATGGGTATAAGAAGGGCACCCAAACTTACAAACTTTAGAAACACTTCTGGAATCAAGAGGAACCTCTGCCTGGAGAAGAGCTGATCGCTGAGGAACAAGTGCTGCCCTGCCTGTGACTGTGCTTTGTGGAGCTTTCCTGCAGTGCTGCTTCTGCCAGAGTAAGAGGGCAAAGACTGGACTTTGTGTGCCTTCCATCTTGAAGAAGAAATCTCCAAGGGCTTGATGTAGAGCTTGCCTCCTGTTGTTGAAGTCTCAGGGATAGCAAAGACTTCTTCCTGCCAGCACCTGGAGTCTCTGGAGAGACCCCTACTCTGCTCTGTGGTGCCCTTCCAGTTCCTGGGACCCTGAAAGGAGAGGCTGGCAGCCTAAGGACAAAAATACACGCACCGAGCGCCGTGCGGAGAAAAGATCGACGCGAATCCGATCGCGGCTGAGAAAACGACGCGACGCCGGCTCCGCAGCTGAGAAACGACGCCGCAGGAAACGCGACCGGAGAATCGACGCCCGGAGCAGGAGAAACGACGCGCAGCATCGCTGACGAAGGCTGAGAGATCGCAACCTGCGCCGCGGGACTTTCGGACCGACGCGTGGCTGGCTTTTTCGACGCGCATCGCCGTGCCGAGTTGTTTTCGACGCATATAACCGTGCAGGGTTATTTTCGACGCACACCGCCCGTGCGGGGTTATTTTTGACGCAAACCAGGTACATTTACACGCTAGCAGCGCTAGTGTGTTGTTACAACTACCTAAAGACTCTTTTTATTTTAAACCTTTAAAAAATCATAACTTGACTTGTGTATGGTGGATTTTTGTCGTTTTGGTCTTGTTTTGTCTAGATAAATATTTCCTATTTTTCTAAACTGGTGTTGTGTCATTTTGTAGTGTTTTCATTAAGTTACTGTGTGTGTTGGTACAAATACTTTACACCTAGCACTCTGAGGTTAAGCCTACTGCTCTGCCAAGCTACCAAGGGGGTAAGCAGGGGTTAGCTGAGGGTGATTCTCTTTTATCCTAACTAGAGTGAGGGTCCTTGCTTGAACAGGGGGTAACCTGACTGTCAACCAGAGACCCCATTTCTAACATTGGTGACCAGCGGTCGGGATTGGACTTGTATTTGTACTTGACATACAGTAATTAAGTGTACACTACTGTTTTGATCTCAGACCACTACGTGACCACATACTACTTGTTTGGTGATCTTTTGATTTTTCTCTTAAGGACTCTTTTTATTCTACTTCCATGATTTTGCTGATCCCTTGACTGATTCTTTTCACTTCATTGGGAAATTATTTTTTTCTGCCTTTTGGAACTTTGCACTTGTGACCATCATGTCTCAATCTGGAGATGCAACAGCTGGAGCTGTGTTTGAAATGGAGAAACGGAAGGAGTACTCAGTTGCTCAATTGAAACAGTTCCTTAAAGATCTTGACTGTCCCACTGAGAGCTCCACCAGGGAGGGGGAGCTGCAACAGGCACAGAGGGCCTGGGTGACAATCAAGAAGGCTGGAAGGCACACAGAGGAGGAGAATATGGGGGGGGAAGTGCAGAGGATACACAGTGGTGTAGTGGAGGTACCTGTTACGCCTGGGGGGAGGGTCCCCAGGAGGGATGGCAGGGTGTCACCCAAGGGTCTGACTCCTGAAGAGTTACAGGACAGACAGGCAGAAAGGGTTCGCCGGTTGGAGGCAGAAAAGTTGAGGGTGCAAAGGGAGTATGACAAGTGGGAAAAGTTGGAAGAAAGGAGGAGGAACTTAGAGATTAAAAAAATGATTTATGCTTACGAGCTTAAATTGAAAGAGCTGGAAGTCATGAGGGCTGAGTCCAGCTGGAATGGTGGCAGCAACAATTGTATATCCAGTGATGCTGCAGAAGTGCACATGCCCAGAGAGGTGGTGCCCTACTTGAAGGAGGGAGTTAACACACGCCAGGAGGTTCAGGGGTATGAGGTAGCTCCAGTGATGCACAGGGTCTCTGAGGTGGATTGGGGAACTGGCATGGGGAGTCATATTCCTACTGGTGGGAGGGACACTCTACTGACTCTAGGTGAGAGTGACAGGAAGAGGGGTTCCCCCCAGGTAGAAGTCCTGGTTATGGAGTGTGAAAACATCCCAGAAGAGTGTGGGTTGAGTGTCAGGGACAGTCAGGTACTGTCTCACCAGTCTCAGGAGGGTGATGTGGGGTGCTTTTTCAAAGCAGAGTCACTGGATGGTTGGGTGAAGGGTACTTTGGTTAATTCATGTGAGGGGCTGAGTGATGTAATTGCTGGAGAGCATATGTCTAGTCCTTATTTTCCAGAGCTATGCCAACACCAGGTGGAGTGTGAGTTCTCTGACCCCAGGGAGCTTACAATGGAGGCAGACTTCTGGGTGAGTACCAGAGAGTCTGAAGAGGCATTTGGGGGTGCTCCTGAGAGGAGTGGTCTAGGTAGTTCCCAACCAGGTGAGGTAGGGAAGGATTGTAGTGTCCCAGGTAGGTCCCAGTGTAGTGGGATGGGTGAGGGACCCCATGTCCAGTCTCAGAGGAGAGGGAATGGGGATGGGTTGAGGCCCAAGGTGCCCGAGATCCGGTCCCAGGTCCTGGAGGGTTCCCTGCGGGAACACCAGGAGGGGAGCCTAGCCTGTACCATAGGGCCATCTGTTGAGGGAGACCCCACAGTGTCAGGAGAACTTGGGGGGGCGGCTGTAGCCAGCGTCCCACCAGTTCTGGTGTCTGGCAGTACCACTCCTAGTGAGGGGGTGCAGAAGTCCAGACAGAGGGTTGAGAGGGGGTTGCGGACCCCAGTGGAGAACCTGGAGGGTCAGGGGTCAGCTCTGAGAGCAGAGCCCCCCATGAATGACCTTGGTGAGACCATTTCTGGGTTGGGGGGAATCCAGACTCTGTCAGATGGGCAGAGGTCAGGAGACCTGCGCCAGCCAGACTCTTGTGTGGCCCTTCGGGACAGTGTGTCCCTTGAGGGGGGTAAGTGTGCCCCCCTGGAAGTCCTGGTGTGCCAGGCAATGGTTCAACCGCAGGGTGGTGACTCTGGGTTGAATGATCAGGTTCAGGGGGTAAACTCTGACCTGATGGGGGGTAAGTGTGCTCCCAAGGAAGTCCTGGTGTGCCAGGCAGTGGTTCAACCGCAGGGTGGTGACCCTGGGTTGGATGACCAGGTTCAGAGGGTAAACTCTGACCTGGTGGGGGGTAGGTATGCCCCCCAGGAAGCCCTGGTTTGCCAGGCAGTGATCCAGTCTGTGGGTACAGACCCTGGATTGGGAGGCCAGGTTAAGGGTGTCCCCCCTGACCTGGAGGAAGGGGCTACTGCTAACAGTGCCCCTACCATGTTGTCTTCTGGGGGGGTCACTCCTAGTTGGGTGGTTCAGGACCCCAGAAGAGAGGGCAGGGGGAGGGAAGCCTCACCCCTGGCCCTGGTCCAACCTGAAGGTACAGACCCCAGGTTGGAGGATCAGTTGCAGGTTAACATCCCTGCACTGATGGAAGAATTGTGCAGGACTGCTTCTACAAGCACCCTGACAGTTTTTGACTCTGGGGGTGCCGCTTCTGCAGGGAGGGTACAGAGCCCCAGAGGGGAGGACCAGGGTCAGGTTGTCATCCCTGACCTGGTGGAAGAGAGAGTGGTCAAAGGGTGCCAGGCACCTGGGGCTACCACCCCCCACTCTCCACAGTCACAGTGGTTAGAGAGGCCTGAGGTCGGGCTCTCATCCCTGACAGTTGTCTGGGGCCACTGTGGCTTGCTGTCCTGGTGGACAGAGTTGCCCCTGGGGGGGGGAGGACGAGAGTCACACCCCGGGGGTGGAGTGGGCAACACCACTGTGTTGGCCCTGGTGGTACTATCTGCCCATTGCAATACACCTGTGAGCAAAGTAAAGTTAGGTGTTGCACAGATGGTGTCTGTAGATGTGGAGAAGGGTTCCCCATGGGTTAGCTTAGTGGGCCCTGAGAGTATGGACAGAGGGATCCAACTGGAGTCAGGAAGGCGTAGAACTGGAACATGCCCCTGCTGTTGTGGGCCTGGGTCCCTGTTCTATCGCCCCAATCAGGGAAGTACATCAAGGTATTGATTGTTCTCCCCTGGCTTTAGGCTGGTAGGGGGTCGTGTTAGACTTTTGCTTATGCAGGGTCATCCCCAGTCTTTTTTGCCTCCTGCCTCCTATTTTTTTCTGACCTGTTGCTGTTGGCTTTTCAACTCTGAGCACTTTACCACTGCTAACCAGTGCTAAAGTGCATATGCTCTCCTGTTTAAATTGTATGTAAGTGGTTTATCCATGATTGGCATATTTGAATTACTAGTAAGTCCCTAGTAAGGTGCACTAGAGGTGCCAGGGCCTGTAAATCAAATGCTACTAGTGGGCCTGCAGCACTGGTTGTGCCACCCACATAAGTAGCTCCGTAATCATGTCTCAGACCTGCCACTGCAGTGTCTGTATGTGTATTTTTACACTGTAAATTCGACTTGGCAAGTGTACCCACTTGCCAGGCCTAAACCTTCCCTTTCCTTACATGTAAGGCACCCCTAAGGTAGGCCCTAGGTAGCCCCAAGGGCAGGGTGCAGTGTATGGATAAGGTAGGACATATAGTAATGTGGTTTATATGTCCTAACAGTGAAATACTACCAATTTCGTTTTCACTGTTGCAAGGTCTGTCTTTCTCATAGGATAATATGGGGGCTACCTTTAAATATGATTAAAGTGTAGATTCCCCTAGAGAGTAGATGGACATGTGGAGTTTGGGATCCCTGAACTCACAATTTAAAAATACATCTTTTAGTAAAGTTGATTTTAAGATTGTGAGTTTGGAAATGCCACTTTTAGAAAGTGAGCATTTTCTTGCTTAAACCATTCTGTGACTCTGCCTTGTTTGTGGATTCCCTGTCTGGGTCAGTTTGACAGTTGGGTTGTTTTTCACCTCACACCAGACAGTGACACAAAGGGAGCTGGGGTGTGATCTGCATTTCCTGATTAGCTATCTCTGCTAGGAGGGAGGGGTGGAGTAGTCACTCTCATCTGAAAGGACTGTGCCTGCCTCTGACAATGCTGTCTCCAACCCCCTGGTGTGTGTCTGAGGCCTTGCCTGGGCAAGGCAGGATTTCACAAGAAGGTGTGAGTCCCCTTTGAAGGAAGGTGACTTCAAAGACTAAAATGGGTATAAGAAGGGCACCCAAACTTACAAACTTTAGAAACACTTCTGGAATCAAGAGGAACCTCTGCCTGGAGAAGAGCTGATCGCTGAGGAACAAGTGCTGCCCTGCCTGTGACTGTGCTTTGTGGAGCTTTCCTGCAGTGCTGCTTCTGCCAGAGTAAGAGGGCAAAGACTGGACTTTGTGTGCCTTCCATCTTGAAGAAGAAATCTCCAAGGGCTTGATGTAGAGCTTGCCTCCTGTTGTTGAAGTCTCAGGGATAGCAAAGACTTCTTCCTGCCAGCACCTGGAGTCTCTGGAGAGACCCCTACTCTGCTCTGTGGTGCCCTTCCAGTTCCTGGGACCCTGAAAGGAGAGGCTGGCAGCCTAAGGACAAAAATACACGCACCGAGCGCCGTGCGGAGAAAAGATCGACGCGAATCCGATCGCGGCTGAGAAAACGACGCGACGCCGGCTCCGCAGCTGAGAAACGACGCCGCAGGAAACGCGACCGGAGAATCGACGCCCGGAGCAGGAGAAACGACGCGCAGCATCGCTGACGAAGGCTGAGAGATCGCAACCTGCGCCGCGGGACTTTCGGACCGACGCGTGGCTGGCTTTTTCGACGCGCATCGCCGTGCCGAGTTGTTTTCGACGCATATAACCGTGCAGGGTTATTTTCGACGCACACCGCCCGTGCGGGGTTATTTTTGACGCAAACCAGGTACATTTACACGCTAGCAGCGCTAGTGTGTTGTTACAACTACCTAAAGACTCTTTTTATTTTAAACCTTTAAAAAATCATAACTTGACTTGTGTATGGTGGATTTTTGTCGTTTTGGTCTTGTTTTGTCTAGATAAATATTTCCTATTTTTCTAAACTGGTGTTGTGTCATTTTGTAGTGTTTTCATTAAGTTACTGTGTGTGTTGGTACAAATACTTTACACCTAGCACTCTGAGGTTAAGCCTACTGCTCTGCCAAGCTACCAAGGGGGTAAGCAGGGGTTAGCTGAGGGTGATTCTCTTTTATCCTAACTAGAGTGAGGGTCCTTGCTTGAACAGGGGGTAACCTGACTGTCAACCAGAGACCCCATTTCTAACAGATTCCTAAAGCGAAAGCCTTACATCCGATATGGATGCAGTGGGGCACTTCTCCGACAGCTGCTGATGTAGACTATGGGGGTCATTACAACATTGGCGTTAATGTCGCTTACCGCCGTGCAGAAGACTGCCAACACACCGCCGCGGCCACGGAATTCTGCCACAGCTATTATGACCCACAGCTTGGAATCCCCAAAAATGTAGACACCCACACAAGTCCGCCACACCAAAGGTCAGTGATAAACTGGCGATAACAAAACCTCCACTGTCACGCCAACAGGAATACGCCCACACTATCATGACCCACGAATCCACGCGGCGGTCTTTCAACCGCGGTATTCCATTGGCGGTACACACTGCCGCGCTCAAAATACACACACTCTTACAAAACACATACACATTGGGCAAATCGAAATACACACACCTGAGACACATACACACACCACTCCCACAAACTCAATACAATATAAAACACACACCCACATCACCCACAAATCCCTAAGACAAAAATTGCGACAGAAGGCCAGAGAGAGACACCACCAGAAACAACACTAGCATCCACAGGCACTCAACACCATCACTCACACAACATCCAGGCACCTCACACAAAACACCCCTAAATGTCACCCCACACATCACAACACACACCACCCCACACATCACCCACACCACCCCATGGCACCGCAAAGACACCCCAGGTTTTCTGAGGAGGAGCTCAGGGTCATGGTGGAGGAAATCATCAGGGTAGAGCCACAGCTATTCAGATCACAGGTGCAGCACACCACCATAGCTAGGAAGATGGAGCTATGGCGCAGAATCGTGGACAGGGTCAACGCAGTGGGACAGCACCCAAGAACACGGGATGACATCAGGAAGAGGTGGAACGACCTACGGGGGAAGGTACGTTCCGTGGTCTCAAGACACCAGATTGTGGTTCAGAGGACTGGCGGCGGACCCCCACCTCCTCCCCCAGAACTAACAACATGGGAGGACCAAGTCTTGGCTATACTGCATCCTGAGGGCCTTGCAGGAGTAGCTGGAGGAATGGACTCTGGTAAGTCAAATCTTAACTACTTCATCCCCCACCCTACCTGCATGCTATCACATACCCCCACCCTCGCCCTCACCCCCATCACTCCAACTCCTCACACATGCCCCACTATCACAAACCACACATCCGAAACCCAAGCCCTGCATGCAACACCAAGGCATGGACACCCATCACCAAGGCATGGCCACTGCACGTACCCATACACCCCCCTAAACCATTATCACACAAGGTCCCACAAAAGAATGCAAGCACTGGGGTACAGGGTCACCCACCCATAGCACACCATGGCACATACCGATGCACTAATCATGCCTTTACACCCCTGCAGGACCCCTACCCAACGTCACCAGACAGGAGGGTCCAGACATGTCCACACCCACAGTGATGACAGCAGCTCTGTCCAACTGGATCTAGATGACCAGCCCGGCCCATCTGGGACCTCGGGACAGTCGGTTCCCCTCACACTGGCACAGGCCACTACAGAGCTTCCCCCCTCTGGAAACACCAACACAGCACGCACCCAGCGGGCCCATCCCTCTATCCCCAGGAAAACCTCAAGCAGCAGTGTGTCCACCACTACAGGGAACCCAGGCTAAAACACCACCCCAACAACACCAGGGACCTGGGGGCAGTGGGCACACGGTTCAGGGGACAGAGGCCCAGGGACACAGGGGAACTGGGAGGGCTGCTGTGCGACAGGGGGAGGACAGGCCCAGGGAACCCACTCTCCACGAGGCCCTCTCCAACATCATGGTAACCTACCACCATTCCCAGGAGACGATGGCAACGGTACTGGCCAAGTTTCAGGAGACCCAGCGGCTGCAGGAGGAACAGTATTTGGGGTTCAGGGAGGAACTCAAATCCATCAATTCCACCCTGGGCACCATTGTAGGGGTGCTGAAGGAACTCGTCAACACCAGGAGGGACAATGTGGCACAACAAGGGGCCCCTGACACTAGCCTGGACGATGAACTGCCCACCACCTCCGCTGGCGCTAGTGGACAGGAGGCACTGCCACAGGACCACGACACCAGCACCCCACCCCCTGCAGATGGAGAACCACCCCGCAAGCGGTCCCTGAGATCCAGGACAAAGACAGAGAACAATGCCAAGACCCCCGCCAAGAAATGAGACCACCCTGAATGTCATCCTTCTTTCCCACTTTGTCACCCTGTCTGTTGGAAATGGCCCTTCTGCAGGGTTATCCCCAGACTTTTTGCCTTTCTCCCTCTCTTTTTCTGACCTCATGTTTGCTGGTTTTTAGACTCTGCACACTTTACCACTGCTAACCAGTGCTAAAGTGCATATGCTCTCTCCCTTTAAACATGGTAACATTGGATCATACCCAATTGGACTATTTAATTTACCTATAAGTCCCTAGTAATGTGCACTGTATGTGCCTAGGGCCTGTAGATTAAATGCTACTAGTGGGCCTGAGGCACTGGTTGTGCCACCCACTTAAGTAGCCCCTTAACGTTGTCTCAGGCCTGCCATTGCAAGGCCTGTGTGTGCAGTTACACTGCCACTTCGACTTGGCATTTAAAAGTACTTGCCAAGCCTAAAACTCCCCTTTTTCTACATATAAGTCACCCCTAATGTGTGCCCTAGGTAACCCCTAGAGCAGGGTGCTGTTTGGGTAAAAAGCAGGACATGTACCTGTGTAGTATATATGTCCTGGTAGTGTAAAACTCCTAAATTCGTTTTTACACTACTGTGAGGCCTGCTCTCTTCATAGGCTAACATTGGGGTGCCCTCATACATTGTTGAAGTGGCAGCTGCTGATCTGAAAGGAGCAGGAAGGTCATATTTAGTATGGCCAGAATGGTAATACAAATTCCTGCTGACTGGTGAAGTCGGATTTCATATTACTATTCTAGAAATGCCACTTTTAGAAAGTGAGCATTTCTTTGCACTTAAATCTTTCTGTGCCTTACAATCCACGTCTGGCTAGGTTTACTTGACAGCTCCTTGTGCATTCACTCAGACACACCCCAAACACAGGGTACTCAGCCTCACTTGCATACATCTGCATTTTGAATGGGCCTTCCTGGGCTGGGTGGGTGGAGGGCCTGGTCTCACACAAAGGACTGCCACACCCCCTACTGGGACCCTGGCAGAAAGGATTGAACTGAAAGGGGACCTGGTGCACTTCTAAGCAACTCTTTGAAGTCTCCCCCACTTCAAAGGCACATTTGGGTATAAAACAGGGCCTCTGCCCTACCACCTCAGACACTTGCTGGAGAAGAAACCTGAAACAGAACTTGCATCCTGCCAAGAAGAACTGCCTGGCTGCTCAAAGGACTCACCTGTCTGGTTTCTACAAAGGACTGCTACCTTGCTGTTGGCCTGCTGCCTTGCTGAACTCTTGTCTGGCTGCAAAAGTGCTCTCCAAGGGCTTGGATAGAGCTTGCCTCCTGTTCACTGAAGTCTCAGGACCAAAAAGACTTATCTTTTCATTTGGACTCCTGGTGCGCCGAAAAATTCGACGCACAGCTTGCTCCGCGGTGAGAAAATTGCCACACGCAGACGCTGCTCGACGCCACACCTACGGTGCGACAGGAACTTCGACGCACGGCCTTGCATGGACAACGCCGCCCGACTTCCAGAGAGGAAATCGATGCGACGCCTGCCGTGAGAAAAAAAATTCCACGCACAGCCTCCCGGAACGACGCGCAGGCGGATAACAAGCTGAGGAATCCACGCACAGACCCTGGGACATCTGGTAATCCCGCGAACCATAGAAGGAGTCGGCCCGCGTGCCGGAAAACGAAGCACGTCTTCCCCGAGTGAAAAATAACGACGCAAGTCTGTGTGTGAATATCTTTACACATTCATATTGCATCTTTGATCGTTTTGACCTGCAAATACCCAGATAAATATTATATATTTTTTTCTAAACACTGTGTGGTGTATTTTTGTGGTGCTATATTATGTTATTGTATGATTTATTGCACAAATACTTTACACATTGCCTTCTAAGTTAAGCCTGACTGCTCGTGCCAAGCTACCAGAGGGTGGGCACAGGATAATTTGGATTGTGTGTGACTTACCCTGACTAGAGTGAGGGTTCTTGCTTGGACAGAGGGTAACCTGACTGCCAACCAAAAACCCCATTTCTAACACTGTCCATACTCAAACTGCCCTAGCTCCACTTCCTATGCCCCTTTGGACAATGCACCTGTGAGACTAATAGACTGGACTCTGCCATGGACATTCCTCCACCATCACCCCTGACCAATTTACACCCCCTCCAATATTTTGCACTTAAATAAACACCCTTAAATCACAAAACAATCTGGAGTCAGTCTGTGCTTTCAAAAATGTGTATTTGCAATAACTGTGGAAAAATTCTATATCCAATGTATTGTCAACATACCTATGTCACACAGCTATAGTCCATGCGGAAACAAAGCAGATGTCACACAGTGGGCCCCACATCTGTGAAATTGAAAGGGAAAGTGACAAATCAGGGTCCATACACTGGGTGAAAGTGACAGACAGATGAGAGGTAGAAGAATTAAATCAGATGTAGGAGGCAGTGTTGTCTTTTTACCTGTGTCTCACTGGAAGTATTGATGAATCACCGTGTTCCTGTTGTCTATGTCCTCTTCTTCTGCTTCCTCGTCTTCACTGTCACAGGCTCCACAGCTGCCACAACACCTCCATCTGGACCATCCTCCTGCAGAAAAGGCACCTGTCGTCGCAAAGTCAAGTTGTGAAGCATACAGCAGGCCATGATGATCTGGCACACCTTCTTTGTTGAGTAGAATAGGGAACCACCTGTCATATGGAGGCACCTGAACCTGGCCTTCAGGAGGCCAAAGGTCCTCTCTATAATCCTCCTAGTTCGCCCATGGGCCTCATTGTAGCGTTCCTCTGCCCTTGTCCTGGGATTCCTCACTGGGGTCAGTAGCCATGACAGGTTGGGGTAGCCAGAGTCACAGGCAAATATCGAGGGACAGCTGTTAGACACACACTAACTCTTAGGGACATCCCCAGACCCAGACACCTAGTCACACTTTATTGGGTCCATGTCCTCACCTAATAGCCACACACGGTGTCTCTAGAGTTGCCCCATCACAAAAGGCATGCTGCTATTCCACAGAATGTAAGCGTCATGCACTGAGCCAGGAAACTTGCTGTTCACATGGGAGATGTACTGGTCAGCCAAACACACCATCTGCACATTCATAGAATGGTAACTCTTCCGGTTTCTGTACACCTGTTCACTCCTGTGGGGGGGGGACCAATGCCACATGTGTCCCATCAATGGCACCTATGATGTTGGGGATATGTCCCAGGACATAGAAGTCACCTTTCACTGTAGGCAAATCCTCCACCTGAGGGAACACGATGTAGCTGCGCATGTGTTTCAGCAGGGCAGACAACACTCTGGACAACACGTTTGAGAACATAGGCTGGGACATCCCTGATGCTATGGCCACTGTTGTTTGAAAAGACCCACTTGCCAGGAAATGAAGTACTGACAGGACCTGCACTAGAGGGGGGAATCCTGTGGGATGGCGGATAGCTGACATCAGGTCTGGCTCCAACTGGGCACACAGTTCCAGGATTGTGGTACGATCAAGTCTGTATGTGACAATTACATGTCACTCCTCCATTGTTGACAGGTCCACCAGCGGTCTGTACACCAGAGGATGCCGCCATCTCCTCACCTGCCCCAGCAGACGTGCTCTATGGAGAAGAACAGCGAGCAGAGAGTCAACCAACACTGAGGTACATAAACACTACTTTATTCCATAATTTTTTTAACTCGATATATGCCTGTATTAGTGTTTACGCAAGGCCTAGATATGTGTGACGCAGTCAAAATTAATGCCATGTGGCCCCCTGAAATGGCGGCTGCCTGACCTGTAAGGTGGGACAAGGGGATGTGATGTAACTGCGCTGGCGTTGTACACCGTCACGGTAGGCGGTCGAAGACCGCGACGCAATCCTGCATTGGTTAACATTGGACCCTATGGGTTCCAGGAGCCATTCACTATGTACGCCGGCAGTGACGGTATGCACCGCTGCGGACGTGACCGCCATTTTCTGTCTGTTCACTCACTTGATACCTGATCTTCGACAGGAGAGGACCTACACTGCAAGTGCTGCTGTGACCTCAGTCTGGAAGAGACAATGGCTCATGTGTCTGGGGAAAGGGCCCCTGCCTTCAGCACGGAGGAGTTGGACAAACTAGTGGATGGGGTCCTCCCCCAGTACACGCTACTCTACGGTCCTCCAGACAAACAGGTAAGTACAATGTGAGCATGCCGAATGGGCAATGCCTGTGTGGAGTGGTGTGGATGAAAGATAGGGGGGGAGAATGAGGCGTGCATGAAACGACGGTGAGTGCATGTGTGTCATGGCAAGGGTAGGGATGCGGGCCAATGACTGTGACGGTGCGGACGATTATATCTTCTCCTTTTCCCCTCTACTATTCCTTTAGGTCAGCGCCCACCAGAAGAAGGATATTTGGCGTGCCATCGCCAAGGAAGTCCAGACCCTGGGGGTCCACCACAGACGGAGCACCCACTGCCGGAAAAGATGAGAGGACATTCGCCGCTGGAGCAAGAAGACGGCGGAGGCCCAGCTGGGGATGGCCTCCCAACGTGGGAGGGGTGCCCGTCGCACCATGACACCCCTGATGTTCCGGATCCTGGCGGTGGCGTATCCGGAGTTGGGTGGGCGCTTGAGTGCATCACAGCAGCCACAAGGGGGTGAGTACACTCTCATTCTGCCGATTCAGCGGGCAGTGGAGGTGTCTGGGTGGGGGAGGTGGGCTCTGGGTTCCCCTAGGCCAGGGCGAGTTTAGTAGGCAAGGTCCCTTCTTAAGGCAGGCTATATGGCACCCCACCCCACCTGTGTTCAGAGGCAACTACACCTAGTCAGGCCCCTGTGACTTCCATGTGTGCAGCAATCGGGCATGGGCCTTGTACCCCATGTCCCTGTGATTAATGAGGGAACTCAAAGTGCACGGCGTAGTGCAGGGGGCTTCTGTGTCTGTAGTGTCCGCCAGCGGGGACAGGAGCTGAAACCAGTGACACAGACTCCTCCTCTGATGGGAGCTCCCTTGCGGTGGCGGGCCCCTCTTTGCCCCCCGTATCTACAGGTACAGCCGCCACCCCCCCCTACCAGCACCGCCCTCCCAGCAGCCCCTCAGCATGTGCCCCGTGGCCGCTCACCCAGGAGGGTGGGCATCTCCCCAGACACCTCAGCCCCTGCCCCTGTCAGCCCTGCTGCCCTCAGTGAGGAGGCCATTGACCTCCTCAGGTCCCTCACTGTTGGCAAGTCTACCATTTTTAATGCCATCCAGGGTGTAGAGAGGCAGTTGCAACAGACCAATGCATACCTGGAGGGCATTCATTCTGGCCAGGCAGCCCAACAGCAAGTTTTTCAGACTCTGGCCTCAGCACTGATGGCAGCCATTGTCACTGTGTCCAGCCTCCCCCCTCCAACTTTCTCCACCCAGACCCAAACCCCTGTACCTCAGCCTATCCCAAGCACACCATCAGACCAGCATGCACACACCTCAACACACAAGGGAAGCTCAGGCAAACATTAGCACCACACATCCCACAGGCACTCACGCAAGCATCATACACATGCAGACATAGCAACATCCACTGCCTCCACTGTCCCCCCTCCTCCTCGTCTCCCTCCTCCCTCCCAGTCTCGTCTCCACTCACACCTGCATGCACTACATCTTCATCCACTACGTCCATCACCAGCACACCCACCACCACACCCCGCTCACTTGCACTCACCACCCCTACTACCATTCACACATCCCCTGTGTCCTCTCCCAGTGTGTCTGTGAGCCCACCTCCCAAGGTACACAAACGCAGCCACACACCCACCCAACAGCCATCCACCTCACGACAGCCTCCAGCCCATGCACCTTCACCCAAAGTCAGCAAACGCACACCTCCTACAACCACTACCTCTTCCTCCACTCCCAAACCCCCTCCATCTACCCGTACAAGTGTGTCCAAAAAACTTTTCCTGTCCAACCTTGACCTCTTTCCCTCACCTACCCCACCCCTTCAGTCCCCTAGGGCCCGCCTTTCCAGGTCCCAACCCAGCACCTCAGCCACAACATCTGCGGAAACAGTGGTGCCAGTAGTAACCGGCTTCTCGAGTGCGCCAGGCAGCAGGGCAGCCAGTGTGCCAAGGAGCCAGACCATGGACAGTCCCCCACCTCAAAAGCACAAAAAGTTGGCCAGTGCCCGGCGGGAGAGAGGCAAAACATCTACCACCAAAGCCTCTCACAGGAGTACAGCTGGGAGTGGGAAGACAGCTGTGCCACCATCCAAGGTGGGGAAGGGGCACAGAAAAACAGGCAAGTCGCCGAAAACCTGCACGGCGGACAAGACCGCCACCAGCACCAATGAACAGGACAATGCCGCCACCAGCACCGCTGCCAAGGACACCGCCACCACCAGCACCGCTGAACAGGACACCGTCGCCACCAGCACTGCTCAACAGGACACCGCCGCCACCAGCACCGCTGCCAAGGATACCGCCGTCACAAGCACCACTGCCAAGGACACCGCCGCCACCAGCACCGCTGCCAAGGACACCGCTGCCACCAGCACAGCTGAACAGGACACCGCCGCCCCCAGAACCGCTGAACAGGACACCGCCGCCACCAGCACCGCTGAACTGGACACCGCCGCCTCAAGCACTGCAGGCCAATGAGCGCCAAAAGCTCCAGCGCTACTGAGGCCGCCACGAGCAGGATGAAGCACTCTGGGCACAAAGCCCCCTCCAAAACCAGTGGAGAAAGGCATCCCCTACTTCAGTCCTTGGCAGGATGAAGCACTCTGGGCACAAAGCCCCCTCCAGAACCAGTGGAGTATCACATCCACTACCTCAGTCCTTGGCAGGATGAAGCACTCTGGGCACAAAGCCCCCTCCAGAACCAGTGGAGAAAGGCATCCACTACCTCAGTCCTTGGCAGGATGAAGCACTCTGGGCACAAAGCCCCCTCCAGAACCAGTGGAGAATCACATCCACTACCTCACTCCTTGGCAGGATGAAGCACTCTGGGCACAAAGCCCCCTCCAGAACCAGTGGAGTATCACATCCACTCCCTCAGTCCTTGGCAGGATGAAGCACTCTGGGCACAAAGCCCCATCCAGAACCAGTGGAGAAAGGCATGCACTTGTGAGACTGTGGCTTGGCACTCCCCAAAATGCAGCAGTGGGCAAACCACCCACTGTAAAGACTTGTGAGACTGTGGCTTTGCACTCCCCAGGATGCAGCAGTGGGCAAACCACCCACTTGAGAGACTTGTGAGACTGTGGCTTTGCACTCCCCAGGATGCAGAAGTGGGCAAACCACCCACTGTAAAGACTTGTGAGACTGTGGCTTTGCACTCCCCAGGATGCAGCAGTGGGCAAACCACCCACTTGAGAGACTTGAGAGACTGTGGCTTTGCACTCCACAGGATGCAGCAGCAGGCAAACCACCCACTGTAAAGACTTGTGAGACTGTGGCTTTGCACTCCCCAAGATACATCAATGGGCATGGATCCCCCTCGTGGATCTGGCGTTGTGCACTCATCCGGCTGAGGTTCCCCCCTTCCCTCCCCCCTGAGGTGCCTGTTGTATTTCTATCTGATGCCCCTGCAGTGTTCTCTCCGTTTTGATCGGGTATTGAGTGTGGGCCTCGCTCATGCATTTTGGGCCCAGTGGTCCACGGACTTTAATGGTGGAATACCTTGGACTTGTATTCTTGGTGTATATATTTGTTTATAGTGTAAATATATATATATATTTTTGATTACTGCATTTTAATAGATTACAAACGTTCAACTAAGTTCCTTTTGTCCTTGCATTCTTCAAGGGGGGGTTGGGGGTTGTAAATGTAATGTATCAACATGTACTTGTGTGTGTGTTGTAGTGTGTGAGGGTGGAGGTGGGAGTGTTGCGTGTTGCGTGTGTGTGTCACTCTTTTTTCCCTCCCCCTCCCTTGTGTCGTAGGTGCAGTACTCACTGTGGTCTTCACCGCCTTCTTTGATGTTACTGGTAGAGGAGCAGGAAGACAAAGGCAGCTAGTATCTGGAGCTCGAGTTCCATTGCGTCCTGGTTCCTCGTGGGGTGTGTAGAGGTGGGCGTTTTCCCTTCCAAGTCCTGTTTCTGCCGTGTTTTTGTTCGCGGTGAATCCGCCCAGGAAAAGGTGGCAGATTGGCCTGTTGTAATACAGTGGGCGGAACCTTGTCTTCCACCTGTTTGTTGGCGGTTACCGCTGCGGTGTTTGTTTGTACCGCCGTGGCGGTCTGAGTGTTAAAGTGGCTGTCGATGTTGGCGGTTTCCGCCACGGTCGTGATTCCATTTTTTTTACCGCCGGCCTGTTGCCGGTTTTACCGCCGCTTTAACACCGACCGCCAGGGTTGTAATGACCACCAATGTATGCAAAGGGGACATTCCCCCGCTAGGGGGGCCAAATAAATGGTACAGGAAAATCTAAGGGGCTTATTTAAGAGCCCCTAGCTCCATTCCAATGCCACATTAGCGTTTTTTTTTTTACTCTAATGTAGCATTAGAAGGCAAAAAACACCATATTTACAAAGTGGCGCAATGCATGCATTGCGCTACTTTGTAACGCCTTGCCCTACATTATGCCTGAACCAGGCATAATGTATGCAGAGGGGTCGCACCCCCATTGTGGGGGCAAATACATGGCACAAGGAAACCTATGAGATTTCCTTGCTCCATTTTTTTGGGGACTTCTAACGCCTGCTCAGAGAAAGCGTTGAAAGGAGGCTTTATTGTTTACAATGGGCCTCTGGGTGCTTTGCAGGATTAGCGTAATTTTTTTTTACTCTAGTCCTGCAAAGCCCCAGACTAGCATAAATTTTTTTGCCGCTAGTCCTCTAACTACTGCCATGGTGCGCCGTATTTTAAATATGGCGCACGCATGGTGGCATTAGGGAGGCGCTAAGAGGCGCAAGAAAAGTGGCACTGCACTGTGTGCAGCTCCACTTTTCCTAAATATGCCCCTAAGAGATTTCCTTACACCATTTTTTTCAGCACTTTTAATGCCTGCTCAGATTAGGCATTAAAAGCAGGCTTCCTTTTTTTACAATTGGCCGTTGGGTGCTTTGCACGATTAGCGTCAACATTTTTGACACTAGTCCTGCAAAGCCCGGACAGGCATCAAAAAGTTTGACACTAGTACCATATTTTAAATATTGCACACACATGGTGGTGTTAGGGGGCGCTAAGGGGTGCAAGCAGCCACTTTTCTTAAATGTTATTTAACGCAGTGCATTTTTGCAGCCAGTAAAAACTTGCCTCATGTTGCTGAACCTGATAATCCCAGGTGTAGGGTCAGCCGGTGACTCAGAAATGGCCAGAGCAGTATCCCAGTCAGAAAGCTGTTTCAGCCAGCTCATATTGGGGCATAGTTATACTTGTTTTGCGCCAAATTTGTGTTATTTGTTTTTACACAAATTCAGTATAAAACTAACTCCATATTTATACTTTGGTGCTAGACCTGTCTAGTACCAAAGTTTTGGAGTTAAAGTCGTTTTTGGGACGTGGAAACCAACCTTGCGTCCATGAGGTGCAAGGTAGTGGTTCCAGTGCAAAAAATTACTTTATGGCCTTGGCACCATATTTGTCCTCCCGTGCTAAAATCACGCACAGGGGGAGGAGGGGCCAAATAATGGTGCAGAGCAAGCTTTGCACTAATATTTAACGCCTCAGTCCGGGCAGGCGTTAGGGGTACTGTGAGCCTATTTCCATGGTGGAACACAATAGAATAAGCCCACAAGTGCCCTCCTCAGGCCTCAGGGAAACCCCCACCCGCACAAGAGGGACAGCGGAGAATGGGGGTCCCCATCCCAGGTAAGTATAGGTAAGTACAGGTAAGTATTTAATTTTATTTTTTAAAGTGCCATTGGGGGCCCTGAAATGAGCCCCCCTACATGGCACTGGGTGCAATGGCCATGCCAGGGGACACTGGCCCCCTGGGTGGCCATTGGGGTAGTGGGCATGACTCTTGTCTTTTCTAAGACAGGAGTCATGCGGTATGGATGGTTTTGCATCAGAAAATTATGCTAGGCAGGTTAGAGTCATTTTTTTACTCTAACCTGCTTAATGTCATTTTTTACTGCAAAACGCCTTCTCCCGTACCGCCACCCCCACCCGGCTAACGTCATTTTTTTTTTTACGCTAGCCTACTCTTTGCGCCGGCATGCACCATTCCATAAATATGGTGCCTGGCTGGCGCTCAGGAATGGTGCAGGATGATGCAAAACATTTTGATGCAAAACTGCGCTGGTGCAGTTTTGCACCAAAAAGGATAAATATGCCCCATTGTGTGCAAAAGAGACATTTAAAACCATTGGCTCTGTTCACAAAGTAATTTGCGTTTGTAAAATTGGTTTACACATGCAAATGACTATTTCAAATGAAAAACTTACTTATAAATTCACAAATATTGGTTTTACACTTGCTCGTTTGTGTAAGTGTACTCACATTGGTGAGGAATGGGCATTGTAGAGCTTAAAAGAGTAATGAGTTTGTTTGCATGCACTTATTTACCTATTCGACCTCTGGAATTTGTTTTTTATTTACTGCTGACAAAGGAAGGAGTAAATCTCTTCTGAATGTGTGAATGGGATCAGAACACACCCATTACTGCAGTAGGCAAGGGGGATGGTGCTTCTCTATGAGGAAATATGATCTCTGTCGTGAACAAAGAATACAGGGCCAGATGTACGAAAGGATTTTACCCATTCTGTGCCTATGGGAAAAAGCTTTCGTACATATGGCCCACAATTAGCAAGTAAATTTGCACTTGCATGGGGATTTTCGCTATGTATTTGCTCGTGAAAAAATGGATTCACATATGTTTTTTCAGGAAATTGCTTCAAAGCCTGCGAGGCTTTTTACCGCTTTACAGATGTAGCTTTATAAGCTTTTGTAATTTTTTGAAAGTTTTAAATCTGCATCCATAGGTCATTGGAGGCACGCAAACAATGATTTACAACTTTCTTGAGCCCCAGCCTCGCTCGTCAGACAAAAAAATCACATTTTAAAAAACTCTTTTACCATATCATGCTGCTACATTTGTTTCCTAAAAGGCGATGAGACCATCGCATTCAGAGCGTGTGTTTTTTCTTTTGCGAGCTATTTTCATATTCCAAAAATATATATTAATCACATGGCTACCCTGAGATGAAAATGGTTATATTTGTCTGGTTAGGTTCCCGTGGCCCTGACAACGATTTTCTTCTAATGGCTCCTGCCACAAAATGATTACTTTGAACCTCTCTCTGTTTTTACCCAGGACGTTTTCCTCTCCAAGAAATGAATATATGTGTGTCAAACTAGCTGATCGCACACTATATGCAAACAGTGCTTAGTATGAAAAAACGTAAGTCCAGGGACCCAAAGTCTTTCTTGGCAGCCTTGAGCCCTTGCTTTTGAATGCAAAGGTTGCTTAGTTTCGATTCAACTTCAAGTCTCTTTCTTTTGCCATCCTAGACTGCTCATCTCTTCATCTCACTCGTCCAGGTTATTTTTCAGGTTTGCTTTCTCCTGTTGTCACTGTCGTCACCCTTTTCTTATCTTTTATTTCCTCTATCCACCTCCCCTTTTAGTCTGCCTCTGATTTGCTCTATGAAAAATATGCCCTTCTCCCCAAAGCAGATATGTTAATTAGAATTTATTAATGAGTGTTATGCGTTTTAATTAAGAAAATGATGGAAAAAGTAAACATAGAAAAATGAATGTGCACGTTTGAAAATGTGCCCACGAAAAGTGGCTACCAATATACACCAGTTGTACTAAAATGATAAAAAATGTATGAAATGTTGAAAATGTGTAAGAATA
Organism: Pleurodeles waltl; assembly: GCF_031143425.1. Taxonomy (NCBI): domain Eukaryota; kingdom Metazoa; phylum Chordata; class Amphibia; order Caudata; family Salamandridae; genus Pleurodeles; species Pleurodeles waltl. The sequence continues at coordinate 1,205,132,313 of NC_090444.1, forward strand.
ATGTAGTAATATGTCATAATAAGATGTATAACATATGTTTTGCATTATATTGTAGAGCTAACTTAGCCGAAGTTGTGACCTAGTTTTGCCAGGCCTCATGCAGCAGCAGAATAATCATGCAATGTAGAGAAGCCAATGTGCCGAACTGACCCTGAACTACTCGCTGTTAATAAAGTCTGCTTAGCTAGGATTTTCTGCAATGTACCGACAGACAGGAGATGAGGGAATCAAATTTGCAACATATATTGTGTAGAGCAGACGGAGATGTACTTTCCCAGGACTCGAACAATAGAGACACTGACTGGAGAAGAATATGCAACGTTTTCCAATACCTGATGAGCCGTATGATGAGGACATCGTACCATGAACCAATCAACAACCTGAGAGCGGCGAAATATTAGAATTCGTAGATTTGTAAAATAAAAGTTATTGGATAGAGTCATGTCGGGTGATTAATTGACCAATTAGGAATTAGGGGATGGTCTGGGCAACTTTGATATAATATCGTGACACAGGGAGGAAACTTCAGGTGTAGAGAGAGATGCAGATGCAGAAGAACTGTTGGGGAGACGTTAGAGGCAGATGATCGAGGAGAGACCCTTTTGAATTTGATGCGAGATTCTGTCAATGGGCTCATGCTCTTGAGAGCCTGATGCATTGCTGATCGATTGATGACCTGAAGACAAAGACTGACTCTGTTGCTGATCAATTCAGTGGATAGGTAGCTATGACAATGTGACTGTTTAACTTTTGTGCCTTTTCTTTCTAGGTTCCAACTGCGCTGTTGAAATAGTTTTTCTCTTAGCTAGATGTTTTTGAAAATTCATGATCTAAATTGTTTTTTGCATGAAGTCCCACATGCTAATGCTAATCAGGGTTAGGTAATGTTCTTTTGGGTGACGCTGACAGTGACAAATGATTGACGAATTGGTTGCTGAACTCTGCTATTAATGTTGTTATACTCATCTTTGTTAGCTTACGCTGAAACATTAGAGCATATGTTTTATCAAGTTGTGATTAGATTATGTTATTGGAGGTCACTAATGAACTAATTCTGAGCTGATTGAATAAAGTTTGAATTAACCATATGGATTAGTATTGTAACTAATAGGGAAATAAACATTGTTAAAACATTTATTGAGTTGTGGTTATTCATGAAAAGTCATCACTATTGACTAATGATTAATGTTTCTCTTAGTGGTAATTGACTGTATATTGATTATTGATAAACATTGGTTTCTACATAGCTAGGATACTCCATGCGAATCAAAAGGTTCATCGGACTGTACGTGTCCCCTTGTAAGTTTACTTACTAACGACCAGGCGCGCTGGCAAGTGCTGGGGACCAAACACTGCAAGCAATAGCATAAATTAGTCACTGCCTTTCCCACTAAATGATGCAGGCGTGTCATCTGTGTCGGGAATGCTAGTCGTTTCTGAATCATCACATTTCACAGACCCCCAAAAGATACTCGCTAAAGGTTAATCACATGTTAATGCTAAAATCCATCATCTATTTCCATCGCACCTCCATTACATTCTTACACAATTATCGCATTTAGTAAATGCATGCATTTATTAGTTATTACCACAATTATACTTTGCTAAAGCATAGCAATTATATGTATATGACTATATATTGTATAATTTGAATTAACCTTGAAATTGCAGAGTCCTTTACCCAGATGCTGAACCTTGCCTTTATATGTTGCTAGTAGTTATCAAACCTAAGTCACTTTCTGTTTTATCATTATTTATTTAAATTAGCTGCTTTATTTGCAGTATTTATCACCATGGTACCGTGATTTATGCCTAGAGGTGATTCAGCTCACAGAGTGGAGCCACTGCAGTTATTCATTAAAAATAAATGTAATTTGCAAGGCATTAAAAGCAATGGAAAACATGCATAATTACATTATATTACGTCTAATCAGCAGGTTAACATCTCCCCCAGCAATACCAGCATTGCTTGTTTACCAAAAACAACTCATATTCATATTCCATACACTTTCAAATATTTGAATAAATTTGCAAGCACATGCCAGCATGGGGGAATCTATATAATGATGCTTGTATAAATGTTACGCACATTGGCCCAGATTAAAGAAGGGACTAGCGCCACCTAGAGCCACTTTGGCATCATTTGTTTACACTAATGTGGCATTATGATGGCGAAAACGCTGCACCATATTTACAAAGGGGCGCAACACATGAATTGCGCCACTTTGTAAACACTTGTGCCACATTATGCCATTCCCCAGGCATACTGTATGCAAGGGGTTCGTTCCTCTGTTAGGTGGTGCCAGAAAAATCTCTTAGATTCCACTGCGTGTTTTTTCCCGTCCTTTTTAACACCTGCTCAGATCAGGTGTTAAATTGAGTCACACCATTTTTTATTATGGTCTTCTAAGTACTTTGCAGGATTAGCTCCAACATTTTTGGCATGAATCCCGCAAAGTACCACAATAGCATCAGAACATTTGGCGGCATTTCAAGCAAGCCCCTATACCATGCTGCTCCCTGCTGATGATGGGCTAAACCCAGAAACACGTGTACAGGGATAAACAGCACTTGCTGCGCCTACAGAGGTGAAAGACTTTATTACTTTCGGAATGGACTACGAATTCGACTGCATTTACCATGATGCATTGGGGTTGGACTTTGTTGCTGGAGTGTAGGCAGTGTGCTCCCTTTCTTTGTAATTTTGTCTTTGGACGGCTCCCTTGAGCCACGGCTGACGAGCCTTGGGAGGCACCTGTGCGCCATGAGAGGTACATAAACCTGAGAGAACATTTGGCGGCATTTCAAGCAAGCCCCTATACCATGCTGCTCCCTGCTGATGATGGGCTAAACCCAGAAACACGTGTACAGGGATAAACAGCACTTGCTGCGCCTACAGAGGTGAAAGACTTTATTACTTTCGGAATGGACTACGAATTCGACTGCATTTACCATGATGCATTGGGGTTGGACTTTGTTGCTGGAGTGTAGGCAGTGTGCTCCCTTTCTTTGTAATTTTGTCTTTGGACGGCTCCCTTGAGCCACGGCTGACGAGCCTTGGGAGGCACCTGTGCGCCATGAGAGGTACATAAACCTGAGAGAACATTTGGCGGCATTTCAAGCAAGCCCCTATACCATGCTGCTCCCTGCTGATGATGGGCTAAACCCAGAAACACGTGTACAGGGATAAACAGCACTTGCTGCGCCTACAGAGGTGAAAGACTTTATTACTTTCGGAATGGACTACGAATTCGACTGCATTTACCATGATGCATTGGGGTTGGACTTTGTTGCTGGAGTGTAGGCAGTGTGCTCCCTTTCTTTGTAATTTTGTCTTTGGACGGCTCCCTTGAGCCACGGCTGACGAGCCTTGGGAGGCACCTGTGCGCCTTGAGAGGTACATAAACCTGAGAGAACATTTGGCGGCATTTCAAGCAAGCCCCTATACCATGCTGCTCCCTGCTGATGATGGGCTAAACCCAGAAACACGTGTACAGGGATAAACAGCACTTGCTGCGCCTACAGAGGTGAAAGACTTTATTACTTTCGGAATGGACTACGAATTCGACTGCATTTACCATGATGCATTGGGGTTGGACTTTGTTGCTGGAGTGTAGGCAGTGTGCTCCCTTTCTTTGTAATTTTGTCTTTGGACGGCTCCCTTGAGCCACGGCTGACGAGCCTTGGGAGGCACCTGTGCGCCATGAGAGGTACATAAACCTGAGAGAACATTTGGCGGCATTTCAAGCAAGCTCCTATACCATGCTGCTCCCTGCTGATGATGGGCTAAACCCAGAAACACGTGTACAGGGATAAACAGCACTTGCTGCGCCTACAGAGGTGAAAGACTTTATTACTTTCGGAATGGACTACGAATTCGACTGCATTTACCATGATGCATTGGGGTTGGACTTTGTTGCTGGAGTGTAGGCAGTGTGCTCCCTTTCTTTGTAATTTTGTCTTTGGACGGCTCCCTTGAGCCACGGCTGACGAGCCTTGGGAGGCACCTGTGCGCCATGAGAGGTACATAAACCTGAGAGAACATTTGGCGGCATTTCAAGCAAGCCCCTATACCATGCTGCTCCCTGCTGATGATGGGCTAAACCCAGAAACACGTGTACAGGGATAAACAGCACTTGCTGCGCCTACAGAGGTGAAAGACTTTATTACTTTCGGAATGGACTACGAATTCGACTGCATTTACCATGATGCATTGGGGTTGGACTTTGTTGCTGGAGTGTAGGCAGTGTGCTCCCTTTCTTTGTAATTTTGTCTTTGGACGGCTCCCTTGAGCCACGGCTGACGAGCCTTGGGAGGCACCTGTGCGCCATGAGAGGTACATAAACCTGAGAGAACATTTGGCGGCATTTCAAGCAAGCCCCTATACCATGCTGCTCCCTGCTGATGATGGGCTAAACCCAGAAACACGTGTACAGGGATAAACAGCACTTGCTGCGCCTACAGAGGTGAAAGACTTTATTACTTTCGGAATGGACTACGAATTCGACTGCATTTACCATGATGCATTGGGGTTGGACTTTGTTGCTGGAGTGTAGGCAGTGTGCTCCCTTTCTTTGTAATTTTGCATCAGAAATTATGATGCTATTGATCCTAAGGTGCACCATGGTACGCCATATCATTAATACCGCGCACACATGTTGGCGTTGAAGGGCGCAATGCAGCTCAAGAAAAGTGGCGCTTCATGTAATGAAGCACCACTTTTCTTAAATCTGGACCTTTGTGTTTTAGTATGCAGTGGTAATACAACGTGGCTCCTGAGATTATCAAACCATATTACAACCAGACAGGGGCATACAGATGCTCTCCTCCTATAACCAACACTCGTGTGTTGGCTCCTTTGTGTGCTCCTTAGTCTTGCTGAGGGTACACACAGCTCTTGCCTGATTGGATTGTCATTGAGCAGCTCAATATTCTGGTGCAGATGCTTGCCGGTTCCTGGAGGACACTAGGATACCATGTTTACTGTGTTTACTTTCATCCTGGAGATAATCAAAGGCTGAAACCATAGACTCGAAATGTTAATTTGTCCCCCGTTGACTGACCTTTCTGACTTTGCCATTTTGATTGCTACACAATTATTTCATGGAAATCTTGTTTATATTCAGAGATGAGCCTTGCACGATTCTCCTATTCCTCATGTAATTCTTAATGCCCTACTGGCAACCTGCATTGAGTGTACTACACTACACGTGTGGACTGAATGTTTTTATACTGCGCCTTCAATATAAAACTAAATGCAATATGATATGCCGAGAGTTTACTTAAATGTTCAATTCGTCGAAATACATAGGTTGTGTTTCCTACTTCGCACAGACTCGGTGTATTTTCTTAAAATACTATATACTACATTTTAGGAGTTATTTGCAATATTACTAATTAAAGATACGTTTATGAACAATCTTTAATATTAACCAGAGGACTTCCTATGCATTCGAGGGTATCACTGTTAGAAATTCATTCCATTATCAGTTCACCAGCTATCACTGTCAACTAATGTAGTGATATGTAGGTAGAGCTAATTTAATTTGAAACAAAATGCATCAGGAATGTCTGTTTGTACTATTTTATTTGATAAAAATGTAAGCGTCGTAGTCATAAAAGCTGTTTTTGAATATGTAAAAAAATTAATACCAGCATCTGAAGTACCTCGCAATGTCAACTTACCTAATTTCTAAACATACTACCTCCCAAACTATCCATCCATTCACCAACATTAATAGACTCCATTTTTAACTCATTAACCCAGGATCCTATTGCTTCCCTGAAGCCATGCTCTTCTAAAGCTTGGATTTCACCAGACATATTAGTAATATTATGGACATAAGCAATAATAACCCTTTTTTTATCGAGGATGAAGATACAGCCCTCTCTCAGCTTCAAAACCTTAAAAAAACTCTACCTTCCTTCATGAGAAGGACATCTAGCTTTAAGTGATTAAGCATTACAATGCATGTATAGCCATTGGAGTTAATCTGTTAGAGGTCTGTTGGTATTGGAAGGAAGTGTGTCAACTGGTGCAGACAATCTCCAAATGTTCATATCATTTTAGCCACCTCCAGGTGGCATCATAGCTCCTATTAGGTCTAACAATATCTGTCCGAAACTGCGCTTCACTCTCTTCAAACTAACAGCATCATTCATCCCATTCACATGGGGAACACTAGGAAATATTGAGGCCAAATAACAATGATATACCCAATTAGGAGGTATGTTAAAATGAGCAGCTTTACCACACACACAATAAATTCCTCCCAGAATTGGTTATTCACCCACCATAGAATCACCACTAACCACATAAGTTCTTTAACACAAACTCACCTACAAATTCTATTATCGTAACTCCTGTAGGTTCACAGTGCACCATACACAATTCATTCCTTTTCTCCTTTCTCCATTCTCACTTTTAGACACAAATTGAAAAACCTAAATTCTTCCTCAGCCTTAACCTGCTCTCTGATTTTCGTCTCAACTTTCCAAACTATCAACATTTTCAGCCTCTTTTCTTTATATTCCATAACAAATGTGCACTATTCTTTCCTCAAATTACAGACATACTCCCCATTAGTTTGTTTAATGTTGTAGTTAGTTTGTGCAACTGTAGTCGAATATTTACCATACGTTTCCCTATTCCTAGCATCTTCAGAAAAAGGAGGGTTCCCTAGCAAAACATTGGATTCAGACTGATATGGAAATAGAAAGTCCTGCTTATTAAATATAGTAAAAAACGTAGCAAGACAAACCATATGAGACAGGTAGTGGTAAATTAACCTGCAGTAGAAGAAATAAAAGTACAAACTATATGAATCTTCCCGCCATTATGTCAGCATATTCACTCAACATTGTTTTATAAATATTATCATGAAATCCAGTAACTAAATCTATGTATCAGTGTAAAAGACTCAACCTTATTATGGCTTAGTTAGTTCAACTTCTGTGGAGGCATATGCTGCAGGAGAAATAAGGCACAACAGTAAGCCAACTAAGGCCCTCATTACAACCCTGGCGGTCGGTGGTAAAGCGGCTGTAAGACCGCAAACAGGCCAGCGGAAAAAAAATGGAATTATGACCGTGGCGGTTACCGCCACGGTCATCCGTCACTTAACCATTCCGACCGCCATGGCGGTGAAGACCGCTGGGCTGGAGATTGCGGTTTCCAGCCCGGCGGTCGTCACTAGACCGCCGACGCTATCAGGACCCTGCATACCGCCATGGATCTCGGGTGGTTGGCAACCGCCACGAGATCCATGGCGGTAGGCACTATCAGTGCCAGGGAATTCCTTCCCTGGCACTGATAGGGGCCACCCCCACGCCGCTACCCCCCACAAATCCTCCCCCCACCCCCTCACACCGCTGCCACCCCCCAAAGGTGGCACAAACCCCCTCCCCACCCCGACCCAGAACATGCACATATACACACCCCTACACGCACACACCCCCAACATGCACATATACACACCCCTACACGCACACATACACCCCGACAACACAAACCCGCACACATACAGATAGACATGCACACCGTCCGACCCGCACACATTTCCCATACACACAACACCCCCCCGCACGCATACACTGACTCACTCACTCCCTCTACACTCTCACACGCACACCCCCATGCACGCACACAACACACAACATCCCCCACCCCCTTCCCTAACGGACGATCAACTTACCTTGTCCGTTGATCCTCCGGGAGGGGACGGGATCCATGGGGGCAGCTCCGCCACCAGAACACCGTCACCAGAACACCGCCACACCGAATCATGGGACGTGATTCAGTGGGCGGTGTTCTGTTGACGTGGCGGTTGAGCAACCTCCACTTTCTGCCAGCGGTCATAATACGCAGCGCGTAAGACTGCCACCACTGGTGGTCTTCAGCACGGCGGTACCTCGGCGGTCTTGCAAAAAGACCGCCGAGGTCGTAATGACCCCCTAAGTCTATCAGTATCATTATCAATAACATAATGCTAAAATGTTTACAGTATCTGCTGTATGTCAGTTCAATTGAAATCAAACACAATAAATTATCCAAAATTAGTCTTCAGATACATATTTTTTCAAAAGTATAATAAATCTTCTTGTTTTCCAAAATAATAATCAAAAATAAAAATCTATCAAAATGTGTTTTTTCAAATCATAGGCCCTCATTATGTACATGGCGGTTCAGACCGCCATGCCGGTGACAGCGGAAAAGACCGCCACCGGCATGGCGGTCTGAACCGCCATATAAACAATACAGGGAGGGCCGCCTGTGGCAGCCCTCCTCACTGCCAGGCTGGCGCAGACAGGCAGCCTGACGGTGGAGGGAATAATTTTTCGACAGGGAAGCGTTGCAAGCAGCGCTGCCCCTCAGATAATGATCCCTTCTGCCACCAGCCTTTCCCTGGTGGGATCCCCTGCCAAAAAAGAGTGGCAGAAGAGGTGCTCCGGGGCCCCCCCTGGGGGCCCCTGCACTGCCCATGCACTTCACATGGGCAATGCAGGGGCCCCTGTGCAGTGCCCCATCGTGCCGGTCACTGCCCGATTTAGGGGTAGTGTTCTGCACGACGGGTGCAGCTGCACCCGCCGCACAGCGGCATTGGCGGCGGCAATGTCCTGGCCATGCATTCTGCTGGGCCGGCGGGGGGGGAAACAATGTTATCACCCGCCGGCCCAGCAGAATGTTCATTATGCAGCCGGTGGAGTCCCAGGGGGGCTGGGATTCAGTGAAGTGACCGCCAGCATGAGCACGGCGGTAAACACCGCTGTGTTCATAATGACCCACATAATCTCTTTTTTTTTTGTAACCAAGCTTTAGTTATTTTTCTGATTTCTCTGCAATGTTCAAAACTTATTTTACCACTGTGATATCTTAAAAGCTAAAGGTGGCTCTTTTTCTTGTAGTTCATTTAGAAAAATTAATTGGCAACAGTTTATTGGACTGTATATTTCTGCATCTGAATCTTCTTTTTTCTTCAGACACAGGCACAAAATAAACCCATTCAGGTGAGGTGTACATTTTGTTTAGAATTCTTTTTCTTGCTGGTCTTTTAGCAATAGACATTCCACTCTCACTGTTCTCGGGATTCAAATTTTCAACTGGAGCATTTCAATGGACTAATCAGAGACTATTTCTTCCTTTAGCCACTCATGACTTTGAAACAACTCTTCACTCTGATAGATGATTTGAAACTAGCCACTGATACCTTCATCAGGATCTTTACCTTCACTTTCATCAGCAATTTCACCACAGACAAAGTTTTCTATACACTCTCTGGATCCACACTGCTAGCTTGATCTTGGCTGTGTGAATCAGTGGTTGTTGTCACCACTTTTTCTTCCACCCTCTTCACTCTACCTTTGTGAGCAACGTAGATCACCTGTGAGATTCTGGTACACTTCACAACAGTGTTAGTCACAAGCACAACCTCTTAAGAACTATTCCAACATTGTTCAAGATAAAGTTTGCAGACATATGTCTTCATCAGGATCCAGTCACCTGGTTGTCATAGATGGGACGGAGATTCTTTTGAACATGCTGTTGCCAAATTGATCTGATAAGAGACAGATTTCACCAAATCATTCAATATCCTTACAGTAATCTCCACTGATGTAATCAGTTATTGATACATGCTTTGATGAAGGTATCTAGGACAATCTCATAGCTCTGTCCACTATCACTTCAGTAGATGAGAGACAGGTCTTTTTGTCTGGGGTACTTCTAATACTCATTAGAATTAGATATGGAGCATCTGGCCATTTCAGACTAGTGTATGCACACACTTTAGACTGTTTTTTTATGGTTCCATTCATCTTCTCAACTATGCTAGATAATTGTGAACAATAGCTATGGTGGAACCTGTGATTAATCTGGAGGGTTGTACAAATCAATTTAAGAATCTAATTTTAAAAATGAGGCCCACTATCTGTCTTAATAGAGGATGGTAAGCCAAACTGTGGTCTCAATTCCCCTAACAAGAGTTTGGCAAATGTCAGATCTACGGGTCGCATTGGCCTCAACTCATTTAGAAAACAAGCAGACAATCATGAGAATATATCATCACAGTCCTCTTTCCATGATTATTTCACTGGCAAAGGATGCATCTATGACACAGATATTCTGCAACAGTTCTGTATTTTGTATTGAACCAGTATTTCCTGAAATACTTGGTCATCAAATTGAATTCTACATGACACTGCTCATGTAGCTAGAGGGCCACTGAACATCGCATACTGTCAGAAAGAACATATTTATTCTCAGGAGATATCCAAACACCATGATAAATGAATTTGCAACCTGGAGACTTCGACTTCTATCTTTATCCCCTGGTACCTCCTCCAGGAGTTCCCTCAGTTTGATTAATGAAGTCTGCATTGGGTTCAACAAGAAACAATTTACATTTCCTGCACTTTTAACAAAATGCTCCCTTGAGTCAATTTGGTCTGCTTCTTGCATTTTAATGTGCTCATTTGATTGAATTAAATTTTCTGTTTTTTTAAAACTTTAGTTATCGATTTTTGTTTGCATAAAGAACAAGAAAGCCACAAATCACAAGCATAAAGCATTCAACACAATGAGTACATGGAGTATGAATAATGTGGGAAACAATCGGGGAAGATGGGAAAAAAAGAGAAAAAAATAAAAACTAGAGAACAGCTTATAACCCAGAAACAATAGAAAGAGGTTAAGAAGTTGCATACCTGTTTAACTAACATAGTTAGACACTGAAATAAGCTGTGCAACGGGCAAGCTCTTTTGCTCAAAGTTATTATTCCGCATCTTCATGTGTTGCTGTGTATTTTGCCATTAGCAAGTAGTCTCTAAGCGGCTGCCAGATATCCTTGGGTCTGGAAGATATTGGCTGCAGAGCAGCACAGAGTTTAGAGTTCATATTGCAGTATGAGATATTTTGTAAACAAGCAATTAAAGTAGGGAGCACACTACTTCCCCAGTGAAGTGCCATTTCTCTTTTGGCCAAAAGCAGAGCAATGGCAGTCAAATGGCTCAATCCAGGCAGGAAAGGCTTATCATACCCCAATAAAGTCTTCAGTTGTTCCAGCATGAGAGGGAGTACAGCATAGATCCCCTCCCAATATGATTTGATCTTCTCGCAGGTCCACGTCAATTGGGCAAAGTCTGTCTGTTCTGCTCTACACAACTGGAGGTGATGGTTGGGTCTAGTAGGGTCAAGTTTGGCTAAGGCATTGAAGGTTGTGTATGCTCTGTGTAGAAATTTATAATGCAAAACTGTGGCGATAAATATTAGATACAACTCCGGTCTGAGTGCAGCAATAAGGCCAGGTCTTATCCAGGATGGGGAATCCCAGATCTCGTTCTCAGGTTACTCTCGATCACTCCACAGAGACTGGCCACGGCTGTACGGAAGGCTTTAGAGACCTGATATAAGGTGACAGCTGTCTGGGGCAACAATCACAAATGTAATTGGAGGGAAATCTGGAGGCGCATCATGGTATGACGGTAAGGTGTTGCAACACGTGCTATGTAAATGGTGGAATATAAACCTATCTATAAGAGTAGAATGTCCCTCTTCTGCCAAAGTGGAACTAGGCTTGAGAATGCTATTGACTAATACGTCACAGAAGACTCGTAGGTTATGAGCAACAAGAGACCAGTGCACCAGACTTTCCTGGACAGTAGGAAGCCATAGGTTGTTTTTAAGGGCTATATGCAGGGAGTACATGGTTTGGCCACCTAACCATTATAAATGTTTGGACCAGGCCCAGCAGGTGGTGGATAAGATCTGTATTTCAGTGGGGTTCCGGGAGAGTTCGCATGACAGTAGAGAGGAAAGTGGGGAATTTGGCAGCTGAGTCTGCTTGGGTTTAAAATACAGATCTCCAGCATCAAGATGGTTACAGTAATGTGCAAAGTGCGATTGGGCACTAAATAGTATAACTGTGGGTCGGGGACCCCAAAACCATCACAGTCATGAGGGAGTGTCAGTGTATCTCAGCAAATTCAAGGACAATGACCAGCCCATATTGCCCAGGTGAGTAGTCCTCTCAATGTGTCAAGAAAACTGTTTGTCAAGGCAATAAGAATATCTAAAAACAGAAAAAGAAGTTGTGAAAGGACCACCATTTTAATGATGGCTATAAGTCCAGCCATTGTTGGTGGCAAATTCATCCAGCGCTCTATTTGGGTCATGAGCTTGTCTACAGCAGGGCCATAGTTACGCCTAATTCTCTCCATTCTGTCCCTGTGAGGGCATATGCCCAGATATTTGGTAGAGTCCATGCACCACTGGAGAGGGATTGGCATCTGAAAGAGGAAATGTCTCTGATTTATTACAGTTACTGAACAGACCAGAAAAGGTTTCAAAAGGCATCATCTCTCGAACAAGAGGGGGGAGGTTAGTGTGGGGGTCACAGACAAATAGCAGCACATCATCATCATAAAGAGATGGTAATAATGTACCTCCGGTGAGGCCCCTCTCCAAATGCTGTTCCTGTAAATGTCTAACTAGAGGGTCCATGTCAAGAATAAATAGGAGAGATAAAAGAGGACAACCCTGTCGGTGCCTCTCATTAAGAGAAAGGGTTCCGAGTTTGTGCCGTTTATTTGATGACGGACCAGGGGGGTCTTATAGAATACATAATAAGCTTTCTGAAGCCATTTGCAATTCCTAATTTGGTTAAGGTAACAGCGAGGAAAGGCAATTTAAGAGATTCAAATGTTTTTTCAGCATCCAGAAGGATGCCTGCCGCAGGGATTGTGGGGGAGATCTGATAAGTAACTGTAAAGAAAGTGATTCATCAAAGTGGAATGGTGTGGTATAAACCAGGATTGCATGGGGGAGACTATAATTTCCATTAATAGCGAAAGGAGTGTGGCCATCACCTTGGCCAGTACTTTGCTATCATGATTCAATAGCGATAGTGGCTTGTAGGAAGTGCAATATTAGGGGGCTTGTTAGGCTTAAGCCACAGGGTAATCATGGCTTTGCACAATGTAGGGGGAGTACATTGCATTCTAAAGATTCAGCATAAGATAGATACCGGGCAAAAATTGTCTTATACACTTTATAGAAATGTCCCTTGAAGCTATCTAGTGCAGGACCCTTGCTGCCTTCCAGTAATGGGAGCTGCAAGGAAATGTTGCTGACCATGTTCAAGTCAGACCATTGCTATTTCAGACAAATATTCAGCCAAGGCTGCTTCCTTGTTGCCCATACAGGACGTATGTAGGTGTTCATAGTATGTCAGAAACTCATCCACAATATCAGTGCTGTCAATTATAACCACACAATCGACTCGCTCAGGGGTGGTCTCGTATACGTAGCATGGTACAGGGGTCTGAGGAGACAAGCCAGAGTGCAACCCGGCCTCTTGTTTTTGCCGTACCGAAGCACCCTGGCATATTTGCCCATATAGTTATCCTCACGCACGGAAAGGTCCCTTAACTCCTGCAGTAATTCAGTTTTGGCGAGTAGAGGTCTGTAGTGGACGAGGCAAGCGCATAAATATTGTGCAGCTTACCCTCTACTTTGGCAAAGTCAGTATGGATACTACGCAGGACTCCATCATGTTTTGCAATGTATATACCTCTGATATAGGCCTCGAAGGCCTCCCAGAGAGTGGAGTATGTCTGCACAGACCCAGTATTGGAAGCAAAATATTCAATTAAAGCATCACAGACTTCTGTTCAGAAAACTTTGTCAAGAGCATTCTCTGGCTGTGACGGGGGCGTGATCAGAAAGCGTGCGAGGAAAGTGGGCAATATCAGCTAGCCATAGTAATACTTCATGTGAAACATACTAATTATCAATACGGGTCCAGACTTGATGTGGAGCAGAGTAATATGTATAGCTCATTTCCAGTGGGTGCTGAAAGTGCTACACGTCAGAAGGTCGAAAGGTGTCTAGGGAATCCGTAACAAGCGTGGTTTAGTTATTGCAGTGGAGCCAGTGGAGTCTACGCTAGGAACACATGTAATATTGAAGCCTCCACCCATCAATACATAATCAGCCAGTTGGCAATCAATCAGAGCAGAAAGTTCATAATAGAACTCAGGTGAATCAGAGATTTACCAGCAAGCTTCACCAATATCATTAGGTAACGCCCTTCAGCGTACGAAACACATCCCTGCGACACAAATGGTACACTCTTGTGTATTAAAATACAGACTCCACACGAATATGAGCTGGAGTAGGAAAAATAACAATTGGAACCCCATTGAGCGGCATAAGTACAGTCAGGGAGCAGTGATCTGTGAGTCTCTTGTAGATAAGCCAGATTAACACCATGTGTAGGGAGGTAACTAAGTACTTATTTCCCCTTCCTTGAGTTGTTGAGGTTGTTGAGGCCCCTGACATTCCAGGTCATGCAAAGGAGTATAAATGACCATGCCCCATTAGTGAGTGTTGTCATTGAGTCCAAAGTGAGTGTAAGGCATAGAAGAAGTGTAATTATGGAGCATCAAATGTAAAAATGGAAGTGTAGCTTCAACAAAACAAAAATATAAACATAAAACCGATCACTACCCCCACCCACACCAGCCACAACAGCAACTGACAAATCCCCAAGTTCCCAAACAACCCTGAAAAAACAACCATAGTGGTATACACTTAGGAGGGGTGACAATGACCGGGTGAGCTGCGCCCACTCTATCAAAGCATATGAAGAAAGCAAAATTAAAACCAGAGGCCATTAGAAGATTATCAACCATCAGCCGTGGGTATCTATCATTTACAATAAAAGTGTAGAATCATGCCTGAGCAAACATAACATGAAAGGGTGAAGAGCAGCTGGAGGGCTATGTAGAGTCAAGCCTCAAGCTGAGAGTCCAGTGCCAAGGTGGGGGGACAGCCAGTAGGCGGTGAATGGCACAGGGAGGCCCCACCACATCCATGCTGTTTGCAAAAGCTGGCAGCATCTGGTGGGGTACCAAGCACATGTTGTCAACCTTACATTTCCACTCTTTGGGGTGCCGGGTACAGCACACCATATTTGATGCATCGCCTTTGAAGAGTGTGCTTCACATCAGCGACTTCTTGCCATGCATCCTGGAGGAGCTGAGTATAATCTGGGAATAAGGACAGTGCGGTACCCTGATTTAGCAGTGGACCTTTCGCTTGAGCAAGATACAGAGCTGTGCCTCAATCTCTGAAATTGAGGAGTCTAGCAACAATTGGCCATGGTGCTGCCCCAGGCATGGGCCGTGGCCCAAGCGATCTGTGTGCCCCATCAATTACAAAGGTATCAGTGAAGGAGTCCCTGCCAAAACGTTCCACAAAGAGTTTTTCAGTATATAGACCCATATGACCAGTATTAGTGGTCTCCGCCAGACCAGTGAGCCGCAGATTATTGCAACAAGACCTCGCCTCCAAATCTTCATTTTTTGTAGAAGTTGTTTTGAGTATTCGTTCAACTCTTTCTAGGCACTTCAAGACACCCACACACCCATCCTTCATCTTGGAGATCCTGCGTTCTGCCCCATCGATTCTGGTAGCGTGGCGATCAAGGCATTCATTCCTGCTATCCATTTGGTTATTTAGCATATCAAAGCATGTGTCTGTGGTCTAGAAGTCAGCCCGCAGTTCAGCCATAATCGCAGCAGTGTGCTTGAGAGGGGGATCGCTATTGGCCTCTCAAAGAGGTCCACCAGCTGCTTAAGATCTCCTTGGCCCATTGTGACTGTGCAAGTGTTAAGCATCTAGGTGCGTGCGGGAGGCAAGCTAGGTCTGTGATATAGTAATCAGCCACTGTTGTGTCCCCTTATGAGTTGGCAGAGAAGGATCACAATGGGGACCAATGTGGAAAGTGTGGCATCAACCCAGGAACAACACTACCACCAAGGCACAGTCAATTAATCATGGCCCAGATGCAGCCCAGCAGTATGCTATAGCGGTATGCTACAGCTATACACTCAGCAGGCCCAGAAAGAGGTGGGGGGCCTAGTCCAGCAGGGTATAAAGAGGCACTGTGGTCAGCTCATTCAGTCCATTGGACATATGTGTAGGGTGATGCAATGAAAGCAGTAGGACCAAAGGAGCAGCAGATAGGTGGAGCAGGGAACCATATGGGATGTGGGGCCGGGGGGATCACCATCCCAACGCAGGCTCAAGCGTGCATTGAAAGTTTATGTCATAATGGAGGATGCAAGCGCCTCCCCATTGTTCAGAGCCAAACAGTCTCTCATCGCTCATTGACTGCAGGTCTGGTAGTAACCTCTGAGGATTCTGGCTCGGACAGTCCCCCACACACCAGGCAACTGCATAGCAGTGTGTGTAAGCAGGCCCAGGTTGAAGTTGCTCAGCTGGCAATGCCTTCGTAAGGTGGTATCAGGCCTCTAAGCAAGTAAGCCCCCCTGGAGCAGTGGAGAGGCCGAGCCATGGCCCAGGCCTCACTGGTGATGTATGAGCAACCTCAGAAACCGACACAGAGCAGCCCACACACCAACAAGTCCCACAAATGGTGGCACACACACGATAGCCTCACCCTCAGGTTCACCTGCAGGCCCTGTCCCTGCAGGACCTCTGAAGGCCACGGCGGTGGACGCCAGTAACAGCAGGCTATGTATCATCCCTTTTTGTACAAAGGTGGCTCCCATTGAAGTTCATATAGCAAGAAGCAAAGGGCTTCTCCAGTGGCAAAATATGCCTGATGGCTGCAGGATGTGGGCTATGCTGTTCTGAGCTTCAATGCCACGTGGCCACCCTGGTTGCCAGCTTCGCTACTCCCTCTCATTTTCATTTTCAAACTTCCAGTATTTCACGACTTGGTCCACATATTTGTTTCCCAGCATAACCAAATTATTTACTGCCTAATGGTCAGCACTCTTGACTACTACAATTTCCTTTGGTTGTTATATAGCTTCCAACAAATCAAGCCTATAGGGACCATTCTAGAAGGGTGTAGATATCACAAAACTGCTTTGTGACCCCTAACTGCCCAAATCATGTACCACTCCAAAGCCATTTTGGCTGTCTGTATAAGTTTTTTCAAATTCAAAGGCAATTAGCTCTTGTTGGTGCGACCAACTCTGCAGCTTGTGCTAAAGCTACAAATTCAACAATTTCAGAAATGGAACAAGTTACATAGGCAGATTTCAATGCTCCACAACTCTGTCAAGTTTCATTCACAAACAAAATCAAATCAGACATTTTGAGTGGAATTTCTTTGATTTGATTTCTGTCACTGTCTTCATTTCTATCTGAAACAAGAAGCAGCACGGCAGAGTTTGGAAAACTGTCTTCTGGCAGAGATGTTCTCAGCTGCCAGTGTGACTTGCTCATAACTGGTAAGGTGGCAGTTTATCATGTGCTGAGTCCTAGTTCAGGTCAGCAAAATGTCAAATGATTGAGGAACAAACACAATTAAATAATGTCCCATTAAAATTCCTTCACTATGTTCAATTACAATGCAAACAACTGAAAACCATTTTAGATAATTAGGAAGGTCTACAGCTACTTGATCCAACACACCAGACAAGTATGCCATTGGCCTCTGGATCCGCTCAGGTGTTTTGTAAAAACGGACAGGGCATACCCACCTTTTTCATGGCAAAGGAGGTAGATCTCCCTTTCATAATCAGGCATTCCAAGGTAGGGTGCATAATAAATTGTCTCTTAAATCCCAGAAGATATTCATACATATGTTAGCAAATGGTGCCAGTTTCTTGATGTTCTGTGAGTTAGCCCTATTAAAGACTATGCAGTCAAAGAAAAGTTTGGAATACACTGATGATAATGGCCAACAATTCCCAGAAACATCCTCACCTCCCTCTGGGTGGCTGGAAGCCTCATCTTCCAAAATGTAGAAACATGTTTTTGAGACTTTCCTTGATCCCATTTCAAAATGATGATCAAGATAAACCACTTATTTTCTACAGTACTGCATCTTTGGGGAGGAAACATTATGACCATTGTGAGCAAGATGATTCAGAAGTGCAATAGTATCTAGCTTACAGTCATCTTTTGTCTTTGATGCCAAAAGCAGGTTATCAATACATTGCACCAGGCATGAGCT